>NW_004567120.1:29609315-29769415 GCF_000260355.1 Condylura cristata
TCTGCCTGTTCTGCTCCCCTCTCTCTCTGGTGAATCCTCTCACCCTCCGCATCTCTGGCCTGTACCCCAGTTCTGTATGAATAAATAAATCTTAAGAAAGAAAAGGAATCTGTATTTTCCTAATAATCAGGGGTCAAACATACCCTACAGTGTAACAATAGCTAGAAGTTACAGAAATTCAGACTTTTTTCTATGAATAAAAATTTTTTTTAAAGATTTACTTATTTATTCATACAGAACTGGGGTACAGGCCAGAGATGCGGAGGGTGAGAGGATTCACCAGAGACAGAGTGGGAGCAGAATAGGCAGATCAACGAAGTCCACTGCTGAGGGGAGCAGCGGGCGGGTCAGGAGAGGTCTGCCACGCCATGTGGTCACCTCCAGGGCAGGCGGGGATCGAACTCATGAGGAAGTGGCTTTAGCTTCTCAGTGCAGTGCTTTAACCCGCTGCGCCACCAGGGAGGGCCCAATGAATAAAATTTTTTAAATAAAAAGATTTTTTTTAATAAAAATAAAATTTCAGACAACTATTTTAGTTCCTCATTTATTTTTGGTTCTTGACTATTTTACTAAGTAGGTAAAGGACACTGAGATAGGTAAATAGCAAATCAATTATTATCAAAAATGGGAAAACATTCTGACACACATATTACTACAAATTTTTACTTTGCTTTGGTAAATGTACTCTTAATTCGTTAGTAAATAATTTAAACACTCAAAACTTTAGTGGAATACATCAAATTTGCTAATATAGAAAGAATAATTGCTTTAGTTATAGGGATTTTCTCAAATAGGTAAACATTTATAGCATACTAATTTATGACAGAGTAAAGAAGATATTTGTTATACAAAGAAGGAACTGTAATTTTTTTTTGGAACTGTAATTTTTTAATTGGAAATTTTCACTATTCTCTCCACAGGTATTTACTACATGCAACTCACTATTTATTTAGTCTGCCATTTAACAAAACTATTCTATAGTCATATTTAACTACACATTTGCATCATTCATTTGGCTAGAAAGATACTAGCCTATTAAGAAATCAACTGTAACCAAGCCCTTTTTCTTATACTAATGACCTTCAAAATAATTTATAAGCTTTTTTAAACCAGTATATTAGGACATCAGTAGACTGCCTTGATTCACTGAAATTCACATTCAAGATTTTTCACCTCTTGGCCAGTGCCAAGTGAGTATGAATTCAAAGAATACATATTATTCATCTTAACAGAAAGAAATAAAATACCCTACTACTAAACAGAATTTTATATAAAATCACCCAAGAAAGGCATTCTAAAACTATTAACTATTAGCTTCCATTTTACAACATATGAAAACTTTATCATGAAAGTATGGACTTCAAACTAGAAATTCATTACATCTGTAAATTCAACAATCTTTTTGTTATATTTGTAAAAGTTGCTAAAGCAAACCTTCTACATAAATAGATGTTCTCTCTTGAGACAGTGGATTTGAATCCTGGGTCAAATCAAATAGTAAGTCTGAAGAATCGTCTGATCCAACTTGTGATGAATTCTTTGTAAAATCCTGTAAAAAGTTGTAATTATTTTGTTTCATGTACTTTTATAAAGGTAAATTTAACTGTATGTATTATCAAGATAACCTTAATAATAATCTTAATAATTCAATTACTCAAAGTTTTTATAACTTTATAACACAAAGATAATTACTACTGTCAAAGTTAGCATTCACTGGGTTAGGGGTACACAGGAACACTGTATTATTTTGTAATGATTCCGGAAATCTAAAGTTAGCTTGAAATAAAAAATGACATTATTGGCAAAGTAGGTTATGGTTTGGCACAACATTTTGGTGATGAAATTTAGGCAGCATCTTTCAAGGACTTTAAAAGTTCACATCCCTTGAGTCAGTTATTTCCACATTCCACTTCTAAGAATCTAAATTAGGAGGTAACAATATTTAATGGAGACTTGCTTATAAGACAGTCTTGATTAATATTTTCTATATTTGCACTTAAAAATAAAAATCACTAATAATTACCCAAATAGTTCTTTTTTTAACAGAAAAGCTTCCAAATAACATTAATAGGTGATAACTCTATCAACTAAGTAACATTTCAGAGAGCAGACATATTACTAAATAACTTCTTAAAGTAATTCTCCAATTGGGAATTTTTTATATCTGTAAAATATTTCAGCAGATATTAAATACAATGGCAAGATACAATTTTACCCTCATTGCTTTTATATCACCAAGGCAAATGTTGACAGAATGAAAGGGCAAATGTTTTAGTGTTGTTATGACAGTTTTAACACCCTATACTGCTGAAAGCATCTTAGTGAAGCCCACAGGTCTTTTGCTTGAAGGCAAAAGTATATACCAAGGGCCTCCCTGGTGGCTTAAGATGCTAAAATTTCAGCATTATGAAGCTACCCACAGCCACTGCAGCATGAGTTCGCTCCTTGGCCAGGGAGCTGACCCACGAGGTGCAGTGACTTCTCCTATCTCACGCGTTGTTCCCCTCAGCAGTGTATTTCAGTACATCTGCCTGTTGTGCTCCCAACTCTATCTCTGGTGAATCCACTCACCCTCACATCTTTGGCCTATACCCCAGCTCTTATATGCATAAATAAAATAAATATTTTTTTAAAAAAACACTATATACTGAGCTGTATGAATGGTGTTATGTATATATTTTTAATATTCTAGGCCAACAGGATTTAAATATCAGATCCATCATTCACAAGCTGAGTGGCAGTGAGTTAGCTTGTCTGAGCATCAGTTTTCTTAACTATATAATGGAGATAATAATCATGTCTACCTTATAGGGAGGTTATAAGAATAAATCAGATTAATTTATATGCAGCATTTAACACAAAGACTTATCCATATTAATGGACTAAGAGGGGTTAGGTTAGCTAATGCCATTATTATTTCTGTTCAGTTTACAAAACTAAATGATGAAGGTATGTTTTCAGAATACACAGCAGCAAATAACCTCAATTAAGAAAACCTGATTCAGTTTACCATCTTAATTTTTTTGCCATTATGCAGTACTCATATTTTCTTTACATTTAGATGGCACAATTTTCAATATTATAACTCTTTCAGCATGTATTTATTCACATGTTGAATAGTAAGTTATTACAGCTATTATTTTGAGTACTAGTTGAACTATCATAAAGATTGTGACATCTTCTGATAGTGATTGTTTCTACTGGCATGGTGACTAGCTATGACAGGCCACAATCCTAACCGAATTGTAATACCTGATGGTACCTGAGGTGACTGTAGTTTTAGAAACACTTACAGGTTTAGACATGTTATGGACAATAACAGAGCTATGTGAAGATTTGGATTCAGGACGAAATTTAGGCAATGCAGTCACTGTATTTGATGCTGAGTCTTTGTTGTGTTGATTTGCAGTCTTCATCGCATCAGTAGGACCTGTATTTTAAAATCACATAATATATTGAATATATTTCTATACAACAAACTTTGTCAAAGTATTATACTTTAAAATTAAAATAGTATAATAAGCTGTACCTTGGTTGGCTGTCTCCTTTTTTATTCCCTTCGAAGATGAACTGGGGTGACCTCTGTTCAATATGTCTACAAAAATCGTATTTTAAAATAGTCAGTGAAACAGGTATTATAATAATTAAAAAAAACCTCCTAAAATATATCTGTATAAAACCAATAATTGAAATATATTTTTTCTCTTAATGATGACAACTCAAGCAAGTTGACTGGTTTATCTGCATTGCTATTCTTGAGTTCTGAAAGGGATATTAACAGAGATTACAGACTAAATTAAACCTATAACTTACCACAGTATCTCAAATACTTTTGCATAAAATTACTAATCAGGAAAAGATACATTAAAAACCCACCAAGGAGGTTCCTCAAACTGCTAAACATGGAGATTCCTTATGACCCAGTAGACCCACTCCTAGGTATCTACCCAAAAGATACAAAAACACTGACTCAAAAAGATACCTGCACCCCCATGTTTGCTGATGCTTTATTTACAACTGGAAAGACATGGAAACAGCCTAAATGCCCAAAAGTGGATGACTGGATTAAAAAGATGTGTTACATACACACAATGGAATATTACTTAGCAACCAAAAAAAATAAACAAATGCCTTTTGCAGCAACATGAATGGAGCTGGAAAAGATCATGGTTAATGAAATAATCCAGAAAAAAAAAAAGGCAAAATACCAGATGATTTTGCTCATAGCAGGAATATAACGGACCAGGTGAGAAAATGGTAATAATAATGAACAACTATATACCAGAGACATTTTGTGGGAGTTGAGTGGGGGGAATGGGATCAAAAACAGTGAGGGGAGGGAAATGCACTGGACTATAGTGATGGCACATGGGTGATTCCGTGATGGGAAGCCCAAGGGGATTACAACTGAGATGGATAAATGCACAAAATGATGTAAAAACAAACTATTATATTATTAAAAAAACAAACAAACCCACCAAGCGCCTCCCTAGTAGTGTAAAGATTAAGTCTCAGTGCTATCACCACCACAACCTGAGTTTCATCCCAGCCAGGGAGGTGACCCACATGGCACAGCAGACCTCTCCTGTCTTGCCCACTGCTCCCCTCAACTCTGTATTTTAATCAATCTGCCTGTTTTGTTCCCCCCTCTGTCTCTGGTGAATCCTCTCACCCTCTAACACCTTTGGCCTATACCCCAGTTCTTCTATGCATAAATAAATATTTTTTAAAAATCCACAGAAACCTAGAAATATTTCCTTGTTTTTCTTCCTACGAGCTCATAAAAAGTCACACAGAAGGGTTGTCTTTATAGTGAAAATGCAGTGCTAAATACTACAGGACTCTTACAGGAGAAAAATCTACTCAAATAACCTGGCATGTTTTTGATTAAAAAATTCAAGATAGGTATTTACTGGAACCATTAAAGATTTATTTCTATAGTACTTTTTCGTGACTATAACTTCTAATTTTTTAAAAAAAGATTTATTTATGAACACAAGAGCTGGGGTAAAGGCCATAACAGAGTCAGGATTCACCAGAGACAGAGTGGGAAGCAGAACAAGCAGACTGATTGAGCTACACTACTGAGGGGAGCAGTGGGCAAGACAGGAGAGATCTGCTGTGCCATGTGGGTTACCATCCTGGTTAGGGATTGAACCAACCGGCCATTGTGTTAAAGTGGCTGTGGATAGCTTCATAGTGCTGAGACAACCCCTTGTGCCACCAGGGAGGCCTGACTATAGCTTTTCAACAACAAGTTTCTTTTTTTTATTATAATAGTTTATTTTCACATCATTTTGTGCCTTTTTCCATCTCAGTTGTAATCCCCATGGACTTACCATTGCCAATTCACCTGTCAAACACAAGTTTTTACTCACTCCTACTTCCCTTCTTGTGGCTCTATTTAAATATTTAGTTCCTATTACATATGCTAAAATATTTTATGGCTCACACATAAAACTTTATAATATCATTTAAATTCTGAGTTAATTTAGTAAAGAAATCCCACGGTGGTCAATTTACATACTGAGAGTCATTTAAAACTAATGCATTGTTCTAGATAAGTACTGTTAAGTTGGCTATAATTGATATACATCCCTTTGAACTATCATGCTTTCAAATAAGATTTAAATAATAATTTTGAAATATGTTGTTTCAGCACAAAAATCAGTGATTAAGACACGATAATTAAGAAAATGTAATGTTCTGTTCTACTTTCAGCAACATGTCAATATGCATACTTCATTTTATAATTGAAGTGTTTTTCTATTTAGCATCTCTCAATTTGCTGTAGGAAATTATGAGAATTGAATTATGCCATGTTATCCCTCACCTCCAAATTCTTACAGAACAACAAAAACGTATTATTTCAGACATTTTTCCATTAGAAACAACATCTTATAAAACATCACTGAAAGTAAATGATTACTTGAAATGGCTGGTTTTGAACTTGATATCTCTCCAACAAAGATCAGCTCATCATCTTCTTCATCCTGAATTTCCTCTACTTTCTTCTGCCATGGTTCCAGCTCTTCTTCTTCACATTCCATGAAGAGTTCTGCCATTTTTGAATTACCTAATTACCAAGTTAGGAGGAAAACAAATCTTATTTTTAAGTTTTGTTAGTATACAATTTGATTTTTGAGATATACCTTAATAATCCTAGTAGTAATTACTGAATTGATACTTGTAATCATTGCATGGTAACAAAAGGGGAAAACTCAGAATTCATTACCTAAGATCTTAACTAGTAAAATTAGCTTAGTAGGAGATAACAGATGATAAAAGTCATTTACAGTGGCTAATACATTTTGGGAACAAGCAGATCTAATCAAACTGAGTTTTAGTTTCATGACTAGAGTATGATTGCAGAGACAAAAAAAGAAAAATTGTACCTAAAATCTGAAAAAAAAACCCAAAATACAAATACCTTTATTAACAAAAAGGAAAGAAGCTAAGAGGAAACAAGTGATAGATACACTAGAAAAACTGTACCAAATTGTGGGATAAGAAGAACTAAACAAAGCAGGGATGAAAGTGCTACAATGAAAACAGGAATTATATTAAGTTCATTAAATTCAAGTGCTGATAGTTTATTTCTCACCTGAAGAAATAAGCAAAGAACATATGGGGAATACCACCAGCCTACAAATGCTGGCCAAGCACAAAGCTCCTAGGAAGCATTTTAGTGTTTCATTCTTAAATATGGACTAACAAGCAATGTGCACCAGAAATAAGACTAAAACTTGCCATGTGAAAGACCAAAGTGATATAATAGATTAGAAGCACTTTTAGAGAGAGAAGACTTTTATAAACAGTAGCAGTAAGAAAACAAAAAGATTAAAAAATTAGCCAAAATTCAGTTTAAAAAAGTCAAATGTCAATGGTGAGTAAATGTCTCATAACAAAACTTAAAGAAAAACATTAAAGACAAGATTGTTAGAAAATCAATTGCAAAAAGGTGATACAGAAAAGGGAGAGGGGATGTGATCAAAGGAAAAGTGCAAGAAAAGTTTCTGGTTCTACAAGACATAAATCTCCAGAATGAAAAGACACACCAGCACCCAGAACATAGGAAAAAACTCACAGTAGAGGAGCATATCATGAAATTTCAGAATGCTGAAGGGCAAGAGAATATCTTCAAATCAGAGAGAGGGGAGAGAGAGCAAGAGATCAAAGCTAAGTGTTAGTAAAAATAAATTTCAACTTAGCGCTCTACACTCGGCCAAAGTTTTCATCAAGCATAAGGTATATATTCTTTCATCAAGAATAAAGACCAGCAATATTATAGAAAATTTACTTCCCATTCACCCTTTCCTAGGAAGAATCCACCAAAATATTAAGAATTTGAGGAGGACACAGGATGCAGAAAACATAATATTCAACATAATACAAAGACAAAGGAAAATCCCAGGGCAATAGCTGTTCAATAGATCTAGAGAACACCAGTCAGAGTAGAGCAAGATAATATTACCCCCAGGAGGAATGTCTCCAGGAGACTTTTTATAAAAATCTTTCTTTTTTTGTATCTCTCCCCCTCACACACACACAGATTAAAAATTAAATTGTTAAATTCTTGACAAGTTGTACCATGTAGAAAACCAAGAGACTACAGAACATTGTAAAAAGACTTAGCTGTGAATTTCAATAAAAAAGCAAATTTTTTAAAATGAAAATTTTAAATTGCTACACAAAAAGGAAAGTGATTCATAACATATTAATAATATAGTAATATGCTAATCAGTAAACAATATTATTTATGGTCATCCAAATAAAAACAGCAAATATGATTTAAATATGATTTAAATATGATTTAAAAATTGAATTATAACTACATCAGGAGATGTTTACAGAGAGGATAAATATCTTCCTCTTCTTTAATAAAAAGTTCATTAAAATTGATGAGTCAAGACACAGCAGTATGTATGAGTTTTAAAATTCAGTGTGTATGGAAGTAATTATCAGGAAAACAGTTAAACTAATTGGAAGTGAGTACCCTAAAAAAAACAGGTAGTATGAAAGCCGAGAACACATGCACATCCGTTCTCTCTCTTATTTTTCAAGGAATGGTGGTTATGTAACTTAAAGTCTGTTCATATTATCTGTCATTATACATCTTTTAAATGCAGTACTTTCTAAAGGTAAATTAGACTATTAAATAATGTCATTTCCATTTTTTACTCAAAATTTAAAAATACTATGTGTGAAAACATTCCCATGCCACGTGGGCATGGCATACAAAATAAACATATTGACAAAACAGTGTCATTCTTTTAATTTCACCAGGTATGCCACATAGTTTCTTGGCACAATGCTGTTCAATCAACTCACAACAAAACAGAACAAAAGACCTTCCCACACTCCCAAATGTAACCAATTTTATGAATTCTTTCTTGTGCTATGCCTTTTAAATATATACTCTAAATCAATTCAAAGTGCAACTTATAGATTAGCATTTGCATATTCTGCATACTTAAAATCATTACTCTCAATGTGTCATTATGAGCCTTCATTTGCACTGTTTCATCTAATATACTTCTGCCTTATCTTATACTGTTCACATTTGAGTAGAGTAAAAAGAATATGAACTTGACATCAAATTGAACGGCTTAAATCTTCATTGCACTATTTCCAATCATGCAACTCTGAGAAATTAATCTTTTCTTCACCTTTAATATGGGTAAGCAATCTAACTAATAGAAGTGATAATGTAGATTTAGGAACATGTCATATAATATGCCCATCTTCGAGTGGATACTCAACAAAATACCAATTCCCTGACTCTTCCCATTGCAAAGTTTGACTATAATTTCCTCAATAAAACATTACTGTTTTTCTTCCATCTCTTGGTTATTTACATTGATAGTCTATTCCATGCAACTAAAGATGTACTATATATTAACTCAAACTGTCCACAAGCTCTTAATGTGGCTTAATTGTACATGTCTAACTTCAAAGCAAGTTCCTCAAGAATGAACCACAGGTATTCTTTATACTTTTATATTTTCTTCTACACACAGCAGTCTACCAGATGCAGTAGGCACCTAAAACATGATAACCTGAGAGCTAAAAAACACACATAGTCAAATTCATAAAATGAGGAAAACACTGGTAATTTAAATAAACCACTTTTATCTATGTTGGTAACATGATCTTAATACCACATGGTCATATAAGGTCTTCCTCATTCTTTGTAACTGGGTACTGCCACTGTCAATATATATTCAAGATAGAGTGCTGAACAGAAAAATTTTGAAGGCACATAACAGCACATATTTAGAAATTATTTATTTTTCATCTACGCATGAAATAATCATGTATAACATAATCACAAACCAATTAATAGTTGCTATCTCTGGATATGAGGAAGAAATACTTCATTTCTACATTACCAACATTTTTACTCTAAACTGTTCTTTTACTTTAATAAACTTTAAGTATCTTTGTTTAGGAAAAATATGTCCACCTATCTTTTACCTCTTCTCATAAAGTGAGGTGATCAGTACAAAAGCCATGCATGATACCAACTGCAGTGATACTTACTTTTAGGTTGAAAGGAGCTGTTGTTGTCCATCAAGTTGCAGAATCACCTAAATACCAACATATGACATCAATAATTTTTATGAGTCATTTTAAGTATCCTAAATATTGAAACATCAAACTTGGGATTCAGAAATCTTTGGGTTTAATTTCAATCTCCAGCAAACTTACCATGTGACTTCAGACAAGGTAGCAAATTAGGTCTTAGTTTTCTGCCCTATAAAATAAAGTTATCTACCATTAGGGCTTATTTGTTAAATGTACACCCAAAAAGATTTACACTTTTAGAGATTTATTTAAAATTTGTACAGAGTTGGGGTACAAGCCAGAGGTGCAGGGGTGGTGAGAGGATTCACCAGAGTGTCGGGAGCCAAACAGGCTGACTGACAAAGTACACTGCTGAGGGGAGCAGCAGGTAGGTAATGAGATGCTTGCTGTGCCATGTGGATCACCTCCCTGGCGAGGGTCAAACTCATGTTGCAGTGGCTTTAGCTTCTTAGTGCTGTGCTTTATTTAACCTGCTGTGCCACCAGGGAGGGCCCAAGATTTACACTTTTTGTCCTACAGAAGGTTACCTCTTGAGTTTGATATACACATGCAACTCATTTTCTGTAACTGGTTACTCCTGAATGAATGCAAATTGAGTATATAGAATGCTGAGTGCATTAAACAGTTATTACTTGACGTTGATGAATTATTAAATCACAAATAATTTTAAAAAGGTATCCTTTTGTAAAATGAATAATCACTTTCTGTAGTGTATTTTAGAAAACCTGAATTTTGGCCCTCCCTGGTGGCTCAGCGGGTTAAAGCACAGCACTGAGAATCTAAGTTTCCGCATGAGTTCGATTCCCGCCTGCCCTGGAGGTGATCACATGGCGTGGCAGATCTCTCCTGACCCACCCGCTGCTCCCCTCAGCAGTGTACTTCGTAGATCTGCCTGTTCTGCTCCACACTCTTGTCTCTAGTGAAGCCTCTCACCACCCCTGAGCCTCTGGCCTGTACCCCAGTTCTGTATGCACAAATAAATAAATCTTTAAAAAAAAAAAAAGAAAACCTGAATTTTGAAATGCTAAGTGACATTGGTTTTTAACTTTTATTCTTCACATTTCAAAAATAAATGTAATTATTATAAGAAAACACATTTACAGAGATTTTTAGGTTATTATTTTTTTGCTTATCAATGTTAACCACAGAACAGAAAATTAGGTAAATTTCATTGTAGATTAATTTATTAAAATATAACTAGTCATTGCTTCCTGGAATCAAAATAATGTGCTCTGTCCCAGGGAAGAGATAAGCTAAATAAGTCATAGCTTTGCCCTCAAAAGTTTATAATTTAAGATATACACTTTTTTTTTTGAAATATCAGCTACAGTAAGCATTATCAAGTAAACATGTGAATTGCTTTCTTTAAAACAGGTTATTTGTATTATGGATTCTCATACATGACTCTTCTTTTTATATACAAAATAAATTAAAAAAATATTTCAGCCTTTAAGTGAAAAAAGTGAAAAATGAGATATCAGAAATCTAAAATACTAGGATAAACAGAGTTAACTGAGTCTTCATATGTATTTTTATCCTCATCTTGTCAAATAGCTTTTCTACTTTTTCCAATTCAGAATTTTTTAATTGAATTAGATGATAGAGACAAAAAGTACTTTAATCCCAGAAGAAGTTAGATTCTCTAAGCGAATTCTGTACTTAAGTAATTTTCCTAAGTTCTAAGGTTTGACTATTCAACTCTAACTCAATTATCTGCATAGTTATTGTATGTCCCTAAGCTATAATTAAGGAAATCATATGTCAAGTATATAAATACATGACAATTTTTGCTTAACATTAAGGACCTGTTGTTACTAACAACAAAGAATATTTTTTAAGAGTACATTGGTATACTGTGAGACTTCTACATAACCCATCTATGTACATAGTTCTACATCGTCTATTGAGACTTATGTAGAACACTTCTAATAAATGACCCTCTAAAATCTCTATTGGCACAAATATCCTAAAATTAGTATTTACTGCATCAGTAGTCTATATAAACAACTCACATCCACTGCCCAAGAGGCCTATAGCAATTACCAAGGAGCCTCAATTGGCAACTTTATAAATACTAAAAACTAGGTGGAAGTCTTTTGATGCCACAACTGTGCTCGCTAAAGCTGTGCTAGACAATAACGTAGTTACGTTCCCCAAAATTATCACTACAAAAATACTCTCATCATTTCAGAATTTTAGTGGCAACACAAGGAATGCTATGGGAGATTAAGACACCTGTTAGAGAAAAAGAATCTCCAGCAAAACTTGCAGTGAGGATCTTAGAGGTCCCATAAGGGCAACTCCAGAGAGTCTATGCCTTCTGTACCATACTGGCAGAAGAGGAAAGAACTCTCTAACTTTTGTCAGGCAGAGATACTATGCCTATGTTTATGCTGCTCCTTTGAAGGAAAACATAAATTCTAAGTAACCCACTAATAAAAAGAGCTTTTAGAACACAACTCATTCAGCATTTGGAGACTGGCTATGTAAATATAATTACTATTTAAATATTTTTTGGTTTCAGCTTTTATATATCTACAATCCAACTTTCATTCTACCAAAAACAAAAACAAAAATCGGATATCCTATCATGCCCACTAGGATGATTGTATTAAATAAGATTAACAATAACAGTGTTGGCAAGGATATGGAGAAATTGGAACCCTTGTAGTATACTGGTGGGAATATGATATGGTGCAGACATTGTGGAAAATAATTGGGCAGGTTCTCATAGAGTTAAACATAGTTACCATGTGATCCAGCAATTCCACTCTTAGTAAAAGATCACTGAAAATATATGTCCACACAAACACTTGTACATGAATATTGTAGTGGTTGCTCAGGGCTGAGAGGGTTGGGGGGAATGGGAAATTCCTTCTAATGTGTATGGATTCTTTTTAGTAGGTAATGAAGATATTTAAAAAATGTGGTAAGTGGACCCTCCCTGGTGGCTCAGCATGTTAAAGCACAGCACTGAGAAGCTAAAGCCACTTCCACATGAGTTCAATCACCACCTGCCCCGGAGGTGACCACATGGCATGGCAGACCTCTCCTGATCCGCCCGCTGCTCCCCTCAGCAGTGTACTTCGTAGATCTGCCTGTTCTGCTCCCCATTCTGTCTGTGGTGAAGCCTTTCACCACCCCTGAGACTCTGGCCTGTACCCCAGTTCTGTATGTACAAATAAAATAAATCTTTAAAAAAAATGTGGTAAGCATTGTACAACTCTGTGAATATATAAACTACTGAGTTTTGTACATCAAATGGTTCAATTATATGTTGTATTAATTGTATCTTAATAACATTTTTAAGAAAATAATAAGCTGAAGACCTCCCTAGTGGCACAGGGGTTAAAGTCTCAGTGCTGTCAAGCTATCACCAGCCACTGCACCCTGAGCCAGGGAGCTGACCCACATGGCACTGCAGACCTCTCCTGTCTTACCTCTACTACCCTCAGCAGTATATTTCAGTATATCTGCCTGTCCTGCTCCCCACTCTGTCTCTGGTGAACCCCCCAAGTCCCTGCACCTCTGGCCTAAACTCCAGTCCTTGTGTACAAATAACTAAGTCTTTTTGAAAGAAAATAATAAAGTGATGGGGTATAAGCCTGGAGGATAGAGTAAGCTCTGTGTAGAAAGTACTTAAGAAAAGAGTCAGCAAAGGTAGCAAAGTCATAATATTCTGGGTTAGAAAGACAGAAAGGGTAGAGTACAAAGACATTCACATTCTGATGATACCATGTAAACACCTGAAGCTAGTTGTGCTTGCAGCAAATTCATTACTAAGACATTTCAGTTATGAGAGGAAACAGTTGCTCACTTCTGTTTAAATCTACTTTGAGTTTGGTTTTTGGTACTTGTGTTCAAGAGTAATGATACACTCACATTTTTCAAACTAACAGACCTCTAGGGAAAATCAATATATTCCAGATGGTGCAAGAGAGTTCTAAAGCAATACAATTTTGTATTTTAGTTTTGCTATACTTAAGAATCATCTAGATTCTCATTAGTTACCTTGTAACTAAGTTCAGTCACATGTTTTTTAGTTGTAATTCACACTTAACATTAGTTTCAGGTGTACAATGTAACAATTTGATATGTATATACTTGGTATCAAATATATATACATATATCTAACATTTCACTTATCCAACTATAAGTAGACACACAACACACTCATTTTTTATCCATTCATCCAGTGACGAATGGTTGTTTCTATATCTTGACTATTTTAAGTACTGCTACAGTAAACACGTGGGTGTATATACCTTTTAGAGTTAGTGTTTTCAATTACTTTGGAAAAAGACCCACAAATGAAATTGCTGGATTGTAATAATACTCATGTTTTTGTCTTTTTATTACTGCATAGTACTATCATTTTTACTGCTGCAAGTTAATAATGAAAAAAACAGAAGAGAACGAAATGATTCACTTGCACTAAATGAAGGGCAAATGACAATATGGTTAGCTACAGAAAGGTGGTATTAAAAGGAGCTCAGATAGAAAAATCTTGCTATTATTTAGGCAAGAATGAATTATAGGTACAAAAAACTCAATAAAAGCAGGCAGTAACTGTTTCATAAAAATATATTAGTCATTTGGTGGATTAAAGTTGATTGAAATGACATTGATTTTGTAGTTGTTTGATTATTTTGTTTTATGGTGTGTAACATTTTAAATAGGAAAGTGTCTGTGAAGATGTTTTTCTTTTAACAAATTAATATAGTACTCAAATCCAAGAAACACTGGATTATGCCTTGGTTCTTTACATCACTTCACTGGCACCTAAACAATTTAAACTCCCAAACCAGAATTTTCGGAACAAATCACAAAAAAATTAAATGGAAAACATGGGCTCACCTAGTTTTTATTTGTCAAAGAAGTTTTTATGTTGTGGACATGGCTTTTACTTTTTTTTTTTTTTTTTTAAAATATTTATTTATTTATTTGTACAGAACTGGGGTACAGGCCAGAGATGCGGAGGGTGAGAGGATTCACCAGAGACAGAGCGGGGAGCAGAACAGGCAGATCGACGAAGCACACTGCTGAGGGGAGCAGCGGGTGGGTCAGGAGAGGTCTGCCACACCATGTGGTCACCTCCGGGGCAGGCGGGAATCGAACTCATGCAGAAGTGGCTTTAGCTTCTCAGTGCTTTAACCCGCTGCGCCACCAGGGAGGGCCGGCTTTTACTTTTAAGCCTGAACAAAGTTAAAGTAAATTTGTTTTTAAAGCCTCAGCAGGTACTTAGGATGTTATAATTCCCCCCTGGTTTAATTTAGGTTTTCATCTTCTGTCTCTCTTGATTTTCACACTTCATTTACTTGTAGAAAATAGCTAGCAAACTCTAAGATTTTAAATTAACAACTCATTGTAAAGTATACTTTACAACATTTTCTTTTACATTAGTTTGTGGGATGAAGTACTATAAAATTGTACTTTCTGCAAGTTAGTATTTATATAATAGGGTAAATATTTTATCTATAAGAGTATTTTTTCATTGCAATTCATGTGTAAGGGACAGAACCTGGAGAAAAAGCCAATGATAATTGACTTTTCAAACCCAAATTAGGTAATAAATATTTTGTCTAAGATAATGTATGGCTGATCATCCCCAAAGTAACCCCAGGAAATATGTGTTACTAACAAATTCATCTTTTATAAGAATAAAAATTGTCCATTAAGAAGAATGTCAAATCAAAATGTACAGTGATGGGAACCCTGAACACCTGAGCTAAATAATGGATTGGGAACAAATGGGGATTGAATCTGCCATTTTCTGGTTGCCAAACTTTGAAGATGTTTAATCAACCCCGTTTGAGTTTTAAATTTTTTCTGACTATAAAATAAAACAGTTATTACTGTAAGTAACCCCATTCCTTGCAACACTATTTTAAAGACTAAAATGTGAAAAATTATTGTACAGTGCTTTGTACAGAGCATTTTACTCAATGGAAACAATGTAAGTTGAAGAATGCAATTTCTTTACAAGTTCATGTAAAGAACTTTCAAAATATTGTCACAAATAAAGTATACCAGGTCACTAATTCTCAAACACCTTGATTTCAGGGTCTCTTCTCTTTCTTAAAGTTTACTGAGAATCCCAATGTGCTTTTCTTTTATGTTCATTATAGCTATTGATACTTACCATATTAGAATTTAAACTGAGAAAACATTATGGACATTAATTTAAAGGAACAGTAATAAATTTATCATATGTAAGTATAAATATTTTAAATAAAATAACCTTCCTAAAATAAAAATTTAATGAGTGGCACTGGTTTACATCTTTGCAAACATATTTAATGTCTGTCTTAATTAAAAGAGAGCTGGATTCTTTTATCAGCCTGAAATGTTAATTTTTGCTTTTCTAAGTACATTCAAAGAAGTATAGCAGTCTAAATATTAAATATCTAATAAAGTTGCTTTCACTTTCTTTATTCTTATGTAAATCATTTGTAAACGACTTTAAGTATAAAAAAATAAAGTAGAACTAAAATGGTCCACTGGGCCCATAAAATATAACTATTTTTCTTGATGTGCTGAGATTTAATCAAAGTATTTCTAAAAAGAAAACAGCTTTGCAGAGAGTGAATCCAAAAAATTCTAAACATACATTTTAAATACAAGTTACTAAGTAAAACAAGTCTTTCTGAGTCATTATTTAAGACAACCTGACCAAAATCAAATATTTTCAGGTGCCTCCCTGAGGCAGGGAACCATAACTATTCAGGGTTATAAATTTTAATTAGTGATCATGCCAAATACTTCTGATCCTTGAAAAGTTACTTTTGAAATAGTGAGTGGTCAATATAAATTTCCAATATTTCATGCCTCTAAAACCATGAATTAATTTCTATTTACAAAAATTGGTACTTATTTAGGCATTTCTCCTGTCCACTTAGTGTAACAACAGCAACACATAATTCTGGTGTGGCTACAAATGTCCTCCTGTATAAAGAAAACAAATGGGAAAAAGAAGGTACAGGATTATATATCCTTTTTCCTTTCTTCTACCAAAAACATTGCTGTTATATAGCAAAACTCCAGGCTGAAGAAATGAAACTGGACTAGAGAATTGAACTGGGAGAAATGGGCGGAACAGAGAATTTAAGATACAGAGCCCTTCAATATCAGAACTTTTTTCTGTGGTCCTTTCTTCAACTTCTCAGCATGCTTGGAAATAGCAATATTATTTAAACACTAAAATGCTGAAAAGTTATGTGTGAAAAATAAAAATGTGAAGAAAAAAAGAATTGAAAATATTTCTTAAAAATTTTAGGTGCATTTCTTTGCTTAATCTCCCAGACCACCTCACTCCCATAAAAAATGGGTAATCTGGGGAATTAACCATTGGGTGGAGTCAGAAGACCTAGGTTCAAGAACTAGTTGTATCATTTCCTGAGTTTACTTCCTCACCTTCTGAACTGTCCTATCAACACCTACAGCCCATCTCAAAAGAGCTGATATCCAAGGGACAATTATTGCGGAATCTGTACTCCCGTTAAAGTTAAAGTGTCAACGGTGGGCCCTCCTTCTGCTCTCCCTGGTGGCGCAGCAGGTTTAAAGCACAACACTAAGAAGCTAAAGCCACTTCAGCATGAGTTCGATCCCAGGAGATGATCCACATGGCGAGGCAAACCTCTCCTGATCCGCCTGCTGCTCCCCTCAGCAGTGTACTTGTCACTTGGCTTGTTCTGCTCCCCACTCTGTCTCTGGTGAATCCTCTCACCCACCACACCTCTGGCCTGTACCCCAGTTCTGTATGCATAAATAAATACATCTTTAAAATAAAAAGATCCCCAGATAATTCCAATGTGCAGTTCATTTAGAAATCACTACATTAAAAAAAAAGTGTAAAGGGCACACATCCAAACTTAATTTTATAAGCAAACCAGTGCCTTCGCAGGCTCAGTAAAGCTTCTGCTTAAGGAGACAGTTTGAGTTTTCACAGTAACCCCCAAAGCAGGACAGGGTATCTCACAAATGCTAAGAGGACACTTCTGTAGTTTAAAACTATGGTAGGTTTCAATTTAATGTTGAATAACACTTAAAAATATTAAAATTCACAGCCCAAACCTTAAAACAAAGATAAAAAAGCATTATGTAAGTTCAGATATATTAAAAAGCTAAAAAAATATGTTTGTGAACAAAGAGAATCTCTTGGATGAGGGTCTCTCCCATGCTCGCAAAACCTGGGTTCACTTGACATTTACCTCTTTGATTTATGCTTTCAAAGCATTAAAACTTGAGATAAGAGGAACTCCCGCCCCGTCTAGAGAAGGATAAAACCTCAGAGGGAGGTAAAATTTCCCTTCTCGTTAAGTAAAACCTGCAAAGCAAACTGTTACAAAAAAAAAATGTGTATCCAACTCCACTGTTTCTCCTCAGGGATCTTCTCCTCTAAGACAATAACGGAATAGAGCTAGATTTCCCACACAGAGGAGCGAAGTCCTTTGGCAAGAACAAGGGTTCGAGCATTGAATGACCCCTAACCCGGGTGGGGGAAACCTGGCCAGAAGGAGGGACCCAAGGGGCCTTAAATCTAGAAAGTTCGGAACCATCACCGGTCTCTCCCTTCCTGACTGAAAAAGATCTGGGGGTGGGCGGGTCTCCACAAACATCGGCATCAAATGTACAAAAGACCAAAGGGAGTTGCCTCCAGAAAAGCTCAAACCAGGCAGGGGGCTGAGAAACACAGGCCTTCGGAAGCGACCGCAGTAGTTACGGCGGCGGCGGGGCAGCGACGGCGAACGCGGGCCGGGGGCCGCGGCCTCAGGGCCGCCAACCGAGCCGCGGAGCCGCTAGTTACCTTCCTCGATTCCCCCCCTTACCGAGGTAGGCGCAAAATGGTGGCCCACTCGCCACCGCTCTTTCAAGCCCGTCCCCTCCCCCCGCTCCTCGGGCGAGTCCCGAAAACACGCACCCGGCTCTCGACCCTCACTCCGCGGCCCTCATCGTGAGGCGGCCGTAACCGCCCCCGCGGCGGCCCTCACAGCTAGGAGGCCAAGGCCGGCCGGGCAAGCCACTACACGCTTCCTCGCCGCGCAGTCGAGGGAGGGGACACTTACCGCGAGCAGAGCAGTTCGGCCAGACTGGGACTCCAAGAGGAGGAGAAAGAGGAGGAGCGCGAAAACACTAGGCGGCGGTGACTAAAACCGCGCCGGCCTCGGCGACTCCCAGCGCGGAATGAGCGCCTCAGATTAGGGCAGTAGTATATAACCACGCGCGCGCTGCCTCATGGGTAACGCCAGTTTCTGCCACCGTCCACCCGTTCCCCCCCGCCCCAAATCTCTCCGCACATCCGGGTTTCTTTTCTAACTGACCAGGGAGAGCCGGCGCGGACATGTGCGCGCCTTAAGCGTCCTCGAAGACAGCCCGCTTCGGCTATGGGCCGTGGGTCTCCGGTCAAAGGTTCCCTGTCAGGGCCACTACTTGACAAGCCCACTGTCCAATCCGAGCTATAGTCACGAAACAGGGGCTTCACAGGGTATCTGAGCACATGGAAACATGTATCTGCGTCCCCCCCTCAAGTCACGCCCCCGCCCCCCGCCGCCGGTGTTTCATCGTCACCAATTTTTAAAAATACTGTAGCAGGGAGGTGAAGATAATAAACTAGGTGACTAAAAGGAATAAAGGCCAAATTATTTAAATAATCTGTTGATTTCACTACGTTTGTTTGAATGACCAGTAACCCGGGTCGGGGAAACCTGGCCAAAGGAGGGATCCATGGGGCTCTAAATCTAGAAAGTTCGAAACTGATCGCTTCCTCATCACCGGTCTCTTCCTCTGACTGAAAAAGAATCAGAATTCTTGTTATTCCTAATTATGTCATATAGATGTCTATAAATAACCAAATTGTGAAGAAAAAATACATTTGCAAGAAAAATATGTATAAAGATAACTGCAAAAACATTTTCTAAATATTGGGTTCTGTGGTAAAGTTTCCTCTCCCAATTTTCATCACAAGGTCTATGAAATTAGTGGGTCACTAGTCAAGCTTAAAATCAAATTTTGGACCCTCCATCGTGGTGCAGCGGATTAAAGCACACCACTAAGAAACTAAAGCCACTTGAGCATGAGTTCTATCCCCTCCCCGTGATCCACATGGCTCGGCAGACCTCTCCTGACCTGCCCACTGCTCCCCTCAGCAGTGTACTTCCCGATTTGCCTGTTTTGCTCCCTGCTCTGTCTCTGGTGAAGTCTCTCACTGCCCCTACACCACTGGCCTGTACCCCATTTCTGTATGCATAAACAAATCTTTTAAAAAATCAAATCTCACCTCACTTGTTCCTTAACACATATTAAGTCACCCAGTAATTTAATTTTACCAGTTCTTCCTATTTGAGTTAGTTTTTTTTTCTTTCTCATCTATAACACCCTTTGCTACTGACTTTGAAAATAAGTTTTAAAACAAAGGACAAAGAATAATCAAACTAACAAACATGGAAAGTTAAAACTTCCACAATGTTGGAGCATTCATAGATTTCCCTCCACTTCAGACTAATAGTCCAGTGCCTTCACCTTTGCTGTGGGTGGGAAATTTAAAAGTTGGAAAGCTACAGCACCTATGTGGGAGCTTTTCCTCAGTCCCCCTCCCTAGAGGTCAGAAAGACCCTACACAATCCTCAGCCTTTCTCCCTGGAGCCATCCCTTATCTGTATTTCTCCTCCTTTTTTCTTTATGAGTCCGAGGAGTAGAGAAATTTCTTTCAAATTCCCGTGGTCTAATAATGTCAGAGCTTCCACATCCTAACTATAATTAGGAGTAGGGAGGATCAATCTGTCTCAGGGATGACCAGAAAACATTTATCACCAAAATTCAAATCCAATTTGCTGTTTTCATGGAAAATACAACGGCCAAGAAAACTGTGGTCAGCAAATTTTCTCTAGAGAAAATGTACACAAAAGTCAAATTATAATAAAACAGATGGCTGGTGAGAATAGAATCAGTCTGTGGGAAATTGTTTCTATGATTTGACTACTCAATCCAAAGAATTCCCAAAGAATTCCAAAGGCTTCTAGAAAACTTCTCTCTTAGTTCTCTAATTAATCATGGTTCTTTTTTTGTTAAGGATTTCCATTAAATAAGCATTTACTCCTGTATTACCTTTCTTTTTTTTTAAGATTTATTTATTTATGCATACAAAACCAGGGCACAGGCCAGAGATGCAGGGGGTGAGAGGATCCATCAGAGGCAGAGTGGGGAGCAGAACAAGCAGATCTACCAAGTACACTGCTGAGGGGAGCAGAGGGCCGGTCAGGAGAGGTCTGCCACGCCATGTGGATCACCTAGGGGCAGGCTGGAGATGGAACTAACACCCAAGGGGTTGTAGCCAGCTTGCAGTGCTGTGTCCTTACCCGTTGAGCCACCAAGGAGGGCCCAGTGTTACCTTTCTTGGCAAGTTCTTATTGAAATAAATTCACATAAGAGTTCACCACTTTAAACTGTACAATACAGTGGTTTCTAATATATTAACAATATTATGTAACCATTACCACTATAAAATTACCGAACATTTCCATCATCCCCCAAAGAAACCCCAGGCTTGTTATTAACCACCCCCTATTCTCTTTTGCCCACACCCCCTGGAAATCTAATCAAAAACTTTGTGTCTCTCTACAGATTTGCCTTTTTTGAGCATAGCATATACAATTGTCTCTTGAATAACATGGGTTTGAATTTGGTGGGGCTATTTACATGTGAATTTTCTTGTAAAAAGATAGTGTGAGTCTATGGCATTGATAAATATGGTAAAGTACTGTAAATGTGTTTTCCTGGTTACTTTTATGGTTATCTTATTGCAAGAATACAGTAAATAGCACATGTAACATATACAATGTTAACTGTTACCAGTAAGACTTCTAGTCAGCAGAGGGCCCACTTCTGGGTTCTTAGATGGTGGTCTTCTGGATGTGTTCTCACATGGCAGAAGAGACCTGAGAACTCTCTGGGGTCTCTTTTATATGGGTACTAATCCCATCCATGAGGGGTCCACCCTCATTACCTAATCTCCTCCCAAAGGCACCCACCTCCTAATATCATCCCTTTGGGGTTTAGAATTTAAACCTGTGAATTGGGGGGAGGGCATAAACATCCTGTTTATGATGTCATAGATACATTGTTCAACTGACAAAGTTAGTGGGGTAAATTACTAGCAATATGTGATTCCAGTAAAGGACATAGAGGTGTTATTGGTACAATTGTTGGAACTTTGATAAGTCTGAAACTATTTCCAAAATACAAGTCATAAAAGTTATTCTGGGTGCTTTTATTTCGCTTAGGCCCTGGGCACCTGCAAGGCGGGTGAGTGCCAAATGTTCGCTGGGCTAGGAGAGATTGGAAGGGCACTATAAACATTTAGGTGCTACCCTAATAGGTGCTACTCTAAAGGCCAATACTTTAGCCATGCTGCACTTACGAAGGGAATTGTATTGGGAAAAGTGGGAGTTGAAGCCAAACAACCAAATTCTGCCACAGGGAAGTATGTCAGAGTTCAGCTGATCAAGAAAGGGGAGGGGCGGGTAGTGCCCGCGTGTGGAGGGAGGTGCAGGATGTGAAAGGGGAGGTGTGAGGTGGGGGAGGTGTCGTGGAGGGATGGGCACTGAGAGTATGAGTCCATATTCCATGCTCAGAAAAGATGGCCCCTTGATAACAGGATGCTAGGATGCAGCAAGCACTTGAATAGCAAAGCAGGGTAAGAAAAGTAGATTCTCAGTCTCCTGAGTCATGTTATATTTACTTTGACTAAAACTCCTCTAGATGACTAGTCAAATGAAAATTTCAAAAGATTCTAAACTCAGGTAGAATAATGTGAGTGTTGCATGTATTTTTGGATAGCCTTGATTTCATTGTCCTCCACTGTTTAGTTAAAAAACAACTTAAGCAAAATGGTAAAATTATGAAAGAAGTTTCTCTGATACTCCTTCCTCCTCTATTGCCAACACTCACAAGTGTCCTGAAACTTCATGATGCCCTTTGTGTACCTATGGATGCCCCATTCTCCTTCCAGTGTCTCCCTCTATGTATTTTTAGTCTTATCTTTACCTTAATTTTCTCTAAAATCATACTTACCCCTAACATGATCCTCAAGGACTTGTTCTTTGCATGGCAGCATTGTAACTGATTAATCAGGGATCATGGACTAGTTTTGCTCTTAAAGGGCAGTTGTATACAGGAAAGTATAGCAGTTCTTCTTCCTCGGACACATTGAAAGAACATTTAAAAAAAAATCATTTACCTGCCCAGGCTCCGCCTACACCTGTGGGCCCAGTGACCTTGTGACACACACCTCTTAGAATTTAAATTATTTTCTGTATTAATGGTCTTTGTAGAATAAACTTACACTAAGAATAGGGGGGAAAGACATGAAATGGTAAATTCTAAGGTTAAATTCCAGTTGCACAAATCATTTATACATTATCCTAGAAATGAAGAGAGCATAAGTCCTGTACTACAGTGATGTGGAAAAGCCAATTCACATTTATGTACTTGAAATATGGTGTGCCGTTTATCAATGAATTAACCCTCAGTTCCAAACCGACCCTTCAGTGAAGGTGTTCTGATGGCAAACTAGACTGTCTCCCCCTTACATGAATACGATGTTAAACTTTGTCAGTGGAGAGTGCCGGAGAGATGGTGCACAAAGGAGACTTTTATCCCTGTGCTGATTCCTTTTTTTCTTGCTACCACTGCACAGCCCATCGGTGGTGCCAGTCTGAAAGAGGGGCGTAGGAACGGCACTCTGTTTCAGCCCCAAAGATGGAGGGCACAGTCCTTCAGCAACTTCACAGTCCCAGTCCAGACCTTTACCTTCCTCCTCTATCGCCAGCACACACGAGAGGCCCCAGTAGTAGATTTAATGTGAGATGCCTCTTAGGCTGACAGGTGGGGTGTTGAATAGGCAGAGCTCCGGAGAGGAACTGATTGAAACACCCATTACTTTGCATAAGAGTGCTTAGAGAAAGTTTACATAAGAAAGGGAGAGCCCAAGGGCTGGAGAGCATAACAAAGACTCTGTACAGAACTTTGAGATAGGGCCCTTCCCGGTGGCGCAGGGGTTAAAGACACAGCAGTACCAAGCTTTTGCCAGCCTCTGCAGCAGGCTTTTGATCCTGATCCCCGATTCCTTTGTAGGGAGCGGACGTACACACGGCGCAGCAGACCTCTCCGGCCTCTGCCAGTGCTCCCCTTAACAGTGTGTTTCAGAAAATTCGCCTATTCTGCGCTCCATTTTGTCTTAGGTGAATTCTCTCACCGCGCCTCCTCAAGCCCGCACCTCTGGTCTACACACCAGTTCTCCTATGCATAAATAAATAAATATTTGTTAAAAAGAACTCTGGAGGTAATCCATTTAAAGAGAAAGAGGAGGAAGCTCCAACGAAGTACACTAGGAGAGAGCTACCAGAAAGGTGCCAAGCAAATACGTTCAAAATGATGCTTCCGTTTCCACACAAAAACTAGTTCGAGACCCCCTGCTTCTCCCTAGAATTCAATTGTGATAAATGCTGAGGTTTAAGAGTAAGGTTAAGAGAAAAAAATTAAACATTAGCTTGGGTATGTTATTGGTGATCTTTGCTAAGAAACTTTTCAGGACAACAGTATAAACAAGGACAAATTTAGAAGTTTATTATATTATATTTGATTGTAATTCAGTGTAAAGCTAGTATGCTGTGGAATGGGTAATGAAAATTTTTGTGATATTTAACACTTTTTTTGTTTTGAATTAAAAAATACTCACAAAGTCATTTTCTACTTTTATGCAAAGTTAATTCACCTGCTGTTCTTTGCTAGAAGACAGTGGTCATCTTAAAATGAAGACCATCTCACTCAAAGCGACTGGGGAATAACTTTAACTCTACCTTGCACCGTTTACCAGGTGTTAGAAATAAGCATATTTAAACTCCAGAGAGGCCATGTACATACCATATTATTCACTGTTTTAGTATTCTTTTTGGCAAAGAAACATTCATGTTAAACCCTTATGTTTTAGAGGCTGTAAGTAAAATAAGACTTTCTCCAGGTATAATTGCCAAAAGACTAACCTCAAGTATTATCCTAACATAAAGTTCTTAGAAAGCTGGTGGCAAGTTATACATACACAGCTGGACTTTAAGTGTCAGATCAAATTATATAAAGCCAACGCTTACTAGTTTGATTTCCTACATCTCTGCAAAGTAGGTGTTTCTCTTTCTGTTCAAATAAATCTCTTGCTTTGCATCATTTCTCACCTCCTTAGGAGTCTTGCTCCATGACTCTGCCTCCACACAGCTTCTTTTGCTCCATCCCAATGCCTCTTTCTTTCTTCCCAGCATGTAAATATAGCCAATACAAAACTCCCCTATGAGCATACCCACCATTTTCTCTTCGAGGTCTAGTGTGGCACTTGGTATCTGGTCGACTCTCAATAGTAGTACAATGAGTACATGGCTTTCAGTTACTAGAGGTAGTTTTCATCACTAGAGGTAGCTGGCGAACTCCCCACGGAAGCAGGAAATTGTACAGAAAACTCATGGGATCACATGCTATAGTGAAAACACAGGTTCAAATCCAACTTCCATCACTTCCTGTTTATGTAAACTTGGGTAAGCTACTAGATTTTTCTTTTTTTGAAGATGTAGTTATTTATGCATACAAGAACTGGGGTACAAGCCAAAGTTGAGGGGGTGAGAGGATTTGCTAGAGATAGTGTGGGGAGCAGAACAAGCAGAGGATTCGCTAGAGATAGGGTGGGGAGCAGAACAGGCAGATGAACTGAAGTACACTGCTTAGAGGAGCAGCAGTCAGGACACGGGGGGAGGGGGCCTGCTGCACCATGTGGGACACCTCCCTGGCCTGGGATTGAACTCGTGCTGCAGTGACCACAGATAGCTTCACAGTGCTGCACTTTAACACCTTGCCACCAGGGAGGCCCAGCTACTTGACTTTTCTATACATCAATTAGCATCTGAAAATATGGTGGTTACTGCTGTTAAATGGTGTTATTAAATTTATTTTTTAATTTTTAAAAGATTTATTTATGCATACAGACCTGGGCTACAGGCCAGAGGTGCAGGGGTATGAAAGGATTCACCAGAGACAGAGTGGGAAACAGAAGAGGCAGATTGAGGAAGTACACTGCTGAGGGGAGCAGGGGGGGAAGACAGAAGAAGTCTGCTGAGCTGTATGGATCACCTCCCTGGGGAGGATCTAACTCACACTGAAGCCGCTGGGGCTAGATTGTGCTTTAACCCATTGTGCCACCAGAGAGAGCTGATGTTGTTAAATTTAACTATTACTCAGTGGCTTATTAAATCATAGTCTACATTCAGTGAGCTTTAGCTATTATTATTTGTTCTAAGTGTGTGGATTTTGCAAATAAAACAGATTGCTGCAAACCTTATGAATTACAGTAAACATCCCCATCCTCAGATTAACTCAAGAATTTCAAGCACTTAAAACACTGCACAATCGGTATAGCATGGGTGGCAAATGAAACACATCATACAAGTCAAATGTCTGGCAAAAAAAGATAACTATGTTTTTTTTTTCTATAATTAACCTAACTTCCCATAGCCTCCTCTCAAAATCTACAGGAAAATAATAACTAAATCCAATATGATTAAGGATGAATCCAACTTGACAATTTAAATAGCCCCTTGAACTAATGTTCAGGCCCTTTAAATAATGCTCAATATTTAGAATATATCCCCAATCCCTGAATTTCTTCCTCGGGTACTGTCCAGGTATATGAATGGAAAAAGAAGAACACAATTAGATTTTCTGGTATCACTTCTTTTCTTGGTAGTGACTCTGGTCCACTTGGGTGCTGATTCCCTTGTGAGCATTCAAAACTGAAATCTGGCTGGTGACTCTGGGGCTCTACTTTATTTTGACTTATATTGGGTCTCACACCACTTTTTGCTCTACTTAATATGTTCTATAAAGTAGCCAGTGGAATGAATTTCCTATTAAGCAAAAGTCACCCCAGTCATAAATTTTCAGGGAAGAAATATATTCAATGACCTAGATCACTAGGATTCCAGGTAAGGTCTTTTTCTGTCCCTCACATTTCTGATATAACCACAGAGCAGTAGAGGGCTCTTGAACAAATCTCAAGGATAATTAGCCCACTTATATAATAAAAACATTTTCACACTCCTTTCTGCAGAGATTGACATAGTCCTTCAAAGTGAAAGGTTTAAATTTTTGTAATCAATATTTTGCATTACACTATTTAGTAAAGTAGGAGGGGGTACACAGAAATGTGTACAATATCGACCTATCTCTGTGACATTAACAGCTAATTGGCAAGATGGGTTCAATATCCAGAAATGATTAGTGAGCAATGCAAAAACATGTACAATCAAGTACTAACTTGGTGTGGTTCAGACCATCAAGTACAGTGAGAATGCAGAAAAATAAGAAATTAGAGCAGGTGGAAGCAGACGAGGAAACACATTTCCCTACAGTGTGTTTATCTTGCCAGAGACTGTAATTGTCTGGAACAACAGCCTCAGTGAAAAATGTATGTTATGAGGTATATACAAATGAAAATAATTGTGATTGATTATGATAGTTATTTGTGAAGGAATCAAACATATGTTATACTATTGCAGCACTACTGTCAAGTTTGTTTGTTTTTTTCATTCTGGTTCTTGTGAGAAAGCTACACATTTAAAGCCAAGTGTTGTAGAAGAAACAAAGTTCCCCCACCAGAATGTAAGCTCCAAGAAGGCAGTGTCTCCCTAGCACATTGTTGGAACTGAGTTTAATATTATTAAACAAATAAATGCATCAATGCAAGTGTAGGAAAGAGGTACAAATTTCAGGTTCAAACTGAGTCACTTTTTTGTTTGTTTTTAGATTTACTCCAGTATGACACAAAGTAAATTAGAGTGTAACCCAATGATGAGTAGAGAGTAGCTGATAGGGAATTGAGGGGAACTGGAAGCAGAACCCAGCTAAGAGACTAAGAATGCAACACAACACTCATATCGCAGAGTGGAAAAGAGAATCCTTGGGTGTAAAATCTGGTCGGAAATGATAAGCACACTTTTTGGTCCTTGCCCCTTTTATCCACCCCCCCGCCCCCGCTCCCACCTTATTTCATGGGGTTTGAAAATGTTCTTGCATCTTTGAGTGTGGATTATCCTGAAAAAGCAAAGAACTTCAGCTCTCCTCTGTCAGTGATGGAGTGTCAGGTGGAACTGCCTACAGATGTGGTCTAGGAACTACTGTGAGGAAAGGTGCTAGGGCAAGAGCAAAGTCAAGGTCTGTCAGGTGGACAGATGGAGGGCCAGGGCCGAAAATAGAGGGGGAATTACTTCTCCAACTGATAGAGCACAGTATCTGATGAAGACAAGACAATTTAAAGGTGATGAAGAGGGTAGGTACAGAAACATTTTGTAGTAAAAACATGTATGTACAAACACTTCGATGTGGAATAGAAGAGAGATGAAGGAACTTGTTCAGGCCTAAGCTACAGCCACCTTTCCTTACTTTTCTCTGGTAAAATTTAATGCTGTTGGAGCTTATTCTGACACATGCTTGGAGAAGTGGATTTTGCTCTCCAGCATGCGGGGTGAATTGTGATTAATCTCATTCCCTTTAATAGAAATCAGTTGAGGATGGTTGTGAGCTACAATTTTGTCCACTGGGGCCCAATTCTGCTAGAGTCTTCTTGAAAGGGCTTTTCTTCTTTTGAGGAGAAAGAAAGAGGAAATCACAGGTACAGGAAGCAACATCCCTGTTCTTTGGCCCCCCCATTTACATCTGATGCCAAGGAATAGTGAAGCTAAATGCAACCCTGACAGGAGATGTTACCATCATGCTGAGGATAGCAGAGCAGAAAGAAGAAATCCACTTTGTTCCTCAGTCACATCCTTGACTAACTCAATTAACCAACGTGGGAACCATCTCCTCCCTGACATTTCATACAATAATGAATTTATCAGGTACTCTGTTGCTTGCACTCATGTCGATGCCTTGCTCCTTTCCAGTAAAGAGAAAAAAGCACATGTTATAAATATGACGTGTGAGTTTGAAAAGTTTGAAACCAATATTTCGGCTTTCACCCATCATCCCCCATCCTCTTTTACCCCACTCACTCCACCCCCACCCCACCTTTTACTGGGCACAGACAAGGAGACAGAGTACTGAGCTCAGAGTACTGAGCTCTCTTCCTTCCAATGACCTTGACTTTGTTTTTGGCTCACACTTATTGCCTTTGGTTCACTTCTGAGTGACGCCTCCCTGGATTAACCAGGCATGTCTGAACCCCAAGACACAGCTTAGGTTTAAGGGATATCCCCAAAGACAGCATCATTTTCTGCCTATATCTAGAATGCTCTGCTGTTTTTGAGCATGAATAGAAACTGCAAATGTCCTGGGTTCAGAGTTGAGAACTGGCACAGGCAGAGAAGAAGGTGAGAGTACACAGGAGTTAATGTGACTCCATTAGATTCTAAGCATTGTGAGGATCACAAGGCACAGCTGGTATTTCTGTAGATGGAACTCAACAGATGGGTGCTGAGTTTCACTGAAATGACTGATTTCTAAACCAAAAGTCGAAAGGTTTCTTATTACTGAGACTTTCATTCAGAGTACTTTTCAGCAGTCAGTGCCTTCCTTCTCAAAACCAAGATTTCATTTCAATTATCTGTGGTTTTCATGACATACTTGTTATGTAGGCGATGATAAGGATAATTTAATGTCATTTAATTTACCAAGAGGGGAAGACACAAAGGGATAATCTAACCTAACCAAGGTCTCTGAGCGTATCAACTGTAGAAAGCTAAGGCCCGTTATGTTCTCAGACCTACAACCCATTGTTCTGATAGCCTTGGATGGATTATTTTGATAGCACTCTCTTTGTGCTCTCTTATTAGCTTGCCAATTACCAAGCCAATCATATTCACCAGGGTCTGTCTACATGTTAGCCTCTGTCTGAGGAGAATGTAATACAACTGAAAAACAAGATACAATACAGTATTTCCCCCCTTGAAACATGTATATCAAGTCTGAAAAAAGGTGTGCTGGGGAAAGAAATGTTTCACTGTTCCCTCTCTTAGATAGAAAAAGCAAAAGCTAGATCAAGTGTTCTGAGTGACTATAAGTGAAAACCCAAGTGAGAAGTCCACCAACTTAAGATCCTCTTACTGGTGAACACTCAAGAATGTTGAAAAAGTTGTCTCCTCAGTCTTCAAATCATAGGGTGGGATGTGATCTTTCTCCCTCACAGAGAAGTCTCCACAGCACGGCTCTTTGTGTGCACTCTGTTAACAAATCCTGAATGGCACTGGAACATCTAGCATAAACCTTGACCAAAATGCCAATTATCATTCTAAGAAACACTCTTACTTTATCTTCATCCATTTTCAGTTTAGAGAGAAATATTAATTAAGGTGTCCAAAAAGACAAGGTCCAGAACTAGAGAAAGTTCAAAGGAGAAAGGCAGTGAGGGAAAGAATGCTGAATGGGAAGGGGACAAACGTGGATATTGAAGCTACGCTAGAGAGGTAATTCTGGATTAGCTCTAGGCTACTCTCTGGCCACTCCTCAGAGTAGACAATGGTGGTGGGGTCCAGATCCTCCTCTTGCAAGCAGCCATGGGGACGCAGAAGAATAGTTCCTCCTCCTTCCAGACTGCTGCACAGTGAGCAGCACAGAGGCTGGGAATTGAGTGCACTGGAGCACGACTACAGCCCAGAGGAAAGTGTTTCGTCTTCTACTGTTAAGTATGATCATCCATCATTTTAAAATATGTTACCTGTAGGTGTTGGAGGAAGTTCTTTATCAAGTCGAGGAAGTTCCCTTTTATTCCTAGTTGACTGAGAGCTTTTGTAATGTATGGGGGCTGGATTTTGCCAAATGTTTTTCAATGTCAACTGATAGGATTATAGGAATTGATGTTATTTCAGTTTAAATGTTGGGCAGAATTATTCAGTGAAACCATCTGAGCCTGGAGATTTTAAATTATCAATTCACATTCTTCAATATTTATGAGTATTCTGATTATCATTTTTGTCTTTTGTCAGTTTGTGATTTTCAAGCATTTGGTCAGCTTCATCTAAATTCCAAAATATACTTGGTAGAATAGTTTGCAACATTCCTTGATTACCCTTTGGATACCTGCAGGGTCTATAGTGACAGTCCCTGCTTCATTCTTTATATTGGTTATTGTGTCTTTTTTTTTTTCTTTGTCAGACTTGGTAGAGGGTTGTCAATTCTATTGGTCTTTTCAAAGATCCAGCTCTTTGTTTCATTGATATTCCTTGTTTTTCTGTTTTCAATTACATTGACTTTTGCTCTTGAGTTCTTTGGACTATATACAGCAGAAAAAACCTTGTGTAAAAATAATTATGATTATATTAGCCTTTTAATTTGAAATGATAAAAAAAACTAAAACCAATTCTAAAGTTACAGCTATTAGATTAGTGGTTGCCCAGGTCTGAAGATGGATATGGGGAGTAACTAACTATAAATGGGCCTGAGGGATTTTACTGAGGTGATGAAACGTCCTAGAACTGAATATTGATGATGAATGCACAACTTGACAAATTTTCTAAAAATCATTACATTGTGCATTTGATAAGGGTGAATTTTATGACATGTAGTGTGTACCTCAGTAAGATTATAAAACAAAAACAAATGATGATAAGTGAATAAATATAATAATAGAATTGTATAGTCCTGCCCCCTTTTAACAGCCGAGGAGGGGGACTAAATGACTTGCTCAGAGTCACATAACTCAATTAGTGATAGGGTTATCATATGAATCTAGTCCTATTAAGTTAAGACCAGACATCACCAGAGGCAATAATAAAAGACACAGAGGTGTATGCCAGGAAATAGCTACCTTTCCCAATGTAAGAGAGGTCGCCTCTCTCACAGAACAGTTCCCAAAGATCGCTGTGAGTGGTGCACTTGATGGCATCTCACACAAATTCTACCAGCTGATCAGGCTATGCAGTAGCCCCCATCCTTTGACTTGATAGAATTCTTAACGTCAAGTTGTAAACATCAATTCTGAGTGATTATGACTGAAAAGAAATTTAGGAGCTCGCAGACTCATTCTGGGGATTCAGAACCGAGCTCAAAACTGTGCAGCCAGATTCAAGGCCTAAAATCACTCTGTAGATTCAGCTAGTGAGAAGGCTGCTGTTATGCCCCAGTGTGCTGGACTTTGCTCCTTCCTCCACCCACACCATTGCCTCAGGATCTCAATTTCGCCACAACTGAGGCTATTACAAGAGACGGAACTCATTACTATCATAGATTTTATGTGCTACTAGTTCCTGATATTTCTGATTGAGCCAGCATAGGTCATGGAACACTAACCCAGGCTGCAAGACAGGTAAAGTGAATATTGACAGCTGTCAGCTTCCACACTGGGAGCCGGGTTCTGCTTTCCTCTGAGAATCATACGTTGTGAATTCGCTATTTGCTTAAGGCTGAGTTCAGATTCTGGACAACAAAACACACACCATGTCCACACACACACACACACACACACACACACACACACATTCTTCCTCTATGAGCTTGCTTGAACTGTGGTTCACAGGAACATTATTGACATCAACTGAAGCACCTCTGGTCCTGCTCTGGAACCTTGAAATGAAAATGTGTCTTTAACAAGCACCCAAGAAAACCTACATATACATTCAAGTTTAGAAGGGTTGGCCCCTTCCTGGTGGCACAATAGGTTAAAGTGCAGCACTATGAAGCTATCCACAGCCACTGCAGCACAAGTTCAATCCCCGGCCAGGGAGGTGATCCACATGGCATGACAGACCTCTCGTGTCCCACCTGTTGCTCCCCTCAGCAGTGTATTTCAGTAGATCTACCTGTTCAGTTCCCCACTGTCTCTGATGAATCCTCTCACTCCCCACATTTCTGACCTGTACCCTAGTTCTTGTATCATAAATAAATCTTTAAAAAATAAAGTTTAGAAGTATAGTTTTACCTTATACAATGCACCATCCTTAATTTCCAAAGTTTAGTCACCATTACTCTGCATGCTCATCCATAGAGTTGTTGGATTTAGAAAATTAAAAAAAAAAAAGAAGACTGACATTAAATGTGAATTTCAAGGTAAAAAAAAAATAAATCATTTTTTAGTAATAAAGTAGCCTATATTTTATGTCAACTCTACCTATCCCTATACATCTCTCTTCACAATTAGCAAAATGAACAAACAGGAACATTCAAGTAAGGACCTCCAGGAATGCATACATACCAGTTTTTTATTTTGACAAGGTCGATTATAAACAGGATGGCAGCAAAACATGTAAACTCTATACAATTTTAGGCATATTAAGTTCTGCATAAGCATTCCAGGCCTGAGGCTCTTATAATTTGAAGGAGGAATGGGCTCCAGTCTTAACTATTTCATCAGATAAAATGCTTCTTTACAAATGTACCTATGGGGGTCTCTCTGGTGGCACAAAGATTTAAGTCTCAGCACTCTGAAACAACCACCTCATTTGATCCCTGGCCAGGGAGGTGACCACATGGCACAGCAGACCTTTCCTGTTTTGCCCACTGCTCCCTCAGCAGTGCATTTCAGTCAATCCACCTGTTCTGCTCCCCACTCTGTCTCTAGTGAATCATTTCACTGCCCCTCACACCACTGCATCTCTGGCCTATACCCCATCTCCTGTATGCATAAATAAATAAATAAAATCTTTAAAAAAATTACCTGTGAATTGCAACGATTTTTATTTCATGAATTTTTGATGAACAGCACCTTTATCCCACAGAACTTGACTTACATTCCTTTCAAAATATGGATGAAACGAATCTCATAATAAATAAACTATCCAGTAAATAAAGAAAATACATAAATATGTGCTGGGTTTCCTTGGGAGAAGGTTCATTTTCTTCCTAAAGGAAAGAATTGTTACACATGTCTAGGAATCTCAGAAAAAGACATTTCAAACATTCTGTTTGCAAAAGAGGCAGATTGTATGATCTGTCAATCAGAATTAGAAGCATCATGTTCAAAATTTAAGAAAAAATTTTGTACTGCAAAAATATATACCAATTGCCTGGGTATATCTACACCCAGTCTGAGCTGTCTTGACTTACTCTAACATATTAACCAATGCATATGTTGCCAAGCAACCAAAATGAGTTGGGAGAGAGTAATTTAATAATTCTCGGGAGTAAAGTAGTAGTTTTCTAGATAAAAGTTTCTTGCATAGGTAATCAAGAAGTGAGCCGCCTCCAATGATATTTAGCATTTCATAATCTTTCGTTATCATAGTTTCACCAAATGTTAGCCCTAAAAAAGGATTGCAATTCAAAGAAGCAGAATTCCTGAGGGGATGATGACTTCAGAGGTTTTGTTTCATATTTGATGCCACTTTATAACAACTTTTTTTTTTTGGCTACTAACCTTTAATTTATTGTTTGCACACCCACTCTAGAGGCAAATATGCTAACAGGTGGATAATACACACTTACTAATGGGTCAGTTTATAAATGGGCAAATTGACTAGGCTTTCCTTAAATATATTAAGTAACAGGGAAAACATTTATAAGCTCACCATAGAATAGGTCAGTATTAAATTTATAATACAGAATAGTTAAAAACTATCTAAAATGTTTTCCCTCCACATAGTGAACTGCTTAAATAAATAATCATACATCCTTGATATATTGTCATTAAAAACCATCTTTCCCAGGCTCTTTGGAAATGATTCCAGGTTGGAACAAGAAGTTACAAGCTGGATCTCCCTGGTGGCACAATGGGTTAAAGCACTGCATTATGAAGCTCTCTGAAGCCACTGCAGCATGAGTTTGATCCCTGGCCAGGGAGCTGACCCACATGGCGTGGCAGACCTCTCCTGACCTGCCCGCTGCTCCCCTCAGCAGTGTACTTCCTCGATATGCCTGTTCTGCTCCCCATTTTGTCTCTGGTGAATCCTCTCACCACCCCTGTACCTCTGACCTGTACCCCAATTCTGTAAGCATAAATAATAGATAAATCTTAAAAAAAAGAAGTTACAAGATGATCATGAACATCTCATTAAACTAGTAGTTAGGTACTAAAGATCCTGAGTCATACTGAAAAGGACTCAGAAACCAACTTGAAGATCCCCCTTGCTGCTCAAAGGAGAGAACAATTTGAGTATTAATGAGAATAACATATCATATCTATTTCAATACATTAGGTCAAATTGATACACTAAAACTATGCTAGGGAATCAACTCACTTTTAAAAAAGATTTATTTATGTATGCATACAAGAACTGAGGTACATGTCAGAGGTGCAGGTGTGTGTGTGAGAAGATTCGCTAGAGACAGAGTGGAGAGCAGAACAGGCAGACTGACTGAAATACACTGCTGAGGGGAGCAGCGGGCGGCCAGGAGTGGTCTGCTGTACCATGTGGATCAGCTCCCTGGCTGAGGATTGAATTTTTGCTTCATAATGTCTGCGGATAGCTTCATAATGCTGCACTTTAACCTGTTGCACCACCAGAGAAGGCCCTCAACCCATTATTTAAAAAACTAGAAAGTAAATGAAAATGAAAGAAATATTCATTCTACTTTTTATATGCATAGTGTACCTAAGGGTAGCCATAGAATTAATAAGGGGACATTTTTCTATACAAAGGTTTTTCCATCTAATAAATGGAGAAGTTATGGAATTTCATTAGCTCTAATATAATAGTATAAGCTAGGAAAGGTTCTTGTGTGGTTAACTACACAAAAACAGGACAAGTTGTCATTATTTGTATATATGAAGAATTCTTGAGAAAAATCAAACTAAAATTTGATTAAGCCTCTAAGTCTAAATAATAATTTACAGAAAATTCATAGAACAAATAGCACACTGAATGACACAACCCGAAGACCTATACTATAGAAAGCTCTATAGGACAGATAGTACAGTATTGCTTCAACAAGTACATTGAAAGAGGAGAGAGATGTTTTAGAATAAAATACACTAAGACATATCAAACAGTCATAGGTACGTGGGAATTATTTGATGCCAGTTTGAACAAATGAACTGGAATGAAAACATCCATGAGAGGATGGAAATTAAATACTGACTGCAAGAGTGCATTTTTAAAAGTTATTATAAAAATTTTAAGTACCGTGATGGCATTTTCCTGTGTTTATCTTCATTTTTTTTAAATTGAGGTAACATTGGCTTACAGTTCTATATATGATACAGGAGTACAGGCCCACACCTCTTCACATGTATATTACCACACCTCACCCACCACTGAAGTACCAGTAACCCTCCATTCTGTTTCTACCCTCTCTCCCTCTTGGTAACCTTAGCTTTGCTGGTTTTATTTTATTTTAGTTTGTCTGTTCCTTCACTTTGTTTCTTCATATTTTGCATGTAAAACAAATGATCTGGTGGTGTTTTTTCCCTTCTGATTTCTGTTTAGCATAATCCTTTCCTGTTCCATCCATGTTGCAAAAGGAAAAATTTTGTTTGTCATAGCTGAGTAGTATTTCATTCTGTATAAATACCACTTTTTTTGAGGTAACATTGGTTTACAACATTGATTTAAGGGAATAGGTTATCACTTCCTCAGATGCATGTCACCACCTCACACCCACCACCAGGGCACCCATAATCCTTTACCAAAGACCACAGGTCTCCCTTCCTCCTTTGTTTCCACCCTGGCCCCTCTTGTAGCCTCTATTCTGCTGCCATATTTTAGATTGTTTTGGTTTAGTTTTGTCTGTTGGTTCTGTTTTCCTATATTCTGTATGTAAATAAAACCATCTGGGATTTGTCTTTCTCCTGATTTATTTCATTTACTATAATCCCCTCTAGTTCCATCCATGTTCACTGTCACATAGATCAAGAAGTCACTTTTTTTTTTTTAAATAGCTGAGTCAGTTATTGGGCACTTCGGTTGTTTCCATAACTTGCCTATTGGAAATAGTACTCCAGTGATCATAGAAATGTATATATTCCTTCACTTTAGATGATTTTGCCTCTTCAGTTAGATACCTATGAGTAGAATTGCTGCATCTTATGGTAGATCCACTTTTAATATTTTCAGAAACCTACATACTGATTTCCATAGAGGTTTGACTGGTTTACATTCCCACCAACAGTGTTAAGAGGGGTCCATTCTCTCCACACACTTACTGTTTGATCATTCTCACAGGTGTGGGTGGTATCTGATTGTGGTTTCATTTACATTCCCCTGATGATAAGCGATGTTGAACATAATTTAATGTGCTTATTTGCCATCTGTGTCTTCTTTGAAGAAGCGCATATTTACCTCTTCTGCTCACTTTTTGATTGGGTTCTTGGTTTTCTTTTTCTTGGGTTGTAAGAGCTCTTTATAGATTTTAGGTATTGGCCCCTTGTCAGATGCATGATGTACAAATGCTTTCTCCCATTCCATAGGATGCCTATTAATTTTAATTGTAGTTTCTTTTTCTGTGCGGAAGTTTTTTAGTTCGATGTAGTTCCATTTGTTTGTTTTTGTTTTCTTTGCCATTAGAGTGGAGTCCCCACTCTAATGGCATCCTTGAAGCCAGTGTTGTGGAGTGTTTTGTCTGTGTTTTCTTCTATGTGTTTAATGGATTCTGGTCCTATATCCAAGTCATTCATCCATTTTCAGTTCATTTTTGTGTATGGTGTGAGAGACTAGTCTAGTTTCTCTTTTCTGCATGTGGCTGTCCAGGTTGTTTAGCTTTGTGAGGAACAGTTTCTACAAGGGCTCTCCACAACCATAATATATGATGGTTACAATTTCTCCACGTTTGCTCACCCTTGTTTTTTTTTTTTTTAAGATTTATTTATTTATTCATACAGAACTGGGGTACAGGCCAGAGATGCGGAGGGTGAGAGGATTCACCAGAGACAGAGCCGGAGCAGAACAGGCAGATCGACGAAGTACACTGCTGAGGGGAGCAGTGGGCGGGTCAGGAGAGGTCTGCCTCGCCATGTGGTCGCCTCCGGGGCAGGCGGGAATCGAACTCATGCTGAAGTGGCTTTAGTTTCTTAGTGCAGTGCTTTAACCCGCTGCGCCACCAGGGAGGGCCCTGCTCACCCTTGTTTTTTAAAGTTTTAGAAAACACAACTCTCCAATTGATGTGAAATGCTATCTCATTGTGTTTTGATGTGCTTTCCCCTCAGACCCAGGGGTTTGAGCATCTTTCCATGTGTTTTTTATTTTACATATCTTCTTTGGAGAATGTCTTTCAAGTGCTTTGCTTATTTTTTCCCTTTTTCTTTTTATTGAGTTAGCATTAGTTTATAACACAGTATAGACTCTAGAAGTACATTTTCTCACTTCAACAACTGCATATAGCTCACCATACCCACCACCAAATGTTCAGTTAACATCCATTATCAATCAGTTGGTCTTCTCTGTCCATTTCCTCCCCCTTCCTTCCACTCTGGTCATCACTCTGTGGTCAGGGCTTGTTTTTGTTTGCTTGTTTTTTCTTTTACAGATGAGTAAACTCATAAGGTATCTGCCTTTATCCTTTTTACTTATTTCACTTGGCACAATCCCCATAGGGTTCATTGATGTGGTAAGTGCTTTGCCTATTTTTTAACTGGGCTATTTTTCTTTTCGTTGTATGAGAAAGCGCTTTATATATTCTTGATACTCATTTATTTTGAAATGTATGTTTGCAAGTATTTTCTGCCATTCTGTGGATTGTCTTATCACTTTCTAGGTAGAGGCACAAATGTTCATTTTGATGAAATGCAATTTATTTACTTTTTCATTTCATGCTATACTCTTGGCATCACAATTAAGACACTATTTCCTAACCCAAGGTCACAGGAATTTAGCCTATTTCCTTCTAATTTTTTTAGTTTTAGGTTGCATTTCAATCATAAATTCATTCTGAGTGAATGTTTGTATATGGTATAAGGTAGGGGCCAGGTACATTCTTTTGCTTATGAATATCTAGTCACAGAACTACTTGCCCAAGAATACATTTTTCCCCCATTGATTGAATCTGTCCTCATTAAAAATCAATGCACCATAGATTTATGACTTATCTGTGGAGTCTTGTCTTATTCCATGACTGTATTTTCCTTTTTCAATGGAGAAACATTTTTAATTACTGTAACTTTAAAGTAAGTTCTGTAATTGGGTAGTGTGAACTCTCCACCATTGTTTTTGTTCAAAATTGTTTTGGCAAATCATGTTCTTTTGGAGTCCCATGTGAACTTAGGATAAGCCAATCGATTTCAGCAAAAATAAAAATACAACTAATATTTTGATAGTTCTTGCATCACACTGCAGATCAATTTAGGGAAAATTACCATCCTGACAATATTACCTTTCTACTCGATCAAAACAGGTTGGCTTTCTACTTATTTTTGTCTTCTTTATTTTCTTCCAAGAATAGTGTTTTCCATTGCGCAAGTCTTACATTTCTTTGGGCACACATAATCTTAAGTATTTTTGTCCTTAATACTCTTTCGGGTGATAATGGGTTCTTAAAACAGTTTTACTGAGATTCATGCACATCTTGTTCTCCCCTATCCCTCTCAGAATTAACCAACCGCTAATCTACTTGTTATCTCTATATTTTCTTATGCTTGACATAGACATAAGCAAATATAGCTTTTAGGCTTGGTTTCTTTCTTTCAGTAAACATAATGGAATATTTTCAAGTTTCACTCATATGAACTTTGATACATACATAGCATGTATTAGTGTGTTATTTATTCTTTTCTAAGATAAGATAGTATCTTATCTGCATGCACATACTAAGTTTTGTATCTCTTTATCAGTTAATGGATATTTGGGTGTATCCATTTTTGGCTATTATGAATGATGTTCTTTAGAACATTGGTTTTAAATTTTTCAGTGAACATATGGTTTTAATTCTTCCATGTGTATGCCAAGGAATGGAATTGTCAGGTCATATATTGTCTATGTTTAACTATATGAGGTGCAACCAAAGTATTTCCCACATTGGCCGGACCATTTTATATTCTTTCTAGCACTCTCTAAGGGCTTGATAATGCATTTTTCATTTTTCATAAAAGCACGAGCAACTAAAGATTGATAGACCAATTGGACATCATGAAAAAGTTTTTCGGCCTCTAAGTTGTAAGAATGTGAAAAGACAACCTACAGAATTGTGGAAAATATTTGTAAATCATTGTTCTTGTAAGCATCAGGTATCCAGTATATATAAATAATTCTTGCAACTTAGCAGGAAGAGAAATAACCCAATTAAAAATTGACATGTGCACACAAAAACTTATACGTGAATGCTTATACTGCAGTATTAACAGTAGCTGAAAAATAGACTTAACCCAAATGTATCGATGAATGAAAGGTGCAACAAAATATGGTATAATCATAAAATGGAGTATTTTAATCCCCCAAAAGAAGTACTAATACATGCTACAACCTTGATGAACTATGAAAACATAATGCAAAGTTAAAGAACTCAGACACAAAAGGTCACATGATTTTTATGATTAAAAAGAGCAGATAAGTGGTTGCCAGAATGTGAGTGCTGGGACAAATGGGGAGTAAGATGACATACTGGGTTGGGAGTGTTCTGGGATGATTAGAAGGTGATCAGAAACTGAAGAGATGCCACTGAATGGAACACTTATAATGGCTAATTGCATGTCATTCAAATTTTACCTTAGCAAAGATATAGAATACTAAAAGGTTTAGAGAAACTTTGTCTAGCGTTCTATATTCAGAGAACAAATGTCCATGTGTTTCCTATGGGGGAATCCCAGAAGTAAGATGCTATTGCTGGCTGATACGAGTAGTGGGAGTAAGTTACTGGTATATGCTGAAACCTAGTTCTTGGATTTTAGTTTAGCAGTGACTGGCATGTCATAAACTGAGGGGTTTGATTGCAATTAAACTAATTTTTATGCGATATTGCTCCCTCTAGTCCCAACTGCACAGACAGAGCTATTATAGGAACGTAGTAGTGGGAATAAGAAAATGTATCACTGACAGTCATTTAAAATGACACATGCAAAGACGCATTATAGTTTAACTCTTTTTTTCCCTGTTGTGGTGTCAAATGATTATAGATTTCCTTCCTGTCTCCATTTATACCTTGTTAGTTGTATGTTGTAGAAAGATGCTTGGCAGCTCCAATTCGCAAAGAATTTGCAGTCTAATGAAGAAAAGAAGGTATAAAATAAAACATTATGGGCCCTAACAGTTACGAAAAATTCCACCAGTCATTCCCCATAGGAGCAGCCATAACTAAGGATTTGGCAAATGGTTATTTCTCCCTCTGAATCAGTTGCTATGTGAAGGGTGAGGGTTGACTTTCCTTTACTCTTCCAAACAGACCTAAATCCCTCAGATCAGATTACATGCCTTCTCCTCCCCCAGGATTTCCCTCTAACTTTATCACTGAGATGAGACTCAGCACTGGGCTGGGGACATCAGTGTTATCTGCTCCATCTACCCTTTGGTCACACTGGTCTTTTGCTCCCCAAAATGACCATTGGACCTGGTCCTCTCTGTTATGGCATCTGGGTTATCCACACACAACATCGTGGAAATTCCTGTCCCCAAGCTGCAATGGCCTTCCCTGCTGGACAAATCCCATTGTAAAGAAGCTTTTCAAAATATTTTTCATTAATTCTACCTCCCTGTTTCTATGCTGCTCAGGGTACCAGGGGTTCCCTTTTGCCACATCGTTGCCCACTGCGCAGGCTGCTTCCTTAAAATTTTCCCTTAGCTGTATCTTTTCTGCATGGACTTTACTTGTCTTTAAAGAACTGCATGCACTGACCCACTGATAGCTCACTGACCATATCCTTATTTCTACCCCTGAATTGACCAAAAGACGTTTAGTTATCTTGTCTTCTTTCTACTCCCTTTGAGTTTTCTTCTACAAGGGGTGTTCAGAACTTGTGCCAGATACTAGCCATATGACAGAACCTGATTACCCGCTGTAAAATGAAATGGACAATTGTGATCTGTCTCCAAGTACTCGCCCTGTTGTGAAATTCTGCAGCCCCGAATAAGATTAAGATGGAAGTGGTTGTAGACTTGAGGTGTGGGTGTGGGTGATCCACAGTGTAGTGTTTGGAAATCTGAAACCCACACTGCTGTGTGGAGATCTAGGGAGAATAGGCCCGTTATGCGGCTATGCGGCATCAGCACCGAATTTCACCAACCACAACGCACTCCAAGACTGGATCGAGGTGGTGGGGTCTCTCTTCCTCCCACGCGCCCATCTTCAGCGCCCAGAGCCCAGCGCCAGGCACAGCCTTCCCGGGCCTGAGTCGCCAGCATCCAGAGCGGCTGGCCGGGGGGAAGCAGCCACCCGTGGCCTGGGTCGTGGATCCAGATGCGCCGGCAGCTGTGTCTCCTGGCGCCGCTCAGGGCAGAGGAAGGAGGAAAGGCGGGAGGGAGGAGGCGCCGCCTGGCCGGCCGCCGCGCGCTCCCCAGGGGGCCTGCATTCCTCTCCCAAGGCCGCCCGCCTCCCGCCCGCCCCCCAACTGAGGGCTTTGTCCTGTTTAAGCGCAGCGGCTCCTCTAGGCTCCAGCCTGCGCCTCCGAACCCCCTCCCAGACCTTCTTTCGCGCAGGTGTGCTAGCGAGCCGGCGTTCAATGAGTTAACCAGGGCCTTTTTCGAGGAGTAAAGACGCCAGGGCGTGACCTGGGGCCGAGTCCAGTGCTGAGACCACCCGGGAGGAAAAAATGTCGGCCCGAGAACCCCAGTTCTAACCCCGGGAACTGCCAGCCCGCCCCGGGAAGAGCTGGCGGCCCCGCTCGAGAACAGTCTCTGCGGTTCTGATCCGAGACCCCTTGCCGAACAGAGTGAACGGTGGGGTGCGCGCTCTCCCAGCTCCAGGGAACTCTCACCCTGGGGGTTCAGCAGCTGGGGGACTGGAGATTGCGGGCCGGCAAGGAGGAAACGGGAGTCCCTGGCCAGCGCACCAGCTCCCGCTCTCCTCTGCAGGGCAACGAAGGCCCAGTGTCTTCACTGTTGGGGATGAGGTTGGGCGCACGAGTCCAGGGACACGACCGCCAGGGTGGCGCCCCCAGATTTCGCGCCCCGCTCCCCTTCAGGTCCCTCGGCGCTGGACTTCTGGGCACGTGGGAGAACTCTCAGAGAGAAACTAGTGGTCCCTGCAGATCCCTGGTCGGTGGCCGCCAGCTGAGCAGCAAAAGTGGGAGGAGGCCAGGCCCGGCCAGAAGGATGCCAGTGGCCGGCTTTCTTTTTAACAAAGAATCTTGGGTCCGCTGGAGCCGTCGGGAGGCTCCTCAGCCCCAGGGCGGCTCCTCAGCCCCAGGGCGGCCAGAGACGCGCTCCCTGCAACTTGTCAATTTTATCCTGGCGGAGCGGTTCTCTGAACATCCTTCCTCGTCTCTGCCCGGGTCCCACCGGCTTGACGCCCCGGGGCCCCTCACCTTGCCCTGGCTCTCCCGCGTCCAGACCGGCCCGCTATGGGAATGAGTGGGGTTCAGGGGAACAGGCATTGAGTTTCAGTCTGCAGTCCCTAGCCTTTCTTTTTCCTGACATGTTCCCACATCGCCCTACTCCCCACTTTGAGCTTCAGCGGTCTAGTCCGGAGACTCTTTCCTCTACCTTGGGTCCTTCTGGACGTGACCAAAGGTGAGTCCCAGTAGCAGCCCCTGTCCGCTGTTGGGACTAACAGGAGTTTAAAACGACCTGTTTGGCTACAGTGCCCTGTGAGAATTTTCCTGGCCGGCCACCCTGAGTTCTGCGGAGGTTTACAAAAGAAGAAAAGAAAGGAGCAGAAAAAGAAAGAAAAGGTCGATGTGGAGATTAGGAAGCGAGAACTGCCATGAGCTTTAAGCAGTAGTTCTGGGGCTGGAGTCCAGCTTCGCAGACCTGGACATCTACACTTTGTTGTAGTGTGTAGACTTGCAGATTAAAAACTTGAATGGCAGAGGGGTCATTCGGTTTAACCAGTGAAAAGGAGAAAAAAGAACAGAGTCATCATGAGTTACTCTCTGACCTGATCTTTAGGATGTGGAGTTTAATACGAAAAAGTTAATTTTCCTTCAGGCCCCCTTTCCATTTCCCTCTGGAATATCAGAGTAATATAGCTTATGATACCTGAAAGATGCCAGTTTCAAGAAAGCCAGTACAAACGCTAGAATTTTACGTCATTTAAGTGGGGCACATTTGAGACATATTTTTTTAAACTTGGGAAATAATGTAATAATTTAAAACTATCTGCTAAAACCAAGGACTCACTGCCCTTACTTGTAATGTGTTGAGGTTCCTTATTTAAATGCTATCAGGAGGTAGCAGCAACACCTGACCAATAGAACTCTGTTATAATGAATCCTTTCTGTATGTGATCATTTCACTGGACAGGATCCGGACTGCTTGTGTGTAAAGATAATTGTAATGAGATACACTTTGGGACAAAGTGAAAGTCTTAGCAAAATCTTACAACTTTAACTTTAAAATCTTAAAATCACTCATATAAGTGACTGGTTTTCCAGAACAAACCATAACCAGTCTTTCCAAGTAGTGTTAGGAAATAATACTAACATTTAATATATTTGCCTTATATTTGTGAGCTGTTACTTAAACTATTACTGAAATGAGTGGTACAAGTGGGTAGAAAATTAGATTCTTATTCCTCCAGTAATGCTGTCTAAGTTTACACTATTTATTTAGTACTAAGCTATTCCATGATTAAACACCCCATTTGTGTACCCTGTTTCGATCTTTTAAAACGAAAAATTTCTTATAAGTATTCTGAACACAAGATACATTTTATCTCATAAGAAGGTTGTGGAAATTACAGAGGGAGCTTTATATGTTTAGTGCAGTATCTGGAATGTATTAAGTACTATAAGAATCCCGTCCTCTTTTTACTCCTGTTCCCATGAAAAGTTACAAATTGATTTTGATATGAAACCATGTTAGGGACTCTTACAAGTCTTGGATGCTCCTTAGAATGGCAGCTGTTTTAAATTCCCAGAGTTTGTCCTGAACAACACGATGGACCTGTTACCGTTTTGCAATGTTCTATAGGAGGTTCTGTAAGTCAGAAAAATTAACTTATGCTTATGAAATTGGGATCATTGAAAAAGTCCAGTGCATTTTCAAAAGTTTTGGATTTGGAAATCATGAGGAAAAGTTTTAAAATTCTTAGATTTGGAAATCACTAGGAGAAAAACAGGCAACTCGGATTCTTATGAGAGATTACAGATCCTTAGAAGACTTTCATTCCTCAAATCTTTTTTAAAGGAACAGGGATATACTTACTTTACAGGGTAGTTATGAGACTTAAAGAGCTTGTTTATATTAAAAGCTTGGTATGATCAACAAATGTTACTTCTTTTTATGGTGTTCTTTTGTTTCCATATATTCTAATATTAAGAATAGCAAGCTTGAAATTATTTCATTCAACAAATTGAGCTGGTATTTATGATATCCAGTGCTGTCCAACTGAAATAAATATTTTACTGTAGTTATGTCCTAATGGGCAATTTTTTTTTTTTTGCAAGGAGGGTAGAATATTTTCTTGGCATTTAGCATAGCTAATTAATTACAGATTATACAATACCAGCTGTCCTGAATCAAATATCTTGTCTGCATTCAGTGATACCAATTATATTTCACTGGGTTTACTATCTTGATTCCTTGCTGTACAAATACTGTTCTTAATTTCCCACTAATCCTCTCTCCCTCTCAAATGTCATTTTTCCTCAGTATCTTTCTTCCCAATGTAGAAACTTGTACTCTTCTCTTGGATGTCTATGCTTTTGTTCCTGGGCTTTTCACATGGAAATCCCCCTCCTTCTTTCATTTGTAAAATATTTATTGAAATTTCACTGGAATTTACTGGGCAACACAAAAAATGATCAGTTCATATTCCCTGGGGACAAGCACTGTTCAGTCTTATGGGGATGACAAATTATTGTACTAAGTGATGGGTGACCCATCATGGAGTAGTGTAGGCACAGAAATAGAAGAAGTGCTTGTTTATGAAACCTTCAAGGCATGGCCCTCATCAAATTAAAGTGATAGTCTGTTGTATAATACAGGGAGCAAAGGACTTATGCACCTGGAATTTATTTGGTGAAAAGACATTTCTTGAATGTTTATGTGTGTCAGTCTCTGTTCCAAATGTCTTACATGGATTATTCATTTGAATGCACAGTAACTCCAAGGTTAACTGCTAGTACAATCCTTCTTTTTATAGTTGAGGAAACTCAGAGACAGGGAGGTTGGGTATTTATCCTGGACCACACAGCTGGTGAAGTGGGTTCATCCATTGGTAAAGCCTACATTGGGTTATTGTAAGGATTGGAATTAAATTAGTTCCAGTCTGTCTACCTTATTCCAGAAACTCTACCAGTCAGTAAAAGTTATAGGTTATTATCATTATTATTGCATTGTTCTCATAAAATATTTCCTGATACCTGCATATTATGTTTGAAAAATGGCTCATTGCATATTTTGAGTTAACATTGGTTTACATCATATATATGATTCAGAGGAATATGTCCATACCACCTCTGATGGGTATCACCACAACCCACCAACCCTAGAGTATCATATTCTTTTATCATGTATCTGAAAATGATACATTTTTAAGCAAGGACATTTATAAACTATTATTTCTTCAAAAGGATATTTAGAATTTCATGGGAACACACAAAACCTTTAAGATAAATAGTCAGGGCCTCCCTGGTGGCACAAGGGGTTAATTCTCAGAAGCTATCAGCAGCCACTGCAGCACTTAGCATGAGTTCAATCCCAGGAGCTCAAGTGAGCTGACTCACATGGCACAGCAGACCTCTCCTGCTTTGCCAGCTGCTCTCCTCAACAACATATTTCAATAGATCTGTCTGTTCTGCTCCCCACTCTGTCTCTGATGAATCCTCTCCCCCCCCCCCCCACCCCTCTGGCCTAAACCCTAGCTTTTGTATGCATAAATAAATAAAATTTAAACAAAAGATACAATATTCACAAAAAGAAATCCTGGATGAGCCTGTATCAACATGTGAAGGGTTTCACTGGATAATGTGATCACAGGTTTTTTTTTTTTTTTAAAGCTTCTTTGTCTCTGTATTCCAGTTTTCTTTTTAAGATTTTATTTTTTTTCATGGAAGAACTTGGGTATAGACCAGATGTGCTGGGAGTAAGAGGATTCACCAGAGACAGAGCGGGGTGCAGAACAGGCAGATCTATTGAAATACACTGCTGAGGGGAGCAGTAGGAGGGACAGGAGAGGTCTGCTGCACCATACATGGGTTAGGTACCTGGCCTGAGATCAGCACTCAGGCTGTAGCATCAGGCAGTAGTGATGATAATCTGAGACTTAATTCCTAGGCCACCAGGGTGGCCCTTTCAGTTTTCTTAAAAGAACATGTTTTATTGCTGAGTAATATTCCATTAAGTATGAGCACCAAATCTTCTTGATCCAGTCATCTATTTGGGTTGCTTCCATAGCGTACCTATTATAAATAATACTGCACTAAACATAGGGGTGCAGGTGACCTTTTGGATTAAAAATTGTGTCCTTTGGGTATATCCCTAGGAGTGTCCTTTGCTGGATCATATGGAAGCCCCATTTTTAGCAGTTTGAGAAACCTCCAAACAGCTTTCCACAGTGGTAGGAGGACTTTGCATTCCTACCAGCAATCAAAAAAGATAAACTCACTCCATTTGCAGCAACATGGATGGATCTGGGAAAGATCACACTCAGTAAAATAAGCCAGAGAGAAAAAAAAAATTACCGGATGGTTTCATTTTTAGGAAGAATGTAAGGAATCAAAAAATTATAATAAAGTAAAAATCAAAATCAAGAGACAACTATAAACGAGAGACGTTCTGCAAAGGCAGTAGGATCAAAGTGGGTGGGAAGAGCACAAGGGACTCTGGTGATGGCACATGGGTGAACTGGTGGTGGGAAGTCCATGGGGACTACAACCAAGATGAAAAAGCATACATTGTACAAAAATGAAGAATGATGTAAAATATAAGGAAGAAAATGTTTTAAATATTTTCTGATTGGAAAGGTAGCCACAATTCCTTCTACATTTAAAAAAAAGGCCCTGATGAAATGGTTCAGCCACTGTGAAAAACAAGTTGGTGATTCCTGAAAAAGTTAAATATAAACTTGGTATATTTCCACTCCTAGGTCTACACCCTAAAGAATTCAAACCAAGAACTAAAACAGATACTTCTACATCAATGTTCATAGCATGTCACATCAGACAATGTTCATAGAATGTCACATCAGACAAAAATTGGAAACTCCCCCGAAGTTCATCAGCAAATGAAAGTATAAACAAATGTGGTCTATACATACAATGGAATAACTATTTGACTTTAAATTCAGATATAGGGTACAACATGGGTTAACCTTGAAAACATGCTAAATGAAATAATCTAGACACAATAGAACACACATGATATGATTTCACTTACATGTGGTACACAGAATAGTCAAATTCATAGAGACAGAAAGAAAAGTCATATCAAGGACTGGTGAGGGAGGAGAAGGGAAAGTGCTTGCTTAATGCTTATTCTGTTTGGTTTGATGAAAGTTTTGGAAATGGGTAGTGGTGATAAAAGCACAACATTGCGAATGTACTTAATGCTACAGAGCTGTACACTTAAGAAGGTTAAAACAGTACATTTTTGTGTCATACATAGTTATTTCAATAAACAACAACAGCAAAGGAGTCAAAATTAACCTTTATCTAATTAGAGTACTACACTAAAATGAGATAATTCATGTGCACTTCTTAGCAATATGCTGGCCAAATAGGGAATCCTTACTAAAGGAAGGACACATGTCTTCTAGTCTTTAGAACCACTGAAAGATGGAATGAGCTTCCCAGTGGATGGCAATTGTGAGTTCCCTGCTACAAGATGTGATGTGATTAATAGGTGGCAAAACAGAATCTTAAGTTTCATATGAAGACGAATCCCCTGGGGACAGTGTTAAAATGTAGATTGTGATTTAAATAGGTCTTGTGTGGGGCCTGAGATTCTGCATTTCTAATAAGCCTGGCAGTACTGATGCTGCCAAATTTACCCGGGAGCTGGATGATTCTTTGGCGGGGGGAGGTGATGCTGAAGAAGGTGTGCAATAAACTATCACTTGGAGCAGGGCATTAAATGTATTGTCCAGTACAGTGGGCAACTCAAAATGTGTGGCTTTTGAGGATTTGAAATGTGGTTAGTCTGAACTGAGATGGACTATGAGTATAAAAATCACAAAAGCTTAATATAAAAACAAAACAAACTGTGAATAATTTATTGAGACTTTTTATATTGATTACATTCTCAAGTGTTATTAGTTGGGTTATATTGGGTTAAGTAAAATTGTTACAGTTTTTAAGAGGGGTATGAGTGGAAGGTATTTGGTTAGTATCTTGAAGCTGACAGCGTTAGAAGAGGAACCTCTTGTTCTGGTATTCTCAAGCTGACAGGAAGGATAAATGGAGGGAGAGGTTGCTTTCTAGGATCAACAAGGGGGTGGGAGAGAGAGAGGAGTAAAAGTCTATGAGGGGGTTAAGAGGTAAGGCAAGGTTTATGTGGCATGTATACCGTTAAAGGAGGACAAGACTGGAAGGAAACAGAAAAATGTTTGTGGTGGTATCTGGGTGGTTGGAGTGATGTTTCCTTTTCCTTTTTTTTTTTAAAAAAGATCTATTTATTTGTGCATACAGAACTGGGGTACAGGCCAGAGGCTCAGGGGCAGCGAGAGGCTTCATCAGAGACAGAGTGGGAAGCAGAACACTGCTGAGGGAAGCAGCGGGCAGGTCAGGAGAGGTCTGCCACGCCATGTGGTCACCTCCCGGGCAAGCAGGAATCGAACTCATGCTGAAGTGGCTTTAGCTTCTAAGTGCTGTGCTTTAACCCACTGTGCCACCAGGGAGGGCCCTACTTTTCCTTTATTTTTACTTTCTTTTCCCTCTGTAGAGATGCATGCCTTTCAAATGGAGTTAGGGTGTGTGGGTTAGCTGTGGTTAGTGGTAGCCAGGGATGCTGACTTCAGCATACAAGGCCACCTTGCAGGGCTTGTGACAGGGATACACACATTACAAGTGTGCTTGTGTAAGCCTGCGTGTACAAGGAAGCTTTCCACACTGCTGAGAGTAGTATAATCTCTGGCTGTCTGGATTTCAGGTCATTTCTATCTCTTTACACTTTTGCATCTAGTTTAAATGTTTTATAATGAAATGTACTATTTCACAATCAGAAAAAGGTTATTATAATTTCAAAAAATAGGTACACTCTTCACAGGAACTAAGCATCCCACCGTACTCTGTGTTCACAAAACCACGCTGTAGACGCTTGCTCTCCTGTTGGCCTTCAAGAAGCAAGTGGCCATGCTGTGAACTGCCCAGAGTGGGTCAAACAGTGGGAAACTGGGGCAACTTTAGGAGCTGAGCGAGGCCTTTGGCCAACAGCCAGGGAGAAACGTGTTCCAGCTGCCAGGAAGTGAATTCTGCAGCCTTCTGCATGAGCTTGGAAGTGAATTCTTCCCTAGTTAGATAAAAGGAATGTGGTGGACACTTTGATTGTATTCTTATGAAACCCAGGACCCCGTTAAGTTCTACTAGAAGTCCTAACCTACAGAAACTGGAAGACAGGAAGTGGTGTTTTAAGCCACTCAACTTGTAGCAAAGGTTTTTATGCAGCAGTAGAAACACATACTTCCTCCTACCAGCTGTGTATGAGAATTTGAGCTGCTTTCTATGAAACATCCTGTATTTGTCAGTCCTTTTTTTTTTTAAGATTTATTTATTTATCCATACAGAATTGGGGTACAGGCCAGAGATGCGGAGGGTGAGAGGATTCACCAGAGACAGAGCGGGGAGCAGAACAGGCAGATGGACGAAGTACACTGCTGAGGGGAGCAGCGGGCGGGTCAGGAGAGGTCTGCCACGCCATGTGGATCTCCTCGGGGCAGGTGGGAATCGAACTCATGTGGAAGTGACTTTAGCTTCTCAGTGCTGTGCTTTAAGCCGCTGCGCCACCAGGGAGGGCCCCTGTCAGTCCTTTTTTAACTTTGACCATGGTGGTGGGTATGTATGCATTGTGATTTTAAGTTTTTAGATGCCTAACAGTGAGTGTCGAGCACTTTTCCATACACCTATTGGTTGTTTGGATACACTCTGATGAAACACCTTGCCAGTATTTCTCAGAAAAAAAAAAAAAAATAGTGAGTTGCCTGTCTTTTTATCACTGACTTGAGAGTTCTTTGTTTATACTGGATGTAAACTCTTGTGGAATACAAGGTTTAAAAATCGTTCCTCCGATGTAAAAATAAACTATTATAAAAAAAAATCGTTCCTCCCAGTTGTAGACTGCCTTTTCATTCTCTTAAGAAACTCTTAATTTTATTGTTTTTTTTTGTCCCCCCAGTTTTACTGAGATAAATATTGTTTTTTTGGTCCCACCCCCAGTTTTACTGAGATGAAATGACATATACTATTGTAATGGTCATGTGAATTTTGCCTCAACTAATGAAACATGGTATCCTGCTTCCAAATACAACGCTATTTTCATTCTTTATGACCACATGTTTCTCTTGGGGGTTGAGGAGGTAGAAAGAGGAAGGCACATTTTGGTTCAACATAAGAGAGTATCCAATAGTGCAGTGGGCTGATTTGTAGTGTAAACGTACACTGAAATTATGCTAGAAGACACTGGATAAGTCTCTATAATGAATATTATATAAGGGACCTATAAGTTGCCTTTCAGCTGAAGATACCAGGGAGTCATCCTCTTGAATAGCTTTTCTCTTGGAGAGCTCAGAATTCAAGCATAACACAAAGTACAGTGCAAATACTGGTCTGTGTGGTAGTGATTACACAAAGAAGGTGATGCTTTGATAATGAGGATTAAATTTTTTCATGCAGTAGTTTTAGAAAAATGTTAAGCTAATCAAACTGCAATTGTGTTCAATAAAAACGTGGCATGTGTTCATGTTTCTAAAAATGCCAGTTTTAAATTAATCTATTGTAGCAGATTTGCAATTTGGAATGCATGCACACGTTTCTGATATTATCTTTATTCTTAGTAAGGAAATATGTGAAGATTACAAGGGTATTATTAAAGCTGGAAGTGGTATAGCATGGTTAAGTCAGATGGGAATTTGAACCCTAGCTCTGCCACTTACCAAATTACTCTTGACTTCTTAGGAACTCAGTTTTCTATCAAAAGGGGACAATAATAGTACCTGACTCATAGGGTAATTATCTGCACAGGAATCTCTTGGCCCCACCTTGGTTAGCATTCCATAATGTCAGCTAATATTATTTATGAGTGCTGCCTGAAGATATTTTTAAGTGGGGGTGGGAGGGGGAAGGAAGGTAGGTAAAGAAGATGTGAACTAAAGTGAGAAAGACTGTTTTGGAATAAAGATATCACATTTATTGATTCAACAAATAATCATTTAGTGCTATGTGCCTCGCGTTGACTCAACATACAAATCCTTTTATTGTGTGTTCCTGCGTGATTATGGAAACTTCACGGGGATACTTACTAATCAGATGTAGCCCACTAGCTAGTGGCATCTCTAGGGGGGCTTTATGCTATTCCTTCCAGCACCCAGTGGGTGAGAAGCCCATGCCAGCAGCCTTTTGTGGCTGGTTGGGAGGTGTGATGAACTCTGACTCTTCCATTAGCATTTCAACGCCTCAGCTTCTGACTCTTTCACTTTCGATATGCCCCCCCTATTTCTGTTTCCAGCATGTACTTTCTCAGCCCTGCAAATTGAGTACAGGGCCTGAGTCGAATTCTGAGGCCCCAAATGCCAGCTGCCCCACAGGTGCTGAGATTTATTTGCCTCCCGGATCTTTATTTTCTAACTAAATAACTTATCCTCATCTCCCCTTATTTTCCCACCTTTGTTTTAAGCTCTTTGCCCTACGCCTTCACTTTCCCTCCTTTTTCCTATGATGCACGCAGGCGCCCCACACCTGGATTCAGAGCTGGGGACAGAGGGAGGTGGGTGGGAAGGTGACCAGGCACAGTTCTGCCCCCTATTGGTGATCATGTTAATTGCAGAAATTGACAAATTCTCCCGCCATCGCTCACTCTCCCTGTACCCTCTGAAAGTCAGGTTTTACCCTCTAGGCCTTTGAACCTGCAGCTGGCAGGATCCCCGCGTGAAGACCCCAGCTCTCTCCTCCTCTTTCGCGCCTTCTTTTCAGGCTAGGCGGAGGTGGCGTTGGTATGGCCGCACCACCGTTGCCAGGGCGACGCCTTGGTTACTTCCGTTGGTATCAGTGCTTCCGGGTTGGTGTTGCGGTGGCGTTTCCGACTGTGGGAGTCGCGGCTTCCCAGTCGTCCGACGAGCCCGAGCAGGTGAGGGGGAGCTCCTGGACTTCTAGGCTGGGGAGCGGGGCTGGGCCGCGCCAGGCCGCGCGGGCCAGGCTGGCCTGGTTTCCGGCCTGGGAGGGGCTTAACGGTCCTTTGGTCTCTCTCTCCCCTCAGCTGAGTCCCTTCCCTGTCTTTCACTCTTCTGGCATCGGTGGTTTTACTTCTTCGATTGAACCCTGCTTCCTCGACCCCCCTGGGAGGCCGCCTCCTTCAGGCGCCTCCCTTCTCTCCACGAACTCGCTCTGACAGCCGAGGAACTGGCAAGATCCTGCTACCCAGAGGGTGAATGGGTATCTTTCCCGGAATAATCCTAATTTTTCTAAGGGTGAAGTTTGCAACGGCGGCGGTGATTGTAAGCGGAGTAAGCAAACACCTCCATTGTATTAGTGTGAGGGATGCTTTGGAAAGATGCTACTCTCGGGTTCCTACCCTTGCCACCCTTGTGGTGAAGGCATTGAAGGCATCTATTAAAATGCAGTTCGGCTAACTAACTGGGATGACAGTCATTACCACTATGAATTAATTTCTCAGACAGGGTAGCAGCAGGGACATATTTAGTTTTCTGTGAGCATTTCCGTGTGTTTCCCAGGCTTGGGATGCATAGAATCTTTGTGAATTCTTCCCTCCCTTTCAATGCCTACATCATTCAATTGTGTTATGTGTCCATTTCAGAAATTTATCTCTAACCTCACTGCCAAAACATCTCTCCTGTACCTTACTTCGCATTACCATAAGCTAGTCTCCCTGCCTCTCTGGTTTGTAATCCACTGCTTTGTAGGCTGACTAAAATGGTGTAGAGTTAAGTCACTTCTCTGTTAAAAAATGTCTGGTATCTAGGATTTCCCCCCATACACACACTCCCACCACAGATACTTTTGCTTGCAAACCTCTCAACCTAACCCATTCTTACCATACCTATTGTCTGATAATTGTTTCAAACAGATGAGGGAATTGTCTGTTACAATTAGGTGGTACTGGTGCTTCTCAAATACAATGTTACTGATGTGTGCCCACATGCTGTGCCTCAGGTGCTGTGCCCTCCCTATCTTTGTGGCTCTGTTCATCCTGTTCTCCCCTCCTTCCACCATCTTTTCAACTTGTTCAAGCCCACATGGTCTCCTTTTCCATGTTTCTCCTCTTATAGTTCGTACTATAAGTTTAGTACTTATTTTTTGTCTAATGAACTACTTTGACTTTTCCCCTACCAGATTATAAACTATTTTTAAAGGTTTGTTTATTTATGCATACAGAACTGGGGTGCAGGCCAGAGGTGCAAGGCGGTGAGAGGATTCACCAAAGAAAGAGCAGGGAGCAGAATAGGCAGATTGATGAAGTACACTGCTGAGGGGAGCAGTGGGCAAGTCAGGAGAGGTCTGCTGTGTGTTTTAAAAGCATGTACCCATAGTGCTTTGTAGGCTTGGGCATTTAGTATATCTTGAAGAGGTATTTGCTTGGCTGTCCATTACTACCTTCTGAATCTGAGAATCTCTAATGCCTACTCTTTCTTAAAGGAGAAAGCAAGAAAGGCACTGACCAGATCTTTGGAGTAGTGTAGGGCTCTGTAACTTGTATTCTAGATATTCTTATTGTCAACCTTTAAGCAATGAAATTTCCCTTAGATCTTCAGCACACACATCTACATTTTGAAGACAACTTTCATTGACTTCTTTATATAAGAAAAATGTTTGAGGTACTATAATATTAAGTTTGTTATGACTTCTCTTCTTTACCCATATCTAGAGATGGCCCCCCAGAAGTCAAAAATATTTTTAGCAAGGGAAGAGAATGAGCAGGGAGAGAATCTCTGAGGCTCAGCGGGGTCATGTACAGAGCGGGTAGTGATGGTCAGGCCCAGTGAGTTACCTCTCTGATTCCCATCATAGTCTGTTACATATAGGCTGCATACACAGAAGAAAGACAGCACATGGGAACCAGCTGAGTATCTGAAGGTGTGCCCAATTCTATGCAAGCTATTCTGGGGGTTATAAAAAGCATTGTGAGACATGGTGTCTGTCTTCAGGGATCTCACCTAGTTAAGAAAGTAAATCACATGGGTAACTGGAAGAAATACCTCATGCTCATCACTATTTTTATGTCTGAGATTAAGAAAAATATTGAGGGCCCTCCCTGGTGGCACAGCTAATTAAAGCACAGCACTAAGAAGCTAAAGCCACTCCGCATGAGTTCGATTCCCACCTGCCCTGGAGGTGACCACATGGTGTGGCGGACCTCTCCTGACCTGCCCATTGCTCCCCTTAGCAGTGTGCTTCATTGGTCGGCCGTTCTGTTCCCCACTGTCTCTGGTGAATCCTCTCACCACCCGTGTACCCCTGGCCTGTACCCCAGTTCTGTAATGCATAAATAAATAAATCTTTAAAAAAATATTGAAAGGATAAATGAAGGTTTAATGAACACAGCCCATCTGTGCCCTAGGTATGATGGGGCATGCATGTGTGTACAGGCCTGGTGTAAAGAATGAGGTTGAGGGTGACATTTTGATGATTCATTCGAAAAGCAACTGCTGTAATTTTCAGCTGAATTAATTGAAGCATATATAATAGAGAGAATGATGAAAATGACTGAGGAAGATAAGATGTAGGAGAACACAATAGCTGTCTTAAAATAGTTGAAGGAGTCCCCAAGGGAAAAAGGATAAACTTGTTCAATGCTGCTCCAAAAAAATGGATGAAGGCAGAATTTTTGGCGCAGGATGAGGAATTGTCCAAAATCTGACCAAATCAAAGATGACCCAGAACTTCTTCATAGCGAGATTCTTTCTTAACTTGGGAGGGAAAGGGTTTTACTATCCAGGTGGGGGTGGTTGGGTAGCGATGCTCACTTTGGCCAGTGGTTCCCAGAATGTTTGAAATTTATGGGCCAATAAAATTTAAAAGTGCGAAGAGGTGAACAAAGGAGGGTAGCCAGTATTATTTTGCCGAGGAAGGGCACTAAACATTAACCATTATTATCATTTCAAAAAGAGAGGTAATTTAAAACAATCCTCTTGGGGTAGGAAGAACATGATCTCCTAATAGATAGTCCTTTAAATTAAGTGAATTAAATGGAGTGAATTAAATTAAAGACACTGGGCACCCTTACTTTTTCCCTTCAGAATTTTGAAAACTTCATCAAGGAACTGCTGGGCTAACTGATGTAAGACTCAGTGCCTGGCCTTTCTGCTCCCTGCTGTGGTTCTGCCCTCTGCCTGCAACTGATTCATTATTATTCCCCGAACCCTGAGCACATGCTGTTGAAAGGGTGGCAGGTAGCAAAGTTGCGATAGAGGATTTCTCTGTGGCTGGAACTGTTGAGCAAAGTTGTGAGGAGCGAGCTTAAGAGAGCAGCACTGCAACTGACTGAAATGCTTGACTGTTTAGGGCTATTTCGAAGTTGGTGAAAGGAGACTGCATGTTTTCACCCAGTGGCATCTGCCACTGTCCATGCTTCCCCTCTCAGCATCTGTGGCACGCTTTCCCATCAACTTGAATCCTAAAATGTGGGCATAACTGGAAGTGTTGATAAGGCAGTATTTAGTACTCAAGCCTCTTCTTTCTAAGCTGCAGCTGATTCTGAATCGGTGATCCTATTTTGCTTCGTACAATACCTTTCAATACCTTTCCTCCAAAAGAGCTATTCCAGACTATGTCAGATAGTCTGGCTGATCACACTGCTTGAAAGGTATTTTGCATGAGTTTTTTTTTTTTACGGCCTCAACTAAAACATTTGTCTGTTTGTTTGCTGTCCTCTCTGAAAAACTGTCCTGTGCTTAGTTACAGAGAATTCTTTTGTGGGCAAAAGCAAAACTTTGTCTCCCCTAAAAGGAGACCTAGTGGTGCTAGCCTTAGATTGGTGAACAAGGGAGGTAGGCAGCAATAACACCTATTAAAATGTAAAATTTGGTACTTAATTTTTTCAAAATGTAGTAATAACACCAACTAACAGTTATTGAACTAGGTGCCAGGTACTTTTTCTGAACGTTTTACATATAATATTTAATTTTCACAATCACCTTATAATATGGTATTTATTACTATTCCCACTTTATAACTCAGAAAACTCAGGCATAAGAAGTTAGGTAATTTGTCCAAGGTCAAAGAACTAGTGAGTGGTGGTATCAGAATTTAAACCAAGGCAGGATGACTTCAGAGTCTTTATTCCCGATGATAAATCACTTGTAGAGGCTTTTGAAATTCAGTAGTATACATAACATGAAGCTCTGAAAAAGGAATATTGAAAAGATGCCTGAGAGCCCATCCTAAGAAAAGAGACTACTTCCCGATGGACCAGGATTTGGTAGACATGTCCAGACAGTAGTTCTTACAGTGCGAATCATTAGCCTTATTTGGGAACTTGGAGATTCTCAGGCAAGACTCAGACCACCAATCAGCACTTGAGGGTGAGACCCAGCAGTCTCTGTTTTAGTCTGTGCTATAGATGATTCTTCTGCACATTAAGACTGGAGAACACTGACCTAGAGGGTAGAGCTGTGGGGGTGGGGGGAAAGTCTTAAGAAATAGCTGAGGCTGGTAGCAACAAAAAAAAAAGGCTGAAAAGATTGACACAGGTCAGTTGAGGGGTGGGAAAGGAAAGAGAAGTTGGGGGCTGGGAGAAGCAAACATAAAAGAAGTATATTTGTATGTATGTTTTAAAAGACCTGGGAAAAGGAAATGCATTAGCTGGTTGGATATTATGTCAGAAGAGACAATATCCATTTTCTTGGGACCAGAAGGAAAGTGAAAGCATGTTTAGCTCAAGCCTACGCCTAATGGGGGAAGAGTGGGAGATGTGTGTAGCAAGAAGTAAACTAGCAGAATGCCCTAAAGTTTAATGGAGAGATGAAAGGGCTAAGAATATGACAGGGTAGTGGTGTCAGCCTGTGTTTTGCATCTGAATCCAGCTAACCAAATACCATGAACTGCTTTTATGAGATGCCTCAGCCTATATAATTTAAACCCCAGCTTCCTTCACTTGTAACTGTCCAACTGAATGTCTAAGTTGGGTGTGCTAGATGGACTCTTCCTTGGGCTGGGATGGGGAATGACATTAAAGGAACTGGAGAGAATGAAGGGCACAGGTTGCACTTTGAGTGAGTCACTCACACCCCCTTCCCGCTGCAGAATGGCAGTAAAGGACAAACTCATGGCCATCCAGCCCATCAAGCAGGGTCGCCCACTTTGTGTCATTCCACTTGGTAGGGTTATTCCTCTATATCTGTTTTGTCATGTAAATTATACAAGCAGATACTAACAGATACTCTGTACTCTTGTGCCTTGTTCTGATTTATGTTTATTTTTAGCACCAGAAAAGTGCCACTGTAAGCCATGAGATGTCTGGTCTGAATTGGAAACCCTTTGTATATGGCGGCCTTGCCTCTATTGTTGCTGAGTTTGGTAAGAATGTGAAAACTGACAAATCCACTTTTGTAGTAAAAATGGCAGTTGATGGTGACAGTTGTTTTGGTGAAAACCAGAAAAAGAGTGAAAAGCATTCCCTATTTGTTTTAAAAACGACTGTCTCACAGCTAGCATGTAAAAGCACTACTAATGTTATGGCAAGTGAAGTTAAGAAAAAGTCAAATCAAGGAAACCTTTTTTATAGGTTAATGACTCGTTAATTTGCCAGGCTTAAGTCATACACAGAAGGATGTAGGTGAGAGAGGGGTTTCTGCTCTATTCTTGTACTACTGGGCTTCCCTTTTTGCCAAGTTGCTTATAGCTTTCTTAATAAGTACCCGAACTTCTTTTATAAACATCTAATTTTAGAAATTGACTAACAAAAGCAAACCAGCTTCTTCTGTTTGATTTTCATTTTGAAATATTTTTAAGTTGTGTTTTTTCATTTTCCCAATCCTCTTTTTCCTAACTGTTCACAAGTCACTCCCCTCCACTTTGTTGACTTTCTTGCCAAATGATTTGGTGTTGTGATATCAAGCTACATAATTATGTTAGTTTTAGACCTTGAAATATGGATGATGTCAACAACATGGAGGGATAGAGAGGCTGGGATCAACCCTCTCACAGATCTTGAAATAATCCTGGAAACATCCTGCCAATATATTGACCACTTTGTGTGTTAACATAGTGAGAAAGAAAGAAGTTTGGCTAATGACAGTTTCCCTTAGCACTGTGCTGGTGTTAATTCTGAGTTAGCTAAGGGACCAGAATGAGTAGACCAAATGGCACTTTACCATTATCTTTAATAATATTAGGGAACGTTTTGTTACTTGTGAACCGATAAAAGCACCACAAAACTGTAATGTATGAATATCTGGAGCAGCAACCATGCTTTCCTTTCTTCTCTGGGAAAATTTTATGATGGAGCAATGAGAAGACTTATGGTGGGAGAGGGATGGAAGGCGGCGAGAGAGAAATGCCAGATTGTATGTTACAAATGGAATTAAAAGATTTAAATTGTTTTGTCTGAGAGTCTGGGCCATCTTAAGTCACTTTGCTTTATCAGTTTCAGTTATACTGGGTCAAACGCTGCCTTCTAGATAAAAGGCAGTGCGTTTTACTTTACTAATACACTGTCCCCTGACAGTGCTGTTCTCATAGTGATCTTCTGTGTGTTATAAAATGGATTTTGCCGTATCTTTTAAAAATGGCCATTGGCTTAAATTCAGCTGCAACTTAACTGTGAGTCTCTGGAAACGCTTATGAGTGTGTTCCTTCATAGGAACTTTTCCTGTGGATCTCACCAAAACTCGACTTCAGGTTCAAGGCCAAAGCATTGATGTCCGCTTCAAAGAGATAAAATACCGAGGAATGTTTCATGCCTTGTTCCGAATCTATAAAGAAGAAGGTGTACTAGCTCTCTACTCAGGGTAAGATGGCATTCTTTCCTTACATCATAAATAGAAATATTTTTTAAGGAAGCCATATATTTTCAGCTCTCTGATAGTTTGTTTTTCACAGTCATCATTTCAACTTGTAATTCATACTGATGTGCCAGGTTATATTTTACTTGTAAATCTAGAGCTTTGCATTTGCATTCATCTGACTCTAAGTAATACATTTTAAAGTGGATATCTCATTGCAACTTTGGCTCCCTCTTGTTTTCTCCAGAGACATTTATAGCCTCTGTGAAGAGCAGCACCAATTAAGAGCACATATTTCTGTGATATTCTCCCTGAGTTTCCAAATGCTGACATCCTTGAAAATTTTCCTCTTTAAAAAAAATGCAGATTAAGAGAGGGAAACCCAGTTTTTTTTTTTTTTGGCCAACCTTTGGTTAGTTTGGGGTTTATTACCCAGAGTGTTTACCTGCTATCAACTCCAAGGCCACTCCTGCATCTAGGCTACCAGTTATGGCTCAGAAAATGGACATCACTTATATTATTAACCGATATGAGACTTAATTGAAAAGATAATCTTCTTCGGGGAAAAAAAGGAAGTAATTAATCCTGAAGCAAGTGAATCATGAATTATCTGTCCGATCTTCTTTCATAAGCATGAATAATCTACAAGATTTTTTTTCTGATAGCAAGCAATAAAGTTAGAAATATGCATATTTAGTCATTTTAAAATCTAAACCATCTGAGCTGCTGCTGTCTTTCTATTTATAACTACTAAAGTATAGTGTGCAGTTTGGAAGAATCTAGAAGTATGAGTGAAAATGTCTCTAGTTTATAAGCAGAACTTAAATAGGGTGAAATCTTGGCTCCAGTACTTCTTTCTTGTTAAGATTAAAGAGAAGCCTGCAACTGTTAGAAGTAGAGGATGATTTTTTTAAATCTATGAATTGAGTAACGATGTATATGTCTTTCGTCTGGTTTTGCTATCAGTATTTTATGCTAACTTCATAAAATGAGTTGGGGAGTGTTTTCTTTTATGTTTTCTGGAAGAGATTGTGTAAGATCCATGTTAATCCTTTAACTGTTTGGTAGAATTTCGCAATGAAATTCTCTGGGCCTGGAGATTTCCTTTTTGGGGAAGTTTTAAATTAGGAAGTTATATTATTTAATGATTATAAGACTATTCAGATTATTTGTTTCATCTTGACTGAGTGTTGGTAGTTTGTGGTTATACAGGAATTTGTCCATCTCTTCTCAGTTATTGAATTTGAGTATAAAATTATTTGTGATATTCCATTATCCTTTTTTTTTTAAAAGATTTATTTATTTATTTATACAGAACTGGGGTATAGGCCAGAGATGCGGAGGGTGAGAGGATTCACCAGAGACAGAGTGGGGAGCAGAACAGACAGATCGAGGAAGTACACTGCTGAGGGGAGCAGCGGGCGGGTCAGGAGAGGTCTGCCACGCCATGTGGATCTCCTCCAGGGCAGGCGGGAATCGAACTCATGCGGAAGTGGGTTTAGATTCTCAGTGCTGTGCTTTTAACCCGCTGCGCCACCAGGGAGGGCCCCCATTATCCTTTTAATGGATGTGGAATTTGCAGCGTTATGCTGTTTCAGTCCTGATGGTGATAATATGTCTGTTCCATTGTGTCTGTGCGTCTTGTTAGAAGTTTATCAATTTTGTTGATTTTCTTTTAAGAACTGACTTGGTTTCATTAATTTTTCTTTATTTTCCTATTCTCAATTCCTTGGTTTATGCTCTTTATTATTTCCATCCTTTTGCCTGCTTTGAGTGTAATTTTCCTTCCCCCTCCCCCATTTTTTTGAGGTAGATTATTGATTTGAAACATTCCTTCCTTTTTTTTTTTTTAAAAAGAGGCATTTAAAAATATTTATTTATGCATACAGAACTGGGGTACAGGCCATAGGCACAGATGCAGTGAGAGGATTCACCAGAGACAGAGTGGGGAGCAGAACAGGCAGATCAACAAAGCACACTGTTGAGGGAAGCAGCGGGCAGGTCAGGAAAGGCCTGCCGTGCTATGTGGATCACTTCTGGGCGGGGATTGAACTCATGCTGAAGTAGCTTTAGCTTCTTAGTGCTGTGCTTTAACCTGCTGCTGAAGGGTCCACTCCTTCCTTTTTAATGTAACTGTTTTATGCTACAAATATTCTCATGAGCACTGCTTTTGCTGTATCACACATATTTTCACAGGTTCAGTTTGCACTTCCATTTATTTCTATGTATTTTTAAAATTTCTCTTGAGACTATGCCCTATAGATGGTTTAGAAGTATACTGTTTAATTCCCAAGTGTATGAGGATTTTCCTTATTAATTTCCAGTTTGATTTCATTATGGTTAAAGAATGTGCACTATATGATTTCAATTCTTTTAAATTTGCTAAAGGTGTTTTATTGTGCTCTTCCTTGGCAAATGTTCCATGGGCGTTTTTTAAAAATTTGTATGCCTTTGTTGGGTGGCATGATGTGGGTAATAGAAATGAGTAGTCTCTCTCAAAATGTGTAATCTGCAATTACATGTTGTGTATAATTAACATTTCTTTCATTCTTTTTTTTTTTTTGGCAGAATTGCTCCTGCTTTACTGAGACAGGCATCATATGGCACCATTAAAATTGGCATTTACCAAAGTTTGAAGCGATTGTTTGTAGAACGTTTAGAAGGTCAGTATAGACCTCCATGTTTTCTAAAGAGATGGCTCATTCTCTTTGATGTTATACTAAAGGGATTATTGACATCAAGCTTAGTGAGAAGTAATATACTTCAAATCACTTTATTATCCCATATCTAATTTTTCTGGAACCACTTTTTCAAGAATCCTTAAGGACTGTCTCTTACCTAAATAATTTGCTTTCATAGATTCTTACCTTGGATTTACCTAGTTTCTATTTGTAGGTTCTTTGTGATGAGGAGGCGTGGTGAAGATTGAATTTTCACTTTAGAACAATATGTTCTGTGGTTTCTTTTTTCTAGCTGAGAGGACTTGGTTCTTAGAGACTAGTTTTTCACATTTGACTACAGAAACCTATAATTAAAAGAGGCTAATAAATATCAAAGCCAGTCAAAATTAATATTTAATTTTTTTCTATTAGACATAAGATTTTATCTTTTAATATTCAGTTTCTGAGTCTTTAGAATGGATGATTCTCCAGAAAAAGACAATCCTGAATTTATGTGGGGGATTGGTAATGTTTCAGGCTAGTAGGACATTACCTGTTGTCCTTTAGCAACAGTGACTCCTTTTTTAAAAATGACAATTTATATTTTACAAGATTTATGCTTCATTATTGGTTTGGGATCTAGAACTATTTTAGCTTTTTAATTTTTATAGGCTTTGTAGTTCACTTTCATCGTCATTTCTCTGACCAGGTTTCCTTGTTCTGATAGCTTTGTACTCTGTTCTCAGAAACGGTCCCCTAGACAAGCGGCCTTTTCTCTTTCTTTTCTACAGATGAAACTCTGCTGATCAATATGATCTGTGGGGTAGTGTCAGGAGTGATATCTTCCACTATAGCCAATCCCACTGATGTACTGAAGGTAAGAGAGATCTGGTGGCACTGGATGTGTGTTGTGCGGTGTGTAAAGAACATGTGCTTTGAGTCAGATGTGGGTTCAGATCCCTACCCTTTCACTTGCCAGCTGTGAAACATGGGGTAAATCACATAACTGTTTCATCTATCGTGAAATAAAGTTAACAAACACATATTGCATAGGGCTGTTAAGGGTTAGGAATAGATCTTACAGGTAAACTGCCTATCATCCTAACTGGTAGGTAGTGGATGCTCAATAAATAGTAATTTTTTTATGATAAGGCATTAATTCTCTGGTCTTCAACCTAGAGTTTGCAGAACCCTTAGAGGTTCTTTCTACAGACTGTAAAATTAAGGGAATAAATTTTTTGACCTCTTTTATTTGCACTCTCCTAAAATTATCTACAAATGAACCCATGTTTGTAATAGTCCTTGCTCTGTGATCTGTGATGTAACTAGGAGCACACCAAACAAAGGAATTAATTATAATAGTTACCACTTAAGACATTTTAAGTTTACAATGCCTCTGTCTTTTTCTATTTTATCTTTATTTCTATTGAGGGTGAGATTTGATTTTAAAAATGATATATTTTGACCTGTGTAGGGATGGTCTGAATTCAGAAACAGTATAGGCTAGTGCTGCTGATTTTTTTTTTTAGTATATTATTACATTTCTTTCAGATTTTATCAAAACACAATGAAGCATTTTTATTAGTACTATGAATCTTTGTCTTATGGTAAACATTTCCTACTTACTAACTTATGATTAATTAAAAGCACTAAACATATTATTTAAATGTGTGAGAAGTGTCTCAGGTTTTAAAAAATTATTTTAGGGGGAATGTGAAGAAAGTCAGGACACAATCCTTTATTTGAAACCAAAGGTGGCTGGGCTGATAAGGAGATACCTTTACACTTCTGTCTTTTGAGAACCTGGAGTGTGACATAAAAAGTGTGTCAAGGTCATTGATGAGGAGAGTTGGCTGTATCCTAAAACTCTGAAATATTTGCAACTAGTTATACTTTGTTAGAATGTGCTTTTCAAGAACAATAATACTTAACTCCCTAAAGCTTCTGTTTTTACTCATCTGGATCCTAGGCTTAATCACCTTAGAGAGTTGCTTCAATTTTCTGTCCTCCTGACCTCCCTGGTACAGTTCTAACCATTGACCAGTGTTGTAATCTCCCTCCCCTACTTGAAACTTGTCAGGCTGAGTGGAGCTATGCCTGTGGCAGTCCAGTGTAGGGTTTATTATCACACTTGAACTGTTCAGTCCTCTCACTTCTCCTTCTCTAGTCCCGGTGACTTCCTTGCTTTCATGCATATAACTCTCGGCCCTCAGTGCTTTTCTCCCTTTTCTTCATGAGTGTTATCCTTCAAGACTGCTCAGGAGCAGGACCAGTACTAGGGTGAGAAAATGAGGTGCAGACTATCAGGGAGCAACAGGAAACTTAGTAATCCAGAGAAGTAACTTTTAATGCATGCATTTTCAAAAACTGAAAATGAATGCAAAAAAAAATGAATGATGAAGAAAATCTTCAAATTTTGTAGAATTTATCTTATTCACCTCACCCTAGTTCTGGTTTGCTGTATCTTGTCTTTAGTAAAGTTTTGCCATTGGCTTATTGCAGGGTTTTGTGCATTAATTTTGATTTCTTGGAGTATTGCATTAAGAGTAGTTATTTTGATTACTAAGGTATTTCATCTTCCCCTCCTCCTTTTTATATCTGAGTAAAGTGCCTTATTTGCCTCATTCTAGTCCTATGCCTTGCTCAGGAATCACCTGCTTGAAGAAGTTTTCCATTTACCATAGATGTTATTTGTGGTTTTGATTTGTCTTTTGTTATAGTTTCTATTCCAATTTAATTGGGCCTAGGTTTTTATTTCAAAATTCTTAGGTAGCAGTTGACTTGCCACATAAAAACATGCTGCTCTTACAGCATCTACTGAGGACACTTACTGAAACCTGGACCCTGCTTCACGGAGGTCAGCTATCCACTTGGCTGCCAGCAGTGACCGTGGCTGCATACGCAGAGTCTGCAATTGCACCAGACCTTGCATAGGCCCGCCTCATGCTATAGTTTCTTCTCCTGACTCACAAAACTCACTTTACAGAATACAGTATGCTTTTTACAAATAAAGCTCAATGTACGGTCTTTGAAGCATAACATTATACTTAAAATATTCTTTGGTTTTCATAATTACATAAGCAATGCATATTCATTGTAGAAAAGAGTAGAAGGCAGGAAAAATACAAGTGAAAGATGCTTTGTTGCCTCTTTATTCAGACTTGAGTTCCGAAATATTGGTTTCTTATTTTTATTTTTGATTTGTCTCCACCGGGTCTGACCCAGTCTTTGCTCTACAAATATGAGTTGAATGACCCCAGTATCTTCAACTGTAAAAAGAGGGTGACCGTGATAGTTATGTCTTTCTCAGGGTGTCTGTGATCATGAGATGAGCCGATCCATAGCACTGTACATATGGAAGTCATTACAATAGCTGGCCAGGAGGTGGGACAAAAGTCATAGAGAGGGACAAACCTTACCACTTTGAATATTTTCCTGGGGCCACTTCTAAGTGATTGTACTTAGAAGTTACTGCACTCAGAACTTTGTCTTGTATACCAAAATCCTTTGTACTGTGTAAGCCTGAAAGAATTCAACCACAAAAGCGTTCCTAGAGTTTGTGGCTTTTATAGAATGAAGTTAGAATCAGAGGCTAATTCTCACAGGATCCATTTGATAACTTGTTTGGCAGATAATCAGATTAACTGTTAAGAGTGAGAGCCTGAAGTGGAAAGCAACAAGAATTTACTCATTACCCATGAGGATCGTGATAAAGTGGGAGATTGTACAGATTGCAGAAGAGATGCCAGTCATCCCTGCTCCCACCCCTTCCTTAGAGACCTTGGCTTCTCTCTGCATCCTGTCTGTCCACAACTGTTTTCAGAGATAGAGAACCGAGTCAGAACCTTCTGACCACAGAAAAGTAAAGCCAGGGCAGGGGTATCCCACTTGGATTGTCAAGATTTGAACAAAGATGTGGAGAAAGAGTCTACCTTAGAAACACTTACAGCGAGGTCATGTTGGGCCAGGCTTGAAACACCGAGTGCACACAGCAGCAGAGGGCCAGATAAAGTGCTGCAGCTTGATCCACCAGCCCCACTTGGATGGCAAGGTCAACTTAGAAAGGCTATTTCATTGAAAGGAATGAAGATTAACTAGAAAGTAACACACATGTAGTTTGAATAATACAGAAAAAATAAACTGAAAAAGTAATGGTGTTCATTTATGGTAAGTGCTGGCGCAGGCAGCACTGAAGCAATAGAGATTTTTGTGGAAATTTTGGAGGGACTTTGGAGCTGGCTTAAGTTAAAGACTGATGACGCCAGTGTCTTACTATGTTTGGGAAGTTTGTGGGGAACATTAATTGCCTGAGGTAAAAGTCGATGTCCTATGAATGGTAGAAAATGGAGGTGAAAAAGGACTCACATGCTAAATTCAAATTGGGATGAACTGGTGAGAAACAAATGGAGGAAAAGTTATTCAATCTTATCATCTGTGGCATTTAGTTTGGCTGCTGTCTGGATCTGGTGGAAGGAGGATTTTCATGGAGGCAGGGCTGACAGACTTAGCTATGACCATATAGCTCATGGTAAGCATTTTTTTTTTTGTTTTAGTTATTTGCCCTTTATGCTTTGTGACTCAAGAGCACCAAAAGGAGACCGCCGTTCTGACTGCAGTGTGCAGTCATTGCCAGCCTCTTGTCACCAACTTGATCATGAAACCATGTAGTTGGCAAGGCCAATGTTGAATGTCAGATGTTTCTAATTTCAAGTGAGTGAATTATCTCATTTTGGTGCTTTCTGTCAAAAAATAAGCTCCTATCTTCTTGTTTTAGATTAGAATGCAGGCTCAGGGAAGCTTGTTCCAAGGCAGCATGATTGGCAGCTTCATTGATATATACCAGCAAGAAGGAACAAGGGGTCTCTGGAGGGTGAGTACATTCTTCCTGTATATTCTTCAGAACTGTGAGCTCCTAGAATTTGCAAAGGATGCTTTTTATACAGAGCCATAAAATCATGCATTGCCATTGAATGCTTACATACTGTATGTGTAAGATTCTTGGTACCACAAAAATAACCTAAGAAGCTCTTTAACACTTATAAAAGGGCCAAAACTTATCACTCATCTTTCTTCTGCTTAATGTTTGCAGGGCTAAGTATAATTGGACATGAAGTCTAAGAATTGTCTGTAGTCTAAGATTGGGTATAATTCACATACCATGTAACTCACCATAATGTGTACACTGTAATGATTTTTGTATATTCACAGAATAGTGTTTAGATTGTTTATGTCATCACAAAAAGAAACTCCCTGCCCAGTGAGTAGTCCCTTTCTATGTCCCTCAAACCTCCCAACCCCAGACTGCCACTAATCTACCTCCTGGCTTTATAGATTTGCCAGTTCTTATACCTCATGTGAGTGGATTTATATAATACATGGCATTTGTGACTGGATTGTACTTTTTGGAGATTATGAATAATGCTGTTATGAACATTGTGCAAGGTTTTGGGTGACTATGTTTTCACGTGGACACATTTATGTGTGATGTTGTTGGGCCACAGAGTAAGTTCTGTGTTTAACTCTCTGGGGAAACACCGTGGCTGCCTCATTCCCCATTCCTAGTAGCAGTGTACATGGGTTCTGATTTCTCCACCTCCTCACCAACACGTATTTTTTTTTTAATCCTGACCTTCACAGTGGGTATGTAGTGGCATGTCATTGTGGTTTCACTTGTCTTCCCTAAGGACGATGATGCTGAACAGATTTTCATGTGTTTATTACCCATTTGTGTATCTCCTTTGAGAAAATGTCTAATTAGGTCTTTTTCTCATTTTTAAACTGGCTTGTCTCTTTCTTATGTTGTAAAAGTTCCCTGTATATACTGGATACTTTTAGATATATGATCCACAAATTCTTTCTCCATTGTGTGGTCTATCTTTTCAGTTTCTTGATGGTATCCTTTCAATCACAAAATGTTTAGTTGTGGTGAAGTCCAATTTACTTGTTCTTTTGTTGTTTGTGCTTTGAATGTCCTGTCAGTGGTTTTATTTTTAGTACAGCAAGTCAATTGGGAGTTGGTAAGTGTTCCAGCATTAGCCACTGATTTGAAAGAGTGACCTCTGTACTTCACATTTTGATTTTTCGGTTGCTTTTCAATTCTTAACTCACATTATTCACATTTAGATTTATGTCACCACCTGTGTTCTTCCTTGGTGTCTGATGTCACTGATGTTTTGTAGGGCGTCGTCCCAACTGCTCAGCGGGCTGCCATCGTTGTGGGAGTAGAACTGCCCGTCTATGACATTACAAAGAAGCACCTAATCTTGTCAGGGATGATGGGAGATACGATTTTAACACATTTTGTGTAAGTATTCCAGGTTGTGCTCATTCTTTATTTCCAGCATTTTGGCACAAAGCATCTTTCACTCACGTCCTTATATAGAATTGATAACAGGTACGTATGGTCTAAACACCCTCCTTGTCTCTCTTACCACAACCTCAAGCCTTCTGATCCACGGACAGCCTCCCAGATTCTTTGCGCAGCTTAGTGCCTGGGTCAGTGTGTAACCCAGCAGCCTATCGGATGTCCACAGGATTTGCATTTGTTCCTACCAAGCCTCTGTATTTAATAAACTCATCTGTTGTGTGGATCTGGTTAATTTTGGATTAATGAGAATCAGAAAAAAAGGTAAAATAAAACCACAGTTTTGGCCTGAAGACTGTTGCTAATCTCATCCTACATTTTCTTCATCTTCTGAGTTTTCTTTTATTGCTCAAATGTATTTGGTACATGACGCTGGGGTTTGAACATTCCACATAGCTAGCAGATGATGTGTGACCCTTCCTACTTCGGGATCTAGTTAGGCTTATTTCCATGTCTCCTTAAATAACAAGAAAAAAAAAAGGCTAGCTGAGTTTCAGATTGAAAAGTTAAGGAGGCAACTTTTAGATGATACTCTTGGAAAGATTTCCTTTCACTTTTGGATCATAATGAAAGGACAGTGCCAGGCGTTATCTTATAGGCCTGGCTCATTCTACTTTTTTCTCCCCCATCAAAATTTTATTGATTTGCTATTTCTTTACAAAAATATATGCTTGGGAGTATAGCTTCACACCTCCACATTTGTACATATCTCATTTGCCCTCCACCAAAGCTCTAGTGACATTTAGCTAGTTTCTGTTCAGAGGGCAGGGGTGGAAATGAATCAGTCTTGCTTCTTCAAATTTTCATCTTTAGTTCCAGCTTTACGTGTGGCTTGGCTGGGGCCCTGGCTTCCAATCCTGTTGATGTGGTTCGAACTCGCATGATGAACCAGAGAGCAATCGTGGGACACGTGGACCTCTACAAGGGCACTTTGGATGGTATTTTAAAGGTCTGCAGACTGTGAGCTTGGGTTGCATTTTTAGTTTTCTGTTTCAGAGTGCCTTTCAGTCCTTCTTAGTTGCCACATAGCTTTCTGAAAATGAGAGAATTAGCATGTCTGTTTTTTTTTTAAAGATTTGGTTATTTGTGCAATATAGAACTGGGGTACAGGCCAGAGGCACAGGGTTGGTGAGAGGATTCACCAGAGACAGAGTGGAGAGCAGAACAGGCAGAGCAACAAAGTACACTGCTGAGGGGAGCAGCGGGGGGTCAGGAGAGGTCTGCCGGCCATGTGAGATCACCTCCGGGACAGGCGGGGATCGAACTCATGTGGAAGTGACTTTAAGCACTGTGCTTTAACCTGCTGTGCCACCAGGGAGGGCCAGCATGTCTGCTTTTAGTAGTCTCTCAGTCATCCCCAGATTGAAAAGCTGTGTCCTTACCCATCTGCTGATGCACAGCAGTCCTTAATATTCCAATTTGAATGCCTGAGGGTGTAGATGCTTTTATCAACAGCTCCATGTAGAGTGATTGATAGAAAAGACCATATCCCACATTTTCTTCCTTCAGATAAGATTCTGTGATACAGGATTTAGTACTCAGTTTCAGTTCAGCATTGTGTTACTGGTTTTGAATGTTTCTGAAGTGCTAGGTTCGTAAGAAGCTGAATATCATAAATGTATTATGTAATTTCTGATGATAATACTATGAAAAAAAATTTGGGACTGTAAGACACCATTACCATATGGTTTTTCTGCTACTATCAGTTTGGTTTAACAGCTATTATCAGACATCATTTTAATAGATACAGAGAAATTCTAGCATACTGCGTGTATCCAAACATAATCAACACAGCTTGGTAAGTGACACATTTTGGGATTTATGGGAGGAAATTTTAGTACAATGTGGAAGTTTGAGATTGGCTTCCTGATGATCCTGGCACATTGGATAATCTTAACTGAAGTCTGTCAAGAGCTTTACTGTGTATCAGGGACTATTTTAATGAGACTTAGTCTTCACCATTACCCAGTGAGGTAGATACAAAGTACTGAGGGATGAGGGAGGTAACTAACTTGCCCCAGGTTGCACAATAAATGGGAGAGCTGGAATTTCATCTCTAACTGTTTGACTTCAAGCTGGCATTCTTAACTTCTGGTACTTTCCTCTTGTCAGCGGCTGAGGGTTAATTGGGTCATAGAGGACATTGCTATGCTGAGGTGCTGAGACTTGCTTTTTTTTTTTTTTTTGTTAACTTGATGGGGAGCCACTGAGAGATTTTAATCAGGTCAGAGTTGCATTTTAAATACATCACTTGGATTTTGTGGAGACTTGATGTAATGCAGTGGTTTTCGATCTTAGAAAGGCTATGGAATCACTGGGGAACTTTCACAGCTTCCACATCTACCTTAGATCATTGAACTCAGAACTTGGGATGGGGGAGTGTGAATTATTTTTCAAACACATCAGATGATAACAATGCTAATCCAAGGTCGCAGAGTTTTAATTGCAGTTGTTACTGGAAACTTTACTGTGCCAGACAGTGTTAGGTGGTGGACATGTAATGTGAAGAAGACAGTCCCTGCTCTCCTTAACATTACATTCTATTTGAGGGAGACAGACAGTAAATATCCAAATAATAAACAGTGTGATTTCAGATAGCAGTAAATGCCATGAAGAAACTAACAGCATGAGTGACTCGGTGATGGGAACTGCTTCAGCTAGGATGACGAGGAAAAGACTGTGAGAAGGTGACATGTAAGCAGAGGGATGAACGATGATAAGGTAGCCACGTGAAGATCTGAGAGAAAAACATTTCATAAAGAGGGACAGGTACAGAGACCATGAATTGGAAATGAACTGAACATACCCAATGGATCAAAAGAAGGCTGGTATGACTGAGTGTTCTGAATGAAGGACGAAGTGGTAAGAAATGAAACTCGAGAGAGGAGCAGGGTCTAAATCATGAGGATCCGGAAGGTCATCACAGAAAATTTGCAGCTAGAATAGACTTCACTGGGAATCTACTGGAGAACAGTAAGCAGGAAAGTGACACTCTGACTTATAATTTGAACTTACTAATTTGATTGTTTTGGCTTCTAGGCAAAAACTATAGACCACTTAGGAGGCTAATTGTGGTAGTTTAAGAGGAGAAGAGGTGGCGCCATGGCTTTGAGATCTCTTGTTATTACAACAGTCTATGATTCTGCATCTGGGATTTATGTGGGCTGCTTTTCACAATTTTCCAAAATGAGTTTTGGTTTGAGGCCCTCAGCATTTACTGGAGATCTGCTGGGAGAACCGTGTTATCATTACATTTGCTTATTAATACCTCTATTATGTTACTATATGCTCCTGAAAACGGTCAGTGAGGATAATTTTCTCAAAGAGTCCTTAATACATAGAATGGAATAAGGGCTGCTCACAAATCTGCATTTTCCTGTTATTGTCTTACCCAAATATAGCCACTTTTTAGTACAATGGCGGATTTTGCATCATAGTGGAAAGGTAAATGAACATCTTTCAGTGTGTAACAATGCCTACTGTAGAAGTTACTTACTAGGTGAATTTATTGAATGTGAACTTCCCTCTGACTGAGTTCCGCACACACCATCAGCTTCTGAACCTTTGTTATACATAATTTGTCACTGAATTCTCATAACCACTCAGTAGATCTGTGTAGAACTATTTTATAAAACAGGAAAACCAAGGCAATTCACTTGGTTCCACATGTAATTCTCAAAACAGCCACACGAGGTAGCCATTGGCAGTACACAGAATTCACACCCAGAGGGTTGTGACTTGCCTAACTCCTTACCTTGTTTTCCTTGGCTTATTAGTACTTAGCAGTTTTGGAGAGAATATATATCAACTTACGTATTTGTCAGCTTCAGGACAGTATATACCCCAGGAGGCCAGGAACTGTAAAAGTTATCTCTCATTACATAACAAACTCCTCTAAAGTTCAGTGCCTAAAAACAATACACATGGATTATCATTAGCACCCACTTTCTGTGGGTCAGGAATTCAGAAAAGGCTTAGCTGAGTGATGTTAGCTTAGGCTGTCTCATGAGGTTATAATCCAGATGCGACCTTGATCTGCAGTCATTTGAAGACCCAAGTAGGTATGGGATATCAGTTTCAGAGGTCACTCATGCAGCTAGTAGCATAGGTGCTTACTAAATCTTTGTTGAATGAGTGAGAAGATGGAGTTAGACTACATATAAATGTAAAATATATGCATTTGGGAAAGAAGACCATTCATGGAGTCCTAAGTGGTTGGGGAAGGGCATGGGAGATGAACAGTAGAATAAAATGGTCAGATGTAAAGAGAAAGGGAAATTCACTTGTTTTTAATTATATCTTTTTCTCAGATGTGGAAACACGAGGGCTTTTTTGCACTCTATAAAGGATTCTGGCCAAACTGGCTTCGACTTGGACCCTGGAACATCATTGTATCCTTTTAACACACAAGAATATAAGCCATTCCATCAAGATCTCAGGTAATTATAGGCTATGGAAAGGAACTTTTGATAATTGAAGCTTTTAGGAAGAGAGAAGTATAAGCATTCCCAGGGTGATAAGTGAGGATGGCACTGAGTAGGGAAGCAGCTTTCATTTGGAGTCTAATAAAAACTACAGGGAGTAGGAAAGATATGCTTCAGTTTCCTCTTTAAAACGAAACAGTTCTCCAACAGACACAGCCATTTCGGAAGGAGTTCTGAAGTTTTTGGAAACCCTGATGGGAGCTGCCCATGGGAAAGTCCAGAAGGAGTTAGTCCACACTTCCTACCCTTAACTAGAAGACTAAAATAGCTGAGAAATAAGACAGAAAAGAAGGAAGCCAGAGATTAGTAGGACACTTATGGGTGAATCCCCCTCCAGTTGTGCATCAGTGCCTCCTGGGTAGGGCTGCGGACTGGTAACATGTCTGGTGTTCTGTTTACAGTGGCGAGCACTGCAGAGCTGACAAAAATTCCCTGCCATTGTGGAGCTGATAGACTAAGAGAGGGGATTTCTCCCTCCTTGAACTGCTCTGATCACCTGATGACTCTAGCACTGAATTATGTATTTTTAGTTACTGCATTCTTGGCTCTTTGTGCGGGTGTCCTATCTGCCCCTGAAGAGTGTATGTATGTTAGAATTCTTGTTTATGTTGCTCAGTGCTAACAGTCCTTCCAGGCACATGGTAGGCACTCAGCACATACTTGAATTACAAGACATTATTTTAAGAAAGTATTTTAAGGAATTGCAACTGAGAATAGCACAGACTAAGTTCTTCGATTTTTAAAGAATGTAATATACAGTTTTAGAGCTGTGTCTGGCTTTCAGTATCAACCCAATGATCTTCCATGACTAACTCCTCAGTTTTTTATTACGTACGAGCAGCTCAAGAGGCTTCAAATCTAAGGACTGAATATCATGTGAGCCAAACCCTGCCAACCTTTCTACTCACCTACTTTACCCTTTTCCATGTTCTGTTGTCTTTTGACAAAATTGTGTTTACTGAACCATTGGTCTCCCAGAACCTCCTGATGGAAGAACACTAGGATGGTTCTAAATTGTTTCTAAATTGCTTGTGTTTGTATTACCATGTTAACTTTTCCCTGAGAGAAAGTGTTAACATTGAGAGTCTGGCCACAGATTGGTATCTTCTGTGAAGATGGATACTGATGGATGACATTCCAAATGGCCTTCTTTTCAAATGTGGGTTCAATGTGGCTGGTTAGCCCCAGACTGGGCTCAAGCAGAAGGCATAGGCCAGGGCAGTTGCTGCAGTGTATGTCACAGACCTCAGTTCTCATTAAAGTATTTATTGGCAGATCACTTTGACTTTGTCTTCATTTACTATTTTCTCCTTTGCCAACTCTCTTGGTTATATTCTCCCAGAAGGAATGACAAGCAGGTGACCGTGAAACCCGGTCTAGTCTCTTAAAGCACATTGATGATATAGACTACGTGTGTTGAGCTTCCTCGTTGCCATTTTTTGACACAATGCCATTCAACTTGTGAACATCAAGTAAATAATTCTTTCCTAAGCATGAACAATAATAAATAATAAACAAGTAACACGTTTGCAAATTTCTGTATATCAAATGCAGAGTCTGAAAATAAAAGTGTGTGCCTGAGACTCTGTTTTAACAAGCAGCAAGTTCTGACTACATTCTTGTACTAGAAGAGTGCCTAGCACATTGTGAGCACTCAGATATTTGTGGAATGAATAATTTAGTTCTTCATCTTTATCCATTCACTCATTTATTCAACAAACATCTATTGTGTGTCTCTTATGTCCCCAGACATATATGGGAATATAAAAGTGACACAGTCTTGGTTTTCAAGCTCACAAATGGGCAAGTAGATCATTATAGTAGATACCCAAAATGTCATGAGAAATGAACAAAATGAACTGTAGAAGTGCAAAGGAGGCAACAGTCAGTGACCAAGGGGTTTGGGCAAAGCTTTGTAGCAGAGGTGACATTTGGGCAGAAGAGCAGATGGTGCCTTGTGGCTAAAGCAGGGAAGGACATTCTAGGCATGACTGAAATGTAAAGCAGTGGTGAGGCAGAATAGCTTGGAGGTCTTGTGAAAATGTAGATGCATGCACCACCAGCCAGAAACTGAACCTGTTTGGGTGAAAGGCAGTAGTTTTGTTACAAGTGTCTGATGCAGATGGTCCTTAGAATACACTTTAAGAAGCACTTGGAAATAAGTGTGGGATAAGGTGAGAGGAAACAAAAATAGCGTGACGGGGAAGCTCATGGGGATTACAACTGAGATGGAAAAAGGCACAAAATGATGTAAAAATAAACTTATATTAAATTTTTTTAAATGAGAAGGCCCTCCCTGGTGGTGCAGCAGGTTAAAGCACAGCACTAGGAAGCCAAAGCCACTTCCACATGAGTTCCATCCCCGTCTGCCTCGGAGGTGACCCACATGGTGCAGCAGACCTCTCCTGGCCCGCCTGCTGCTCCCCTCAGCAGTGTACTCCAGTAGATCTGCCTGTTCTGTTCCCCACTCTGTCTCTGGTGAATCCTCACCGCCCCTGCACCTCTGGCCTATACCCCAGTTCTGTATGCACAAATGAAAATAAATCTTAAAAAAAAAAGGGTCAAATTATGAAGGGTCTCTATATGCTCTGAAAGAGTGGTTTTTATCCTGGGGGTGGGGAGGAAGCAAAGAGAGTTTAAAGTGGGGGAACAGTATAACTAGGTTTTATTTTTTTTTTAGGAAAGTAACCCTAATTTGAAGAGGAGTGAGGGGAGCAAACCCAAAAAGTCAAGGCCCACTAAAATCTACTCCTTTTTATTTACAAGTAGACAAAGTTCTAGAAAAACTAATTTGTTCCAATTTACATAATCAGATTGTGGCAGATATGAGATGCACATATGTTACCAGGTTTCTTCACTGTCTCATTCTACCACCCCACATTACTTCCTTATTAAAATTTATTTTTTTCAGTATGATAGAATAAAGGGGGCGGGAAGCTCAATTATTTTCAATATAAAATTTGAAAAAAAAATTTGAAGTTGAAGAACACTTTAGCCAAAGTATCAGACTTAAGTACGGCTGCCTTGATTTAGACATAGGCCTTGGCAGAGAGTACACCTGAAAGCAACTGATGCATTTTTTATTTTTGGTGCAGTGACTTCTCCTTTTTCTTAATCATATATTCATACAGTATCCCCTCAGGTAATTGATAAGATGACTAGCACATTCTGACTGAACACTAAGGGTTAACCCATTTGGTGAAACAAGCTGCAGTGAGGGTGCCTCAGGGAGTAAGTGAGGGGCCACTTCTTGCCACATAACATTTCAAGGGGATCGTTTCACATGTTTATTGAATTTAGTGTTTTACAAAAATACTCATCATAGAGTTTCCTTAAGGAATAAGCTCCCTGTTGTATCTTTGTATTGAAATTTTTGATTGTAAAGTAACTTTAGGGGCACATCAGATAGGATGTCTTTTAAGACATATTGAGAAGGGAACTCCTTTAGAGTCAACAAATACAAGGAAATAATAAAGGGACTAAGAATCTTGCTTGAAATCTTGTTTGTCATAAAATTCAGACCAACTGTCAATACTTTATGTTCAGCTTATCTGTAAAACTAAAATGCCTAGAAGTAAATTATTAATTAAAAAATGCTCAGAATGAAAGGATAACATAAAGATGAACAAGTACCACTACTGAAAGAGAAGTAATTCTTTTCCCAAGTAAAACGCCTAACATATCCAAAGGATAAGAACTGGTGAGATGATGAAGAAGTCCTAGCTCATAGGCTACTGCAGCACTTGTAAATGGGGAGGGTCCTTTGGAGGACAGGTGGGCACGTCCTCAAAAGTTAAAAGCTCAGTAATGATGACTCATTAATTCCAATCCTAGGTTTATACACAACATAAAACAATGACTCAGATACTTGTTTATCAGTGTTCACTGCAGCCTCACATTAGTCAGAAGATGGGAACAACCCATATGTCCATCAGTTTGAGTAGATAAACAAATGTGATCTGTTCATACAGTGGAATATTATTCAGCCGTAAAGAGGAATGGCATACTGGCACTTTGCGACAATGTGGATGAACCGTGAAAACATTATGCTAGCTGTGCAAGAAGCAAAACTCAAAAGACCACATACTGTATGATCCCAGTTATATGAAATGTCCAAACTGATACAATAAGAATTTAAATTCTACCATATTTTAATGGAAAATTAGTAAAAGTATCATTTTTAAAAGGTCGATTTCATCATTAGAAACCAAAACATCAATTTTTCTAGTATTACCAATAAACCCCATGGACACACCCACCCGACTCCCAGGCTACTCACTGTTTTTTTCTCTTCATTGTCCGGATGTGAGGTTTTGCACATAATACATGCTTGATAAACTCTTCCAGGCTAGATAGGCAAATCCATAAAGACAGTAATTAGTGGTTATGTAGGATCATGAGGGTGGGGGGGTAATTGGGAGGAACTGTTAATGGGTATAAGATTTCTTTGGAGGATAAAAGTGTTCTAAAATTAGAGAATGGCATTAGTTGTGCAACTGTAAGTATACAAAGAAGCATTAACTTGTAAATTTTACAAGTGATATTTATGGTGTGGAAAATGTATCTTGGTAAAGCTGTTTTTTTAAGCCAGCATGTGCTTCAGCTTGATCAGGATGGCTAGTGAGGGATTTATATCCTTTCAACTACCCTGTGAGAAAGGTACTATTCTAATTTTTTTGATGAGAAACTGAGGCACAGAAAGATGGGCTCGTTTGCCCCTAGAAAGCAGAGCCAGCCTCTGCGCCCAGGCAGTCATCTGGCTCACGGACCGCACTTGTAACCTGTGTTAGAGATGCACCAACTCCACCTTGTCCTGAGTCACTTAGTTTATGGCAGGTGAGCAGTAAAGAATATTGATTTCATTAATTCCCCTATCTTTATAGCACCCTGGGAGAGAGAAGGTCAATAGTTGTTGTGGTTGGTCAGTCTTTGACACTTCACTCGTACTTGATTTAGATTATTTTCCTGGAGACCTGTGACCCAGAGCGTATCCCTTTCCTCTTATCCCGACATGGATTGCTTCCCTCTTGTGGGACTGGCCTTCCTTCTCCAGGACCGCCTACCTCGCTCACCCTCCCCTTCCTCCTCCAGCCTCAGGAAGCACAGCTCACCACACACAGGAACATGTACCTGTTGTAGATCATTTTTTGAAGACCTTGGAACTGTTGGTACAGATGTCACTAATTTAAACTGTAATGATTTGGACATTGGATCAGGCATTCAGATATACTTTTTTGATGTCGTTTTCTCATGTTTTCATGATCAGACTTCTGGTCTCTCTTCTCCAATGCAAAAAACGATGTTGCTGAGCTTATGAAAAAATTTATGGAAGGAATGATTAAACTATTAAGGACCTGACTATAAATGTTTTCTATTCACTAAAAAGCATGGCACTTAAGAGATATTTTTGTTAGCTTAGCTCAGTTCGGATATTGTATGTAAGTTCAAGGAATAAAATTTATTTTTTAAGATAAGTATGTCCTCCATTAGAAGACTATTTCTCAATCTTATTTCCTGGAGTTAACAATAAAAAGGATTTTCCTTCTTTCCATACAGTGTATTAACATCTGAATTCAATTATATTTTGGGCTGCATGTATCTCACTGTAAATACTCTTCATGCATCCTTGACTCTTCCATTCCTTTCGTAATTTATAATAGAAAGGAATTTAAGCTTTATCACAGCATAAGGTTGGAATTTTGGATTATGAAGTCTTTTCCACGTTTCAAGTAGCCTCAGTCATTCAGATATACTTTTTCGGTTTAGTTTTCTCATGTTTTCAAAAACCACCCCCGAGATGACATGGCATTTATTGAATAGCTCAGTGGAGACATCTGCCAAAATACTGGGTGCTAAAAGCACATGAGGCAGTTTTGCAAATCAGCATGGCGTTTCACTGGCCCTATCACTGTTATCTCAGCATGTTTATCAGCTTTTTAATGCCTTAATGTCAACACAACTGAGACAGAACTGGAATAGATATGGGTTTTTTATAGCACATAGGAAATATGATTCAGTCGTGGGATTGGTGGGCAACATACACCAAATAAAAATAAACCTAACCAATGACGCCTCCTCAGATTCTTGGTGTTACATGACTTTATATATAAAATGAATCTTCTGGAGCCAATGAATTCTGCCTGCCACATTGTTTAGGAGGGCTTTTGAAAAAACAAACAGGAACTCGGAGACCCTTAGCAGCTGCAGTGATTGTTTCCTGGACTCTCATGAGAGGGCTCTTTGAGCGCAGTGCCTGATTCTCATCCCAACAGCCTATAATGCAGTGGCCATATGGCGGGCGGGGGCGTGCTCAGCCCTCACGCACTTTACTCTGCCATGGTTGATCCCTTGGGTGGAGCACATCTTCCCTTTCAGCAAGGCTAGGAGGCCAGGACTAGACTTCACTGCATTAAGCCCTGGCTCCTCGCTCCATGTGAACGTGCTGTGTTCTTATGCCTAACTGGCGCTTCACGGTACTGCACGAAGCAACTATCTTGGAACATTGTAAGAGTGAAAACACAGTGAAACTGGTATCTGGATATTACACAGTGCTGTGTTGACGCTGCACTGCACGGGGTGTTCTTTAACTGCTGGTTGCATTAGTCTTGATTTCTAAATTTGCAGATTAACTCTAGCTGGAGGCCATAGAACTTTTCTGTGGCCTTTTTGTATGTGTTTTTCTCTTTGTAGAAAATAGCCAGTGAACCCCCTCAGTGTGGTTTATGCTTTCAGGTAACATGCATTTTTATTTCTTTGAGATACTCCTATCAGTTTTGTCTGTTCATGGATCACTTCTGACTTTTCTTAGCAAGTATTGTAGGGAGGCATCACATTTTAAGAAACTCCAGCAAAAATATGGATCACCATTCTTATAAATGCTTAACTTTCCTTGACTTAGTGATACTTCTTCTGAGAGTTAAACAGAGATGTGTGAAAGATTCATATGCAAGGGCATTTAGAGTGAGAAACTGGAAATGACATAAATGTACAACTAGAGGGAAACAGTTAAATATTTTATGCTCATGTTGAAAAGCATTCAGTCACTACAAGTCATTTTTTGAAGAAAAGTTGGTACAGGAAAATAGGTACAGTAATGCTAACTACAAAAACAGAAGAAGAAGAATAACAGGTAATCTCTAGATGGTACAATTCTGGGTAATTCCGACTTTATATTCTCAAAAATTTCTAAAATGAACAAAATTGCTTTTATAATCAGAAAAGAATAATAAACATCATATATACATCCACATACATTTAAAAAGAAATCCCAGCAAAGCTGGAGCAATTTTAGCACCTCCCTATCAATACACATTGTGGGAGAGATAGATGGAAAAGTGGATGAATGATAATTGACTCGTGGCTATCACCATTGAATTTGCAGAACTGCAGAAATAACAAATGGAGATTTGTTAGCTTCCAGACATCAGTTGGAAGGCACTGAAAGAGTTCCAGAATAAGAGAGTCGGCTGGGGGTGCCAGGGCTGTGGTCTGGCCTTGGGTCTCTTTGCTGCACCTGTTGCCCAGCTGTTGCTCGCATGTTCGCTCTAGTTGTCTGTGTGCCCTCTCGCTCATGTGTCTGCTCCTTTCACTGGTCTCTAGTCAGATTGGCCACTGACTGAGCAAGTAAGAGTAAAATCAAAGTCACGAGCCCACTTCCCATTTGAACTAGTAACACTTCTCCATAGAGAGAGAAGATATCCCCAGGCGACTGACTGGCCAACTCGCAAATACACAAATTCATAGACATGCTAAATGTCCGATTTATAATGGACCTACTTTCTACCCTATAAGGTCTTAATATCTTAAGAGACTGCTGAACAGGATCTGACTTGCTTGCAAATTTATCAGGAGACAGCATCGAATGCAGGCGCGAAATCTAAAGGTTTCCTCTCCAGTGCTATTATCTTCACTGTGAAGGAGCCGTGTCAAAGAAAGCCATTAGGGTTTTACACAACTTTTTGTATCTCTGCTTTGGTGGCTTATTAACCACAGCATTCTTAATAGCAGTTACTCTTAAACCCAAGCATATGATATATGCCTTGCTTATATCTGCTCTGTCGTTCTGCCAAGGTATGAGATTTATGATTTGTCTTTTCCAACCCAAGTCATGTCTCATCACTCATTTTCAAAAACCACGTTCAGGTGTTAAACAGTCGCAGCTTGGAGCCTAACTGTCCTTGTGCTAAAGGTCATAAATCTACAAAGATGACAGATTTCCTTAAATCAGGCAGCTGGGTATTTCCCTCAGAATTTTTTTAAGGAAGGGGAAGGGAACTAGCATTTTCTGAGCAGTCACAGTGTGCAATAGTTTACTGGGCCTTCTCACACATTACCTGAGTCTGTCCCCACTCTCACCCTATGACACGGACATTATCATCTCAATTTTACTTTGAGAATTTAAACAAGTGAGTCATAATTGATCAGAAAACTATCTGCTGTGATTTCTTCTCTGCACATACTGACTCCCAGCGGTAGCAGGTTTTCCTCAATGAAACAAAATAACACCCATCACCCAGCTCTGCACTCCAGCCTCTCTCCTTTATAGCAAGGCCAGGAAATGAAGCTTTGAGCCACCACCAAGGGGGGCATTGGTTTGAACCTGCTTTCAAGTCATGCCCAAATCTAGTTATGGTCTGTTTCACCTAGTTCCCAGTAACTCACACCCCAGCCCAAGAGTGTGCCATAGCGTGTGCTGGGCGCTCAGCACTTCAAGGCATACTGGGTTCCTTTGTCCACTCGGGAGTCAAAAAGACCCCCAGCTGTAGGCACAGAAAGCCTCTATGGGTGAAAGCAAACACGGTTCTCTGGGCCAGAGTGGTAAACAGAGCAACTGAAGGGAGATCTGCCAGAGGAGGGCTGGTGTATGTTAGGGTGATCAGCGAGAGACAGGTCCGTTGGCTGAAGGCAGAGAGTCCAGAAGGAAGAGGGAGAATACTTTTCAAGAGTGGCGAAACTGAAAGGAATAATCACTAACCTCTGAAAACTGGTGAAAACAAGCTGGGAGTTTATGTGAGACTGAAGGGAATTAAAAGGCCTTGGCTCCCGTGGTGGGGTGTCATCTTTTCAAGAGGAGGAGGGTGGATGCTATCCAAATTCTAAACATTATAGTTGGGGATTTAAATGAAAAATCTTGCAGGCCTCTTAGAACTAGCCACCACTCACTGAGCTCAAATGCATCTTTTGACCAACTCATTAGATATACAGAGGTATTAACCTTCCAAAGTTGTTTGGGCCCCCAAACCCAGACAACTCATCCCAGCCCGTTCGGTTTCCTTTTGCCCTCTTCTGTTGTCCACACGGCAGTGTTTCTCAGGAGATAATCTAGTTTAGGGGCTGTCAGAGACACGGCTCAGAATCCACGGCCACAGCCAGGACATGGCAGGCAGGTCACAGGGAAGCTGTGTGGGGCCTGGGTTTCCGCTCCTCTCTGTTCTTGAATGTCTGCTGCCACAGTGTGTGAGTGACCTGCACATACATGAGACCAGCTGCTAACACACTCATTTTCTAAACCCGCAGGAAGCGGGAGGCGGCACCCGCTCTTCAGCTGGTCTCATGAGCCATTTTGGTGGCACCCTCTTACGGTAGCGTTTTTTTGAGAAATGCAAATTAGGGGGCAAATGGAAGAGGGGCAAACTCCATAGGGCACAGTGTGTCCAGTGCAGTGAGCTGGTCCTGCCTGCCTGCTACCTCTCCCCCTCCCCCTTTTCCCTCTCTCTTCCCTCCCAGTGCCTCAGAATTGGTGTTTCAGCATTGTCACCAGCAAGGAGCTACAAAGTGACATGTGAGGCCACCCGAGGAGAAGGCGTACAGCAGAGTTAGGGTGGACTGGGAGCAGGAGCAGCAGAGAGGAATAACATTGGCTATTTCCCAAAGAAACAGTATTTTGAGTACCAGGAGGCAGGGCAAGGGCAAGCTTGGAATTTGACTCTGGTTCCTGAATTTCCTCCAGGCACTCTAGATGACATCTCTCATTTACTTCTGAAAGGAGAACACTCCACAGTTTTCCAAAGCAATCACCATGGGAGACATTTGAAAAGAATCTCATATCTCCTGTGCCGGCACCTATCCCTACAGTCACCAAAAGCCACGTGTGGTTCTGGGCATTTGAAACCTGGCTATTTGAAGTAAGAATTTCTGTACGGGTAAAACACACCAGCTTTCAAAACATTTTGATATAAAAAAAACAATTTTTTTATCAATTACTTTTTGAAGTAACATTTTAATTATACTGTGCTAAAGGAAAGCTGAACACTTGCTCTTATTTCTTAGACCTCTTTAATGTGGTTACTAGAACACTTAAAATTATATATGTGGCTTGTATCATCTTCCTATTAATACTACTCTAGTGCATTCAAATCCAGGGTTTGATTTTTAGGCCTTTTCAGGAGTTACTTCTTGCTTTAAATAAGTCTTCCTGTACAGGGGAAACAGTCTTGTTACAAAAGGAGAACAGGGAAGAATGGAGATGGGTGAATGGGGGAAAGTGATCCCAGAAGCAAGCCAGCACCCTGCCTCTGTTACCTGTCAATCTGCAGTACGGGGTGCTGGGGCTGATGGCGGCTGACGGCCTGAAGCAAGTGCACCTAGCTTCATCTAAGCTCCTAGTTGGGGCAAGTGGGGTGGGAAAGGCACTTGGAAACTTCACCACCCTTACCGTGTTAGCTATGAAGCTGTGAGTGGGAGATAGTGGCGATACGACAGGAACTTTCCCTGGAGCCCTCTGGGCCACCATCCCTGGCTGAGAGGAGGAGGAGAAGTGAGGCGAGCCCTTTCTTGGTGCCCAGGGCCATCTGGTAGAGCTGCTGTCGCACCTCTTTCTGCCAGTAGGCATAGAGGAGTGGGTTGAGCAGGGAGTTGCCCACACCGAGTAGCCACAAGTACCGTTCCAGCACCAGGTAGAGGTGGCACTGCTGGCAGGCCACCTGCACAATGCCAGTGATCAGGAATGGGGTCCAGGACAGAGTAAAGCTCCCAATGAGAATGGCCACCGTGCGAATGGCCTTGAAGTCACTGGGAGTCCGAGGGGGCCGGTAAGCTCCAGATGTCGCTCCTGCGTGTTCCATCTTTCGGATTTGCTGATTGTGCATGGAGGCAATCTTGAGGATGTCGCAGTAGAAGAAGACAAAGAGGAGCAGAGCTGGGAAGAAGCCTGCGCAGGAGAGGGTCAGCACATACAGAGGGTGAAACACTGCGAAGAAGCTGCAGGGCCCCTGGTAGGTGGTCTGCTGGAACACGGGGACTCCCAGCGGGAGGAAGCCGATGAGGTAAGACAGCAGCCACAGCCCCACAATGCAGGCCCCGGCCACGAGCCCACTCATGATCTGCACGTAGCGCAGGGGCTGCTTGATGGCGAGGTACCTGTCAAATGCAATCAGCATGACGGTGAGGACCGAGGCAGCTGCAGAGGAAGTGACGAATGCCATCCGGAGGCTGCACAGGGTCTTCTGCGTGGGCCGAGCAGGGCTGGAGAGCTGGTCTGTGACTAGGCCAGAGATGGCCACTCCGAGCAAGGTATCAGCCACAGCCAGGTTCAAGGTGAAGCAGAGACTGGCACCATCATTCTTGTGTATCAAAAAGAGCACAGCCACAGCAACTAGTACATTTGCTGTGATGATAAGGAAGGCCAGCACAGCCAGCGTCACCCCAAACGGAAACGATGACTCCATGTCTCGAAGTGGCAGGATGCCCACTCACCAGGGCATGCTGTCTTCCCAGCTCAAATTCTCCCAGGCTGAAGGAGCCCTGGGCTCACAGCTGCAGCACCGTTCTGCATCACCGGCTGTCCAGACTGGCGGCTTTCCCCGCTGGGGATCCTGCCTTTTTTACTCCTCAGCCTCCTGCCTCCCCAGCTCTAAAGGCAGCAATCCTCTGACAGACCTCCCCCTGGGCCCGAAGCTGGCCCCTCCTCCTGCACAAGCAAGTCACTAGACAACTGTCAAGTACCCATGCACACCGTTTGGCCAGGCTCTCTGCCTGCACTGAGGTCTGAGGACACTCTTGGGAGGGACTGGGCGGGTCTCCTGTCTGGCAGGAGATATCCCTCACTCTAATCTCACTTCTCCTTCCTCCATGGCTTGATATTAAATTTCCACTTCTTTTCTTCTTAAGCCTGAAGTACTAGCTTAATAACAGAGGTTATCATTTGCTTAGTAAGGAATTCTCAGTTACTTTTTTGACTGTTTTTTTTTTTTTTGGCATAGATGTGGGGTGTAGGCTAGAGGTGTAGGAGCTGAGAGGACTCACCAGAGACAGTGGAGAGCAGATCTACTGAAACACACTGCATGCTAGGAGAGCTCTGTTGTACCATGAGGTCAGCTCCCTGGCCGGGGATCGAACTCAAGCCATAGCAGTGATAGCGCTGAAACTTATCCCTTAGGCCACCAGGGAGGCCCTATGACTGCTTTTAGTCAAGCAAGATGATCATAATCAGTTGAAGTGGGATGGGAGGGCAGGCCAGGTAGTTCAGCGCTTAGCCGATTTTCAGAGGATAAGCACATATTCAGACTAGTTCTTACTGTTTGCTTTCAGGCACTTCCAATTCTAATTCTCTCCAATATGTTGTGCCATTCTCCTCTCTCATTTCCCATGAAGCTCAATTTGTTGAGGAAGGGCAGGAGAAACAAAGTAGAATGAATAGCTGTCATTCATTTTAGAATAGAACTCTGTCCCCCGCTTAAAGCTGTTGTCTGCTGGACATGTGTGCTGCAACCTTGTTCCGCAGCATGCCAGGCCATGTCTCTGGTCCTGAGGAGTGACTGTAGCCTTGCCTTTTAAGAAAAGATTATTTATGCATACAGAACTGAGGTACAGACCAGGGGTGCAGGGGCAGTGAGAGGCTTCACCAGAGACAGGGTGGGGAGGAGAACAGGCAGATCATGAAGTACACTGCTGAGGGGAGCAGCGGGTGAGACAAGAGAAGTCTGCCATGCCATGTGGGTCACCTCCATGGCCGGGGATCAAACTCCAGCTGAAAATGGCTATGGCTAGCTTCATAGTGCTGTGCTTAACCTGATGCGTCACCAGGGAGGCCCTGTTGCCTTACACTTTTTTTCTTTTTTGCCTTGTACAATGTTTGATTTCTCCTCTCAGGTATATTCCCCATAAAATTCCCAGCATCAAGTCACCCATGAAACATTACCAGTCTCTTGTGCTATTCCCTCCCTGTGCCTGCTTTTCTTGACCCTGGAGACCTGAGCTACCTCCAGGATAAGAGACGAGGAATGAAGCTGCTTTCTGGAAGATGGCTGCGCTAATGTTGGTTTGTGGAATTTTCCATTTTCCAGGGTTAGGACTTGTGTGGGCTAAGCCACATGGCAGCGGTGTTGCTGAGTCAGGCGCGAGAGCCTGGGGAGAGCAGCTGGGTTGCTCGCTCCTGCTTCAGATGGTATCTCCGTTTGCTTGGGCCCATTAGAACTGACCTTTTGCTTTGACCGTCTTGGATACCAAGGAGAGAGGGGTGGGCAGAAGAGCTGTTAGAAGCTTATTTACTCAGTTCAGGTGAGAGCACAAATGGGAAAGGTTAGTGTTTTAAGTGAGCAGAGAGCAAGTTGCACAGTTAAAGGCAAATATTATTTTCAGGATGTTTGGATAGTCTGAGAGGGGCTTTGGCAGGTGCCTCCCTGACAGGGAGCAGAAAGTCTGTGGAGTGGGGGCTGGCTGCCTGTGCCAACCTGATAGCATTTCTTCTTTGGTATATCCACCAGGAGGCTGATTTCAGTCGCTTAGCACCTGGCCTCAGGTGCTGGGGCTGTGGCTGCCTGCCTCCTTGTGACGCCCCTAAGGTTGGTGGGCCAGGGATATTGTCATCGCCAATTCCCAAGTACAGAAACTTAGTCCGGGAGAGTGAAGGGATCTGCTACCCAGCTAGGAAGGAGGGGTAGAGCTGGGACTGGAGTCCAGTTCTCACTTCTGGTCCAAGGGCTTTTTTGCGATTCCATGTTGTGGAACTGGCTATGGTAGGCTGAAGAATGTATCCCAAAGATGTCCATGTCCTAATCCCTGGAACCATGAATGTGTTGCCTTACATGACAAAAGGGACTCTGCAGATAGAATTAAGGCTCTAGGGATGGGAAAATTATCTTGGATTTTCCTAGTGGGTCCATTGTTACCATCATCAAGAGGGTGGCAGGGGATCAGAGTGAGCAGTATTAGGGATGTGACAATAGAATCAGGAAACTGGAATGAAGCAAAGGAGGGGCTCAAAGAGGCCCCAGAAAGCTGGAAAAGTCAAGGAGATGGATTCTCTCCAAAGGCTCCCAAAGGAACCAGGCCTGCTGACACATTTACTTCAGTCCAGTGGAGCTGGCCTTGAACTTCTGACCTTGAGAACTATGAGATAATGCATTTGTATTGTGTTAAGCTACTGAATCTTCAAATTTGTTATAACATCAAGAGGGAACAAAAACACAAGCTAAAGGGTTCAAAAGTGGGAGCCATCACTGTTGACTGATGAGGTCAGGAAGTTTTCTACATAAGAGATGCCTTGATGGAAGTTCAGAGCTTGGGAAGGTTTTAGTCAGAGAGAGGAGAGTGGTCCAGTGGTATCAAAGTTGAATAATAAAAGGGGTCCTGTATGGTATGGACAGAAATGGAGTTTGGCTGAAATTGTGCCTTCATGTTGGGGAGCAGAGAGAGAAGACTGGCAAATGGGGGCTGGGGCACATATAAAAGGACAAAAGAGCTAGGATGCATGTGCTAATGACTAGGAAAGGGCTGACCGGACACCATGCATTTTATAGACACTGCAATAACACAATTCCTAGGGCTTGGTGACTGGCTATATATCTTTGGGTAAGGAATAGGGAAGACCAGAATATGATACCCTATTTTTGAACCTGGGCAGCCAGGAAAAGTGGTAACTTTGAGTAGGGACATCAGGAGGTAAAGCTGATTTGGGATGTGGTATGGTGGTGAGAAGTGGAAAGATAATACTGGCCACACAAAACTGTCCAGTCTGTCCTCCTAAAATGTGCAGATGGCCGTTGGCTTCCTTTGCATTGCCCAGAGAATGCAGAACTGAGCTCTGCATACATTGGGTGCTAAGTGAATGTTATTGGTGGAGATCACTAGTACCTGCACTGGACAGAAAACCCTGGTTCTCCTCTCAGACGTTAAGTTCAGATGATCCTCCACAAGCCTAGGCCTTTCCCACTCAGACTTAGGTAAATCTCTGGGCATCATCTTACCTACCAATTCCTATCAATTGCAGGCACATCTGTGATGTCCTGGGCAAACTTGGGATGGTTTTCAAGCTGTACCAGCTTTAGAACACACCTCTGCTGAATCCGCCAGTTGGATAATAGTCTATGCTCTCCTCAACTTAAATTGTCCTTCCATTTGGTTGGTCTTACTCTCCTCCTTTGCTCTGGCTTTATTCTGAAATCTGATGACTAAGGCCCAGATGTAGCCCCAACTCTCTCATTTCATAGTCACCTGAAGAAGCCAGCCATATAATGCTGCATGATTGTTTACCACTTTGCAGTGGCTACCTCAGCCCTACCACTAAGCAACTTAAGATTTCTAGGAGCAGATAAAACCGGAATACAATCTGTCACTGTTTAGTTTTCACTACCAAGATAATTTTATAAAGTTAATGAATAGCTGGGGTGAGGTGGGGGCGGGGCACAGACCCAGGGAAAGAAGAGAAACTGTCATTAGTGGGCAGCCTGTTTTACTTCTTGACAGAACACGGGAGTCCTGGTGAGCCATTTTTGGGTCTATCCCTCATCACCATCACCATCAATGAGGCTTTAATGAAGGGCCTTGTTTCTGGGATTTTGACCTAGGCCTACACAGAGAACTACACAAGTCTGGATTTTCACTCTTACATCAGATATTGATCTGAACACATGCAAGATGGAACAAATTTTCAGTATAGCTTCGATCACACACTATATGCAACTGATTCTTCTACTGGTTCCTGGGTACTTCCTGAGTAGAATGTATCCATTCTTACCCTATTACTAACCCGATAATAATAATATTGTAATAATATATATTGTTTAATATTGTAGTAATATAATAGCAATCATCATCATGTCTCCTCAATGATATTATTAGCTCCTCGCCAGGTGAGAACCCAACCTTATACTCCAGTCTAGAGACTAGCTGTACAAGACAACTGAGGAAGCTCAAAGAGAATCGATTAAATCAGCAGGGGCTGAGTACCTTTCAAGCTAATTAAGTCCTCTGAATCTGTTTATTCCTCTATTAAATTATACCTACTACATGGGTCATTATGAAGCTGGATAGCCGCCAATAAACATAAATTACTTAACATACAATCTAGTATTGTTTTGTACATTATCTGCTAAACTGTTAGCTATTTAACAATATTAGTTTCTGCCTCCCCCTCGAGTAGAATACAGAAAAGAGTAAGTGTAGCAGATGTCCCCCAAGTCTGGGTATTCAGTTCATCCCAGAGAAAACCAACCAGTAGACTATACAATGGGATTTGGGGAACAATAAAGGATTTTCCCTTTCACACATCTTGACTTTCCTGCTGTAACTCTCAAACAGGAAAGTTCCGAAGGAAGGTGGGGGGCTGGGGGGCAGGGAGACTGTGGGGCTTTGCACCGGGATTGAAAGCTGGGCTTTATATATATATATATAAAACACTTTTTTTTTCACTAGCTTCATTCAACAAACATTTATAGCTGACTCAATTAGTGCCAGGTCTATTCCAGGAGCTGAGAATTCCGTATTAGATCAGGCTCACAACCTTGTTTCATTTCACATAAGGAAAAACCGACCGGTTGCAGAAATCTCTGCGTCCGAACCAGACCTACCTAGCGGTGACGGTCGCTGACGGCGCTAGTGCGCAGGCGCCAAGCTCCGCCGCGGGGAGTTGGCTTCCGGCGCTGCTAAACTCCGCTTACGCCATAAGGCGCGCCGCGCAGCTGCCACGCGTGCGCGCGCGCGCGCGCGTAGCCTCACCCGGAAGTTGATTCCTCGGTGTTGAGCGCGAACTGGAGAAAAATGAAGTAAGGCCTCAGCTTCTCTCTGGAACCTGGGGCGGACCGCCGGGAGTGGCCCACCAGAGCTGGGGTGGTAGAGCGTCTGCGGGGCCGAGGGCGGGAGCCGCGCGGAGACTAGAAAACTAGTACCATAGCTTTGCGCTTCCTGATCTCTGGCTGATCAGCACTTACTTGTCCCCTTTTGCACCCCTGTGCAGCCCTTTAACTAAAGTGAAGTTGATCAACGAGCTAAATGAGCGAGAAGTACAGCTTGGGGTGGCCGAAAAGGTGTCCTGGCACTCTGAGTACAAGGACAGCGCTTGGATCTTCCTGGGTGAGGTCCACATCTTTCTTCCTTGGTGCCTTTCTGAGTCTCCCCTGGCCGGCTTCCCGACATTTCAACATTCCTGCCCGCTTTCTCCTCCACCTTCTTCACACCCTTTTAAATCCTTTTGCTGTCTTGCAAAAAATCATTGCCCTTATCTCTTTTCTCCATGATTTCTACTTTGCTCGCCCTGTCAAACCAGCGGTCCTGATCGTTACTGTCTGCCTTTCACTGTGCGAGGAATCTTGCCACTTTGTTTCTCAGAGACCTTCATCCTGCCCTCCCTCTCCCCCCATTTCCTTTATCCATTATAAGGCTGTGAAAGGGAGGTGCGGAGAAGTTAATGAACTTCCTTTAGGTCACAGAGTAATAAGTGGAAACAGCCAGAACTATGGAAATATATGGAAATATATAATTCATGGGCTCATTGTCCTATATTACTAATAACTACCACACCCTTGCCCTCCCCTCAGGATTCTTTTTCCTTATCTAGTTAGCTCCCGGTCTTCTGTCTGTGGCCATGTTACCCTCTCTATAGTTATTTTGTGCCATATCCAGTCACTTGACTGTTTAAAGAGGTTATCCCACCAGACACTGTGCAAAGCACTTTATATGCATAGTGTTATTAATATTGTGAGGCGAATACTATTATCTCCATTTTACAGACAAGGAAGGAAACATTTAGTGGAGAATTTATTATTTTTTTTAAGATTTATTTATTTTTCATACAGAACTAGGCCAGAGATGCAGAGGGTGAGAGGATTCACCAGAGACAGAGTGGGAGCAGAACAGGCAGATCTATGACGTACACTGCTGAGGGGAGCAGCGGGCGGTCAGGAGAGGTCTGCCGGGCCATGTGGTCACCTCTGGGGCAGGCAGGGATCGAACTCATGCAGAAGTGGCTTAAGCTTCTTAGTGCTGTGCTTTAACCCACTGCGCCACCAGGGTCAGGAAAATTTATTTTTTATAAAATGCTTAACAGTTGTCTTTAGAAGCCTTAGTCTCTGAAGTGGGATTAACATTTATTTGCATATTTAAATTGATTTTGTTTTGCTATGTGGGTTAAGAGCAGCTGAGTTCAAGATCTATTTGAGGAAGCAGAGTTCTGTCCTGGGATCTGCCTTGTCCATAAGATTTTGGGTGTGAGACCCAACAGTTTGGTTAGAGATGACTGCCACTTTTCCAGTCAAAGTTAATCATTTCTCTTTCTATACTACTGCTATACTTCATATGTCCTTCTGTCATCACATGAGAGTTCAAGATCTTTGGAGACCAGCCTTGGGACTTGCTCTTTTTAGAACCCTCAGTGCCAAGTCTATTTCCCAGCCCATAGCTGACACTTAGTAAGTGTTGAACTAAAATGGGATTTTTCTCTTCTAGGAGGACTTCCTTATGAACTGACTGAAGGGGACGTTATCTGTGTGTTCTCACAGTAAGTCCCCCATTTCATTTCTTTCTTCTGAACCTTCAAAATAGTTTTTCACCTCCAGAAATTAGAAATTATCACAAAAGTCATAGATTTTAATTCTAGGCTGACAAGCATCTCTATATGGGGAGGGTACACGCTTCTGCTTCAGTCTAGATCAGTTCCAGGACATACCTTTAGAACTCCCCCAATTTAGAAAATCCTAGAAGTTATATGACTTAGGAATTCTAGTCTATTTTTATTGTTTTTCCATTGTGGCCTGTTGAGCCTGGACTTAGATTGGAACAGACAAGAACTCGTAGGAATGTGCTGTGTTGCCTTTTCTCTTTTCTCACTCCTAAGATCTGTGATCACAGAACTCTTCTGAGCACACACCAGTGCAGCACTGTAGGATTAGGGCAAAGCAAAGAAGACTAGAAAGCGAGGATGTTTAGACAGTCGTGTGTGCTCTTTGGAAGGCAGCTGTGCTCACCACTATCCACCAGTGCTGCAAGAGTTTCTTTGTTTCTAGATGAGTGTAAGGTTAGTGAGCAGAGGTACTTTTTTCAACCTGAGGCTGAGACCACAGGCGAAGAGAAAGGATGGCTAGGACAACCTTATATATTCTTCGTTCTCCTATATGATGATGGCAACAGCAACAGGTAGAGAGAGTCTTGGCAGCTCACGCTGGCAGGGGCTGCTAGCAGGAGAGGAGGGGCTACGCACAGCCCCTCACTGCAGAATGGTTACTGCACAGGGCAGCAGAGCCTTGGCAGCTCACAGAAGCAGAGGATCACAGCTCCTTGGGTTGCATAGCCTCCAGGGCAGAGGGCAGTCACAGAGAAGGGGGGCAGAGGCAGAGGGGCTGGCTGAGCAAATATAGGCCACAGACCCTGGAAGAGAATTGCCTGGGCTGGGGCTGCTTGGGCCACTCCATAGATCATATATCTTTGTTCACTTGTTGTGGTTCTTTTGTCATAATAGCCCTGGCCAGCACCGATACAGTATCAAGTAGTATTAGTAGTTCCTGATTTTAGGTAAATCCTCCAGTATTTTTATTAAGATGCCAGATTCCAGGTGTATTTGTATGATCATGTTATAATGTAGCCATCAATTCCTGTTTTATTTTTATGACTTTTTAATTTATGAAGTTTTAACTTATCTGAAATTTATCTTTATATAAGGAATGAGATAGAAGTTAATTTCTAATTGTATCTTTAACTCCCATCTGCTTTCCTTAGATTTGCTTCCTTTTATATTCATTTCTTCTTTTCTAAGTATAAAATTCTTTGAAGGTTACAGATTTTCCTGAGTATGACTTTAGCCACCTCCAATAAGTTTTGGTATGTAGTCTTTTCATTTTAGTTATGTTCTAAATAGTATGCCACTGGCTTTTTTTTTTCTTAATTGTTTTACTTTCTTGCTCTATCCTTATCTGACTTTGTAACTTTTCTATGTCATCCTTCATTAGATTTGTCTCCTGTACAGACCTCATTATTTGAATTTTTTGTCCACCCATTCTGAAAGTTTTTGAATTTTAATTCAGTGTTGTCTTTCTTTCTTAAAATAAACAGATATGGCGAGGTTGTTAATATTAATCTGGTGCGAGATAAGAAAACTGGGAAATCCAAAGGATTTGGTTTCCTTTGCTATGAAGACCAGAGGAGCACAATTCTGGCTGTTGACAATTTTAATGGGATCAAGGTGAGTTTCCTTCTTAAGTAGAACTTGGCTAGATTTTTCTGTGTGCAGGGGTTTTGTTTCTTTTTCTCCCTCATCCCCACAGGCTCAAGGACAGTTCTGGTCAATTGGGTGTGTGGCGGCAGTTGCAGGGGTATAGACTCACACTGGCCAGGACACCCCTACTCTTTTATGTGAGACCCTAAGTTCAGAAAAGGGTATGGGGCAAGTCATGGTCCCTGCACTCATTTAGGACAAGCACTGCGGTTGAACCAGCATTGTCACTGGTTGGGAGTGACTTGATTAGGAGAATGTATCACTGATGCACCAGTATGGAACAGCTGGAGTCTATAACCAGGGGGAGCAAGGCTCTAGCTGGCTGTTTAAGGGATCCAGTAGTCAAAGGGAGTCATTGCAAAAGGAAGGTCTTCAGAAATGTTTTGAAATGGAGGGTGAAACAGACAGTCTTTATTTTAACTGAGTTGTTACAGTTTTAGTTGTTGGTTACCCAGAGAATTATGATTCACAGCAGAAATGTCAGTGTGAGTCACTTGCAGTATGCTGGGGTAGAGCAAGGTGGCGGGGCTTCAGAAAAAGAGCTTTTCTAAATTCTTTCTCCCTCCCAACTATTGGTCTGCCTTGGCTTCATCCTAATTGCCGTGTTCAGAAAGCAGCTGTGGCATTGTGCTCAATTTCAGGAATTGCTTCTAGATGCCAGGCTTTCCTACAGGATGTTTCACTATAAATAAATGTTACAGATTGAAGGTTATTGTGTATATACATTCTTACCATTTTCCCCTGCTTGTGCTTTGGGGCAGTACTTTTCACAGAGTGAAAAAGGACTTAGCACATAAAAATATCTGTATGGCTCATTAGGTCAGCTGCTGCCCCTGGGACTCTCACTACCTGGGGTCCACCTGGGTGCTCTTATGGCCCAGCAGGTTCATCTCTAGGTATACGTGCATGACACAGCAGTTGGGCAGGCCTACTTTAGAGCTGTTCTCAGAAACAATTAGGAAGATCATGGCTGTGGTTCAAAATGGGGCTTTCTGCATCTGGGCCCAAATAGTTTGATAGGAGGGCTGTCTTTGCTGAAGCATTCCCTTTCTATCTTAGATCAAAGGCAGAACTATCCGAGTGGATCATGTGTCTAACTATCGGGCTCCTAAGGACTCAGAAGAAATGGATGAGGTGACCAGACAGCTCCAGGAAAAGGGTTGTGGGATTCCCACCCTCATACAAAGTTCATCTGAGAACTCTGAAGATGACAAGCCCATAAAAAAACACAAAAAAGGTAACATGTTAGGTCCCAAGACAGGATTCTGGGTAGTCTTTGTTTGCTCTTCCTGACATTATTAGGAGTTTTTCAGTGGAGAAGAGGTGTGGGGATGTTACTGTAATTGGCAGAGGAGAGGTATCAGATGAAGGCTAAGTGCTGTGGGTTGAGTCATGCCCCCTAAATAGTTATGTTGTAATCCTAACCCCCAATATCTCAGAATGTGACTGTATTTGAAGACAGGGTCTTTAAAGACGTGATTAAAGGCAGGAATTGCCTTGCGCAGCAACTTAGACATATCTAGGGTGGCAGACATTGATGCCTTGGAGGCTCGGGAAGACCGCACACTGCTGCCAAAGATGCCATTCTTGTGTGTTTCCTTTGCCTCCTAGTGCATGAAAGCTTTTGAAGTGTAATACTTGTATTGCATGTATTTGGAGAAGAAAAACTTGGGGACAGTTCTCTATTTCTCTTTTCTTACTGCCACTGCCCTTTTTCCCTCCAGACAAAAAGGAAAAAAAGAAAAAGAAGAAAAACAAAGAGAAGACTGAACATGAGGTCCACGCAGAGCAGCCAGCCTCTTCATTACAAAACAAGAGAAAAACTGAAAAGGATGACGCTGGCTCCATAAAGAACAGGAGCAAGAGCTCAGAAAAGGGTCAGAAGTCAGAGTCCAGGGAGGAGCAGAAGCAGTACCCCAGCTTGCCTGAAGTCAGGACGACAAGCCATGGTGGAGCAGAGGACCGAGATAGGCAGCTGAAGAAGGAGAAGCCCAAGCATGAACACAAGTCCTCAAGTAGGAGGGAAGAAAGAGAAGATAAGAACAGGGATAGGGACAGAGGTCGAAGCTCAGACACACATTCCAGTCGGTATGATGGGCGGCACGATGGGCGTTCTGAGGGCCGGAGTCTTAGAAGTAGGAGTAGGAGCTCAGATAAATCCCATAGGTATAAGAGGGCCTGGCACTCCCGAGAGAGGGAGCCCTCTCATCCCAGTGACCGCAGCCATGACCGTGACCATCATGATCGTGACCGTGACCGCGACCATGACCGCGACCATGACCGAGACCGCCGTGACCATGACCATGACCGAGACCGCCGTGACCACCATGACCGTGACTATCACAGTCGCCACGACCGAGACCGCCACGACCGAGACCACCATGACCATGACCATGACCACCACAACCGCGACCACCACAACCGTGACCGAGATCGAGATCGCAGGCATCACTGAAGTTGCAGCCTCTTCAGCTGCCTGTAGAACTGGAAGTGAACTGTTTCTAAATTGTAAGCAAGTTTAGTTGTTTTTATTTTTTTTATATGTATAGTCTTTGAGGTTGAATTCTTTTATTTAATCCTGAGAGATCAGGGTTGTTGTAAAAGCTCAGAAGTCTTATAATTTTTAAAATATAAACCAAGGTCCCTGGGAATACAGTTGGTGCTGTCAAAGTATGTATCCCAAATCTGGGTTCATAAGAGGACCCTTGAACCTACAGACCCCAACTGGTGATAAAATGGACAGGAAAGGGGGACTATCCTAGGCAATTCTTGAAATCTAGTCTTTGTGCTAGAGGCTTAGAACTCTTGAGTTGACCTTTCCAGTTTGATGGTAGAACTGTAAAGTAGAAAAGTATGACTTCATACATAGGCTCACATGAATTGGTATAAATGTCACGATGATTCTTAACAACGGTCTGCTCCCTTCCTCCAACTCCCTACCCTTTTGATGAAATTTTAAACATTTTTGTTTTCTGTTTTATTGGTTGGTATATGTCCCTACATTTTCCCCTTGCAATTTATTTATTTATTTATTTTATTGAGGTGAAATTCACATAACATAAATCATTTAAAGGGAACATTCACTGTGTTACAAAACCACCACCTCCTTCTACTAAGATATGATAATAGCCTCAAATGAAACCTTTTCCTTCTTCTCTGGGCACCAACCAGTCTGCTTTCCTTTTCTATGGATTTGTCTGTTCTGGACTTTTTATATAAATTAAATAAATCATATGATTTGTAGCCTTTTGTGTCTGATTTGTTTATTTAGCATCCAGTTTTTGAGGTTTGTCAAGTTATAGGAGACCAGTATTTCATATTTTTTATGACTATAAAATATCCCATTGTTTATGTAGTTCCTCGGTAGATGGACATTTGGGTTGTTTCTACCATTTGATTAAGCAGCTCCTGTTCATGTTCCAGATACGCCAACTTCCTCTGGACACTCTGCTTTTCAAGTAGCCACTCTTGCTGAGATGGGCCTATTTTGTCGGCCCCATTGCATATCCATCTGGTCTGCTTGGCAGTTCTTGCTCATTTTGAGTCTTTTTACTTTATCAGCCAGTCCCTTCTGTATTTGGTAGGAACTAGCTCACAAGACCTCAGTATTCCTGCTGAATTATTAAAATTGAGTTTCTGTCTCTGTAAAACTGAGGATCAGAGCTTCAATAGTTCACTGAGTTAGTTTGGGTCCTGATGACATGCACAAGAGAATTTAGTTTTTGAGGGGGCAATGCCTAGGAAGGGAGCTGGAGGAATATGCGGAATCTCTCAGACTGATATAGGTCTAATCTTCGGGAAAGAGGCATTTCTACTTTGCACAGTGTTGGCCATCATTTTCTCCTAACCTCAAAGAGCCTCCTCAACTTCTCACTTGCTGTGACCAAAGGGTTAAATCCTATATGCTGACAAAATGCTCCCCTATAGGAATTCTTATTTTCCAGCCTATTTCTTCCACACCAAGTGGATGAGCAAGTATGCTGCTTGTGGCCCCCACATTCTTGTGGAAAGATTTTTCTTCACCCATGAACATGGCTATAATGCAGATTCCACCTATCTTCACTTTGCACCCACAAACTGAAGTGACTCATTTGTAAACCAAGGTTAAGCTGTTTGCTCCTTCAACTGGTCACCTGGGAACCTCCATATGACCGTAATTGCAAAGATAGGATAGAAGCTGTAACTATGTATCCTCTAGAATTTATGTAATTGACACAAAGCATTATGCCAATTTCATTCAAATAATAAATTGACATTTGTATGTCATAAGTGCAAAATGATTGTGACAGTCTATTCCCCATTTATTACCAGCTCTTTGGTGAATGCTTCTTTATTAGGCTCAGGCTTTCCCAGCAAGTCATGCTGAGATGTAATTCTAGTTATTAGCTTAGTAGTCAGGAGAGGGGCTAGACCAGCTCCTTACAGGGGCCACAGCTTTGTGGTAGCAGAAGCCTCTCCAGGATCTAGCACAAATGTGCTGGCTCTTAGGGAACAGTGGTCCCGTCTGCAAACCAGTAGCTGGGTAGGGGTGTCTGACCAGATGCTTCCATCCCATGTTTTAGGGCCTTGGGATTTTCCAACTGCATGAAGTTGTGACTGACTTCAACAAAGCTGACCTGCCACTTATTAAATATCGAGCATTTAAGGGCCCTCCCTAGTGGCGCAACAGGTTAAAGCACAACACTGCACAGTTAGCTGCATCTGCTTCAGCACAAGTTCGATCCTGGGCCAGGGAGGTGACCCACATGGCGCAGCAGACCTCTCCTGTCTCGTCGGCTGCTCCCCTCAGCAGTGTACTTCAGTAGATCTACCTGTTCTGCTTCCCACTCTGTCTCTAGTGAATCCTCTCACCACCCCTGCACTTCTGGCCTACATCCCAGCTCTGTATGCATAAATATATGTCTTTTTTAAAAAACTGAGAATTTACCCTTCCTTGCCTTCTGCAATTTTAGCTTATCTTCTTTTTGTTGCTCAGCGGTGCCTGTTCCTCCATTGCAGGAAATTGAGGGCCTGTTTGTAAGCTCCTCTGAAGCCCTCAACTCTCACTCCTTCCCCACTTGTGAACTGTTACCCATTATCATCCTGCTGTAGGGTATTACCTTGATGGCACCCAGGCATCTCCTCTGTCTTTCTAGCCCTGATGCCTCCCATATTTTTCAAAAGTCTGAATCACCCCACCTGCAAGACTGTCCTCCCAGTTTTCCCAGGTCATCGCAAGAGAAATCTTCAGCAGTTTGCCTGCCATCCCGTGCCTGGGGCTATCCGTGCACCCTATTCTCCCTCAGCATAATGTCCATTTTCCCCACTGGACAGTGGACTGAAGCAGAACCAGAACCCCATCTTGGCCCTGGTCTCTTGGACCACCACTGGCACCATTTGTGCTAATTTGGGTTCTTTGAGAAGCTGATGTCAAGACAGGGTTGGACATACAGGAGATGTGTTAGGAAGAATGTCTGAGGGAGAATGGGGAGGCAGCCAGAGATGTCAGGGAGAACTGTCAGACTACAGGCAGGTCTAGCGTGGAGAAGAGGTGGAAGCGTTTTCTAGGAGAAGGTTTGGATAGTGCGGGGCAGCTGTAAGAACATTTGGGCACAGCAGATGTATCTGGAGGGAGGCAAGTCTACCAAGGGCTCAGAGTAGCCTTCTCTGTCATCTGTCTGCTGCTACAGAGCCTTTTTTCCAGGGCCTGGTGAACACGTTGTCACTTCCCTATTAACTGCTCACTTCCCAGAGGAGAGGTACTGGTTTGCTCAATGCTGAAAAAGTCACAGGCCCTTGACCTTGGGCTCCACAGTGGCCATGTGGCCCACAGCGCTAGTAGCATCTTGCTGTGCCTCTTGCATGGCCCTAGGGACTTGGGGCAGATCTGGGAAAGCTACACCGCAACTCTTGCTCTATTTATGCTGCTGCTGATTGGCGGCCTACTTTTATATACATTTGGTAGCCTTTGTGAGGCTGGAAGTCTTTCCTCACAGCACCCCTCACCCCGAACTGCCTTTTAGACGATCCCCAAGTCTCTAGGAATGGCTGGTCTCACTTTTTCTGCCACACTCAGTCTTTGGCCAGGAGCAGCCCTTGGGAAGTTTCGGTGGAACTGTGCTCATGGTGGATTTCAGCTGCTGCAGCATTGGGTTTCAGACCTCAGCAGCTGTGTTTGCCACTCACTAAGTGCCCTGCTGGCGGAGATCTTACAGACCACACACACCATGCACGAGGCCCCGCCTGAGATAATCAGCCGGCCTTTGGTTTTAGTTGATCTTTGGGAACAATGAATGTTTTGTATGTTCCTTTCCTAGGTTCACTTCATAGGAATCAGCAGAAGCTCATTGGTGGCCAACTTCCCAGTGACCCCAAAGCGAAACAGCCATGTTGAATGATGTGCTCATTGAAAATGCTGTCAGTGCTATCACTCAATCTCATTTTTTTCATGTGGCCTGAATCACACCCTTGTCTCCCTGTCTCTTCTTCTGCTTCCTTGATCCCGCCAGGGCAGGCACCTAACAGTTATCTCTCTTCTCAGCCTATGGACTCATCACATCCTAGCTTGGAGATAACCCTTATCAGGTACAGGACATCCCTTCTGTACACATATTTTGAAATTCTTTGATGAGATTAACCTGCTCATCATCTAAATGGTGTTCTAATGAGGTGTAAAGTGCACCGAGCTGTGCCGTTAGGACCAAAGAAGAAAGCCAAATGTTTCCTCTCATCTTTTATCTGAAAATGTAAACTTAGAAGACATAATTTTGGGTGTGATTATTTGCACTAGAAGGCTTAAACCTAGTGTTCTTCCTGACTTGCTGCGTGTGTTACTGGAAATCCTGTGGTAAAACGCATAAGAGCCAGTCAAACTGATCAGTTGGAAATAATCAACAATTGCATTTGGGATAAACATTTGGTATTCCATACATTAAGCATAGCAGTAGTATACCATCAAAGATATACGTCAGTCCCCAGATGAATCATCAATACTGAAATTATGTGCCAGGTCCTAGAAAGGGGTGGAACTACGACACATGCTAATTCAGACAATAGGAAGTACAATCTGTCACACAGATGTATAGATATTGTCACTGTACATTTAATCTATTTGTTCTACAGTGAACATCAGTCAATAATTTGAGCACTTTTCACTTTATAGTAAACATTAGTCAAATTGGGCTTATCTTTTGCCAGCTTAGAACTTAGAAGTAACCTTTGGGTAAGACTGACATAACCTAACTTCTTTTAAAAAGCTATTTAAAAAAAAGCCTGAACTAATGTCCTTTTTCTAATATTTGATATTCCATGGCCTTTATGTTAGGGTCCGAACTGGCTTCAGAAGGATGCTGGTGATGATTATGATAATATTTCTACAAGAGAAAGGAGTGTATTGGCAAGCCACAAAAAGCCTTCATGATCATTAATTTAAGTTCCCAGGTTCTTTGGCATCCTAGTCAGCCCCAAGGTGGACGCATGGCGATTTCAGAGCGCATGTGTGGTGACTTTGCACATATCATATGTGCCTTTGTTTCTGTTGTCACTATCCTTGTCCTTTTCTTTTTAAAAGATTTATTTATTTATGTATACAGAGCTGGGGTACAGGCCAGAGGTGTGGGAGTAAGAGGATTCACCAGAGACAGAGTGGGGAGCAGAGCAGGCAGATGACTGAAATCCACTGCTGAGGGGAGCAGTGGGGAGACAGGAGAGGTCTGCTGGGCCATGTGGGTCACCTCCCTGGCCAGGGATGGAACTCGTGCTGCAGTGTTTGTGATAGCGTCATGGTGCTGTGCTTTAACCCACTATGCCACCATGGAGGGCCCTTGTCACCTTCGGTGGCTCATACGAACAACACTTTCCTTAATCAAAGGCTGCCAAGCCCCCATTTGGATTGTTTCACTTTTTAAATCATAATTCAAAGTATAATTCTTTCCTGACATTCCAGACAACACTGCATTTTGTTCTTCACTGAAAGGTATTTTGTGTGACCTTCAGATTATTTTCATTTGCGTTCTGGGGTTTTTTTCACGTATAAAATGAGAATGCTAGCAACTACCTCAAAGGGCATTCTGAGCACTAAAGGAACTTGTGATGGGTGAAAGTGACTGTTAAGCTGCTAAACACAATCAAAGTGGTGTTTGGAGGACTCCTTCTTTGAACGCCTAGAGCCCCGACGACTTGCTGCCGCACTGTCTTTCTGCTGTCACACTCTTGCTTGTCTTCTTAGCAAGGCAGCGGGGCCCTCCAGAGCAGAGCTTGAGCCCCACACTAGCTGGTAGATGCCTGTCCAAGGACTTATGAAACCCTTCTTTCTTTCAATGGTCCTGTGCTGTCTTTGCTCTGATTTTTAATACTTATGAAATCAGTGTGCAGGACATAGTGTCATGCTTCAAAAATCCTTTATTTTTTTGAGGAAGGTCAGCATGCTTACTGATCTCAAGTGTAGAAGTGTTAGCCTTTGTCCTCAGAGCTTGAGGGAGAGGGAGGTTTGGGAATACTGGCATTGGATCTCAAAAACACTTTGGACGGTGCGGACGGGAACTTCTTCAGCATGTTAAGCCCTTGTTTGGAGGTACTGGGCTTTTCAGAGTCTGTGAACAAACCGAAAGAGAAATATTGTCATTGGGCTTTCCCTCTGAGGCTGTTGGGCTAGCGGATGGGAAATTTAGGGTTCAGGAAAGCATTTACACAGTAACTTTTGATTTTAAATATGCTTTCATAGAGTCTTTCTTTGCTCTTTTTGACACCCTGGGAAGAGAGCAGGAGAAATTCAGTGAGGCCAGACAGCTTGTCCAAGGTCTTGTGGGGAGAAAGCGGTCAAGCTGGCAGGAGGGCATTGACTTTCTCGTATGCCTCATCCTAGGAGATGTCTGTCAAAGGAGACACATGGGCTAATTCCATAAGAGGGACCCTTCCATTCTTGACAGTGTGGGTGTGCACTGCCTAATGTCTAGTGAAATCAGGCATGCACTACAAAGGCTATCCGTTCTCAGTCGCTTTCAGTCAGCTTTCAGTTGATTGACCTCAAGTCATCTGTTTGTCCTGTGAGCTCTAAAGCACTTGTGTGGTCAATAAGACTCTCCATTTGGACCCATTTTTCTGCACCACTTGTTTTGTGCAAAGAGCTCTTAAAGCCTATCGTCGCTTATGCTAACGGAACGATTGCTGTATCTATGAGGGCAGAAGTGGGCATTTATCTGTGTTGCTGATGCATCATGACAAGAGGTGATGAAGGACGCAGGCAACAGAGCATATGCCTTCCTGCTTCCTACAAAAACAAAGTACTTCCCCGCTTGCAGCTACCTCATCTTTTCCAGTTATATTACTTTTGGAACCTCAAGAGTCAATGATTAAAACTAAGGTGGCACACAGCAAATTTAACCCCAAATAAAGAGGAAAATGTTTAGCTCTTCAAATAGGTGATGCAGTACTAGAACGTGTTGGTTTAAATAAGAACCACAAAGACATTAATAAGAAAGAGCCAAATTCTGCAGAGGTGAAGGAAAGCTTGAATAGAAATCTCTAGTGTGAAAAAGCAAGAGAAAGACTTTTAGCTGCAGGCTTGATGCATGTGCTGTGAGGCCATGTTTTGGAAAACTCAGTGAAGGAGGATGAGGCTTGGTTTTTGCAATTTGAGGATCTCGGCATTCATTTCCCTGAGATACCAACTTAGGCAGGGCTGGGAAGAACCCAGGACTCTGCACTGTGAATAAGCATTCTGGGTGGTCCTGGCACATCGGTCCCTGAACCACTTCTGGAGGCTCGGCCCCCAATGGGCAGCCACGAGTAGATTCTGTGTCTTGGGAACACAGCAAGGGGAACAGCAGCCCCGAGGCTAGTCCCCAGGGGCACAGGGAGCCCTCAGCTGACAGTTCGCGCCTTTCAAAGGGCAAGTGCGGGAAAGGGCAAGTGCGGGAAGGCGACGGAGGGTGCAGCCCTCAGGGGAGCGGGAGTTGGTAGCATGCCCAGTGAAGGCAGCCTGGCGAGGCCAGCTTTTTGCAAGGTGTGCTGCTGCTGTCCCACTTTGCCTGTTGTTGACACCAAGAGTTCTTAAAGCTTTGGCCACTGTGAGCAGATGCGCTGGGGTGTCTGTAGCCAAGGCGAAGGAGCCAGCACTAGGCAATGGTACTGGCCACCATGGACCCATTCAGGTCTGTCTTATCAGCAGTTTGGTGAACAATGGACGGCAGGCTGTGCCGGGCAGCTGTTGGTCTAGAAGTGTCTTTTCCCTGCGGGATTTCATATCAGGCATTGAGTGCCACTTCTAATTTTCCTTTGTGGCCATCAACTGTTTGACCATCTAACCACACAAGGCCAATTGTGCATTTTTTCCTCCAAAAGCCCTTATCAAAGGGGCTTGTGATTTTCTAAGTGTTGCCGAGTCCCTATGGTGTGCATGATGCAGGGTAGAGAGAATGTATCCTGTCAAACTGAAGGTGCAGAGGGGTGTGATGACCGATGTGGATACGCAGTCAGAAACCTAGGTGGGCTCTCTTGTACTTGCCTGTGAGATCTGCAGGCTGTCCTTGGTCACTGTGCAATTCTGAGCTGCAGTGATAACGAGAAGTAGCCCGTGGCTGACAGGAAGAAAAGAAGGAGGCGGGAAAACCCCGAGGCCTGCAATTGTGAGTCCAGGCTCTGCTGCCTGCTGACTGTGCAACCCACGGCAGGTCTTTTGCCTCCATCTTTGGCTTTGTAAGACAAAACTTCAAGGCCTGCAGCAGAGCAGGGCAGTAGCCATGTCCTCGTCAGCGCAATGGAGGCTTGCAGGGTGGATCCCAGGGAGACGGGAAACAAACCCAGCACAGAATACCAGCCACAGCCGCTACTGAACACATGCCACTCTTGGAACCTCTGAGCCCCACCCCACCGTGAGCTCAGATCAAACCGGCACAGCAACCTACAAAGTGGGCTCTACAGACACAGTATTATTATTTCAACCTTAGTTTTGTGGGGTTTGAGGGCCTGTGAGGCAGGAGACACTCACTGCAGGGGGAAATAATGAAAACTTGTATATTCAACGTGATGTCACTGAGGACTTTACTAGAAAATAACTATGTCATACCTGCAGCGGCATCCAGGCTGTCCAGACAACTTTCGCGTTGATAGAGGGTGACAAACTGCCAAGACAAAGGAAACAGTAGCTTATCCTCTTTGTTAGTGAGTACTAGAAATACCAAGAACCCACAGGGACAGAGCCCACGATGTTCTACAATGCCAAAGAATTATTGTTCAGGGTGGGCTATTTCTAGGCGTGACTTCTTATTTTGCTGGCCAATTATGAACCCAGGACTGGTCCCAGACTGGATGCCAGGTGGCCTGTAGGATAACTTCAAGGACTCAGGTGTCCCAGGTCATGAAATCAGTAGCCTTGCCTCTGCCTCCTCATGGAGCTCGGAAGCATTAAAACACTGTAGATCCTTCTCTGCGAGATGCTGCTGATAGAGCAAGTCTTAAGGTGAGAACAGACAAATGCAATGTCCAGTTCACTACCCAACCTCCTTTAGGGAGTTCTTAACATGAGACCTCCAGCAGTAAAGTGGCACATGGAGCTGCGGGAGCATGGAGAGGCAGGGTTGGGATGGGGCCCTGAGCTGGCTTTACTTTGAGGCACTTGACCACCTCCTCGACTGCAGAAGCAGCAGGATTCCTGAAGGAAACCTAACAGGTGGAGGAGGTGGTAGGGCTACGAGTAACCACTTTGGTGGTGTGGCTAAGAGGGAAGTGATGGATCAGTGAAGTGAGGCCTAGATGCATGAGAGCTGACAGGCATTCTGTACTGATGGTGTGGGGAGCGGTGTTATGGTGGAAGTTTGACTCTCATTCTTACAAGAGCATTTCAAGCAGCATATGGATTAAAACATAAAAAAAAAATAGGATACTGAAAGGGGTAAACTGGGACAGGGCCAATCTAAAGTACAGGTTCTTAGCACTGGCTGCACAACTGAACCATTTAGAGAAAATTTTGAAAAGAAGTGTGTTGAGCCCCACCCCCACTGAGCAGTGGGGGGGGGGGCAAGTAGTAGTAGCTGTCTATGTCCCCAGGTGTCCGTAAGGTGCAAGCAGTGTGAGAATCCTGGTCTGAAGAAAGCAGGAGGGCAGAAAGTCTGAGCACCAATTGCCTGGGGCAGGTGCCGACTGGCCATTCAGCTCCCTGGGCACACTTTCAGACCTCCCTCGGCCTGGACGCACACAGGCCACCTGGTGAGAACCTCTGGGATGGAGGCTGCCATCAGTTGTTTTTACTGCCAGATGATTGTGATGCGCACCAGTGTTGAGAATCTCTGTTCCATGCAGTAGCTCTTGAACATGGCCACGTGCAGATGCGTGGGGATGGCAGCTCTGGCTCTCCTGACGTGGACTAAATTTGACTTTCAACAAAAGTTTTTGAGCAACCACTGTATTTCAGTTCTGTGTTAGGTGCTGGGTAAACATCTAAGGTGGTGAACAAAATCAAGGGACTATATATAGTCTACAAGATTGGGAGGGCAGGAGTGTGTCCTTTTCTTCTACTGCTGTCTCCAGTGCCTGGTACATAGCAGGTGCTTGATAAATCACGAATGAATGAATGAATGAATGAATGAATGGTGACTCGAGTGCTATGAAGAAAAACAAAGAGGGATAGGAGAGTGCGTGCATCTACTTAATACAGGGTGGTAAGGGGAGGCCTCACCAAGGAGGTGACTTTGTGCAAAGACAAGAAGGGGATGAAGCAAGACACACAGTTACCTGGGGCTAGCACATTTCTGCACACCCCTCTGGTTTGGCTTTTCTCTAGAGGCTGCCAGAGCAGAATTGTCCGAGGGGCTACGTGGCACTGTGTCTTATGCCATCATAGACACAAGGACAAAGGCTGAACCCATAGGTGAGTGTTTTGCTGAAGGGATTTTCAGGTATATGCAGTAGCTGAGACAGATCTGGGCGAGGGGAAGGGAGGACAAGGCAATGCTGCCTAATGCCCCTCAAAGCACACCAACAGGAGCCCCTCAGTTACCTGGACCACCGGTCATCTTTACTATGGCTCCATGGATCCCCATGAAGTGAAAAAGACTCACCTTAATACTGCTGTCACTGTGCATCCCTGAGTAGTAAAGACTATCTGTGAAAAAAACAAAGTATTAGAAAATGAGTGTATAAATTTCAGCACACAAATAATCACAGTAACTTTATCAAGGAATCATAGAAATTGGATAGTCAGAAAAAGCTGAAAAGGGTGAGCCCGCTAGAATGCCAGGCACAGTTCTTGGCTCCTTGCTGAGAAACTGGGAAGGTGGGGTGTGCCCTGGCGGAAGCAGCACTGGCGAGGCCCTCGGGAGAGGCGGCTCTGTAGCCGGCCATGGCCTTGCACAACCTCTCTTACTCTTGGGCCTCCACGCTCAGATGGACAATGACAGTTTAGGCTGTGGGGAGACTTCTAAGGACCCCACACGTCTCTGGTTGTAGACAATGTTCAAAATGTCAGCAAAAAGAATGCTAGAAACTCATTAAGCATTTTAATGATGAAACTGAGGCTCAAGGTGGGGAAGTGACTTGTCGAAGGTCCAAGACTCGGAATCTCAGAATATAGATCCCAAATCTTCCCCACCCAAATCCAATGTCATTGTTTTCTTCAACTTCATTGCACTGAGTTATTTTAATGAGCTAGTTCTCACAGAGACAAAAATAAAGTGGGGTCTAGTGATAGTTTAGTATATTAGGTTTACTACTTAATTTTAAAAGTTTTAAAATATACTTACTAAAACTAGTCTACTAATAGAAACCAAATAAACTCCTAAATAAGCAAATCCTCCTGGTAGCCTGGGTTCTAGTCTACATAAAGGGGTGATAAACTCTTATGTCTGGATATTTTCCGGAGAAGCATGATAATTATAAACTTCATAGTATTATACTTTATACTTCACACCAACATTAATAAAACCTTACCAATGATTAAAAAAAAAAAAGCAAACTAGTTGCTTGTGTTAACTACTTACTAGAGCTGGTACCTCCCTCCCCCTCCCAAACACATCAATGTATTAGAAAACTCAGTATTAATTTGAGGTTTGACAACAGGAAGATATGTCAATACAATCAATATACAAAGTCTCCTTTTAAGTACTATCTAATTTGAAAAAATCAAATCGACCTTCTGTTACTTTGGCACTTGGATCTTGGGAACGATTTTCATCAGCACTAAAAGAAGATAAAAGACATTTCATTTTCTATGTACATAGCATATGAAGGCATTCAGATAAGAAACTGTCAAAGCCATTATTCACATAGAAACAAACCTAAAGTGGTTTGAATTTTCAAATCAAATGTAAATGTTTGCTGCATTGATTTATTACATTTTGGATGCAGCCCCACCCCTTCTCCAATGATACAAGAACGGTGTTGCCTGCATTATCAATCATGCATGTGAGAACAATCATGAGAGGAGGCAGGATCAATGGTGGGCGAGGAGAAGATACCGGAGATTGACATTAGCTCAAAAAGGAACTTTAATTTCATAGTGGCAGGCAGAAACTAAACAACCAGGGAGTTGTACTATGTATACTCTGTTTCTCCCATTGTACAAAGCGCTACTCTTCCAAGTGTTTGACTATTGTAAACATAACAATTGTACATCTGGTTTGGCTCTTCTAGAAAAGAGTATAAAGCAGGTCCCAAGCCCTCAGTCCACTCTGTTACTCCCTGTCCTTGTAGTTACTGCATAGTTTGTTTTTTCTTATTTTCATGATATGCATCATGAAATCAGTCTTACTGACTGGTCACTCATTTACAAATCTATACAATTCTATCCCTTTGGGAGCACAGCTCCACACCTCAAATGTGCCTGTGCTTCTTCCCCTTCCCCCCAGCACAGCTTCAGTACCCTACAGTGTGCCTCGTCCACACTCCTCCCCTCTGGAAATCACCACAATATTCATAGTCTAAGAGTTATTTTTATTGTGTTTTGCCAGTTTGCTTTCTTTGCTTATTTATATTCCACAAATGAGTGAAGGCATTTTTAATAGTCTTTCACTTCCCGACTTATTTCACTGAGTATAATCACCTCAAGATTCATTCATATTGTCCCAAAAGACACTGTTTCATATTTTTTTAATAGCTCAGTAGTATGCATTGAGTATAAATAACTTTCTCTATCTAGCTGAATATCAATTAGTTTGGCTTTTCTCTTACAGACATCCCCAACTTAGAAGATTTTATCTAAATCTCATTCACCCTTTAAAGCTCAACTTATACTCCACTGCTTTTGAAAAATGCTCCATTCTATATCACTCCCTCCATGCGTGGGATTCCTCTGATAGTCAGTTCTATACTTTTGAGCATTTAGGTGCTTAAGGGAACTAAGTAGGAAGCCCTTTAGGCCAGCCATTAGTGCAGGGACTATTGTTACCCAAGGCTTTTTTCTCAGCTTCAAGGGTCTATTACATTAGTCAAAGGTGTAATCTAACTAAATAGACCACAGGTCCCAGGAAAAGGGAAGCAGAGGCCAGGTAGATAGTAATGGGTGAGAAGCAGGGGAGGACAGGTCCAGAAAGTTAATTAGAGAGGGCAGCTAGGGGAGAAAGTGAGGCGAGGTTGAGAGGCTAAAAGTTGGCTTCCTCACAGGTTTATCTGAGAAACCCATTCCTAGCAACACAATTTCATTTCAGATATTTATTTCTTAACCAACTTGTATTGTTTCAATGGAATATACCTAGTAAATGAAGGCAGATCATTTTCATTGTATGAGGATGAACTCATAATTCCATGTATGAAGTAATATGTTGGTTCAGTACTAGATTTCATTTCTTCTACCTAGAAAAGTACAAATCAGGTATTACACAAAGAATATGCAATAAATCAAGTAAAATATATTACAACATTTGCATAGTCCTACATTTGCATAGTCATCTAAGTAGCCAGCATTTTCAAACCAGGCATGTTAAATTTGATCATGAAATCTCACAAGGCTTTCCAGGAAATAAATCAGAGTTTATGAAAAGGATATTGAGCTGGTGAGCTCCTGAACTGGCCAGAGTTGTCTTTTTGTGTTTTTGTTTTTCCTCTAGTTCACTGCAGCTTCTGGGTCAATTGCAAATGGATAATCCAGAGACTTGTTAGGAAAGTCTAATTCATACATATTCTCCAAACACATGGTATGGCACAATTTTGGAGGGAGGGTCAACCCAAGAGGTCACTGAAGCCAGACCATCGCTAGGATATAGAACCAGGGATACAGGAGCTGTATATGAGAGTGACCGTGCAACTTATGGACTCATTGCAGGAGGGACAGTCAACATATTTTGGTTAACTAGCATGTTTCAATAAGTTGGGTAAATCATTTTCAACAAAAACGGTTGAATAAGTAACTTGTTCAAAGGTCACACAGCTACTAAGTGGCAAAGCCCAGATAGGCTGAAGTTGTGTGATTTTTAAAAATTCCCCTACAGCCCATCTGCTGGTCCTGCTCACTAGCATGGACTTTCTGTGTAGAAAACTTCCAGTATCTCAGAGTACAGAGATCAGTAACATCTATTATTTAAGATAATCAACTTGCATGTCTCCTAACTGGTTTCCACTCTTGTAGGACTCTGATTTTTTTCTTCCCTTTTTTCCAGCTGAGGATTCTTGTTTCATTAGTCAATCATTTCTCTTTGGGGGTAAATAGCATCATAGTAGGGAGAGCCTCCTTGGATCCAGTTTATGCCCAACATCCTTTATTTGGTCTAAGTGTGAAAATATCCTTTCTTTAGAAACCCAGTCCTGCAAGTCACATTTCTCACTTACACTTTCTGTGTTTTTCCCCCAAAAGGAAGAAGGGTCTGTTTTAGTTGAGAATTTTGAGGGCTTAGAAATTAAATTTCCTGTTTGTGTATCTGCAGATTCTATCCATTGAACTGATGATGCGTCAATACTTTTTGTAGTTATACTGGATTTACAGTGACAACTTTTTCCGAGTGACAAACTTTTTTTCAGATAGTCTCCGCTCATCAGTGGCTTGGCTGCTATGTTGGTAATAGGCTTTATGACTTCTTTTACTTGATCTTTAAGTGAACCCTCTGGAAATTCATCTTTGATGATCTCTTGTAACACAACTTCATCTCCATCAGAAGTGAAGCTCTCTTCTTCATTATTTTGTGAAATTTCTTGGTTAATATAGTGAGTCACCAATCGAATAAGATTATTTTTGCTCTGCACATCTTCTAAAAGCTCCACTTTGGTGATGTCAGGCTTCATTAAATTCAGCAATGAATTCCTACTAGCAATCTGGAATTGAAGAGACAATGTGAAAAAAATTGCATCAGTCATTTTTCCTGTGTTTCTGTTGTAATAAACAACAATCAACTTTAGTTTCAACTTAGTAAAACCACTTATCTTCAAATGCCATTTACTTATATACAATATATTTTTAAAAAGTGAAAATTATGGCCCTGGTGGCGCAGAGGGCTAAAGCACTACACTGAGAAGCTAAAGCCACATCTGCATGAGTTCGATCCCCGCCTGCCCTGGAGGTGACCACATGGCGCGGCAGACCTCTCCTGACCCGCCCGCTGCTCCCCTCAGCAGTGTACTTCGTAGATCTGCCTGTTCTGCATCCCACTCTGTCTCTGGTAAAGCCTCTCACCACCCCTGAACCTCTGGCCTGTACCCCAGCTCTGTATGTACAAATAAAGTAAAAATCTTTAAAAAAAAAAAGTGAAAATTATAAGCAATGTTTACTCATTTTTATAATTACTTTATATTCAAAATTATTACTGCAGTTCAAAGTTAAGAACCTAGGATTCTTTCTCTTGCTTCAAACAAATGCAAAGGGTACAGATACTTTACATTCTATTCCATCATTTGCCTTGAAAGTTTTGTAACAGATGTAGACATGATGATAATATGTCTAATAAACTTAGTAGGGAACTAATCATAGAACAATTTAAGCACAAACACAGCATTCTAAGTCCACACTTTTTATGAAAATAGACAAGGTATTGGCTGGTCTGGATTCTTTAAAAGGATGAATAATAGCACAACTGTGAAAGACTCTGAATGATCATTCCTCACCCCACTAAAAATTAATCTTTTGGACATATATTCCAAAGGGAGCTTCAAAGGGTAAATCTTCATTTCTTATCACCTCCCTGGTCAAAGTTTATTTTCCATTTTGCAAAGTTAAACACAGATCAAGAAAAGATAGGTCTAATTTCTGTAGCCTTGGATAATGTTACAAACTACATTTATTTGAGTTATCAATTTTAAACCTCTGTAACATTGCAAACCAAATTTTCAGATAAATTGTGCCTTAAAGGAATATGCTTTGTGTAAAACAGAATGAATGAACTTCTATAAGAAATGGAAACAATCAATTTTGATTCTCTACACTGGAAGAAGGAAATAGTTCAAAGATTTAAAAATCATTACATATAGATTTGATATGTGTCACTGTACAAATATTTAATGGGTAGGTGTCTGGTGTACTGCGAAGTTTTGGCACCTTAAAATAGTAAATGAAGCCTTGTTTGTAGATCTCTAATTGAGGGATAGCCCAGGAGCTGTCTAGCACTGCTATCCAGATAATCACAAAGTATCTGTCTTAGACGAGCTATCTACCTTTGTTTACTTTTCTCAGACAGCTTTTACTCCCTTTAAAAGTTGCAGAAATAGTTGTCTTGAATTACCTACTCTCTTTCAACTTCCTCTGGACTATAAAAAGATAAAGTACTGACAAAAGACATAAAAGAAGCAAGCAGGTGACCAAGAAGAATTGAAAGATGTTTCTGCAGATAATTAAGGAAGAATGACTTGGGGTAAGATTGTACATGGTAGGTACACAGATTCTGTGTCCAAAGAATTACTTAAGGAAAAGTGAAGACTTCACCAAGTAAACACTAATGTTATTTCGGGAATCTGGGAAGTAAAAGACATTTTAGAGTGGAAAGGACATTCATCTGGTCCAAGAAAGTAAGGGCCGAGGAGATTGTGTCCATGATAAATAATCTCGGTATTCAAGACCCCCCTCCCCCCCTCAAAAAAAAAATAACCCAAACACATCCATGTATTCACCAGGTCTAAGACCTAGTTCAATGGACTGGAAAGTAAGGCTAAGGGAGACATACTTCGGGAGTTGGTTCTATAGAACTTTGCTGGCGTGTAGTCATACCCTTTAGTGTAAATGTACATCTTGAGTGCATGGAACTCAGTAATCCAAGAGCTCTGGTATTCCATGAGGATGCGGGGCTGGAGCAGTGTACCTGCATCTCAGATAAGACCATTCCTATGTCCTTGTGCCCTAAGATCAGTAAATGGAACTATTTCTTTTTCAATAGTTGACTTGTATCAAGGAAAACTTTTTAGTGTTTCAATTTCTCATTATTTAGATACCTCTGAAGCAGAGCAACTGGTTTATAAATTAGTAGTATGAAGCAACTGGGTCTAGGATAAGAATAAAATAGGAAAAATAGGAAGGGAATTAGGTATGTCCTAAGGATACAAGGGCATGGGGAAGTGGAAGGGTTTTATATAATGAAAGTGAAGAAACAAGAATGAATGAACTCTAAAGAGCTTGCACTTTAATGTTTTTTGATGAGAGTTAAATAAACATAATATTCTATCATGGTCTCTTAAGATGAGAATTTAAATCTCTGCTAGAGGCTATTTTAGCTGATATTCTACCTGGATCTTATGGACCCACATAGTACTATGACAATGTATACCTTTAAAAAAAGAACTGGCATTTGTAAAAATAACATTTGTCCCAAGTTGCCAAATGAGTATTACAATTTCAATCAACCTGATTTGTTGTTAAGGGTATTTGCCTATATCGCTATCCAGTTTTGTTAGTCTGACTGATGAATAGAAATTAGCCTGCCACCTTTACAATGAGCCATAGTACTGATGGGGTAAATGCAAGGAAAGCAAAGAACTGTACTGGATGAATCAGAGTACCTAATTCTAGTAGGCTTGGCAGGAGAGAACTAACCATATGCATCTGCACAGTCTACCTAAGGAAGAAAATCCCAGAAGGACAACCAGATATTACTAATTTATTTCTCCTCAACCACTGCCTTTGCACTCACCTCACAAGGCTTTACATTCAGTCGTCCAGCCTTATCCAATGAGATGTGACTTTTTTTCCTTCTCAGTCCTTCATCAGGAGTACGATGAGTTGAGCATTCCTCCCACTTATGGATGTTTTCCTTAGAGCTTCAATGCTATGCCCAGTTCTAGCTAAACAGTCCACTTGTAGTTTCTGGAGAGGCTGCGTTTTTATGGAGAGGACTCCTATGTGCTCTGCAACAATGTCTGGGTCGACTTTGATTGGCTGCTTGTCACGGTGAGGAATTATTTTAATTGGAACAAGTCTTCACTTAAATCTTGATCTAACTCATTTTGTTCTAGCTCAGGTTCCATTTTAAAAGCATGCTCGTGCACCTTTTCAACAGCTTGACTGACGTCCAGATTGCCAAAGAAATCAGCACTTGAATCTTGGGCTAATCATTTTGAGAGGACAATTTGAAACTTTGCTGACAATCAGAGAAGCTACTATTGTAGGGAAGAAATTGTTGGTACCTTTCATATCATAATACAGTTCTTCGTGTGTACCAGTCTGGTGAAGTACTTGATTATAAACAGAGTCGACTATCTGAGAAATAATTTGCATGCTTTCTGGACTTAAAAAGTTTTCTTCAGGATTAGTAGCTATAACACTAATGTTATTTTTGGAAAGTTCAGCTGTCACTGATTTTGTCAATTGATAAGCGATTTTATTTAATTCAATCATCTTTAGCATCTTTGTTTAAAGCAAGTGGCAACTTGACTAGCTTAGCCAAGAACAAGGCAACCAATTTCTCTCCAACCTTAGCATCTAACACAGCCTCTTTTTCAGCTAAATGGTTTTCCTTTGACTTAAGTTCGTCAATAATCTTAACCACTTTTCCCGTAATATTAACAGCTTCAAAAACTAGCTTTGAACTTGATACTTCTTCCTTTGCTTGATGAAATTCTGAATTAAAAATTTCCTTCACCATTAAAAATCCTATTATATCAGGGCAAAGGAACATATGTGCCAGAAGCCTAAAAATCATGTTTTCTAAAGTGGAACGAGACAATACAGTGACACATGATAGTAAGACATGGCTGTCATTGTTGATGGCGTCAAGCACATTTCTGATGATATTTTCTTCATAGAGGGAGAAATAGGAGGAAATTGCTAATTTCCCCCAAAATAATGATTCTGCTTGAGAATCATAAATTTCTCCTAACAGTAAATATATATTGTTTCCAAGACTGATGGCATCACTTTGTATAGCATTAGAAAGTTACTTTTTCATAAACGTGGTTGACCACTTTTTTAACCATTTCATTATATGTTACTGAAAGATACAGGTTTTTATCCAAGTGATCGGAAACTAAAATCTGTGATGTGGTGAACTCCAGGACAACTTACTTAACTAATGTAAAAATGTCAGCAATGTTGGCTTTTGATTTACATTGGTTTTCAGCAGTGAAGACCATTTGTGAGACTGCATTAAGGATTTTGCATAAAAGCTTAGAAATTACTTCCTCCAAAAAGACAGCCGAATTCACAATGAGAGCTAATTCTCTTTGTTTAGGATCTACTGCTCTCATTTGATAAGTCTGATCAACTGTATCTGAAGGAAGAGTTTTATCTCCAGATAAAAACGATTCAAGGTGATGATTAAATAGCTCTTTTATTTTTAGCTCTGCTATTTTTGTAGCAGGCATATTACATAAACCTCTTGTATCTTTTGTACAAGAGTGGTATAAATCTGAATGATAAATATCAGCATAAATAACATTGTCTCTATGTCTTTTTCTAAAGTCACATTTTGCTTTTCATTTCCATGTTTAATAATGCATATTGCATGTTTAGAAATTACTGACATGATCTCCTCAGTCAGTCTCATAACTCTGTTTTTGAATTCAGATTGTGAATGGTCTGGGTCTCCTGCACCGCAGTTTAATGGACTTATCTGAGATAAAACTTGTGTGACTATTTTTTCCAAATGTGTATGAGATAATATTGTAGTATATGTTGTGTAAGTCTGTCTATGGAGTCTTGATTTACTAATAGAATAATGAACTCTCAATCAAAACATTAGTATTGAGTTTTGAGTATGAATAAAAAGGCAGCTTTGCTATGAAATCTGGATGAATCCAAAAATCAAAAATTTCAGCCATGATAATTTTAGCTTCAACTAATGTTTTTGTGCCACTGAGAAAATCCTTATCAGACTACAGTTCATATTCTTGTAAATTTTTGCTATATGCTGTGTCAATAATTTTGATCACTATGTCTCCATGCACTGGTGGCAAACACAATTGTTCTTTAGCATTTTCTAGGATGTTAACTTGAGCTTTTGAGAATTCTTCTGTTATCAAATATATGAGTTTTTCAGCTGTCTGCAATAGTTCTTCTTCTATTAGTGATTTGTTTTGCACAATACCAAGCACCCTGTGAAATATTTTGCTTAAAACCCCAGAGATCACATCTTCCAAAAGGGCTGAAGAGTAAACATGGGCAAAAAAGTGTTGCCTTCTGGCATCATCAAAGCATGTATATGAAGGAGGAAGTGCTGACCTTCCATACACAAAAGGTTGAAGATGTTGCTGACAGACATTTTTAATGATAAAACCTGCTATTCTATCAATGAGAACATTGTTAGTGCTTGTGATATCATGTGCAATTGCTTCTTGGGGCCCAAAGTTTTGCAGGATGTTGCTGAATACAGAATCAACAAGATGTTGAGTAGCAACTTCTGAATAAACCAATTTATTTTCTTTTTCATCTTTTGAAAATTGAATTTCATGTTGGGAAATTTTCATCTTAATATCATCAATTAGCTTTGAAGACATTTCACTGTAATTAATTCCTGAAATATCTTCAAATGGAGCTGTGTTTGATGCAGAAGGAAAGATTCTAGATAACAGTACTTGATTATGTCTTCCAAAAATGTGTAAGGCAGCAAGGTGTTATATGGGGATAAATGTTGGCTTGGGTTGGTAGATGTCACTAAAGATGTTCTGAATAATATTCTCTGCTGTTATTGTAGCATAGGATGAAGTTGACAAATCCCCAGAAACAGTGGATGAAAAAGATAGTCAGAAATACCTGCTACAATTAAATTGGCAATATTTTCTGCAAAAGTATCACTGTCTTTAAGCATGTTAATATCAAAATCAGGTTCTAGGTCAAGCTGTCTCAGTACATTCTCATAAACTTAATTGACTAGTTTGTTCACAGTGTCTACATATACACTAGGGAAAGACTGTTCTTGGTCTTTACGAAGAATGTAGACTTTAGCTTTGCTATAATGGTTTATTGAGTTTACTATTTTTTTGGGTGATTTTATCTAGTTCACACTCAGTGTTATATCTTGGATTCAAGACCTCTAATAAAAGCCTGGCGACAACAATTTCTTTTACAAATATATGAGGATAAAAGTCAATACCTAGAGTTGATGGTTTCTGGAGACTGTGGGACCCTGTGACTTCAAGAATTTCTTTAACCATATTTGGTATTTTTTTCCAATGGAGTTAGTGAATGAGGTAAGCCCTCTTCACACAAAAAGGGTTGAAGATGACTTTCTATGATCTCTTGAATAATGAGATTGGCTATCTGGTCAACCATAATTGGGCTTTGGCTTATTAAACTTGTCTATATTGACCTGAGAGTCAGACCTCTGCAAAATATTATTATAAATGGTATTTGCAATCATATTTAGTGAGCCAAATCTTATGTTTTGAAGTGGCTAACATAATTTATTTATTATACAGGTGGAAATCTCATTAAAATCTGAAGTTATTAAATAGTTCTTTCCAAGAAAGAAGCCTTATGGGGTGGAGGAATGAACTGAGATAATAATCTTTTGATGACATTTTCTAAAAAAAAAATGAGTGTGATAACATGGTAGTATAGCCGGTTAAATATTGACTTTAGTAATTCAGTTCTCTTAGATTGTTTTGAATTTTCTGAAGTATAGTTTCAGCATTGAGAAGGTAGTATGAACTAGGCATGAGCTTTCCTATGAAACACACTAAGAGCTGGTAGTCTACACTCTCCCTACACTGTAATGTACAGTACATAGTTCCATGAAACATCACTACAAATGGACTCAGCAATCTAACAATTTCTTTAGAGAGAGGTGGAAAACATTTCCTTTCTTCAACATCCCGCAAAACAGTGACTTGTGCACTATTAAACTCACTGAACACAGACATAACATCTAATATTGTCATCTTACTGAGTTGGGTTTTAGTGATGTTTCTGCTCTGTGGTGAAGTGGAGAGACTGAGAAAAATGTCTACAATTATTTCCTCCAGAAATGTGGCAGAGTAAACTCCTGTGTTCATGCCTTCTTGATGTTGCACAGTAAGAATGGCCTTTGTATTCACTTCCTTTTTACCTCATCTTTGAGGAAAGCAAGAAGGAAATTTTTGTGGAAGTTGTTTACCAAATGTGGCTTGCATTTTGGAATGAATTGCCCTAAGATAATTCAATGATCCTGTCAAAGGCTTGCTCTCATAACTTGTGGATCTTATGGATCCTTTACGCTGTCTTGATTCTTTTAATTCTGGTCTTTTTGTTTTGGGGAAACTAGGAAGTTTCTTTCTTTTTCTATATGTTAATTGCTTGTTTGTAAAAGGCAGACTTCTGGGAAAGGCTGTATGCTGCATGAGAGTTTATCCATCAAGGATTTTACTGCGTTCTCAGAAATATTACTAAGCGTATATTCTTGATCCATTTCTACCAGATTTTCCAAAGTATCTGACATATCATATCCTTCAAATCTATGTATTATTCCCTTGCAGTAATCCTCTACATTTTGAAGTATGTTGGACAACTGATGTTCGGTAGATATTGTATCAGAAAAAGGACTATTTATAAGAAAACTCTTGGTTGTGCATTTTTCTAGAAGTATTCTAGTGACGTTTTCACACACAACTTTCATAAGAAAAACTGATTTTTGGGAGAACTGGAAGCTATTTCTAGGTGTTCTAGGATATTGCTGATGATTTGAAGAGAGGGACATTCTTTTTGCTATTTTAAGACTTGATATCCCAATTTGGGCATTCATCTGGCAAAAACAAATCTAAAACAATATTAAAAATTTTAGTAGCTACTTCTTTAGATTCATGAGATTTTAGTCTACCAACTAGAGTGTCTAATTTACATGCCAGAAATTTTAGGTTTTTTTTTTTTTTGTCCTAGTTGATTAGTTAGATGAGTAGGAACTGATTTACAACCTCCAGGGCCTGCTTGTCTTTTCATTGTTTTACTTTTGTTGCCACTTGGCAAACTCTGACTTTTACGTATGGGGAGTGATTTGTTTTTTCTTTTGCTGTCAAGATTTATTCCTAGTTCTCTGGACAAAACATGAGTCACTCTTATTAAGAGATCCTGAAAGAGCTCGTCAAACTGAGTTACAACTACGTGTGGGCAGTAAATATATTTGGTTTTCACATGAATCATTTTTTGTATATCTGCCTTTAAAATACCACGATTGAAAAGGATTTGAATAATGATTTCAGAAGGGCTCAAAGCAAGTCCACTAATAGAAAATGACTGTCTTCCAAACACTAGGGACTCAACTAAAATAAACCTTTTAAAAACTGCATCTTGTATTTCTAGTGATTTCTGTTTTCCACTGTCTTTGGTGCAAACAGAAATGCTTGAACTTACATCCAAAATAACCAATTCAGTGAGATGTCCACAAAATTGATTAAGTGAAGAATCGCTGTTGATACTTCTTAGAGGCTGTTTTGATTTATATCTTTTCCTCAACAATGTGGACACAATAGATACTTTGTCATCAAAAGGACCTTAAAACAGAAAACATGCATTATGGAAAAATGCTGATTATTGAAAATACTGGTATTATATATGAATTTCACCTTGGGTGTACCCTCACTCAAGAAATAGAAAAACTTATTTATGAAAGGGACTGGGTTCTCTTTAAGTCACTATTTACCACCTATGGACTCTACCTGGGAAATTAAGAAAATAGACCCACAAAATTCAAATCTCTTAAGTACTGGCTTCTTCCTTGGATAGCTATGTTGCTTTAAGAAGCTGGAAGTCCTGGAGCAGAGAAATGATTTCCAGCTTTAGTGTGACAATGTTCTAGAGTGATTCCAATGATATCTATAGAGATTTCATATAATTATTGTAACACTTTCAGCTGTTCAACAAATTATCCATTTTGTGATTATATAGTATATAGTAAATTAAACTGAATGAAACTATTGATGTTCGCCAGCTTTTGACATACAAAAATGGCGATTTCATGTGGTTTAACCCAACATATGCATATAAGCAATCACAGAAAGGGAGTGTAGAAACCATATTTGTAAGCATGCATTTAGAGTATTATACCTAAAATAAATTTGGGGTCAAATACTGGAAATGAAAAAAATAGGAAATTTAATGTCATTGTTCTTATAAACTGTCAATAATAATGGCAAAGGTTTTTAACTTTACACCTCAAAAAGAACTGGATCATTATTTAAAGTCAATTATCTAAGGTCTGACAATAATGTAAAATCCTTTTTCAGTAGAACTTAAAAAAAAAAAGCCTCTTGCAATTTCTCTTTGGAAATCGCCTTTATAGCAGTTGTATGTAGCATGCAAGACAACTGGTCTTGTTTCACAGACAGACCTCATACCTAACCAAATATCCTGCCTTAAATTATGCCCATTTAATCTATCTGCAGATAGGAGAGCTAAGCACAATAAAAATTATATAAATGTATAACTTTTTTCTTAGCATAGAGACCAGCTGAAAAACACACAAGTAGATAAATAGCCACCCCGGATCTAAGGCTATTTTCAGAGAAGCAGTGAGTGTAGCTTCTTGAATGTGTCTTTTTTTTTTTTTTTTAAAGAAATTACCATTGACATTTTCCCCTAAAATCATGGGACTTTCTACTAGTCATCCTGCACTCACCTCTGGTTTCGAAGTTCTTGAAGTGTGTGATCACAGATAGAATAACATATCTTGCTATTAGATGGATTTCATGTGGTCCAAGTTCTTGATCGGCAAAAACAATGACTTCAACCTCTTCAGTAGATGCTATTTTCTTTGAGTACTTATTTGTCCACTTTTCTAGTAAAGTGAAATCTTTTCTACTTGCTCTCAGGTTTTTATTTTCTTCTTTAGTTTTATAGTTATTTCTTTTTCCCCACACATGAAGCAAGCTTCTCTGGTCCTTTTGTTCTTCAGATGTTATAGGCAAAGCCCATTCCTTTGGTACAAGAAATGGTGTCACTGTTTCCACATTTTCACTAGTGTGTGGGTTTTCACTGGGAAGGCCATAATTCAACAGCACATTATTGACAATATTTTCTGTGGCTAAATGTACTTTGAGTGGAGAAATGGTTGTCTGATTTTTATTTGGCATAACAACTGGTCTGGATGACTTACAGTGAAACTTGCTTTGATTTTCACCTTCAAGTTCACTGAAGGACAAGCGGTCGTCTAGTACTGCTTGTGTAGAGGCACTGGGATTCTGAGGTCTTTTCTGTAAGACAATGCCTTCTGGGTGAGAACTGTTTTTTATCACAGCTTGATCAAAACAGCTGAAGCCTTGGGATTCACTTCCAGAAAATGATGGCTTACATTCTAATTTGAGTCTTTCTGATTCAAGTTCTGTGGTTTCATTTGCATCTTCCTCAGAGTATCTGACACATGAAGGTAGATTTGAGGAAGTCATGTTCTTTATTTTATCTTCCTTTGAATTTAATAATTTAGATGATTGTAGAGGATCATGTTTGCTGTCAACTCCTTTTGACTCAAAAGTAATGGTATAGATATTTTCAGATCCCAGAAAATTTTCCTTTGGATGTCTTGTGACCACTGCTTTATGGCAATGAGTACACTGACTTTCTATCAGGTTTTCTTCAAATACATTGGTTGAAGGTGGTTCCACTTGACATTTTGCTTTGCTTAGCTTGTTTTTAATTATACCAAGCATGCCATTGACAATTTTAACAGTATAAGTAAGCAGTTCTGAATGGAATGAGTTAAGTTGTTGAAGGCCGTTCGGTGTGTTTTCTTGGGTTATTGTACTACTTGATTTAGATTCACCAGGAAACTTGGCCAGTGGTTGTAACTTTGGCAGTATTGCTGTCAATGGTTTCTTTTGGAGATTATGAAAGTGTTCAACAGGTATTTTCACAATTTCAGAAAAAGCATATGTAGAGATATGTTTAAACTGTAGGTCCACAAACGACACCAAGGTGTTCATAACCCCTTCCATGATCTCTTTAGCGATTTGGTGGCTAGAGTTCCCCAATGTTTTGTCTTTCAACTGTGTGTTACAACTTGGTATACTATTAAGGCTGGTTGGTCTTAAGGAGCCATGTTTACTTATAGTGGTAGTTTCTTCCTTGCTTTCTAGAGTTTCTTTACCCTCTTTTAGGAATATTTGAGTCAAGAAGCACAACTCTAATTTTTCACATAGCTTTTCAACAATTTCCTGTGCAAATATATTAATCTTTTTCTGGAAATCCTCAGCTTTAGAAGCAGCTCTTTTAAAATTATGGTACCTGCTTTCACAAGCCTGAAGAAGAGACAAATTTAAAAGTGAAACATATTGTTCTAATTTTTTTGCTTTCACTGAAATTTCATGCAAACTAGCCTTAGCTATCATCAACAGCTTATTTTTTTCCTTTTCCATGCTACTTGATTCTGTTCTCCATTTATCAAACTGTTTAGAAACATCTTTAGCAAAGATTTTCTCTAGCTGTGAAGAAACTTTTTCCAAAGAGACAAGGGTTTCTGGATTTGCAGTATAAAATTTACTATAATTCTTCTGTGAAATTTCAGTATTATCTGAGTATAACTCTTTTACTGAGTCAGTCAATTGGTTCTTTGTAGCATACAATCCTTGCAAAACTGCATTAACTATTTCACTTGCGGTCACAATTTGATCAGAAGGTAAGTAATTTATATTTACCACTGCTCTTTCTCTCCTCACATTCCGAAATTCATTCATGATTGTATCCAGAATTTTGATGACTATATCCTTAGCATACACTTTTAGTTCTGGAATGGGGAGTTTTGAGCTAGGCATGGGGTTTTTGGCATCCTCTGTAGATAATAGGTAGGGCAGCCCAATGCTGGTCTTGAAACAGTTGTCTCTCAGAGTTTTCTCTCCAAGATCTAACATGGTTTTGTTTATGGCTCTAGTGCCACTAGGTTCCAGCTGGGATTTTGTTTCAAATGTAAGTAAAGAGACAACTTTTGGTTTTGCTTTAAAACTGTTCTTAAAACTTAACTTAGGGCTGACTTTAGGACTAATTTTAGAACTGCCTGACCTCAATGGTTTCATTTCATCAGAATGACCATTAGTAAAGGAGCTGTCTTCTAGAATGAGCAAAGCAAAATTTGTGATATTTTGGAGAACCATTTGGATCAATTCTTCACCCACTTGCAAGGGAGAAAATTGCAAGGTGTTTTCCAATGAAGTGACACTTTTAATGCCTGTGTAAGGATAAACTTGTAATAACATACATTTAGGGGAAACAGTTCTTTTCTCTGCCTCTTTCAATGTCCTAAAGCATGATGGATTTATCAGTAATTTATCACTGCTAGATGCTCCCAATTCTCCCTTGGTCTCATTTTTTTCTAACAAAGATAGAACTATTGAGAACATTTCTCTGAATACATTTTCAACTATATCATTTGCAATAATATTTATATGTGACTGCGAGGTCTTTTTGTGTGCTGCTGCTGTTTTAAGTTTAGGAGAAGTAAAGGGGAGGGGTTTAAGAAATGGAGGCTGGTGGGTTATATCTTCCATTACCTTTTTACTCACCTTCTTCAAAATGCACTTAACTGCATTCAACAAAGCAGTTGTGTTTTCACCATTTCTAAATATTTCTTCCAAAACTTTTCTCATGTTTCTTGCTTCTGCTGTCATCAGGTTTTGATTTGGGCATTTTGAATAGAGAGGCAGTTTAGTGTTGTCTTCCATTTTTCGTTGACCCAAATATATTTCATTTTGCCCAGCTGGCTGTGTAAAGAAAGTTGAGTCTTGTTCTGAGTAAAAACTACTTGTCTTTAAAGATATTTTATCATGTAACCTCTTTAAGATGTTGTTTACCGTGTCACTTACAATGATATTTCCTTGGAGGGAAGTATTGCTTGGATACGAATACATCTTTTGGATTTCTAGGTCTACATCATTTTTTATAAGCATCAAAATGTCACTGGCAATTATGTCAGCATATTCCTTAAGACAAGCTTGTGGTATATGAATTGCAGGTTCATGTTCTCTCTCACAATTACTGGCTATGCCCTTGTGACTGGAAATGGTTTTATTTGACATTTTCAGAATATCTACATCTGGTGGTATTTTGTTTGATTTAACAAATACAGTGTCAACTTGTTTAAAATTTGTAAATTCTGAGTCAATACTTAAGTTTTCTGTAGTCTGACTATCAAGAGAAAAGAGAAAATCTATTCTTTCTGTGGCAAAAGATTTTAATCTATTGAAAATTGTTTTAGTAATGACGTGAACATTTTCCTCATATGGGTCAAGAACAGATTTCTTGGCATTTTGTTTCTTAAGTGTGGTTGTTTCATTATCATCAAAATAATAGGACTTCAATGGTTCATCTCTTCCTTTTCTTGCGCAGGGAAATCTCTTCCTTTTCCCTCTGTTCACTGAATCCATAACAGGAGATTGTTGACACTCTGCTTTACGAACTGCATCAGAAACTGTCAGGGGCAGTCTTGGAGAAATCAAATCCTTTGCATTTCTGCCAAAGGTGATAGCAGAACTGAGGTTTTGAAGAACAACAGCCACCATGTCATTAGAAATCATAGCAATGCAGCACTTAGGAACTGAAAGCATTAGAAGGGCTTTATTTGCACGTTCACTGTCCATTTCAGAATTCACTTCTAATGGCCTCCCACTTACACTACATTTAAGAATGGAAGCAGCATGTGGAAGATTACTTTCATCTAGTGTTTTCTCACATATGTCATTTAAGATACCCTCAATGGTATCTAGTATTTGAAACTGAAGTTTTTTCTTATAGTCACTATTACTAAACAACTTTTCAACAAGGTAGTCTGACTGACCTGAATCAATCTCTCTATAAAATATGTTCTTTTTATAGTTGCCCTTAATAGACACAACATCTAACACTGTGTTAACAATCTGACTTGGAATATTTTCAGAAATCACACTACATGTTAAGAATGGACCTTTTACTCCTTTATCTAACTTATGCTTGATTTCTTGTAAAATCTGTCTAGCCACTTCTGTTGCATATAGATTTAATTTAGAGGCAGTCTGTTGACATATTGAGGTGGTGTTTACGAAAACGTTATGGTCCACCGAGCAACAGGGCAACTGATCATCAGGATACGAATCTTTGGTTGATAGCCATGACTGGCTTAAAGCAGGCTCATCATATTTTAAAGGTAAAGTCGTTTTAACAGTGAAATCCGTATGAGGATAAAAGAGAGCTTTTACCTTGGAAGTAGTAAAAGTTTCCAAATCTGTTAACACTGACAGCAGAATATCTTCAACTACATTTCTTTTTCCCATTTCTTCAATATTAAAGATGGACTGATGTATACGGGGATTTCTGTTTTCTACATCGGAATAAACAGAGGTCTTTCCTCCATAGGCTTGTTGAGGAAAAGAGGTTTCTGCTGCAAAAGTGACTGCATTATACCAATTTTCAGCTGTCTTTTTATCTGTCATGGCAACAGAATAAAGTTTTTGAAATATGGTTCTAATCACATTATCTGCAACAATGTTTACATCTGTTTCAGACACTAAAGGTTTCACTGTTTTATCGAGGGAATGAACAGATGTTTGAGCAACTGGTTTATCTACAGCATGAGGAATGTCACATAAGCGGGACTTGGGGAGAGGAAGCATATTTAACTGATAAATTAAATCATTCTGGAAAATTTCATTCAAAATATTTCTTATCATAGGCACAACTGGGGACTTCTGCGGCTCTTTGAGTTCTATTTCAATTTTTTTAAATGTTCTTTCTAGTTCCTGTTGTGTAAAAGAATCTGATTTAGTTTCTTCCCCTTTGGACCTTTCCTCATGAGTATTTTCTTTTTCTGTATCTACAGGATCATCTAAATATGAGTCTGGGTCAGCTCCTCCAGGAAGAAAATTTCCATAGGTTGGCCTATAACTATAATTTTCAACACCTTTGTCTTCTGGCTCAGTTTCATGAGCGGTATCTGGAGGCAGTGCATTTAAAATTAAATTGACTAGATTTTTAATCATTTGCTTTATTTGTTGTGGCTTGCTTATATATGTTCCCAAATCTGGCAAGCTCACATTTAACTCAGTTTGAATAGCTTTCAAGATAGTACTTGATGCCTTCTTTGCATGCAGGTATAACATAGGCTGCAGTAGTTTTTCACAAGTATTAGTACTTCTACTTTTCCAGTATCTATCATTTTTCTTTTCATTTCCACTGATTATAGCACCCAGGGTTTCTAAATGTTTAGTGGCAAATTTTTCCAATTTAGCAAAAACCATTTCAAGGATATCTAAAGCTATGACTTTTGGTTTATTTGGATGTTTTTCTTGTGGGGTCCCTGTTTGGGGTGCAGCAGTTTCTCCCTTGCTGTCAGTTACTTCTTCATGACTTGACTGGATCAAGCCAGACGCGATGCTGGAGATAATGTCAGAGCATCTGCTCACTTCCTTAATAAGCAAAGAAAAAGACTGGCTGTCAGTGTCAAAATACTTCGAGGAACCTTTGCATTTTGAACGTGTGAAAATACAGTCCATCTCAGTGCAACATAATTTTGTAATTGTGTCTTCTAGAATTGTATGAGAGATGAACTGAATATCAGACCTCGATGGGGTGACTTCTCTCAAATTCTCAATGATGCATTCTTGGTTTTGCTCATCAGATAGAGGAGAATATGGGTGGTCTTCTATGAGCTTGTGTAGCAAGTCAGATAAAATACTTTCAATTCTTTCTAACACTTGCAATCTTGGATGTTTGTGAACTTCCTCTTCCATAGGAGGAAAATGATAAGGCAAAAGATTTTGTTGATCAGTATGTGCAGTTCTGTATGAAATTTTAGACTTCACCTTATCTGAAGGGAGTAGAATGCTGCTTTCATCTGCATTTCCACTTAACATCTCACAAATACAAGCTGCTAATGAACTTTTCAAAATGTCATTATTTAGCTTTGTAACAACAGAATCCAATTTCTTTTCTGTTTCAGTCTCCAATCCTGTATCTATAAAGTTGCTGGCAGGCCGACTTGTCTTCATCTTTAGGTTTTCCTTATTGTATTTCAGTTCTTTCTGAATAGCATGAAAAATGATGGTTACCACTTTTGTTGCGCAAGTGCTAATGTGAGAATGAAGTGGTCTCTTGTCAGGCATGGGATCTGAATAGGTAGTATGACTTTCTGGTTGGAAGCAGTTTTGCAACTTGGGGCAAATAAATGAGCTCAGTTTCTTAAAAACTGTATATGTGATCTTATCATTAATGTGAACTGGAGGTTCAGATGTTGATTCACTTTCTCCAGATTCTAACCAGGGATGTTTTGTAAGATCTATGTCAAGTGCAGACCAAAGTTTCATTTTCTTCCAACTATCAAACCATCTTTCTAATGGGTCTTCATGTGGTATATCAATATTCTCTAGAGAGGTTCCATATGCTGATGAAGAATGTTCAATGTGACTAAACGTCATACAAAGTACTTTTAATACAGCATGTACAATTTCTTGAGCTACTATATGGATTTCTGACACAGAGAACATATGGTTCATCCATTCTTCATGTGACAGGTCATGTGGCTTTACAAAGGTAAGAGAAGCCTCTTTACCATTTTTATAATCAAAGTGACTAGAGGATCCAGAAGGTAAGTCTTTGAGCATCTGTGCTAAAATATGGGTAATTATATTTTCTGATGCTTTTTCTATTTGATACTTTTCTTCTTGACTGAAAAGCAAAGTATCTTTATTCAAATATGGCTCATCCTCAAAAAATTCCTCATTAGTAAAAGCTGGAAATTCAGTGTTTGCTTGGCATTGATGAAATGCTACTTTGCCTCCATTAGCAGTCTTTGTAGGTAAGTACATATTTATTTTGTACTTAAAACCAGCATTTCCCTTTGTCAACCAGTGATCAGGAAGCTGTTCTTGTAATTTTGCTTTTTCATGTTGGACAGATGTAATCAGTACATTTTCCACTAATCTGTCTATTTCTTTATTTTCATCTTCAGAATAAATTACCATTCTAGGAACAGTTACAGGTGGAAACAGACATGTATAGTTGGGACCATCAGTTGTCCTAGCACTGGTGAATTTGTTCTTTTCTTTAGTGCCAGGAGGAATTCTCAGTATGGCGTGTCTTCTCTCTTGGACACCTGTTTTTGCTGGTCTCTGATGTAGCTGAGTCAAGATATCATCAAGTAGACAAAGGATGATTTTGGTTTCTTCACTTGCAATGAGCTTTTCATTATTAAGTCCAATTTGTATGTAATCTAAAATACAGCTGATTACTTCCTCTATGGCATCAGTCAGAGAGGGCTTAGAAAAAATATTTGACACTAAGGTTTTAATTTCTTCTTTGCCCATAAAACTGGCCGTATCAGATTCAGCACTGGGCTTCTTTCTGCCAGCTCTCTGAAGGTATGTATAAGTTGGATCTTCCCTGTGTTGCTGATAAGCAGGAGTAGTGGTGATTTTAAGATGAGCAAGATCATTTTGCTTCAAAGATACAATAGCCACCAGTTGTTCTAAAATCATACGAATCATGCTATCTGCAACTTCACTGATGGTATCGGCCATATAAGACATTGAAACGTTTGAGGTTTGCTTCTTGGAAGCTGTGAGATGTTTTTCACTGACTGCTATGTTTGTTTTGAAGTTCACTGTCATACTTTCTTGGGAATATACCTCAATACATTTTTTCTCAATGGCAGATTGCAGCTTTGTCAGCACATTTTCCACAATTTCAACTGATGCTGAAGAGATAGCTACGTTGAAGGGCAAGTCCTCTTTGTCTGTATTGTTCTGGTCGGTCAACATTTCCAATGTAGCCGAGGACAGAGGGGGGATAGCCTGGGTTAATTCAGACATTATCTCATGAAAAATGGTTTTTAAAATCAACTCAGTTTCCTCTTTTAGATAACATTTAAAGTCAACACAACCATCTGGTAACTCCTGCATCTCATTTATGGTTTTTGCTTTTTCACTGGAAGGCAATGAGCATCCTGAGTTACAGACAGTGGAGGCATCTTTAGATTTCTTTCTGTATGTTTTTGCTTGGAGGGAAAGGTGACTATCAGGTGTAGAAGGTTTAAGGTTGAGGGGCTCAAAGATCTCATTATATTTAGCCTCCAAGACTTTAAATTGTCCTTTCTTACAGTACTTTTTCTTCATACCTGTGTCTTCTTTATGGGCAGAAGCCAGGTTGAAAGATATGTGCTTTTCTGACTTATCAGCTATGTTTGCACAGAGCTCTGCCTGAAACTTCTGACTTGTTTTATAAGGAAGTATCTCACTGTACGTGCTATAGCAGTTCACACTGTCTGAGGAGGAGGGGAAAGCATCAGGCATTGGAGGTGTAATGTTTTGTAACTTTTCTTCATGTTTTGTGATGGCTGGGTATAATATACTGGTCACTGCAGCCACGACCCAGGTCATTGTGTTATGAATTATACTGTTCAGTTCTTCAGAAGTTACCTGGAAAGGAGGTGAGCAGGGATACAAGGGAAATGAAATATGAAGTTACTCCATTTGGGGAGCAAGGACTAACTTTTAATTCCTTATGCCAAACAATGCACAGCCAGAATCCAGCCATGGTGTACAGCAAGAACACAGGAGAGGATCTATTTAAGTAACACTTGGTTTCAAGTTGGTATATTCTGTATGGTTATGTTCTATTTAGGATCTGTGTTTTGAATAAGCATCTCTTTGATTTGAAATTCTTTGAAATTTTATTTTCAGTATTTATTACTAAGGATAAATGGCTTTTTAGTTTAAAAAAAATAGCTAAGTGGTTGTCTTGGCTCATAGAAAACAAACGCTCCGGCAAGAAGACAGACTGTGTTGATGATTCAAACAATATTTCTTTTATTTTAAAATTGTGCATATGTGTGTGTCTTTTATTGAGGTTAACTTTGGTTTAAAATGTGTTTTAGAAGTATGGGGTGATCTTCCTCCTCAGGTGTTGTTACCTTACTACACCTATCACAGAAGCACCCACAGTCCTCCACCATAGTCCACTGTTCTTCCTCCTCCCCCGGTCCCCTCTCCTCTCCCTCCCCCTCTGGCAATCTTAGTTCTATAGTCAGCTGTCTAGGGTTAGTTCTTGCTTGGCTTGATCTGCCTTAGTTTGGTTTCTCTATATTCCACATATAAGGGACACCATCCAGTATTTATTTGTCTTTCTCCTTCTGACTTATTTCACTGAGCATAATCCCTTCAGCTTCATCCATGTTGCCACAGATGGCAACTTTATCTTTTCAAGCAATATTTCTTAAAAATATAAGCCAGATTACCTCTAATAAACTACTTTATGAAACAAATCTGCAGTCAAAGTACTGATGTTTCATGACAAAGATAACAGACTCTTTACTTAGGCACCTGGTTAGCTAGGAGGCAAGGGTGAAAAATAAAGACTCCCCAAGTCAGTCTGTTTGCTCTGTGGCTTGCCTGCTGTTGGCTTCTTCTGTTAATTGACTGTGTTTAAATGACTACAGCTACTTGTAAGGTTGAACTGATGGGTGACAATCAGCCCTGATGATATAGGGAAAAGAATAGGTTTTGGGTCCACAAAAGATTATCAGTACAATCTGTCTTGGCGAGGGAGACAGGACAGCTCAGGAAGTAAAGAAACACAGTAATCCAGGTAGAGAAGTAGGGCCGCAGTAGCACTGGGATGAGTCCAGTAAGGTCAGCAAGCTGAACAAGAAAGGGAAGTTGGGTCTCCTTCAATACGAGTTGAAGGAGAAACCCAGTGATGAGACTTGAATCATGACCATTTCCTCAGTGTAGGCTGGATGAGAAGCAGATACAAAACTCTCTACACGTTTATGTAATCTTATTGTAGATAAGTCTGGGGACCATAAAAATCATTCTGCCTATAATAGGACTAGTTTCTAAGTTATGACCGTCAACACAGCCAGATGAGGAATGTGTACCATCCACAAGAACTCTGCTTTTCAAGGCTATAGATACAAGTCGAGGCAACAAGGTCCAAATGCTTGGCATTCAAGATATGCACTGTTGCACATCCTGGAACCTGAGCCCCAGATCCCGTGGACTGTTCCTGGGTGCCTTCCAATCATCTCTTTAGTTAATTTCCAATCTGTCCAAGTTTAGGCCAACACTCAAAGTTAACACCTTGCTGTCTGTAGCATACTCTCCTGGCCCATTTCCCTGGCCACCTCAGGGAAAATTCCCAATTCTTTTAATGTACTGATCCATGTGATAAAATACGGTAAATGTGACAAATATACAGATACTATGAAATTTACCATCTGACCACTTTCAAATGTACAGTTCAGCCACACTAAGTTTACAATGTCGTTCAAACATCATCACTTGATGTGTCTTTTTTTCTTACCACCAATACCAGAAAATGGATGAGTATGAAAACCCGTGTGGGATGACAATATATGATTGCAGAGTACTTGCCTAACATAAGCCATGTCCTACATCAAACACTTCTGAGAAGAACATCCAAACATTGATAGATAAGTTACTTACCTTCTTGGTCTAAGTCTATTCCGATACATTGAGCTAACAATGTCAACATACAGTATTTTCTCATGAACCATGCACAGCAGACTTACATCAATAAGCATTTCTAACCTTGATATATAAACTATGAGCATTCTTAAAGTTTTTAATAAAGTGAAACATGGTAAACAGAATCTGATTTTTTAGCTTAAATCGAGAAATGGTCTTTTAGCATTATGTCTAGGTCTTTGTGTTTGCTGCCTATTCTATGAACTACACAGGGATATACATGAAAGAGCCTATGCTACTCTCCTCTCTTGCTCATGACCATTGCCTCAGATGAGCCCCAGAGTTAGGGCTCATCAAACTCACCCTCATATCTTTATCTGGTCCCAGTTGCAGCTTTCAGGTGACCAGCTCCCTTCTTTTGATGAAGTAGCGATTTTCAGATTCTTATTCCCAGAAGAGAGAGCGGCCCAGGCATTGTGACTCCCCTGCCCTTGGGGAGGATGCTCAGCCCTGAGCCAGATATGCAGTGGTACCCAAAGACATTTCCCTTAATGGCTGCCCATTCTGGAGCTTTTCCCTCAACGACCAGCCCTCTCAAGGCTCCCCAATCTACCCTCCTGAGAATGCCTGTCCAAAGCACCAATGAGTGGTAACTGGACCTCCTTTTAACAATACATTTGGATTCTGCAAATCTCAAGGACGACAAAAAGGCAAAGAAGGAGACTGGGAGTGAAAGTCAAGGACGACAAAAAGGCAAAGAAGGAGACTGATATCAACAGATGATTGCAAGCCATTTGGTTCAGATTTTCCTCTTATAACATTCTAAAATACGTTTTGATATGTTTCTTATCAATTTCATTGTACTCACATTTCCTTGACAGCAATCTGGACAGCAGTTTGGTTTTCTGAAAGGTAAAGAGAGATTGATTTTATTACTTATAGTTGATGGTTTATGTAATTCAACCCTCCCCCATCGCTAATTCCTAATTATTGAATCAGAATTCCCCTTTGTGCTTAGGAGATTTCTTCCCCTTCCTGGCAATTCAACAAGCATAATCTCTTCGTCTCCCACTTACATACTGGTCCCAGAGTATAGGGCATGCTCTATTATGCAGAGGAGTAGCATAAATACATCTCTGGACTCATATTTTTCCAGGACTCAGTTTTTTAGGCCAACTCCAAGACAATTTCCTTCTTGTAGATCGTCTGAAATCTAGTGCTCCCAGATTTTTCTGCCTGCTCACTCTACCTCATTTCACAGCGGCAAGTAGAACCGAGGGAGCCCTGTGTATTGCCACTACTTGTTCCCCCCTCCCAGGTTTTCATCCTGAAGGCATGCATTTAGGTAAAAGCAAACAGCAAAGATCTGAGAACAAAACTAACCAAATAAAGGGAGTACGTTTCATATAAGACCACTGGAAACTGGATAAGAGTATCAGATACAAGTTTCTGTGATGTTTATTGGGAAGTTTCATCTACTTTCCCTGATCTTAGGTGGTTTTCCCTAATTCTAGATAAAATAGCACAGTAGTGTGTAGAAGCCGTAGGTCGTTTGTAGTGCTAGCTCTCTGATACTTAAATACAGAGGTCAGTAATATTAATTCCAATCTGTTCAGAATCTCCAAAGAGAATTTTTCACAATTTAATTTGCTGTCATAAAAAGTTCACACACCCGGCCCTCCCTGGTGGCGCAGCGGGTTAAAGCACTGCACTGAGAAGCTAAAGCCACTTCCGCATGAGTTCGATTCCTGCCTGCCCCGGAGGCGACCACATGGTGTGGCAGACCACTCCTGACCCGCCCGCTGCTCCCCTCAGCAGTGTACTTCGTCGATCTGCCTGTTCTGCTCCCCAATCTGTCTCTGGTGAAGCCTCTCACCGCCCCAAGTCTCTGGCCTGTACCCCAGTTCTGTATGCATAAATAAATAAATCTTTAAAAAAAAAAAAAAGTTCACACACCCCCGCCCCCAACCTCACTTTAGTTCAGAAGATACCTAAAAGATATCTTCACATGCTTGGCCAAACACTCCTGAAAAATCAATGTGACAAGACTAAATTTTAGTGTGTCTGCCAAAGCCTTCCGAATATCTACTTTTTGGTGGGGACTTAAATACAAATGATTATTTTGTTTGATTCCTGAATATGCTTTTAATCAAAAGTATTGCTTTGTTTTTTAATATTAAAAATTTTAACATATTTATTTACCTACTTTAAATGCAACTGGTTTCTACCTATATCTCACACTGATAGCTTTAGGTGATGTCTGGTACCAATTGATCACTCTTACAGTCCCTTCTCTTGTCAAACCCATTTCCTCACTCTAGTGGGATTTGAAAACAGCATCTCTATAGCAAGTATTAGTGTTCCAATCTAAAAGCCAACCACTACACAGCTTCATGGGCAGTGCTCCCTTTGCCTGGCATTTTATCACAGCTTCATGGGTGGTGCTCCCTTTGCCTGGCATTTTATCCACTTCCTGCCCTCATTTTATTATCTGGAATTCTTGTGTCTCCCTGGCTTTTCTCCTGATGTTCTTTGAAGTGCAACTGCTTTATCTTGATATCCCCCCCAATACCCATGTGCTTTCTCAAGAAAGCTTGACAAATCAACTCTCACGAAACATGTTTTACATCTATGTATACTTCTCGCTCCAAAATGAGGTCTTCGTGTGCAACACAGACCTTTAGTGGATTTCTGCAACTGGTACCCAGTTAAGGATTTTCAGTTTATCTTATATGGATGTTGTCACAGGTGTTCAGAAGAATTATTGACATGATACAACATTCCTCCTTAATATCACTCAACTCTTACCCAAAGAATGAATGCAGACTTCTGAGCACAGCTTTCTGGACAACAGACTGACTCACTACCTCCTACTCTCTCTCTCCTCTTGTCTTCCATTCCACTCAGAAGGACACAGTATCTACATGCAAAGCTTACTTATTACAATGACTTATTCCCACCATTATCTTATGATATAATATTTGCTTTCTCTTCTCTCAATCTCTGGTTCCTAATTCTGTGCTATGAAGGACACTGTATATATGCCTTTTGTGTTAGCATTAGGGGAAAAGGGAGCTAAAGAGTTGAGTGAGGAAACAAAGAAGGTAACTAGCAGATCTAGTCACAGCTGAGCCTTGGGAAACAAGGAGCTACATCAGAACAAGAGGACTAAGACAAAGGCCTTGAACCTGTATTCTTCTCTGTAAAAGGTAAGGAATGTGACATGGCTGCAGAGGGCAGAGCAGGCCAGATAGTATTGTTGGCTGGGTTTTGTTACGCTGGCCTAGCACTGCCCTTAATATAGGTAAAGGTAAGGGGGAAGGTAAAGGTATTTTAACTGTGTATATGGTTATGGGGGCTGAGGAGAAGCTCCAGGTCACATGTCGAGTACATCTTAGCTGAGTTAATAAAAGAGTAGCCAGAGCATTTGATATTAAAAAGATTCAAGTGATTCTGTAGCTCTATAGGGGGCATGGGGGCAGGAGAGAGAGAGAGAGACAGGAATTAACACTTAAGAAATTATGCATAATCATTATTCTTTCATTTATTTCTTTAGAACATCCCAATACTGGGCTAGTCAGTCAGTTTCCTTCTTCCAACATCCTTGAATCTACCCCATGAGCTCTCAGCAAGTCAGAGAAACTGACTTGTCTTACTTCTAAGTTCAAAATGCTCTCTAGGAAGCTTGGTCAGAATGTGAACACCGTTTCCCAGCAATTCTACACTTCACTTTACCCAACTATTTTCAGCACAGTTTGGAATCTCTAAATGTTATCCTTGATCTCAGGAGGATTGTTAAATTTTTTTTAAAGATTTATTTATTCGTACAGAACTGGGGTACAGGCCAGAGATGCGGAGGGTGAGAGGATCCACCAGAGACAGAGCGGAGAGCAGAACAGGCAGATCAATGAAGTACACTGCTGAGGGGAGCAGCGGGCGGGTCAGGAGAGGTCTGCCGCGCCATGTGGTCGCCTCTGGGGCAGGCGGGAATCGAACTCATGCGGAAGTGGCTTTAGCTTCTTAGTGCTGTGCTTTAATCCACTGCGCCACCAGGGAGGGCCCGGATTGTTAAATTTTTAAAAGATTGGATTTGTGTGCTCCATTAGGAGTTATTTTATGTGCATGAAATATTATTCAAGTTTGAGGGGAGCAGGAACATAGCAGCATACATAGCCAGCAAGGGTTAAGGAGAGAAAGGGCCCTAGGCCTCCCCACCCTCACGACACCAAATCTTGTCCACTGGTCTTTATTTTGTATCTTTGGAGACTGATTCCTTTGGATTGCAGTGGAAATATCTTTAGAATGGGGTAACAGATTAAGTCATTAATGTTATATAGTAAACTATTGTCTTTAAGAAACAACCTCAAAAGGCTCAAGTAATACATGTTGGAATGGGAAAAGGAGGAAAAAAATAGATGCAGATCTCAAAAAGCTAACCTGGAGAAAAGAGGTGCTGCCTGAAAGGGGGAGAAGGCTCTGTACTTAAGGGAAGCATAGAACCAGAGCAAGAAGACAGAGAGGAGGTGGAGGAGCTGAAGGAATAATGCTGCCTACTTTACAACTGTAGCTTAGTCCTGACAGGATTTTATGAGAGAATGTGCCCTCAAGAAGCACGCTGGGTAGTCATAAAAATGTTCATTTAAATAACTACTTATTAGACTTAAGTAGATACTTACTTAAGTGATGAGTCATGAGGAGACGTAGTTTTCTGAGCTGCAGGTAGATCTTCAAAGGGAAAAGGAAATTATTATTTGTTGATGTCCTTCACAGGTTATTTGTAAAATGACAACATGTCCTAATAGGTCTATTCCCTGCTGCCACTGTTGTTTCAACCACTCAGAGACTTCCAAGAGGCATAAAATATACTGCAAGATCTAGGGCCACTGTTTACATTAGCAGTCTCATCTCTGGTTATTCTTCTCCACATACAGTCTCCAGAGACATTGAACAACATGCAATACCCTATCCTTGACCTTATGATTTCTACTGTACCTTGGCGCCACCTCCTTTCATTCCTATCCTTTAGGATTCATTCAGCTCACGTCACGTCCTTCAGAGAGCCTTCTTAAAGTCTGCCTAGGCAGACAAGCATCTTCTGTCAGTGCTCCTGAAGCACCTGACACCTGCTTCTGTGCTAGGACTTACTATTCTGTATTGTGATAACCACTGTACAGTGCGTGGCATATGCTAAGTCCTCAATCAAATTTATTTGTTGAATGAATTCTTTAACATATATGTTGATTCAATGTTTGTTCATCACTCTGCCTCATTGGTCTTTTCCACTCAAATGCTATCTATTCTTTTTTTTTTTTTGTCCCAATAAATATATAATGAAGATAAGTTCCAGTGATCTGCTTTAAAAGCCTTACTAAAATTTTATGTACTTTTTTGAATTTCTTTGTATAGGAATATATTTTTGCACATGTACAGGCTTGGGAAGGAACTGGAATTAACTATTCACAAACCTGAAAAATTAAGTGTAAAGATGATGCTGCCCTGGTGGTTTTAAAAATGTTTACAATTTTTTGGATAGTCTTCCCTCTAAGAGGAAAGGCTAATTCTCTCCCCTTGAGTACAGTTGGACTCAGTTCCTTGCTTTGAATGACTAGTATATGGTGAAAATGCAGGTGCCCAACTTCTGAGACTTCAGCCCTTCTCTCTTGGCTTACTTACACTGGGGAAAGACATGTGCCATCTCATGAAGACACTCAAGAAGCGCTCTGGAGAGGCCCATGTGCTGAGAAACTATGCCCTCCTGGCAACAGTCACAAAACTGAGCCTGTTCGAAATGAATCCTCAAGACCTAGTCAAGCCTTCCGGTGACACAGCAGCCAGGATGACCAGAGCCTCATGAGAGACCTTGAGTCAAAACTACCAGCTAAGTTGTTCCCACCTCCCTGACCATAGAAACTGTGAGATATTTTTTTTTCAAGCTACCAAGTTTTAGAGTGATTCATTTAAGAGTTATAAAGAACTCCTGATGGTTTCTAATAATATGATGTATTAAATAAGCTACCCTATCTGTAAAACCTATTAGATATGCAATGGGAATCTGATAAAAATGCAGTTACTGTGGAGACTTTGATATACCTCTCTGATAGCTGGACATATCTAGTAGACAGTAAGAAAAGAGTCCAGTAGACAAAAACTTCACTAAAGGGATAGTAAACAATATGGTCAACTGATATAACTTAATATTCATCTAGAGCTCTTGTTCTTCAGCTAGACAGTATACATTTTGGGGTACCTCCATAGAATATGTTCAAAATATACAAAGAAAACCTTAACAATTTCAATGTGCTAAAGATTCAGAGGGTTACATTCTCTGAACCTAATAAAGTGACCCAAAATATTAATTTCTTGATAACTGAGAATCATACTTATGGATAGCTTTTAAATCAAAGAGGAAATTTAAAAGGAGAAAGTATAATCAACCTGCAAGAGTACATTTTATACCAAAATCTATAGGCACAGCTTTTGTTATTTCCTATCACTTTTGGTGTAAGGTGTTCTTTTCATTGTTTCTCCTATTAGCCTTAGATCAGAGTCCATAACTGCTTGTTAAAGCAGGAACAATTTAATGAAATAAGAAATATCTTTATCTCCCATTTTACATACAAGTAAACTAGTAACTTATCTTGCTCAAGTTGTTCATTATTAGATTGTTATCTTTCTTCCTGTGTGGATGCCTGTGGGCCCTTCAAATTCAGTTTATTCAAAGCTGAGCTAATTTTTTCTTTTCCAAACCTGTTCATCCTTCTATATTGTCTGTCAACTGAATGACACCACTATTCACCAGCCATTCAGTTGCATAGTCTGGAAATCTGGGTGTTGTCTTCAACTCCTTCAGCTCCCAAATCTCCTCCACTTGACCTCTCTAGTCTGAGTCTATGCCCATCTCTCCATTCTCACTGTCACTGACTTTTTTCAGGATTATTTCTAGCCTCGACTACAGTAATCATTTCTTTAATTGTAAGAAGAGGTAGCATGACATTGTGGTTTGTTGAGTTAAGAGAGACCTGGATTAAAACGCAGCTTTGCCACATGCTGTGTGATGTAGTCAAGATAGGTTACTAGTTTCCTTGTATATAAAATGGTAGATACAGATAGTTCTTACTTCATTAAATTGTTAAGAGGTTTAAATGAGAAACAATAAAGAGGTTAGCATAGTCCTTATACATGTAAGCATTCAATAAATGCTGTTGCTTTCCTTGTTTCATTGCCTTCAATCTCTTCACCTATAATTCCATTATCCCTTTTTTTGAAAAGGCAAATTCTGATCATATTATGTCTCTGCCAATATTGTTCAATATTTTTCCTTGGATAATAGGATGAAAGGTTGATTTTTGGGCATGAATCTACCAGAGTCTAATGATATCTACCAGTTAAGTTCATCTTCTTCAATTTTCTAACTTGCAACTTTAGCTAAACAATTTTTATTTCCACAAAACACACTATGCTCCAATGTCTAGATCTTGGTAAATGTATTCTCTTTTCCTGTATTTCTCTTTCCAATTGTCTGCCTAGAAAATTCTTTCTCATCCTTCACATCTTAGTTCAACTTTGGTCTTTTCTGCAAATGCTTTCACTTACAGTAGACATTACACAGTCTACTTTGTATCTCCATCACTGTACTTACATTAGGTTGTGATTATTGGCATGACTGTTCCCCACTAATCTGTAAAATGCAGGACAGAGACCATGGCTTTTCTATTTTGTGTGCTATTCAGCATATCAGTGTCTGATATATAGTAGAAGCTTAACAGATGTTAGTTGAATGAGGACTATAAGATTTACTTAACTATTACTAAAGTTTACCTGACTGAAAGCTAACACTTGATTTCTTGGACTGTTTTTCTTTCAAATCAGCATGTGTTACCTACATATGCCATGAGAAAAATAAAAACAAAGAAAATACTCAAAGGAGTTTTTCAAGAATTTGAACATTAGCTATTTTTCATATTTAAAATATATAAACTTAAGTGATTTTAGAAGTCCATCTATAACAAATGTACGTGTTTTGATTTATACTATATACATTACATACAGAATTCAAAAGCTTATAGATTCCATTGGTATTCTAAAGTCATCTGACCAGTAGAAGGTGATCAGTTGACAAACTAATGGGTTATAACAGAACATGTGTGGTTTTGAGACAAAGGTAACTACAGGGGAAAATGAGAGCTGGAAGGCAGAGAGCAGGTTCTCAGCATACATGGAATGTAACTCTCTGATTTGGCCAAGAGCTCTTACTTCTTAGGTAACAAAGTAGATTAAGTTTTTGTCCCAGGTTTTAGAGCTGGACACAAGCCATCAGATGTGTATTTCTTCACACTGACAGGATGGGTGAAATAAGTCAGAAAACGACATTATTCTATTACAATAAAATTGCTCAATGTATTTCTCAAAATAAACTAGGTATTTGTGACCATTTGATATATTCATATTTCCCAATATTTTAAAAGTCTGCTTCCAAACTGATAATTCAGATTTGTTTATTGACTTTTTTTTTTCCAGGGGAGAGCACGAACGCAGTCCCCCACTACCACAGATTATGCAGTTGAGTTTCTCCCATCTGGGGAAATCGCAGGGGTCAGCACATGCGGAGAGCACTGGATAAGCGTCACCCTGGGAAAACCATCTTTGTGATCATGGCATCTCCCCTGCCAAGTAACTATGTTGTTCATTGACTTTTTTGGTAAAGGACATAGTGTTAAAATTGCTAGCCATGTTACACGGAGGGGATACTGTGTCCTGGCTAGTGGAAAAAGTGACTAACTCCTGATAGCACTTACTAAACTAGCACTAAATAGCTTGAATTTCTGTTTCCCAGATTCTAGATGCATACGTCGACCCAGCAGCAGAGCCCTGTACACCGCAGGTATTTCACAAATGTTGGCTTTACAGGGACGCATAAGGTGGCTAATGCGTTATACCTGAACAGCACACATAACTGAGTCTGTCGCTTATTAAGCACTTAACAGAGGGCATGGCAAATGCTGCAGCTTTCTTCCTGTGCAGAATTCCCTTAGGAAGACTTAGTGAATTTCTTGCTTGACAACATCTCCTCCAAACCATGTTAACTTTTTAGAACAAATGTGCCAGTTGATAGAGTACTAAGGGAACCAAGGATATGCATTTAGTTCTTCTAATGACAAGGTGGGAAGCTACAGGGGCAATGTATGTTGTGATTAGAGGTTGCACCCTGGATGTCTATGACTAACTTCTCATCACTGGCTGCAAAGGGGATAGATAAGGTAAGGCGGTATGGCTGTCTCTCTCTGCTCAAAAGTTCAATGGGTTGCTTCCTTTGCAGGCCACAGGTCTGTACCTTGAAGCTCTTGAAGCTCATCATTAGGAAGCCTAAAGCGTAGGGGCTAAGTGGGATCACCAAACAGAGGCAACTATAGCATTCAGTCTCAGGTTCACCACTCTTTACTGTGCTTTTTTTTTTTTTTATCAAGCCAACACTAGTTTACAATATATATGACCTAGATGAAATCTCAGTACTCCTGTTTTGCTATCTTCCCATTTGTTACTGCATCTCCCTGCACTTTAGATACTAACATAACCGATATCATGAATGCAGCTAGCCTGAGTAGCACAGGATTGTGACTGTGGGTTCGCATTCAATTTTTATGGCACCTCACTATCGGGGGCTTAATTTAGGGTGTAATGAAGGCTTTTGTGAACTGTCAATTTAATGAATGAAACTGTGTTATACTAATCTTGATCATAACATCATATATCATTTGTTCTGTGTCTATCTAGGACAAACAAAATGTTACTTGCCTCAGATTTGTGACCATCTTGTGAGGAGTGTCTGGAGACATTTGCTTTAGCAGACACATTTGTACTTTTAATACCTAGGGGGAAGAAGACATTTCAATAATAGTTCTCTATGCTGAATTACCATAATGTCTAGAATTACCATAGTCCAGGATGTATTTATTTACTCAAGTTAAGGTACCATCTCCAAGTCTAAAATGCCTTTTCTGAAGTTTCCTGTCTATAAACTTGAAGGGTTTCACCACTGACATCAGGGACAAGACTGAACTCCCCAACTTCTGGTCCTAAGTTCTTCTGCTGTATCCCCCACCACTCCTTCTACCTGGTCCACAATGAACTGTTCTGCAGTTGATTCAGTAGGCAAGGGGGAACCCCAAACACTTTAGAGAAGGAGAACTCTCGGTCCGAGGGGGTAGTGTGGGGAAATTACACTCAGGGCAAAATGTGGTCCAGATTAATGGGAGGAAGAAGAGCTTGGATGCACGGTGTTGTGGTAGACAAAGGCAGAGGTGGTATGAAGGGATGGAGGGAAGGGTTATGAGAGAATTTCAGGAGGTAGTTGAGATAGAATGTGCTCACTTGTGGGTGTAGAATATAAGCAACAGGAAAGAGTCAAAGATGCCTCAAGTCTGGGATGACTGAAGACGACAAATCTAGGTTTTGCTTATAGGACTGGGGGTGCTAGTTGCCTGGATGTCCTGAAGTTCTTGGTGATTGTGTAGAATATGCAAGAGAGCAGCAGAGATATAGCTAATCTGAAATGCAGCCCCGGAGAAAGGAGGAACAGGAATATATTTTTATGTCTGGGGAGAAAGGAAGGCAATTGAGATGGAACCTTTTACAGGGACAGTCCTCAGCACTGGGACCAACACATAGCAATCTGTGAGGAGCTTATGGTGCCTAGCAGTGCAGGTGGCCACAGCAGGGATTCCAAGTTCCCCAGGCTGTGAAATTCCAAAGGGCCCAGATACCCAGCAATCACTCAAAATGTGGGATGCTAACTTTAACAATCATGAATAGTTTTTATATCTTCTTGTATCAAAACAGTCACAAGACTATGCAATCAGAAAAGAGGCATAACTCAGAAAATGCACAATTACTGTGATTTAAGTGAAAGGTAACAGAACAAGTATGAATATTGTTCATTTCCTTACCTTCATCACTTAAAGTAAATGATGTACCTTCCTGTTTCAATATTCAAAAGAAAAACATTCATTAGTAATTAAGCTTCTAAAAGAGACTCTTGCCACTTTAGAGCAATCAAGCTACTAAGTATCTCTCCTACTTCCCCTTACTACCACCCCCTGCTCCCCCCAGCCCCCCCAATTCCTAGCAGCTATCTCTGTGGTCCCAATGCTCACACATATTTTATCTACCTTTTACTAGATATCTCTCACAGGTACTTACCTGAACTAGTTCAAATGAAGCTTATTACGTACCCAAGCACTGCCACCCACCCCATCTTTCCAAGCTTGCTCCTCCTCTGTCTTCCATATTTAGTTAAAGGTATGGCAATCTATCCAGAAAGCTTCGAGCTGTTCCATCTATTTAAGACAAGAACTGCTGATTCCAGTCTAATGCTTATGGAGTACATTGCTTGAAACTGAAATAAGATATGTAATTCCTGACTTGAAGAAGTTTCAGTCAGTAGAGCACACAGACAACACAATACATTGTGATGAGTCGTGAGACAGAGGTAAGCACGAGCACAATGGGGACACAGAGAAAAGTATCTTCATCTTCAAGAAAACTTATTCACAACAATTCCATCATTATCATCACTGTCTCCCTCGTCTGGATCCATGCATCTAAGTCCTTACATAGCCTGACTCTGAAACATTTTAGTCCTGTGGCCTCTTGCTCACCCTCACCACCACTGCCTTAGTTCAGGTTCTTGTCATGTTTACCGGTCGATGCAAAACTATCTTGCCTCTAAATCTCTTCTCTGCATCAACCACACACTGCAACCAGATTACCCTGGTAAATCCCAAATTGATACCTACTCCAAAAACTGCAATGCTCCCTAAGGCTGGGAGGCTACATTCACACCTGGACAAAGTATAGCAGCCCCTGGCTCCAACTTACCTGTTCTGTCTCCTCACCTGCACTTCCCTGGCTGTGCTGGCCACACGCCCATGCTTTCCCTTATTGCCTTCACATCTGTCTGCCCCACTGCTTCACTATGTCCTCATACCTGTCCACCTGCACATTTCCTCTCCCTCACAATTACCCCTCCTTCACTAAAGTCTTTTCGATGTCTCTAGGCGGCGGGCTCTAATCTTCTGAGCTCCCACTGCATTTTGCTCACCTCTCATTTGACCATCAGGGCTTCTGTGTATGTGTGTCTGATTCCTGGGTAAGTCCTCCAAGGACTGCCATGTCTTCCCCATTTTTGTACCCCGTGTTCCCTACGTATTCCCCTTCTTCCCACCTCTAGCTTAGCACAGGGCCTGGCCCACACCACGTCTTCCTCCTTCTCCAACCATCTCATCGCATGTTTAAATTATTTCTGTTAAACTACACGGTACATTTGGCAAGAAGCTGACTCAGAACCTTCTCTCCCAAGGTCAGGGTTCAGACCTGTGCCTCTGACGGGCCAGCTATGTTGGAAAAATGGTAAGCCCAAAGAAAGAAAAGTTTGCTAGCTTATACAATACTACACACCAGTGTCACTGCAGTCCAGCTGCTTTAAGGAAGTTAACTAGATCAATCACTGATGAATACAAAGCATCTGAGACATAGAACTCTCTACCTTTTGTTCTGTTATGCTGCTCTGTACATCATGAGATAATAAGATTGATATTTTTTTGGTAGATGTCTTGGAAAAACTTGGAGAGCAGTGATCTGAAAGTAAATGAAAGAGCAATTATTTAATTTTTAAACAATGTTTAAGTCCAACTAAACAATAAACCACACTTCTTTTAAATGAACATTTTGTTCGATTTCGACTTAGACATAAATTCATCACCACTATCGAGATAAACATTTCCATAACCTCCAAAAGTCTTCTTCTTGTATCCCTTTCTGGTCTGTCGCTCTACATGTCCTCTAGGCAACCACTGATCTGTTATCACATAAATTACTTCACATTTTCTAGAGTTTGCTAGAAATGGAATGGGTTTTTCTCATTCAGTATAGTTATTTGGAGATTCATCAATATTATTGACTATGAATACATGACTCCTTTTTATGACTGAGTGGTATCCCATGGTCTGGACACACTCTAGTCTACCTATTTGCCTGTGGAAGGGCATGTAGGTTGTTTCCAATTTTTTAGCTATTATGGATAATGCTGCTATGAACACTGATGTACATGTTTTCTATGTGGGCATAGATTTTCATTTCTCCTAGAAGTGGAATGCTGAATCATGTGATTGATGTAAATTTAACTTAAATTGCCAAACTGTATTCAAAGCAGCTGTACCATTTTATATTCCCACCTGTAATTTCAGAGAATTCTAGTTGCTTCATAGGTATTTAAATTTTAGCCATTTTGCTAAGTGTGCATTGGTACCTCACTGTAGTTTAATTTGCATTTCCCTAATGACTAGTAGTGTTAAACAGCTTTTCATATGCTTATTTTCCATCTGCATGTCTTTAGGAAAATGTTTGTTCGTGCCTTTTGCCCATGTTATATATATATATATATAGTTACAAAACACACTGCTCATATATATATACACACACATGCACACATATACATGTGTACTACGTATTTCCCTGTATCTTACTTTTTTTTTTCCTGCAGTGAGCATGCCTTCTAAATGTATGTCTGGAAAGTCCTATTTTGCTGTGCTGATTTTGGGGGGCCTGACTTATATGTGTAGCCCCCAGATGTTACCATAGCCCTCAGACCTTTTGTTTTGTAGCTGAAAATGTGTACCTTTTTACCAACCTGCTCCTATGTCACTTGAGCTGTTGCTTTATAAGCCCAGAAAGGGCTGAAAGTCTAGCTGGGGGCCGAAGAGGGGAGGTTCCCTACCAAATCCAACTTACTATTTTAATACTTCTAATCAAAATATTTCACTTACCTTTTTGTCCTTGATGTGATTGGTGGTCATGGGATGAGTCAGTCATTTTCTTGGTGTTTGAAGTATCTTAAAGAAACATAATAAATACAACATTTATTTTATAGAAAAGATGAAAAGTTAGCTGAGATGGATTCTATTCACCATATCCTTTCATGTGCACCAGGAAGAGAACAATATGCTAATCAATCTACATATGGGCTTGTGGGCAGCAATGGGAGAGGCGCAGTGGTGGTCTGTAATGGAAGGCAATTTAGATCCCTCAGTGGACGTCTGGAAATGTGTGAAGATATTTGTGATCTATTACAATTAGAGAGGGAGTTTGCTATGGCACCTAGTGGGTAGAAGGCAGGGCTTTTAAATACCATACCATGCTTAGGACAGCCTCCTCAATAAAGAATTATCCCACCCAAAATGTCAACAGTGGAAGAGTGAGAACTCCGAGGATGAAGAGAGATGATGGGGAGACAGGATGATCACCTTCCTAATAGTCTCTTGATGAATTACAGCTAAACTCTGGGGGGACAGCGTTGACTTCTGGGAGAAGGGACAGACTTCATCCCTCCATCCTGCTCAATGAGAACATGGTCTTTTCTCTGGGTGGTGATGCAGGCCAGTATAATGACTGCGCTGGAGACTCTCTCGTCCGCAGAGGCCACACCAATTCATGGTTGCGCCTTAGGACCCGGCAGAGGCCAGATACATACACCTCATCTGAGACAGAGATGACCACAGTTCCTGTTTCTAATCGCTTAGGTGGACAAAAGGATCACAGATTCTGTGTATGTAAACTGGGTTTGCACCAGTGATGCATCTCTTGGCATCCGAGTTGACAGCCTTGTTAGTTAGTGGTACCAGTCACTTTCTCTGTGCACAGACCCGGTCCTTCTGTCACCCTGTAATACTGTGACTGTGACTACATTTATATTGTCTTTTCCCCAAAACACCCGAGATGGCCACTGTCAGATGCAACTTTGCTCCTACTGGAAGTGGAAGTTCACAACGGCAGATGCACTCAGCAAGGAACTGCTAAAGTGCCTCTGAGCCCAGGGGCAGATGTGAATGGCTCCTGAATTAGTTTAGGAGCTTTTCACTGACTCCTGCTCGTAAACTTCATTCCTTCATCCTGCTGTCATCCTAAGGCCTGTCCTGGTAAACGTTCTCTTGCACGCATTCTTTCTCTCACTTTCCGTCTTTTATTTCCAGTTCTCCTTCAAAAACTTCCTTCTCTTGATCTCTGTTCTTTTCCCTCGCCCTCTCTTCCCTCCCTTTTCTTCTGTCCCTATTTACCTGCTCTAATTCTTCCCTCTTTCTTTCACTGTCTTTGAAGTAGCTACCTTTAAAAAATGATTTTTATTTATTCTTTCCCTTTCTATCTGTGAAGTACTGATTTTTACTGGGTTCTCCTTAGAAAAATAAGATCCATTAAAAAACAAAACCAAACCCTGACTGGTACTTTGTAGATCTGCTCCCCATCACACAGCATTGTACAGAATTTACTGGCGCCTCCTCTCACTCTCTCATTCCCCTTTATCAAACTCCCCCTTTGACTCATCATCTGAAACCACTTCCCTTTCCACCTTCTTTCCTACCCCTTCCCCATCTTCCTTCTTCCTTTCATTTCTCCCCAATGCCTTTGTTTTTCTCTCCATTCCTCTCTCTTCCTCCTGCCCCCTTCATTTTTTTTCGATCCTTTGCCCCTTCCTCCCTTTCTCACCTACGCTTGGACCCACTTTCTACCTTCTCTTGTTCTTTTTTTCCTTCTAGCTGCATTTAAAGCATTTTTGGGTTTTTTGTACCGTTTTATTTCTTATTTTAAAAACCACGTGTCTATCATCCATCACACCTCTATTTCTCTTTCATCTATCCTTTATATATCATCCATCTATCTACCATCCCTCTCTCTCTCTCAACTCTCATTCACCTACCTGTCTATCATCCATTTATCTTCTATCTACATCATCCACCTATCTCTCTCTAGTCCATCCCTATTCCCACCATCCATCTATCCATTAGTAATTACCCACCTCTCATCCTCCTAATGTGTCCTATGCATTCAGTCTATCCTCATTGTACTGCTTTTTCTACCTGGCTGTCCTGTTTGAAAGTGTTTATGTACTTATCTCTCTAATCTAGCTTGGTTTTCTCTTAATGAATTTTCACCTTTCATCCTTTCTGTCACCCCTTCTCCCAGCTGTATTGGATTTTCTCATTTCTCACTGGCTCATTTTTCTTTCAAATTCCTCTCTCAATTCTTTTCCTCTTCTCTCTTTTTTTAAAAGATTTCTTTCTTTATGCATACAGAACTGGGGTACAGGCCAGAGGTTCGGAGGTAGTGAGAGGCTTCACCTGAGACAGAGCAGGGAGCAGAACAGGCTGACTGACGAAGTACACTGCTGAAGGGAGCAGTGGGTGGGTCAGAATAGGTCTGCCACGCCATGTGGTCACCTCCCGAGTGGGGATCGAACTCCTGCTGCAGTGGTTTTAGCTTCTTAGTGCTGTGCTTTAACCTGCTGTGCCACCAGGGAGGGCCCTCTTTTCTCTTTTTCAACTGGTTATTCTTTTTACATGTCTCCCTTTTTTCCCTGTACTCTTTCTTCATTTTATTAAAATGTATTTTTCCTGTATGCTTTTTCCTGCTCTTTCTTTCACACTTTTCCTTGCCTGTTTGCACCTCCCCTGTGCCCGGTCTCGTATCTGATTCCATTTGTTCCTTTGCTTTCTTCCCACTCTCTCACCCAGTGTTTGTTTTCTTATGGCCTTCTGTTCAATTTTTTCTTCTCCTCTCTCCATGGCATTCTTAACTGCCTCCTCCTTGCTTTTTTCTATTGCTATTTCTTGCTGATATATTTTGAATGTCTCTTAACTTTAAGACTTTTCTCCCCTCAAAAAAAAAAAATTGCTTCCTCTTACTAACTTGCTCTCCCTGTTTTGTATAATTGTTTCTTATTGCCCTGAGTAAAATTATTCCTTCTATTTTTCTTTCATTGTTTCCCTATCTATCTGTTTCGGTTTATTTTGAGGGTGGGGGGGGATGTTTTCTCTTGTTGGATCCTTTTCTCTCCCTCTGTATTTCTGTCTTTTGCTTTCTATCTTTTTTTCTTTGTCATGTCTCCTTTGTAAACCTGTAGTCTGGGTAGTCCTGTCCACTGAGCCACTTTACCCAAGCATTTGATTTTTATAATGTAGTTAGTGTGTGTGGACACATTCTTTAAAGTGGTTGAGTTGTAACTAGAAAGCGACTTGCACAGTGCCTGGCACAGGTAGTGTGAGTTTCTAGGATCTCACTATATAAGCATATGGAGGGGGGTTTACTAGGCCCCAATATTTAATGTACAGATACACATCTTTAACTTAGATGTGTTGTCTATTCTCTCTCTTACCTCCTATTTCATTGTTTTCAGAGGTGATTTTCTCCGATTCTTCTTTCCTAATGTCACTCCTTTGCATTTTTTGTAAATGATAAGCGAGTTTTTTCTCTAGAAGTTCTTGTTTCTAAAATGTTTAAAAAAATATGTATAACATTTAAAAATGTATTATAACTGCCACTGGAAATGCAGATATTTCAACTATAATGGAGTATTGGAAGGGAGCCTTCCTTCCTATCCAAGGAAGGTAATATGAGTAGGTTTCCTTTAGTTTTCTAGCAAGAATAAGATATATTTTAACAATGAGATCCAAGTTAACCCACTTTCCAGTTTCAGGAGACTGGTCCTATTTTAGACCAGCCTTTGATGTCCAGGATCAGACGAGACTGACTCTCTTCAGCTGTAGCTTTGTTTGTGTAGGCCAGTTCTAACAATTTATACTTTAAAATATCAAAATTGGCAAAAGAGAAACCCTTTCCTCTAATAACCTTGTTATTGGTAAAAGCTCACTCTACCTTTTGGTCAGCTGCTTCTCTGAGCTTTCGACGTTGTTCCTCAATTCTTGCTTCTCTTTTTACTTCTTCCCCAATCTTTTTCAGCAGTAACATTTCTTTTATCTTCCAGTCCTAAGGAGCAAAATGTTACAGTAATCAGCTGATGATCTTTCATTATATTTTTGGGAGTATACAGTGAATGAGCAAATTACAGAAAATCAAGGGCCTAAGAGAAATTTGGTCAATAATGAAAATCTTTCACTAGCTTTTTTTTTCCTGCTTTTTATTGGGAATGTGTTGTTGGGTGCAATGGATGGCAAATGGAAGGAGGCTATTTTGTTAACGGAAGCTTCATTCAAGATGCATCTAAAAATAGTGTGGCAAGAGGGTTTTCTCTTATGGACTATGGGGTGTACAGCATATATAACCTGCTGCCCTTAAGTACATATTGACAGAGAAGCTAAACAAAAAGCCTTCTCTGCACTCTGAAGGGTAAAAATGCAGGCATTTTTATTTCTTGCTAGAGTTAAATTCCAAAACTAAATGCAGATGAGGTGTGACTGTAATGCAACAGATATATGTGTGCTATCAGTCTTACCATGTTAAGTAAAAACTGGTGATGTATAATAATAGCGATGAATGATTAAGTAGTTAATTATATCAAAAATCATTGCTGTTTTTAGCAGTGATTTATTTTTAGTCCTGAGGTAACTTCAGATAATATAGTGGGTGTGCTAAAAATGTTCATGAATAACATGAACCACACTGTCCCCTGATATTGAAGATTCAGTGCTTCTTACCGCTTCAATTTGTTTTCGGAGATTAAGTTTTCTTTTAATGTTCTCCTGATGCCGTCTTTCTTCTTCTTTTATATGGCCTGTACTCTGATCTCCTACAACGGGCTCACCCTTGTGCAGTTTTTTACCAATCATATCTGTGTACCTAAGTAAAAGTGTAAATAGAAATGAAGGTAAATTGAGTACTTCCCGTTATCTAATTTGGTATCCCCAAACCACCTTGGGTTGCGACTCCATGAACTATAAGAAATACAGTTTTTCAGGGACCTTTAAGCTAGCCTGGTCTACCAACTCACCACACTATTTATGTTACCATACTCTGCCATATCTAAGTCTCTACTACTGTGGTTCAATGTGGAACAGTTTGAAAGCATCTTACATGGAAATTATTCATAAATGAGTTGCTTTGGGAATCAGTTTCCAATGATGACAAAATTCAACTTAAGGACCGACTTCAAAAAACACAAACTGCCTTTAAAAATTAGTGGGTACTGACCTCTACATAATCCCCAAGTCCTTGAAGGGCCTCTGGTGCAGACCCCACATATAGGTCTGCAGATGACCAGGCTGGGACTGTTGGATAAGTATGTAACCTGACATATCATGACATGAGTCCGTGGAATAGAAAAGCCAGGTGAAAGGGAACTGGCGCCATGAAGAAGAGCAAGTACCATAACTGATGTCTCCTGGGGCATGGACTTGTCCTCTTAACGAAGACACTGAATGTGTACAGGTGATAGCTGAATGAATGAACAGATGTGGCTGGGGAATACCAGCATTAGATTAAGTTATAGCAACTCTCCCACTTCTACCTTGCAGTAATTTCCTAAAGCTTTAAAGTCTGAAATGTGCTCTCCCTCTGTTACCATGGACTTGGGGTTTTTACTTTTGGATTTCTCCTTCAAATCTCGGTTTGGCTTACCTCTTAGGCTCCTGAAAGTCTCCAGGATAATTTCTGAGGTAGAAATTCTCCTCCCTAACCTGGGTACCAAACACTCCCAATCTGTTGCCATTTCATCTCCTTTCCTTTCCTTTCCTTTCCTTTCATGTTGAAGAATGTAGGGAGTTCAATAGTATCTAATTATTTTATCCTGTTTTCAGTTCTTCCTAGTACATTTACAACTTTCTCCCCACCCCCAACATATCTGTGAAATCCGCATTGAGTTTGATCATACCTCTTTCTTAAAAACAGCTTTTGCTCTGGATTTGCTTGTGCATTTTCCTGTAACAACCACTCTTGGAACTGTGAATTTTCATATTTATGGGCTCTTTTGGTTTCATAGAATTTATTTACTTCTTTTTCAATAATTTTCTGAGAGGAAAAAGAGAACTGGAGTTTTTATATTGATCAGAGATAAACCTGCCTTTTGATGTGCCTTCTCATATTTAGGGCATGGGAAAATGCAGCATTTTATAAGTGGTTAATTCTTTTAATCTGCATTTAAGTACACTGTGACTCCACTCTGGGCAAGTGAAAAATTCTCTAACTGAAAGGTAAAGGTCTCATATTTATCTCTTATAGATCTATAGGTAGCTTGTATGTTACCTTTATACTTCTAGGTTAGAAAGTATTCTGAAGAAGACCAAATCTTTCTTTCAAATCATACACAAAAACTTAACAGGCCAAAAATAAGACAAATTTAAGTATTTAACTTACTTGTTCTCTTATATAATTTCTTTCAAAGTCTAATTTTAAACTGGTTAGATAATGCCTATATTTATTCAATTCCTTCAAAGTACATACGACCTATGGGAAAAACAAACAAACAAGAAACCCTCAAATATGTATAGAAAGTTATAACAGTCACAAAACTTTCTAGAGAATTAAGTTATAAGAACATTTTGTAACAATAGCATATGTTGATAACAATGTAGAAGATAATAGCTTTCTGTAATTGCTATATCATTGGAAATTTCTATTTAAATGTTATTCAAATACAAATAATCAGGTGTTTACTATTCCCAGTGAATTTATTAAAACACCAATAGATTAATGACACATAACCCCTCTCAAAGAATTTATTCTATCAAGCTGTATTCTGTTGGGTTTCCTTTTGTCTCTAGACTTCTCAAAGGTATAAGAAATATTCCTTGACAGGTATATAGTTCCATTATTACTCTTAGATCCAGAAGAAAGACACAGTACCTAGGAGGAGATATTTAAATAAAAATATGCATGTGTCTCAGTCATCATTTGATGAGAAAAGTTAAAATGGGGACTAAAGTAGATACATTTAGAAACACTAGCTGCTTGATTTCTCTTTACCCAAATACTTTTAGTAACTCATTGAATTTTTTATTAGGTACCCTTTATTGCTCAACTAAGAGTTAATACAGGCTCCCAGTGAAGTACAGAAGCCCATGCCTATCAAGTCCTTAGGTTTTAATCTAGTTAACAGGAAACAGGCTGTAACGCACCTTATTATTGCTGGTGACGTAGCCATCTTTCTTTAATCTTCTCAGGATATCTTTACGCCTATAATATGATTTTAAATGTGGATCATGCAGGCTTTTGTAGTTGGTTTCCAATAATTGACAATACGGATCAGACAGGTTAAAATCATAAGAAGGTTGATAAAGCTGTAAACACACAGATTTAAAAAATATTACACGTGCAAAATGAAAGCAGTCACACTTTTAAACCTCAATTTGTTGAGATGCTTAGGCTGTTCATTGAAACTAAAAGATGGGGTGAGGGAATACCAACACTACACACTTCAACGCATTTATTTGGTGGGTGACATTTAAGTTGACTCCAAGAAATTAACAGCAGTATTTCAATTTTAACAGCAAGCTAAAAGGGATAAAGAAAGTCAGGTAAGCATTATTAAAATCTAGTTTACCTTTTCACATAAGTTTGTAGTATAGAATACAGTATTGCTTCCTGGGATAACAGGAAGTTTGATGCCAAGTGGAAGATCCAATAGATTAGCAGCTCCTACCTCTGGAACGGGTGTTTTTGGCGAGCTCTGTCAAATACAATGGGAAAGGTTGACTTTTCTTTAGGAATTTTTATTAGTGTAGACCAATCTACCGAAATTTCCAAATAAACCAAAAATCACACTTGGGGGTCGAAAGAACCCGTCCCGCTGACAACGTAGAAGCCCTACCAGCTCACCCAGGTCACCAGCCCTCTTTCTGTGCCCCACCAAAGGAGAGGCTCGCCAGAGGCAGTCTTAGCCGTTGGTAGCCCAGGGCCGGGGAGACAAGTTGAGGAATCACGAACCCGCCATTTTCCCCTACCCGCTCCTGAGATCTCCGCCCCATTGGTCCTCCAGGTAGCTCAAGATCCCGCCCAGAGGTCAGGATGAAGAGGACCTAAAGCAGGGCCACTCACGGTTTCGCACTGGTCCTTTTTGGCATTTAGGCTGCTTGTTGTCGCTTTATTGGCTGCGGCCTGAGCAGTCTTACGGCAGTTGCTTAGGTACAACTCCATGGCCACCCGCCAGCCCCCAGGCTGGGGGCTGGAGCAGCAAAACCGTGTTCACTTCCGTTCTTCACGCACAACCTTACAGCTCCAGGTCCAACTTGAGTCTGGCACAAGTCAACAAAGTGGTCGCCAGGGTAACGCGTCTCTCAAGCCACGCCCCCCCACTATGGCGCATTCCAGGCGTGTGACGTTTTCAAAAGGCGCCGCCGCAACTGGCGTCGCCCTCCGTTAGAGTGGAGGGAGTGGCGATCTCGCGTTGTCTCCGTGAGCCTTTTGCTCATGCGTAGAACCCAAGCCTCTCTGTTAAGTGTCCCAGAAATGGGAAAATTATCCGGAAAGTTAGTTGTGAGATAACACAGTTGATTTTTTTTTTCAATCCGTTTGAGACCCACACCAGTAGTTTAAACTAAACCATAGTGTATCAACCTTTGTGAGTGGTGAGCTGACTTACAGCAGCTATGCTTTCTATTCAATTAGTGTCCACGAGTTGTTCTAGGGCCAAAGACCTGACTTTCCACATCTGCCTGCCTTGTAGACACTGTGCCAGGATCCCCTTTCTCCTAGGCATGCCACTTCCAAGGTCCTGCTTAAGCCACATTGGTATTTTTTTCAGGAGTCAAAGCTTGCTTTCCTTATCTTCCTTTTTCTTGTCTTGGGTTCTTTGTTACAAATTTTAAGGTTCTCCTTTGCAGTTACTGACTCCTTGTAAAATAATTTAACAAGGGAAGACAGAAGGAATCTAGACAATGCTTTATTAGATTTACACTAACACACAGAAGTCAAGGTTGACAGAAAGTTTGTGAAGTTGACTTTCCTGGGAGAATTGAAAAAGGTCTTTTAAAATAACCAGTCTACCAGGTTGAGGTAAAGGAGAGAAACACTGAAGTATATTTTAGGCCAGGGCTATACTAAGGCTTCAATGGAAGAGCTATGTGGTTCTTCATACATTGCAGGTCTCATTAGCATCCTAAATCTCGGTCCAGAGTGTAAGCTCTAGCATGATATCAGACTAAGGTCACAATTTGGTTCAGGCCTCTGCTAACTACCCATCTGTCTTCCAGAATATGGCATGACAATTGTTCAAGCAACTTTGACCAACATATATGGTATCTTTTGTAAAGGTATGGCAGTAGGATGGAATACACTGCGAAAATGTGACTGTTTATAAATCTGGTCAGATATTTCAAGGTTGTTATAATGTTAAATGATTACTGCTAGTTACGATGCAATACAGCTTCTGTTTGAAGCTGGGTGAAAGGTAAACTCCCCATTTTTGCCAGATGCAGGTTCAAAGCTGAAAACTAACTCCCAGATTGTTAAATCATCTTCTTCAAACCTCAAGCTTGCAGTTTAATTAACTAAGGCTATTTAAACTTCATCCAAATCTGACTTTTTCCTCTCCCCTTCTATTTCTTTCTACCTTCTCATTTGGTTAGCCAACATTTTTTTAAAAGCCTATTTTATGTCAACGACTTTGTTGAGTGCTGAGGATACAACAGTGAATAGAACATAGACCCTGCTACCAAGGAGCTAACCAGACTGTTGACTTAAATAATTTGAGGCAAGCAAAAGTTAAATGAGTTTATTAAAGAATAAAGACTTAGGAGTTGAGCCCAGGCACAGCCTCCAGATAGCTCTGGGCAAGCTGCCCAAACTTTGAGCTTTTCAATGGGTATTTTATACAATTTGCAAAGGAAACATTTCAAGGATCTGGGCAGGTGCCTGGCTAATGTACTACTTGATGTTTTTGCATTGAGGAACACAGAGAAGGCTGTTAAAATTTACCCTCTTTATTTAGAGCTTTATCTTCTGGGAACTGGGAGTTTAGCAATGTGACATCAGAGTTGACATACTTTGAAGTTACTGATTTGTCTAGAAGCAGAAGCTTCCAAAAACACTTCTTTTTTTCCCCACATAGACAGCATATTTTTCTGGGCAGTTTCTTTAAAGAACAGCACCAGTGACATCCTCGCCCTTGTTTTATGCTCTAGGGACTAAGGGAGAGACGCACCTTAGTTTACATGTAAACACAGTAAGGGCTGAGATTGCACCTAACTATCTGAAGCTTGTGCTTTGTATCCATGTTTTTTCCCATTTTTAAATAAAGTTTTATCCCTTTTAAAAAAAGATTTAAAACATTTATTTATGCATACAGAACTTGAATATAAGCCAGAGGAGCAGGGGTGGTGTGAAGATTCACCAGACACAGAGTGGGGAGCAGAACAGACAGATTGATGAAGTACACTGCTGGGGGGAGCAGTGAGTGAGACAGGAGAGGTCTGCTGGCCATGTGTGTCACCCCCCCTGGTGGAGATCGAACTTGCACTAAAGGGGCTGTGGCTAGCTTTGTAGAGCTGTACTTCAACCTGTTGGGCCACCAGGGAGGGCCCAGCATTCATTTCTTAAACAACATTCTCTTCAAGGAAAGCTAGGCTTCTTTTGTCTATCATGAACCACAAATTTCTTCCAGCTCTACATGTACCAATTTCCAAAGTCACTCTCACATGTTTAAGTGTTCATTCCAGCAGTCACCCATTTTCTAATATCAAAGCCTTTATTTATTTTAGGGCTGCCTTGACCAAGCACCACATTCTGGGTGGCTTAAAACAATAGATATTGATTGTCTCTGTTCTGAAGGTGGAAGTCTAAAATGAAGGTGTCAGCAGGACCACACTCCTCTGAAACCTGTAAGGAGAGCCTTCCTTTCCTCTTCCTAACCTCTGTTGATTTTCCAGCAACCTCCTGTTTTCCTTAATAATCTACTGCAAAACTCCAATCTCTGTTTTCATTGTCATGTGACAATGATATAACATTTCACATGGACATCTTCTTATAAGGACACCTGTTTTATTGGGTTAGGGGCTCACCCTACCTCAGTATGACTTCATTTTAGCATTCTGAGGTCCTGTGGATTAGAACTTCAGCACATTTTAAAAATTTTATAAATAATAAACTATGTAATAGTTTATTTTTACATCATTTTGTGCATTTTCTCATCTCATTTGCAATCCCCTTGGGCTTCTCATCACCAAATCACCCATGTACCATCACCATAGTCCAGTGCATTTCCCTCCCCCCCACTGTTTTTGATCCCATTCCCCACCCCGTCCCCATAAAATGTCTCTGGTATATAGTTGTTCACCATCATTATTTTCTCGCCTGTTTTGTTCTATTCCTGCTATGAAAGAAACCATCCCATGTTTTTCTTTTTCTTTCTGGCTGATTTCACTAAGTATGATCTTTTCCAGCTCCATCCAAGTTGCTGCAAAAGACATGTTTCTTTTGTTTGTTTGTTTCAGCACCTACTTTTTGAAGGGAGAGGAAACACAATTCATCCCATAACAGCCCAAACAAGGCCAGGAGTGTCTTCTGTGTGTGGGTAGCCTGGTATGGAGAATCAGAGCTGGAGAAGGGGGAGGGGTGCATCCATACACTGGAGTGGCGTACAGCGTGAGCAGCGCATCTGTGCAGGGGAACTCCTGGGGAGAGATCCTGAGCCCAAACAGAATGAGAACACTTATGAAAGGTGTGCTGAGCTTTGGAGCATGAACAAGGTGTGCAAAGCTGTGCTCTACTTGGGGGCGGGAGGAGAAGGATCTGGTATGGGTTGTTAGAACTTAATAGACCAAGAAAGGCATCCATGTTGGAGTCTTGGGAGAATGAGCATAGTGATGAGGGGACTATCTGTGTGGACAGCCAGACATGGATATCAGTCATCATGGGGCATTATTGAGACGATTGGCAGCATATGAATTGCAGTCTGAAAAATTTCATGGTTATGTTGTATATATGTAGGAAAATATCTTTGCTCATATTAAATGCTGAAGAATTTGGGACATCAATTTGGTAATTGGAAAAAATGCTCATTGAATTATTCTTGTAACTTTTTTGTATGTTTCAAAATAGAAAATAATCAACCTGGGTAGGCTGTTCACTGGTCCCAGTACTTGTTAATGATCTTATCTCTAGTTATATATATATATATATATATATGTGTGTGTGTGTGTGTGTGTGTGTGTGTGTGTGTATACATATATATATGATGGTTATAGCATGTAAAAATAAAAGATGATGCATATTTATTATAGATAAAAACAAAATAAATCATGGAGTCCCCCAAAGACACTAACCCTGGATATACTGCTTTTATATTGAAGAGAAGGAATTATCAAAGTAAACTGAACTCGATAGTATCAACTTTTAAAGGAAAGTGTTTTTTCTTTAAAGATATATTTATACAGAATTGGGATATAGGCCAGAGGTTCAGAGGCAGTGAGAGGTTTCACCAGAGACAGAGTGGGGAGCAGAACAGGCCGACTGACGAAGTACACTGCTGAGGGGAGCAGCGGGCGGGTCAGGAGAGGTCTGCCGCGCCATGTGGGTAACCTGCGGGGCAGAGATCGAACTCATGCTGCAGTGGCTTTAGCTTCTTAGTGCTGTGCTTTAACCTGCTGCGCCACCATGGAGTGCCCGGAGAGGGTTTTTTTTTTTAACTTAAAATTAGGTTATTCCTTTTCTTTTTCTTTTTTTATGTTTAAAGGGAAAATTAATATGGCTCAAGTTATGTTCTGACAAGATGGCTATGGACTTGCAAGTCTTTGATGGAGTCACTAGAGGGCGGACTCTCATCAAGTACCGCATAAAGTTGGAGGAAAAAGAAGTCAAAAAAGCTTCCGTTTTTTTTCCTAAAATTCATTTTGAATTAATCCATTAAAACAACAACAACAACACCAGCACAGTATCCTGTTGTCCTTTTCATTTATGTTACGTTTTCATACTTTACTTTTAGAATGAGAAGATGTGGGGTTTGCTGTTGTGTCTGTCATGACCTTCAAAATACTGGATTTTCTCTTTAAGTCTAATTTTACCACGCTGTTCTAGGTAGTGGCATGAGCCCTCTTGGGGTTCTGTAGATTCTCTTAAAGTTTTCTTGCACTTCCACAGAGGTGAACTTATCACAATTGTTCTTTTGTAAGCATGTTTTTCCTCTTTGTTTTCTAGCCAAATCAATCCTGATGTTGGAGTGCGGTGGGGGTGTAGGAGGGTGGGTGGAGTTGGGAGGTGTTCTGAGTAGCAGTACCTGTTGGGGAATATTTGGCCATGAAGGAAACCCTTTGGGCCCAAGGTGGTGCCCATTCACTGTTGTTAGGGTGAGTGTATCATTGAGACATAGGGAAGATCAGTGACCTGGTGGCACATGGGATTAAAATCCAGCGCTTTCAGCCTGTTGCCAACCACTGCTGCATGGGTTCTATCCCTGGCCAGGGAGCACAACTGACCTCCCGTGTTTTTCCCCCTTGTGCTCCCCTCAGCAGTGTATTTAAGTGGCTTGGCTTATTCTGCTCCTCACTCTGTCTCTGGTGAATTCTCACCGCCCTTCCCAACACCTGCACCTCTGGCTTGCACCTCAGTTCTTGTATGTATAAATAAATTAAATAAATCTTAAAAACAGAGAAAGTCCTAAACAAACGACATTGTTTCTTAATGTTTGTTCTGAATTTTATTAAGACTTTTTCAAACTCAAACTGTACTAAAGGAAAATGTGCCCACTTAAATACGAGGCTAGTTTATGCTATAGTAGATCTGAAAGTAATTACTTTTGATGTTTATTTAGTTCACATTTAAACTTCTTTTACTTTAATTTTTTAATTAAATAATTTCTATTGCGATAACAATCATTTGCAACATTATGCATGATTCACAGATACAGGGTCGCACCTCTGTAGATGTGTGTTTCTGCACTCTACCCATCAGCAAAGCACCCCTAACTCTCCAGCACAATCCAATGGGCCCCCTGCACACTTTGCTCCTCACCCCACCCATACCGGGGTACTCCCTTATACAGTCATATTTCTAGGGATTGTTTTTATTTAGTTTTATTGATTTGTTTTTTGTTTGTTTCTCCATAATCCACATATAACTTAAACCATCCAGTATTTGCCTTTCTCCTGACTTATTTTGCTGAACACAATCCCCTTCAGTTCCATCCATGTTGCTGCAAATGGCAGGAGTTCATCTCTTTGTTTAGACTAACTTAGTAGTATTCCATTGTATATATACCACATATTTTTAATCTATTCATCTGTCCTTGGCACTTAGGTTGTCTACATGACTTCACTATAGTAAATAATGCTGCAGTGAACACAGGAGGGCATATATCTCATTGAATTAGAGCTTTTTCATCTTCTTGTAAATACCTGGGTGTGGGGGTACCAGATCATATAGTGGAGCTATTTTTATATTTTCAGAAACCTCCATGTTTTCCACAGACACGGGATGGTCTACATTCCCTTAACAGTGGGGATTCTACACAATGCACAGAAAATTTATGCTTTACTCCTTTATGCTTTCCTATCAGGCCAAAATTCATATAACTATGAGTTATTTATAATCCCAAGTCTTTCAATGGCGATGAAAAAACAAAATGAAAATTAAGATTTAAAAGCATACTACTAGTGCATGGGAGTACAAAATGAGTGTCTGCAAGTAATAGATATTTACAAAATTCATGAGAACACTTTTCTGTAACTACAGTTTTTAAATGTAATTTAAAAGTTTAAAAATTCCATAGGCTTATATTAAAAAAAGGAAACATTCCCATAATACAGCCATTTTAAATGTATAAAAATGCAGAATGGATAAAGAGGTGAAAGTCCATCTCTAATTTTATGATCCAGAGGTAACAATTTCAAACACTTTGAAGTGAGCCCTTAATAACTTTTCTATGTGTACACACACACACGGATATATACGGATATATACAGACACACACACACACACACACACACACACACATACACATATATATAATTTTAACCCTAAATGTTTTTGGTTAATGATCACTTTATACATGTTAAAACAGGTTTTAGAACAATTATATGACATAAGACTATTGAAAGTAATTTGAAGTTTGGCCTGCTTTAGAT
>NW_004567120.1:29769515-29867794 GCF_000260355.1 Condylura cristata
ATATATAATTTTTTGGTATTAATAATAAAAGGATTGTGTAACTGTTACCAAAAAAATCCAAACAATGCAGAAAGACCTATATAGTACAAAAACTGGAAGTTGTTCACATTCTCTCTCCCAAATCCATTTCTCATGGGAAAATATTACCATATATTTGATGTGACTACTTGCAGATTTTTTTCTATGTATTACTAACAAATGTGTGTGTGTGCACGAGACACGCACACATGCAAATAAAAGAAGCAATTTCAGGCCTTTTTTTTTTTTGGCTTGTTTTAAACTAGCAGTGACTGGAAGTCTAAAGCTTGTTGAGGGCTCATTCCTATGTTTTTCATTTTCCACAAGTGGAACAATGAAGCCATATGCCAGTCCCTCTCTGGACTTAGTACTTGATGCTTGGAATGTGAGCAGATGCTGAAGGCTATTAACAAAGCCCTAGAAGGGAGGCCCCTTCGTGTATGTTGTAGACATAGGCCAAAGTTGAATATAATGGCCAACTGCGCAGCTGGCAAGGAGGTAGGGAAATGAAGAACGTGCCAACATTGTTTGCAAGTTGATGGGCCATGGGGCCCACAGCCTCTGGAGCAGTAGCTCCAGTTCCTATAGTTTTGGAAATGGGAGCAATACATAGAGCCTTTTAAACTCAATTGTTAATTTGTTGCAAAAAGAAAAAAAAAAGCTGATATGATCCTAAATAAGACTGATTTCTAAATTTGTAAAACTCCAAGATTTTTATTCAAAAATTCCTTAGCTACAAAGAATAATAGTTATGTCTGCTTGATTAATGCCAGCTGTGTAAGTTCGCTGATGCCAATTTGCCACTCTTCATTACCAGACACCATGTACACTCTTCGGGTTTAGGTAACCCCCCCCAGCTGCAAAACACACATTGGCCACCCCTATAATGCCAAATGATCAGATATTTGCTTCCTAATCAGATTTCACAAGAAACCTCAATGAAGTCTTTGTAACCAGGCATGAAATAATTAACCTTTTTTAATTTAAAAGACCTAGCAGGGGATGGTCTCTGTGACAGGTGTAATATTCCATTCTTTCCATAAAATCACCCACCTACTAGATGCTCTTGCTAACTGAAAAAGGATTTAACTTTAAAAACAGGTTTGCCTTTTATCATGAATTTTTCACAGGTACAATGTATTAAGGCTATTTCTTTTTTTAATCTAGTAGACACTTATTCATTTAGTTGAACACCCTCTACATGCAACCTAAATATATGATTTAAGATTTTTTTTAACAGAAAGGGATTTAGGTCTCTGGAGGTTTTATTAGCCTCCTCCATGTATTCTGGAAATCATTTAACTAACCCTTTTAAGCCCCCTGAAGAAAATGGAAAAATTAGTTCAAGGACACCAGCAATTAGATTTTGAAATTAAATCTTCCTAAGCCATTACACCTAGAATTGCTATGTAAGTCTTTGTATCTTCTACATATTCAAATTCACCTTGAAAATAGAAGCCTAGTTGCTGGAGACATTATACAAACAGAATCAATTCAACAGTATGCGGTATTATATGTAACATTAAGTGGGCACAGTTGATGGTCTGGCAAGTTTGTGGTATAGTAAGGATTTTTGAGGTTAACTGGGAAACCATGAGCTGGTATCGACCTACACCTGCTGGGTGACTTCTCTGTAATTTTATGGCCATGGATAATGTGGGCTGACCCAAGATGACTTTTAAGACTGACTGTTGTGAGCCATGATATACTTCTTTTTTAAGTTTTATAAGCAATGATATACTTTTAAATCCAACTGTGTTTCTCTGGGTTCATAATGGTCACAAATTAGTGTAACAGATAAATTATTTCAATTTTTGATCAAAGTGGACTTTAATTTTCTAGTTTCACACTTGGAAGTTATGTGATGTCCATGAGTTTCCCGACCCCATCATTGTTACTAGCATACAATCCTTAGTTAATAATGTTCTTTTTACTTAACTAATGTTCAATTTCCATCAGTTTCAATATACATCAGTGTAAATATCACTACTGATTACTTGGCACAAAATTCAGGATTCTACATCTCCGTAGGGGGCATGGGATTGAGCCTGGAGCCTTTAGTTTTATGTGGCTTCCATGACCTGTGCAGACAATTTTGTGCAGATTATCCAGGATGTTTTATTTAAGAGAGCCCTTTTGTAACAGGCTTACTCAAATCTTAAAAGGGTGACTTTTAAACTTTTCTCAGAAGCAGCAGTTGTTTAAGTGATATATTAGACTAAATCCAAAAATATGGGCTGTAGTTAATTTTTTTTTTCTGTCTATGATCATAGCGAAGGATTAGGATAGCCTTCACACTTCTAAACAAGACTCAACTTAAAAAAATTGCTCTCACATGGATGGAGCTGGAAAAGATCATGCTTAGTGAAATACACCAGAAAGAAAAAGAAAAATACTGGATGGTTTCACTCATAGCAGGAGTATAAAGGACCAGGGGAGAAAATAACAATAATAATGAGCAACTATATACCAGAGACATTTTACAGGGGTGGAGTGGGGAATGGGATCAAAAACTGGGGTGTGGGGGGGAGTGCACTGGACTATGGTGATGGCACACGGGTGATTTGGTGTTGGGAAGCCCACGGGGATTACAACTGAGATGGAAAAAGGCACAAAATGATGTAAAAATAAACTATTATATACTATTATATTATTAAAAAAATTTTTGGAAACTGAAAAAAAAATTGCTCTCAAGAAACTGCAAAAAAAACACAAAACCCAGCCACTTGAGAGGAGATGGGCAAAGTATTGCTGCATCATCCCAATAAAGCTGTAGGTTTCATTCCCTGCACCAACAAATCTGCAGGGCAATTTTCTTCACTCCTGTTTTACAGAATTTGTTTCATAACTATTATAGCAAATGGCATTTTAAACACTTGAGATATAACTGCCTAGTAAGATAACACAAAGACAGCATTTATCTTATTAGAAACAAGACACACCGTCATTTAAAATGCTCAAACATCATTGCATTTTAACTTTCATCATTAGACAACGCAGTCATGAAATGGTCTGCAGACAGTTTTACCTGAAGAGAACACTTTTCCGCAGACATGGCTGACCTAAATTGCCTATTAGGTAAGAAGTTTACCAAAGTTACTTGCTATTAGCAGCAACGGTGCAACTGGAGAGAACTGGGCCTTCTCCAGGCTGCACGGGGGGAACTACCAATAGTATGGGGGACCCAGTGGCCCTTTTCAAGGCCACAGCTCTGGTGACCTGCAGCACCTCTCTGTCCTTGTGGGTGGGTTTAGCCATCCACTGGATCTCAGGGTTTCATCTGATGAGAAAAATCTCTAAGAATTTGCATGTGGATTCCTCACCAACCAAGTGAAGCCCTCACAGTGGCTCCCAGCTGGCTCCTCAGCAACAGACTGAAGGCCATCACAAGCAATGAAACCCATGTATGGCATAATGTTGCTTGGCCTTGAACCCTAGTCTGGTGCGACCTTTATGTGGCAGGGTGTATTGGGGGCACCCTGTAGAGCACTGAGAGTTGGCAGCACTGCCAGCAGCACAGTCGGAGAAGAAAGGGCACTCCATTCAACTGCTTCTTCTTCCAGGAGTCTGGATATACTTGTAAGTGCCCACCCTGGCTCACCTGGTCTTGCCACCACACTGAAAGGAAAGAGCCTTTCACCCACCATCACTATTTTCAGGGCAGTTACTTTTATGTAGTTCATGACCTTGAGCTTCTGTTTGAATTATTAGTTTTCTTTACTCACAGACAGATTATAAATATTCACTTGTTTCCATTCTCCATCAATGAATTACAAGAACATTTGCATTCTAGTGCCTTGAGTCCCTGGAATTCATACATCATATATTAGGCTTTCTCAGAGAATAAAGTAGGTTAGTGCCCCAAAGCCTTGAAGTGAAAATAGAGATTGCCCAGGAAAAATAATTATTTTTTCACTATCATAGAAAAGAATCCGGAGCAAGAAGGAGAAGCTATTTTTATACCATAGTGTAGAGATGAGAAATCTTGACCTGAATGCTCCCTGGAGGTGCCAAGAAGGTGGTAAAGCTCTAAGGGGGAGAGGGGTGAAGGCATTTGACAACCAGCTGATAGATGGTCACACAAGGAATATATGCTGATTTTATTTATTTTTCTCTTTCTCCCTCTGGCTTGAATTTTTCCTCCCTCCCCCTTTTCCTGGTTGGGAACAGCAGTCATGAGCTTCAGAACTCCTTGACATTTAGGTGAAGAGAAGGATCTGTAGTTTGTGGTTTGTCCAGACCCAGAACTCTGAAAGACTGAGAGTTGCTTCTGCTCTCCATCTAGTCTGAGGGCTCTCAATATGTACCTAAGAGGCCTCTTTGAAAGAACCCTTTTCTCTGTGTCTTTTCTTTCTCTTAGTTCCTCTCACCCTAATTGAGACATACACTGGAAGCAAAGTTTTCTTTATTCATTTTGATTTATTGAATACTTTTACCTTTTATTATAAAAGCTAGTGAGTGGGATTTCTTATATTTCTTGCCCATAAAACCTAACCTAGTTAATTTTTTAAAAGTTTTTACTCCCTTTGGTACAGTTGCTCATAATAAGAACAAAGATGGGCCAATTCCTTCTGTGGGAGCTTTGTATTTTGCAGACCCTTTGAGAAGTAATATTCATGATAAGAACTAGCAATGATTGATCTTACTGTATTCCAGAGGTTTAATATACCCTATCTAATAATAAGGGTACCAACCCTTCAGGGTATTAACAAGATTGAGCAAGGTCATGTGTATGAAGTGCAGTGCCTTACATATCATGAGTTGTAAATAAAAGTGTGCTATTATTTTTGTTACTATTACTAGTGGTGGGTTCCTGGAATAAGATGTAATCAATGACCTTGAAAAAGCAAGGTTCAGGGTCTAATAACCAAAATCCTTGCTGGGACAAGACACATAGCAATAGAGTAGACCAAGGTTCTTTAGGCATGGCAGAGGAAGCAATAGAAGGAATTAGGATTAGGCTGACAACTGTCTCATACCCTCAGCCCTTGGAGCAAGGTTGAATACTTTTGAAGATGTCCTCAAACAAGACTTACTGTTGTGGTGAATAAAAGCACATCTAGTTTTGGATTTCAGGCCTAGCTGTTTGACCTTAGATAAAGCACTTATTATTCTGAACCTCATCAGTTTTCTCATCTATGAAATGGAATAATACAACCTAGCTCAGACAGTGATAACACATGTGAAATAATACATGTGAGGTAACCTCAGAGTGCCTGCCTCACAGTAAATGCTGTTATTATTATCATTATCCTTCCACTCCCCTGAAAAATAGGTATGGCTGTGCCCATTTTACAGTTGGGGAAGCTGAGGCTAGGAGGTCTGAAACAGCTTATCCAAAGTACAATGAGTAAGTATGAGGCTAGAATTTGAACCGAGATGAATCTACCCCGAAGTCTGTGATCTTTCTCCCCACTCCATGATACTTTGCAGAATCATTATTTTCTAGAAATTCAAGCTCAAGATCAGCTATCATCATAGAATAACATTAACAAGCCCCAAGCATACTCAGTCCTGAGGGGACCCTGGCTGCTCATTTCATTCCCTTTCAACTCCTGGGAAAAGGAGCTATTTGCTACCTAAGATTTGGTGGAGCTATTTTTTTTCTTCTCCAAAGCCTGCTCCCCTTTTCACTAAATTAGTGTTATTTCCACAAAACAAAGGTGTTTCTGATGTTTCAGCCTTTTCATCTCCTGCTAAGTATCCACTTTCTGGCAGCTTTTTATTTTCAGGTAGATTAGTGCTGCCCCAAACACAAGGACCTCAGGTCTCAGGATTTTCTGCAGCCTCAGTATCTTTCTGGGAGTGATGCTGGTGCTATGCTCAGATCATATAAGAAATTCTTTTTTCAGAAGCCCTGTGTGCTTTTCTTATCTCTCACATGATGTCATGCAAGCACCTTTGGCTTTGGTTTTTCTGGCACATGGCATTGCTGGCCTTGCTTCTCGTCATCTCTGCAGCTTTGGTGTCACTTCATTTTTTGAAATTGCAGTCCCTGTTAGGTATTGCTCACACGTGCCCCATTTAGTACTGTTGACATACGGCGCTCCTAGAGCTTTGCGATTCATATCAGCAGAGGGGTGAAAAGGGTCAAGTTTATCTTGATGAACTTAGGGAGAGCAAGGAGTCAGTAGGATTAACGTCTCAAGAAAATTACTGGAATTGTGAGTGGGCATCATTATGAGTTGCATGCTTTGAATGTGACAGAAAATGATCGAATGTCTGTAAGAGGAAAGCCCTGTGCTGAGTGCTACAGGAATCCAACGCCATGGTCTCTGTCCTTATGGAGCCTGTGAGTTTGTAAAGGGGTAAAGTAACTCTTGAAATCTTTGTGGAGTTCAAAGTTCCATGGAAAAATGCAAAGAAGAAAATACTCCAATGGTAATCCAGTGTTTCAGTAGAACACTGTTTCAGTGGTTGTAGTAGAACACTGTTTCCGTGTTTGTAGAACCAGAGACAGTTTCAGAAAGGAAATGGTATCTGCTTTGACTCTGGCACAAAGTAAGTGCTCAGGAAGTACTTATTAAATTGGAGTTAGATGAAACACGAGAAAGGGAATCATAAGTACAGGAATGGAGAGAACTGCTAGAAAGGTCACATTGTCCGGGGGGAAGGGGGGCGCGATTATCAAAAACCAAAAGGCAACAGATGTTGGCGAGGATGTGGTGCAGCTGAAAGCTGTACACAGTGGTGGCAGTGTTTAAAACGGTGCAACTGCTACAGGAAACAAGATGAAGGTTCTTCAATCAATTAAAAATAGGAGTACCACACAATTCAATCACTTATCCTACAGAACTGAAATCAGGTTCTCTAAATGCTATCTGAACTCCCTCCGGCTACAACATTATTCACAATAGCCAAGAAGTGAAAACAACTTAAATGCCCATCACAGATGAATGCGTAATGAAAGTGTAGTGTATACATAAAGCGGATACTGTTCAGTTTTCAAAAGGAAGGGAGTTCTGCCATAGGTGACCAGAATGAAACTTGAGGACATTTTACTAAGTGAAGTAAGCCAATGACAGAAAGAAAAATCCTGCATGATTCCACTTACATGAGGTGCCTCAAACACTCAGAATCAGAGGGGAGTGGTGTATGCCAGGGTCTGGGGGCGGGAAAATGGGGATTAACACTCAGCAGGCATTAAGTTTCAGTTAAGCAAGATGAATAAGTTTTAGAAAGCTGCTCCACAACACTGCACCTATAGTTAATAATGTATTGCAGGCTTAATATTTACAAAGAGGGTAGATCTCAGGCTAAGTGTTCTTACCACAATAATTTTTTTTAAAAGTCACAATGTGTACTGGAAACAGAAAGTTATTTCAGGCCAGAGTGAAAGGTATGTATCAAGGAGTAGGGAGTGAGTCTGGGAAAGAGGATCAGGGCTTGGAATGCCAGGCTAATGAGTTTTGTCCTTTATTTAGCAGGTTTTAGGGAGTTATTCAAGATTTCTCACAGCAGAATAATGACATAGATTGATTTCCTAAGATAATGTTGATGAAAACTGGTGGCCAATGTATTGACTTTTTGTTTTAACAGTTGCAAGAGGTTAAGAGAATGGGCATGAGGAAGGGCCACTCACTGTTTGATCAGGATGAATTCAAGATCTCCCCAAAGATTATTTGCTGGTATGACAGTAGAAGCCAGATTTCCAGGTTATATAGGGGTGAGTGTAGTTTGTAGAGGGATCGTGAACAAGCATTAGCAACTTGAAGAATCAGGGGCCCAAAGGTAAAACTTTGAGAGTCTTTGAAAGCAGAGAGGAAGTAGCCTGCAGAGAGGGAGAAATTTGGGGGATACTGGCTAATTCATACACACAGATGGTGAAGGAGGAAGGCTAAGATGGGAATTAGTGGAAGGAAACCATTTTCTGTTTTTCAGAGTGATGAAATGTATTGAGTGAGAGAATGAGCCGTGAGAAAAGGAAATAGTAAGAGAAGTTTGTACAGGTTAACACAGAAAGCCTTGCTCTTTGGCAAATTACTCAGACACACTAAGGTCTGTCACCCAGGCTTCTTCCCAAAGATTTAAGGCCTGACTGATTCTCTTCAGCTTCGCGCAGAGACAACTTGGCAACTGCAGTTAGCTCAGCAATTCCTGCCACAAGTTGACAACATTTCTGGTGGGCTTCAAAGCCAGTATAAATGGCTCTCCCCCGAGAGCAGGCTGTGCTCCGCACCTAGGCAGTCTCATGATATAACCAATTAAACAGCAATCACTTGAAAGGAATCAATGGCAGTTCCAGGTCTGCTTGAGTAGACTCTGCATCGCAGTCACACGATTACAGGCTTACAGTGGAGGAGCTCCCACTGTGGGTGGGGGGGAGTCATAAATGTGAACTTGGAAACAGTAGATGCCTTCACTTTCTCTAAGGGGGAGCCCTAGAAGATCTTATTCATTAGATTGTTTACAACCCCCCCCAATCTTTCCAAATATGAAGCCAAGGCAGCTTTAAACGGTGAGAAGCTCATGCCTGTTGTACCCATGTGGACATGCACATGTCAGTTCTTCCATATCTGTCCTTCTTGGGGTTCCTAAGTGAGGTCTCTGGATGGTAAGTGAAATAAGCCAAAATCTGCATTTGCCTCATAGAAAGGCTACCGCCCCCTTGCAAATACATCTTTCAGAACTAATTTAGTTTGTTCCACTGGAAAACAACCCAAAAGAAGGGCTGAAATGGGGTGTGGGCTTGAGGGACATATGCCAGTTACATCACTGCTTAAGGACTGGCCGCATCGGGCCCTTTGCTTTCTGCAGGAGCATGTTGATGTTCTGAATGCAACATACTTTCCCATCTACTTAATTGTGTTATTTAAATAAATTGCTTTGCTCTTGAGGGACCTTGTACTCTGGCTCAGTGAGAAGCTGGTATATTGGAGTCAGAAGGAGCTGTCAATGTGGAATCTAATAGTTTCAGAGTGGGAATATTAGGGGTCAGGCACAACTTCACATTAGTTATCGCATCTTGTCATTAGGTGACATGGATATTACTATAAGGATAAATCTGTAGGGAGCATGAAGATGAAAGCTATAAATTGGCTAGAGAAAGTGGGATATTTCAATGTGAAAGCAAGGGTGGGTTTCTATACAAGATGTGAACACTGAGCCACCCTGCAAACAACTCAGACTCTCTGCTTTCCCCCAATCCCATATCACAAATTACTCTTTGAAATGCTGTCGCACTTAGGTCATTCTTTTTTTTTTTATTTAAAGCAAGATCTGACCTTCTTCTCTAGTGGGCCCAGCTGACAAGAGTTCAGCACCAGTAGACTAATTATAATGCCAGCCTAAACAAAATTAGAGAGACTGGTTGCCGGAAATCACCTACTGTTTCCCAAAGCCAAACCTAATGGGCGTTGGGACTTTGCATTGTTTTGTGCCATCGGTATTGCTGCTTCTCTACTGTGGGCAAGGCACACAGGGCCATTTAATTACCCCAGCTTCCCTCGCTGCCAGCTGTGTGACCTTGGTCGAATGACTTGACTCCTCTGAACCTCAGTTCCTCCTATGTGAGATGGAGATAATCATGGAACTTAGCTCGGAGGATGGTTGAGAGTGCTGGTGAAGTAATGTACTTGGAGGAGTTAGCACAGTGCCCAGGGGCCAAGTACATTTTAGCTGTTGAATGATAACAATAACAGCCATTTAAGGCAAATGTGCAATGAATTGGAAGTGTGTGTACTTTGAAGACTGATTCACTTTATTTGACTCGACCTGGTAAATGGTGTTTTGAAAAAGGAAGCAAAAACAGGAGGGCAGAGAGGTAAGCAAAGAAATAGATATTGACATGTGTATTTTCCTCGCACGTGAGGATCTCATAAGTAAGATTGTACACTAAGTTACAATGAGAAGGGTGCAATAACCTGCCCTTGCTAATCCTCGGAACTTGAGATAACACTGTAAAGAACTTCTGTTTTGCCACTTAAATCGCATTGCTATTAGTAATGCTACATATATATTTTCTAATATATCAAGTGGTAGGATCCAGGGCCTATCTTATTATTAGCTGAGGTGTGGAGCATGTCATTTCTCTTTCATTCCTTTTTTTGTTTTTATGAAAACATCAGAAGAATTGGCATCTGGATAGCTTGAAAAATGTGATTTCTTGGGCCTCTATAGGCCCAGAAGGATTGGATGGGGGTGGGGGGAGAGGGTTAGGAATCAGAAGCACCACATGCGATTGAGATGCCGGGGTCCAAAAGCCAGACTTTGAAAACCACGGTTGGTTTTCCTTCCCTGCCGCTTCCTCTTCCTTCCCTGCCGCTTCCTGGCCCCTCGGCACGAACGTGCTCTGCCGTCTGAGTCTGAGGATGCTTCACCAGCTCCCTGCATCGTCACCATATGTGTGGCTGTGGGGCCGCATTTCCCCTCTACTCACCTGCAGAGTAGACATGAGTCCTCAGGCGAGGTATGCCCTCTCTTCATGATGTGAGCTCCCTGCACCAGCACCCGGTGTCATCACCGTAATTGTCTGCCAACTTCTGATTAGCTACAAACATGACACCAGCAATCATGCTTCATCTTCAGGTTGTAATTGGATGCAAAATGGTGATTATGCACCCTGATGGAAGGTCATTTCCATGGGCTAATAAGTGCTCACAGCAATAATCTCCTTGGGATGTTTTTGCTTTTGCCTTATCACTGCATGTCTCACCCCAACTTCACTCCCCTCAGGAGAGAGCGTGACTTTGGAATCTGCTGCTGATTTTACCTTGATTTTGTTCTCTCTCATTTAGCACATCTGTTGTTAATTGACTGCTTCTCATGGCTAATCCTCCTTTTTGGGCTTTCTCCTACCTCCAGGTGCTCGTGGTCCCTTAGAATGGATTCGATCAAAGTGACCTGTGAATCACTTCTGTAGAAGACTAAGTTTTATTTTCCTCCACGAGTATGTAACATTTCCTTCCATCTTTTGTCCTCATTTCCTCTTCTTTCTCTCAGCAGAATCAGGTCTGTAGGTCTTTTCCTCTCTCCTTTCCCCTCTTCCCTCTGCCCCTCCTTCTTCTCCTCTTCCTGCTTTCTTCTGTCCCCCCACCATTTTTAAATCTTAAAATCTGAAATTCACATGTAGAGTATAAGGAGCCTAGGAATAATAGTCACATAATCTACTTCTGCCATTGACTAACTGTGTGAACATGAACAAATTATATTCACTTCTCCCAGTCTAAGAGTCTTTATCTATAACGTGGAGGTAATTTTGCTTATGGTATTTTGTACTTTGAGGTATTTTTTGGAGGAAAGAAGTTATACATATGAAAGTTCTGGGCTCAGAGTGAGCACTCAATAAATGCTGGTAATTGCTTTAATACCAATTAGACAGGGTTTTTTTTTTTTTTTAAATGAGACAATATGTGTAAATAGCTTAGAACAGAACCTGGGTAGTTGTAAATAACAAACGGCTCCCTTGCCCATTGTATTTTTACAAAAATATGATCTAGGCACAGCAAACCTCTCCTGCCTCACCCCCTGCTCCCCTCAGCATTGTATTTCAGTACATTTGCCTTTTCTGCTCCCCACTCTATCTCTGGTGAACCCTCTCACAGCCCCTGCACCTCTGACCTATATATCCCAGTTCTGTATGCATAAATAACGAAATAAATCTTAAAAAGAAAAGAAAAGAAAATAGGATCTAGAATGAGAAGGAAGCTGTTATCATTGGACCCCAAAACAAGGACTTCAGGATTCTTCCTAACCAGGCCATCCTGATTTTCAAATGTTTCCAGTGTACCTGACCTAATGAGTGCAACAGACCGTAGTTTTCATTGCTCTTTATGGGGCCTGTGTACTGCTCACTCTGTGGCACTCTCTGTGTGGGCTACTCCAGGCCTTCGGGAGGGTTCATGCAAAGACTTGTTCAGAGATCACTGTTTAACTTCCACCTCTTCCTTCTCTTATCCATTGTCTCTCATTACCAGGGTTACTACCAGTATAACTCTGCTGGTGGCATTTAAGACTGGAGAGGATGCTCTTCATCTGCCACCCTTCCTGCATTTGACTGAGTTTTAGTTTCTTTTCCTTTAAATGAGCAAAATACATGGTATGTCTGAGTTGGGAAGACATGTGGAGACCATGATTTCCAGCCACTCACTTTAAAGCTGAGGGAGTTGAGATTCACAGATGATTGCTTATTTGTTTTGGACCAGCCACAGGATGCATGACATGGCTGGGATTAGAGACCAAATCCCTGAACCAGACTAGCACTTATCACTCAGCATTTTTTTTAATTTATTGAGCCACACATTAATAAGACTATTCTGCTATTTTTATTTACCCCCAAGCCCCCCATTTTGTGTTTTCTGTTGTTTCTCACTCCCACCTCCCCAATGTTATAGGTTGGATTTTATCCCTCAGAAATGACTGTTGAAGTCCCAGCCCTTGGTGATTCAGAAGGTGACCTTATTAGAAAACAAGACCTTGTAGAGGCAAACGAGATAAATGAGGTTATGAGGATGGGCTATCATCCGGTATGATGTTTAAAAAAAAATGGGAAATTGGGCAAGAGACAGACAGGCACAGAGGGAAGCTGCTGCAGACACACATGAGGAACAGATGGCCATGTGACTAGAATGATGCATGTACAACTCGAGGGGTGCCATGGATTGTCAGCAAATACCAGCAGCAAGGAAGGATTCTCCTCTAGAGTCTTCAGAAAGCACGATGTCAGAGACAACCTGATTTTAGGTTTTAGCCATCAGACCTGTGAGACTATATCTGTGTTGTCTAAAGCCACCCAATCCGTGGTTGTTGGTGATGACAGCCATAGGCAACATCCATCTAGGATACTGTTGTATTCCAAGGGAAAACGTTGCTAAAGTTAGAGAGAGAGATTCATCAGAGAGGAAGCATCTAGCAAACAAGACCTGTCTACTTGAGCTTTTATTGTGTTTTACTTAGGAACTAAAAATAAAGTATTGGTGGTGGTTGCCCATGCATTCTGCTAACTCCAAAATTATTTTGTTTTTATCTTGAAGCTTGTGCTTTTTTTGAGACTTGGGAGGATTTGGGGTAAGATGTTTTGGTTGATGGCTGCAGTGGGTAGATGTGCTGGCTAACACTCCTCTAGGCCAAGCTATAGTTTGGGGGTTGTTCGTGGTCCTGTCCTAGGGTGGCCCTCTTCCAGACAGACCTCTGTGCTCTGTTTGCCTTTAGCCAGTGTATCGAGGTCACGTTTCTGGGAGGTCCTTTCTGTTACTGCCTTCGTAGCACAGCTGTCACCGCAGTCTCACAGGACAGCGGCAGGATCCAGGGATGATGTGGACTGATTTTTTTGCCAATCATCAAAGCTAAGAAATTCATACCAGTATCTACCTTTTTCCTGGTGAACAGTGTGTCCACCAAGAATTGTCAACACATATGCTGTGCTAATCGTCATGGGAAGTGCCCAGACCAGACTGCATGACAGATGCTTGGAAATCTTCATATGAACACAGCAACCTTTGCTTTTAGTTCTCTTGATGGTGCTTTCCCAGGGCTGTGTTGGTAATGCTGCTGACTCTTAGATGGCCCAGCAATGTAGGCTGAAGACTCCTTTGGGGTCAAGGAGAAGAAAGTTAATTCACAAAGAAGTGAGTGATGATGAAAACTGGTATAACTTTATGGAGGGCATTACTAATGGGTACTGGAAGCTGAGTGAAAACAGCAAGTGATTTGGCATCACCCAGCCTTGCATTTAAATCCTGTGTGATTTTGGAAATAAGATCTAGATTTATTGAGCTTCAGCTTTTAAAAATGCATATGGAAAACACCAAATATTCGAAAGGTAAAAATGAATAACATAATAAGCATATATGCATTCACCATCAAATTTTAAAATAATTATAATTACAAATAAAGTTGTAGTCTCATGTACATCTTTCCTTAAACACATTTATTTCCTGCTCCCCTGCCCCACCAATCTTCCCCAGTGCCACTACATAGACACTCAAAGCAATTAACATAGAAAACTCAAAAATAATCTGACATATTGGAAGTAAATTTGCTTCTGAAATGACAGGGATGGTAGAGATTCTCTTATTACAGGGTCAATTAATATAGCCAGAAAAAAAATATCCAATAGAAGGGAAATAATGGATAGTACTTTTATTTTTAAACTATAAATTAGAATCTACTGCCAGGACAATTTCAAGATTTCAAGTTGACTACAGGGTTTTCTGAATAAGACCACGTTAGTTAGTGCCTGTAATGAATTCTCAGTGCATGTTGGCTCTGTGTGGGTGTGATGGTTAAGTTTATGTATCAGCTTGGCTAGGGCACAATGTCCACTTTTGGTTAAACATTCTGCTGGAAGTTTTCATGAAAATATTTTTTGGGAGGAGAGAATGGGAATAGCATTTAAATTGGTGAATACTAGTTGAAGGCATGCATGCACAGCTATTTCATTTCAGCTCTACTTATAATAACCAAGATAAGGAAACAATCAAAGTGCCCAAGGAAAGATGAATGGATTAAGAAGATGTGTTACATGTACACAATGGAATACTACTCAGTGATGAAAAAGATGGCTTCTTGCCATTTGTAATGGCATGGATGGAACTAGAGGGGTTCATGCTAAACGAAATAAGTCATAGACAAATACTGGATGGTGTTATTTATATATGGAATATATAGAAACGAAACAAAGTTCGGTTCAACCCAAACCAATAACAAACCCTAGAAATCTGTACTAATAAGGCTATCAGAGGGAAGAGGGGGGGAGTGGAGACCAAAGTAAGGAGGGGCTCAATGGACTATAGTGAGGGACTATGGATACCCTGGTGATGAGTGTGGTGTGGTAATATACACCTGAAGTGGTGTTGATCCTGTACCTCTGAATCACATACAGTGTTGAAAACCAATGTATCAGATAGTTAAGTTGACCGTGTTAAATTAAATTTGCATATATGATCTGGGCTCATAATACACAAGGTAGCCTAAAGAACATGGCTCCTTGTTAGGTTAGGTCTACTGGTGTCCCAGTGCTCACCAATATTCTGGTCCTTTTCCCTCTGAGTTGAGTAGGGTTATACTTTTCTCCTCTCTTGAAGTTAAATGTGGCCATACGACTTGTTTGGTAAATGGAATATGAACAGAAGTGTCCTGTACTTTTAACTGGGAACATTTCATTGTTGGTTCTCTAATCTCCTGTGTTCTGTTCCTCTGCCTTGCAAATTAGGGAGCACTCACTGATAATGTAAGTGCAGTGCTGAGCCATCGAGTAAAGTACAACTATCCTGGACAGTCACCCCAACCTATAGGGGACTGTTTGGGAAAGAAACTCATGCTGTTTCTACCACTGAGATCTTGAAATCATTTACTCTGACAGCATAACCAGGCCTGTCTTGATTTATATACCCCTCAAAATGAATGCAAAGTGTCCCTTAATTTAGTACCTGGTGGTGTCTTTCAGGACACAGTATGAAAAGTGAGGGTAAAGTTAATGAGACTGATTTTTAACAACTTGCCAGAATTTATAATCCTGCAAATTAATGTTCTTGCGTTCAAAGTAGTTACTGTGGGGTTATATAATAATTTAAATGATGTTAAAAAACAGTTACAAAATGACTTTTACAACCCAGTCTCAAAATTGATTAACTTAGTCATTTACTATGTGCCAGGCACTGGGGACACAGAGTGGAAAAGATGAATTATTTCCCTTTCAGGCCCTTACAGTGTTGTAGCAGAGACAGGTCAATGTTCTGAAGTGTTCCAATGTGTGGCTGGGTGAGATGAGGATGTGGCCTGTCCCAAAAGAGAGGCCTCATGGGTCAGACATGACTAGGCATCCAGTAGAAAGAGAATGGCAGTGGGAGAGAGCTCTTCCATGTTGTTCCAGGCAGTGGGAGGAGAGGCTATTCCAGGCAGAATCAACAGCGTAGAGGTTTGAGGTAGCTTGAAATATTTGGATAAATGCAAATGCTTCTGTATGTCTGGAGTCTAGTATGTGAGGGGTATCCTGGAAGACAGAAGACTGGAGAAGGCGGCGGGGGCCACGTCATGGTGGACCTGGATGTTGCACAAAGGAGTTTGTCCTTCATACTGAAAGAGAGAGAACCAATGAAAGATTGTAAGCAGAGGAATCACGCTTTTTTTTGACACAACAACAGGAAAGTAGAATCAATGTCTATTGTGACAGGAAAACATTTTCACCTGCAGTCTCACTAACTTCTCAGGAAGTGAATTAGAATTGCCAGAGAGTCCCTTGTTGGTGTCATGAGGGTGGTTGATGAAAGTTTAGAGCTGCTGAAAGGCAACCGACATGCTCTGCTTAAAAGAGAAGGATGAATTAGTTAACAGGAGAAAGAAACAAAGAAAAAAAATAAAAGGAAAGAGAGGGAGGGTGATCGGGAAACATAAGACAGATGTCTAATGGGGGTTTTATGGTAATGTGCTTGCTGCTGGCTGTGCTGTGCATGCCCTCTCTTCTCCACAGAATTGACAGCAGACCCGCACTGCAGCGACGCAGGCAGGAGGACATCTGCTACTTAAAGAAGCAGTGAGGTGCTGATGGTTACTTTAAGGCTGGTATGGGGCACAAAAATAGAGGTCCATGTGGAGATACACAACATCTAGGTTATACATTTTAGAAAGATTACTGACGCCTGTAATAACAGCAGGAAGGCAGCACCTGAAGGCAGAGGATGCTTAGTAGCAGAGTGTGGCGCATTTATGGACATAAGAAGGCTGTGATGGTATCAGCAGGCGATGGATCTGAGAGAGCTTCTGAGGAAGAGAGTCAAGAGGACTTGCTCGCCCAGCATACCCGCATCACATGGACACGAAGACTTCCAGAACTGCCCTTGGTCCAGAGCACTTTTCCCTAAGATACTTCCAAGTTCATTTTCTCTCTTCATTCAAGTCAACTCCTCAAAGAGGACTTTCTGGAATCACCCTGTTTGGAATAGTGTTAACATATTCCAACTATGCAGGGAACATAGTTGCCTAAAGGAAAAAACTTAGTGCAGGGAATTAGGAGTTTATGGTGTATTATAATTGGAAGGGCCATAAGGGCAAGCCATAGGTTCAGCTTCCAGTTGTGACTCCCCAATACTGGCAGGCTGATGACACTCACTGCCACAAGTTTGCCCACCTCCCCGTCTCCATGTCTGTTGGTAGTGCCCTCCTGTATGAATGTGGCTTGCCCTTGTGACTTGCTCTGAACAATGAGATAATAGCAAACTTGATGTCACCAGAGGCCTGCAAAAGTCCTTGTTCCTGTCCACTTTCTCTCTTGCTTCTCTGCCTTCATTATAACAACATGCTAGAGCTAGACTCTTGAATAGTGAGAAACATGTGGCCTGGTCAGTGTAGTTTCCAGATGAGTTTTGAAGCATCATTGGCTTTGGTGCAGCAGACTGAAAACTTTGAGTGCAGCTTCCCTGACTTTTGTCCCCCTCACATTTCCAGCTGAAATGTATCTCTGCTTCTTTGTGTTTACACTTTTTGTATTTAAATGTGGTAAATACAGGGGTTGTCCCTGGTGGCACAATGGGTTAAAACACTATGACACTCTCCAAAGCCACTGCAGCATTAGTTTGGTCCTGGGTCAGGAAGCTGACCCACATGGCGCGGCAGACCTCTCCTGACCCTCCCACTGCTCCCCTCAGCAGTGTACTTCGTCAGTCAGCCTGTTCTGCTCCCCACTCTGTCTCTGGTGAATCCTCTCACTCCCACACCTCTGGCCTGTATCCCAGCTCTTGTGTGCATAAATAAATATAAATCTTAAAAAAAAATGTGGTAAGTACAGTGACTTCTTTTCCTGACCAAACCCTGATTAATCTAGTTGGGCTATTTCAGTTGTGGGTTATCCATACTATAACTTACAGCCCTTCGAATGTCAGGTTCATGGAAGTTGGGTCTCTTTTAAGACATCTGGGCTGTATCTTCTCCACACCTTGCCCCTTGATTGTGGAACTGGATGCCCCCAAATCATAGTACCAGTGAATGTTTTCAGGGCTAATGTGGTTTTGGTGTTCTGATACCCAGCTTACTTTTATGGGATTGGACTATTCCAAAAAATGTGACCTGGCAGTTTTCATACTAACTTTTAATCATGTAAGAATTTTGAAGAGAATGTTTTTGTATGTTGTACAGCATTTTTGTTGCTTTTGCTGTAGGGTTTCTCCAAATAAACTCGTCTATTATGAAAAGCAGCAGAAGTCCCTGGAAGTGTTTGAAACTGGTCAAGGGAGGTCCCTTCAGGGATATGTTCATGGAAAGAATATGGGGGTCCCTGGTAAACTAATGGAGGGAATGAATATATTTAAGGCAAACAGCCTTTTCAGAGTCTCTCTACTTAAACCATTTATGCAGTCCACTCACCTACGATGCTGGGTGCTGACCCTTCTCACTATAATGACATCCACTACAGCTAGGTTTCAATTCTTTGCATGTAACTAACTCTACCAATGATAGATGTAAAGTCACATCTCTTAAGCCAGTTCCTGCTTTTGGGTCATGGTGTCCTTGGGCAATCTGACGGAAGCACATACACCCAAAACTGACCATTTTCAGTGAGTTCATAGAACCACTTCAGGCCATCAGTTGGCCCCAGGTTAAAAAGTTGTTACTTACAAAGTAGCCAGGAGATTCAACTCTGAAAATCAACATTTCTATAGAAAAGCAACAGAAAGAAATGTATTTTATAGACCTGTCACCCCACTAGGGGCATTACAAAATCGCAAGCAGGAGCGCTCCTGCCCCTACAGTTTTGGATTGTGCAAAGTAGCTTTCTCCTGCCTGCATCAACACTCGAGAAGCACAAAATAAATTGATATGGCACTAGCCTAAAAGAGCTGTTTCCTATTGAATTTGCTTTCTTGGATATTGAAGATGAGAAGAACAGAGTGTGAAATTGAGCTTGTTCACACGAACAGTTTCTGAAATTCTAAGCAGGTTGAAAGTTGATTCTTTGGCTGTAGAACTCTCTCTTTGCATCCTCCTGCTTTTTTTTTTTTTTTAACTAGTATGAAATTTATTCAGAAATTTTTATTTCTGAATAAAATGAATGAAAGTATCCCCTTTAAGTTTTCTCATTCTTGCATTTGACTCCTTATTAATTATAATTTTTAAAGATTGGGGCCTCCAAATCTAATTGAGTTCTCAAATAATGGATCAGAAAGCTCAGGAGAGGGGCCCTCCCTTGTGGCACGGCACAACAGGTTGAAGCGCAGCACTGTATAAAAAGCCGCAGTGGCTTCAGTGCGAGTTGGATCCCAGCCCCGGAGGTGACCCACATGGCGAAGCAGAGTTCTCCTCACCTGCCCACTGCTCCCCTCAGCAGTGTACTTTGTTGAACTGCCTGTTCTGCTCCCCACTGTCTCCCTGGTGAATCCTCTCACCCTCCGCATCTCTGGCCTGTACCCCAGTTCTGTATGAATAAATAAAAAAAAAAAAAGAAAGCTAAGGAGAGACCGTGAAGAGATGCAGTGGAGGACCCAAAAAATGGGATGAAAGGATGAAATAGTTCATTTTAGCTGAAGAAATACTATTTTTAACATTACATTCTCATCTACCTAAATTCTACCATTTAGTCTTTTCACATGCAAAGTCCATTATATAAAAAAAGTAGAAAACATGGCTAGGCAAAAAGAAATAGGAAGACACATTTGGTTAATAACAACTATTATTTATTAAGTACCTACTATGTCCTTATGCACTAGCTCACTTAATCCACAAAACAATTTGATGATGTAAGTACTCTAATTATTCTCATTACGGATGTAGAAGTTGGGATCCAAGTTCACAGTCAAGTGTTGGTGGAGTTGAGAGGGGAACACAGTTTGAATCTGGTGCACAATCTTTCAACCACTGTGCTTTTATATTTCTATCACAAGTGATGTTACTTAGACAAACAACATAATGCAGAGGAATTGGAGTCAAGCAGTTTGATTTTATTAACTAGTTATTAGAGAATGGGCACCTTTCTTAATCTCTCTTTTCTACAATTTAAATGGCTTTTAATTGCCTTTAGGATGAATGGCACAGTTTCTTTGTCTAGTATTTAAGACCACTATTCTTCTTGAATATCAGATCTACTTGAATCTCCCCATCATTATTAACCCTTTGGGGTGAATTTGCTTATACCCTAATTCATCCTTAACCAAGCTATACCCTCTGTCTAGATATGAACTCTCATTAAACTCTACTATTTATAAAAAATGTTTACTGTCTACTATGTTTTAACCACGAGTAAAGGTACTAAAAATACTTAGATAATATCCCAATCCACAAAGACTTTAGAGTCTGGAGGAAGGAATAGAGGTGAGATGAATTAAAGAAAAAATAATTAGGACTGCAAATTATAATTAAGTACCACAAAGGAAAGTAATGACAAAGGAGTCATGGGATGGCCAGGAAAGGTCTCATGAGGCAATGAAGAAACAGCAAATATAAAGCCCTGAATTAGGAACAAACTTAGTTCTATATTGTGGGACACACAAAAAAAGTGTGACTAGTGGAGAGTGACAGGGGAAGAGGGAACAAAATGATTTTGAAGACTTAAGCAAAGACCAATAGATGCAAAATATTATAGGTAAAGACAAGCAGGTTTTAAAAATGAATTCCAAAACCATTAAAATGCTTCAAAAATGGGTGATATAGTCTGTTTTGGTTGTTGGAACAACAAATCCATCAAGTGCTACACAGGAGGAAAGTGGTTTCAGGAAGACTAGAGAGGAAGTAAAAAGAACTCTTACCAAAACTGACTCAAGAAGAAAGAGAATTTTCTATAGGCATTCAATACATTGAATCTCTGACTAAAAATAGTATTGTAAGTAAAAACCCCAGGTGCAAATGAGTACTACCAAATATTCAGCGATTAAATAATTCCAAACTTGACAAATGTATCCAGTGGAAAAAAGGAACACTCCCAACTCATTTTATGAAGGTGGCATAACCTTGACAAGAAAAACCCAACTGGCATAACCTTCATAAGAAAAAACCAACAAACTATAATAAGGAAATTATAGGCTGATCTCATTCATGAACCTTGATGCAAAAATATTAGTAAATTAAAATCAGTATTGTTTAAATTCATCGTAGGAACACAAAGTTGGTTTAATAGAAGAAAATACAATGATGCAATTCTGCCACTTGACAATCTCAAGGACAAAAATCAGATGTAATCTCAATATATGAAAGATGACAATTCTTTCCCAACTTAACATACAGTTTTAGTGTAATGAAAACTTAATACGCAGCTACAATAATTGTGACAGTTGGTATTTTCACAGGGACAGATAACCCAATAGAACAGAACAGAGCCCAGAAATATGCAGAGAAACACGTATATTGATAGTTTCTGTAAAACTGAAGTGGAATGAAAAGTACGCACTCTTTAATTAAAAATGCTGGGAAAATTGGATATCCACCGGGGGAAAAAATCACCTGCTACAATATTTTATATATAAAAATCAATGCTAGGAGGAAAAAACACCTAAGTGCAAAATGTACAATTTCTGGAATTAACACAGCATGTTGCTTAGCAAGCTCAGGGTAAGGAAAGATTTATAAAACGGGGGGGGGGGCAAGTAGTTATCACAAAGGAAATTTTTAATAAAAACCCAACTATGTTAAAAATGAGAACATAAGACATGCTATAAGAGAGTTCAGAGACAGACCATATGGATAGGAAAGATTTTGCAGTACTCATAACCCTATAAATGACTCATGTTCAGGATAGATAAGAACTCTTACAAACCAGTAAGAAGAGTCGTGAACAGGCGCTTGCTAAAAGAGGAACTTCATATGGTTAGTAAAAATGAAAAAGTGCTAACTTGATTAATAATCAGGAAAATTCAAATGAAAACTTACTATCTACCCATTGACTAGCAAAAATTTGAAAGTCTGTCAAGAGCAGGACTTCAAACTGTCACTGAGTATGGAGGTAAACAAATCCATTCCTCGAAAACAACTACAATGCTAGGAAAAATGACAAAAACCACCTTTTGGGCATTCTGGAGATTAACCAAAGTCACACATTTATCTGAGAAAACATTTCTTCTTGAAAGCCTGCTGAAGTTTGGAAGAGAAATGTGGGATTCCAGCCCAGGGATATTTCTTCTTTCCCACCTCAGCACCACTATTGTGGAAGTGCTACCGGATCTTCATATGGCAGTATTTCTGCCAAGGTGAAGAGGCAGGGCTCACTCTATTTTGAGAAGAATGTGATGCCCATACTTAGCAATACTGTCCATGAAATTAACATCAAGGAGGCTGATTAGTGGCAGAAGACCAATCACCTGGCTCTGTTAGCTTGAGGTTGTAGCTGTGGCGATGTCTAACATGTTTCTAGCTAGGTCTGCTCACATGCACAGCAAAGATCTCAGGAGGCCTAAACTAATCATCTACTATTGGGCAATTTGAGTCTATATACATGCTTAGAGAAGACTCAGAGGGCCTGGTGGAAAATAAAGCAAGGAGATCTGAAACTTTGAAGGCAAAACATTCCATGCCAGTGGCTGGCTTCAGTGATATCTATGGAGACTTGATTTCAAAGGCCAAGGAAACAAAAACAAAAATAAACAAACGGAACTACACAAATTAAAAAGCTTCTGGAGAGTGAGAGAAACGATCACTAAAATGAAAAGATATCTGACTGAATGGAAGCAACTATTTGCACATCATATATTCCACAAGGGACTAATATCCAACCTCATACAACTCAGTACAAACAAAACAAATAATCCAGTAACAAAATGGGCAAGAGCTAAATAAACTCTTCTCCGAAGAAATGTACAGCTGGCCAACAGGCACATGTAAAATCTTCATCATCACTTATTAGAAATGTAAATCAAAACCACAAAGAAATATGGGAGTTGGTGGGAGCATAAAAATAGCGCAGTCACTGAAAACTTGTTAAAAATTAATGACAAACATCATATGATTCATAGGTCCCATACCTGGGTATTTACTCAAAAGACTTAAAAACATTTGTTCACATAGCAACTTCCATGAATGCACATGCCATTAGTGAAAAAGTGTAAATAATCTAAATATCTACTAACCTGTGAATGGAGAGAACAGTGGTATATTCACACAGTGTAACTAAAGTGTTGATACATGCTGTCTCATGGATGAACCTGGAAAAAATTGTGCCAGGAGAAAGAAGAGAGATGCAAAAAGCTACATTTTATATAATTACATGATAGCCATGATAGTCAAGTTTATAGAGAGACAGCAAGCAAAAGAGCATTGGTCTAAGGCTAGGGGAGTGAGGATTAACTGCACACAAAGATGGTGGGATTTTTTAAGTTATAGAAATGTTCTAAAGCTGAATTATGGTAATAATTGCACAGTTTTAACATTTACTGAAAACATGGATATATACACTTACAATCGGTAAAAGTGCTCTATAAATTATAATTTAATGCAGTTTCTAAAAGAAAGTTGTCGATGTCAAGTGTTGGTAAGGAGACGCCAACAACAAATTTCAAGCACCGCCAGAAAGAATGTAAACTGGTGTAAATACTTTGGCAATAGTTCATCACTGTCTGGTAGAAGATTCTCATACTTCATGATCTAGCAGCTCAAGTTGTGTTCTAGCATATCTTATATGTTCATTGGTGCATTATTTGTAACAGCCTCAAACTGGAAAAAATATACATGCTCAGCAAGAGGAGAATGAATAATCAATTGTGTTATCTTTATACAATGGAATACAATATAGGAATGGAAATACAGATACTACCTTTTCATGTCAACATAGATGAATACCATATATATATTGCGAAAAAGAAGTAATCAAATATATAATTCCATTTCTGTGAATTTCATCATTTAACATTTTTTGTTGAAGTAGCTTTGCATTCTAAGTTTATATAAGTCCATTATTACTCGACATTTCTATATAGCACATTAAGTCCTCTGAACTTTAAAGACAGGCAAAACTAAACAATATTGTTTAAGGATGCCTATGTAGATAGGAAAGCTATGGAAGTCAAGGGCTTTGTAATTCAAAGTTGGATGGGGATTGTCTTTGGGAGAGGGAGGAATAATAAAAAGCAGGGGCCAGAATATGGTGCAGATACTCCTCAGGTACTGGCAATGTTTATTTGACTAGTGGTTAATGTATGTTCTTTGTTATTATTCTTTAAATCCACATGCTTTACCTACTCTTCTTCATCTCTCATACACATGTAATTTATCTTAAGTCTGTCGTGGTGCTTCATTATGTACTCGGCACTAGTATGGTGTGTGTATCCTATGTGTGTAGTAGGCTCACATTAAATTTTTTTGATTCATGATTCTGTAAGTTATCTATAATAATTTCTGCTTTTTTCTTGGAAAATACCCAATGTTCTCTAAATGTGAGATTTTTTTGTGTAATATTTGCTTAATGTTGCAAACAAGTGAATATATATGATGGAAATGCTGACATCCTCAAGTAAATAGTCACATACTGCTATTTCTAAGTATACTGGATGGGTTCCAATCTTTCCTAAGAACACTTTTCTTGAGACACTAAAATCTGGAGTTGAATTCTCCAGAAACTAACTTTAGTGCAGTTATACCATCTTGGTGAAAAGAACCTAAGCTTCTTCCACAAAAAATTCTAAGTGGCTCCCTCCCTCCCACCTCCCACATCTCCTTCCTCTTCTTCCACTCCCACACACTCACAAAGCTTCTTTGGGCAATATCCCTCTCGTCTCCATTTCTCAGCTGTTCTGCAGATGCAGCTCAGTCTACCTAACACCTCTCCACATTAATAGCCTCTCAGTTGCTATGGGGGTTCTTTAGAATAAGTCAAATTGGTAGAAGCTTTTTCTGGGCAAGGTATGTAGCTGACATATAAAGGGACAATACCCTGAGGCTGGGCACTCATCCCAACAGGGAAGGATGAGCTGCCACGCTTGGAGGCAGCACACAGAGCTTGTTGAATTTCGAATAGAAAATCTGACCATGCATAAAAAGAAAGGCGATTTAATATTCTAATTACTTCTCCCCCTCCTCTACTGCCACCTGCAATAGAGACACAGTAGTCCCGTTCCTTTTTATTAGAACGAAGACTATTGGCTCAGTACAGAATCCTCATGTCTGGTGCCAGGATGCTGGGTGTTCCATACCCAAGGCAAGGGGAAAGAATGCAAGGTATAGCACACAGTTGAATTCAGGAAAGTGTGCAGAGACAGAAGAGGGCAGTAACTGAGGCTGCTGGGGGTAGATTAAGAGCCTCAGGTCACCAGCACCACATGTGACGTGCTTGCAAAATAAACCCTATACGTTTTGCTATAATTCTGGTTTAACAAGGCAATAAAGCAGGGGTGGAGGTGGACAAATGTGCTTCCCAGTGCATATATTTTGTCAGGACTTCTGCCCTTTTCTTTTTCCTTCATTAACCTGGCATGGTTGGTTCAGCTGATTGGAAGTTTTGTGTATTGTTTGCTTATGTGTGCGTGGTATTGAGGCTCTATCTCATTGTGCTTGTGTTAGCACAAATCACTGCATTTGAGAAAATGTCACCTGGAGAACTATGGAGAAGAGGGAAAGTGTCACAGGGAAGAAAAATGAATTTAGGCGTCTATGCCTTCTCTCCACCTCATTAAACCAGTAAAAACTTCGATGGTAGATTATCTGTTAACATGAATGCATGTATGTTATTTGTTTTTATTTTTAATATTAAATTATTTTTATTGAGGTGATGTTGGTACAACACAGTATGTGTATTATGGATATAGGTCTAGATCTCTACAAACTTTTGTTTCCACCCATAGCCACCATAGAAGCACTAACCATCCTCTACCACAACTTACAGGGCTCCTCCCCTCTTTGCATCCGAGCCCTGTGTTCCCCTTTGGACAGTTTCAGTTCTATAGTCAGATTTCAAGGGTTTATTTTGGTTGGGTTTTGTCTGTTCTTTTGCTCTGTTTATTTTTCACATGTGAGTGAAATCATTTGGTACTTATCTTTCTCCTTCTAACTTCATTTACTTAGCAAATCCCTTCCAGTTTCATCCATTCCAACTCAAATGGAAAGATTTTATCCTTATTATAGCAAAATAATATTCCATCATGTATATATACACATGTTCTTAATCTACTCACTTGTCATTAGGCACTTAGGTTGCTTCCATATCTTGGCTATTATAAATAGTGCTAAAATGAAACAGGAGTTCATTTACCCATTGCATGAGGGTTTTGTATTTTTTGGGTAGATACTTAAGAGTGGAATTCCTGCATCATATGGTAGCTATATTTTTAATATTTTGAGAAGCCTCCATACTGCTTTCCATAGGGTCTTCACTAGTCTACATTCCTCCTAACATGTAAATAGTTTATTATTTGTACACTCATCAACACTTGTTGATTCTCTTTTAAAAAAAAATATAGGTCATTCTAAGGGTGTGAGATAGCATCCCATTATAGTCTTGATTTGCATTTTCATGATGATAAGTGATGATGGGCATTTTTGCATGTTGCTGTTGACCATCTGTATGTATTTTTGGATCAGTGTCTACTTAGCTTTTCTGCCCATTTTTTGATTGGGTTATTTGTTTTTGTTGAGTTGTATGAGCTTATTGCAGATCTTGGATATTAGTCCCTTGTTGGATGTATGACATGCAAATATATTCTCCCATTTGGCAGGGTGTCTTTTCACTTTAATGATAGTTTCCTTCACTATGCAGAAACTTTTAATTTTGATGTAATTTTTTTTACATATGCTTTTGTTTCTATTTGCTTTTGTTTCCCTTGCCTTTGAGTCCTGTCTCCAAAACCATCACGGATGCATTTTCTTCTGTATGTTTTATGGCTTCTGATCTTGTATTCAAGTCTTTAACTTACTTAGAGTTAATTTTTATATAGGGTGTGACAGTGATCTACTTTTAATATTTTGCATGTGATTTTCCAGTTTCCCCAGCACCATTTGTTGAAGTGACTTTCTCTTCTGCAACGTATACTCTTGGATCCTTTGTCATAAATTAACTGTCATGTAAGTGTGGGTTTATTTCTGGGCTCTTAATTCAACTCCATTGTTCTCTGTGTCTATTTTAATTCCAATGCCATACTGCTCTTTTACTTTTAGCTGTTGTTTTTATTTCCCCTCCCTTGAAATTTGATACCCTACATCAGAAGCACAACTAACTGGATGGCATGATATTGAATCGTGGAACATAGTTCATACACGTGATGCGGAAGCGTTACACATTTCGATGAGTCCAGAAAAGGTCAAACTGTAAGGTTCATCAGTGCCCACATTCAGCACGTGTTGTAATCAGCTTTTGACGAATTCACTACCTTTCACCCACACATTCCATTTTGAATATCATCTGGCAGATCTGAACCTATTTGCAACTACTGTTTATTCATGAACTCTAGCCACTTGGAAAGCCTCTTGAATCACATGGGACCAAACCCAAACCTTTGTAGAAAGGGGCAGATGCTTAATTGTTTTTCTTGATTTACCAGCACTGTCATTTTGCTAAGAGTTTTCAATATCTTGGGGTATACAATGAAAGCCATGGACTCCTTTCTAAAAAGAATGTATTTAAGCTATAGTCCTTTGCCCCAGCACACAATTAAACACACAGTTTTGGAGACTTCAAAGTCTTCCTGAAGTCTGCCGTAGACCCCTAAGGGTTCATGATCCTGGGATGGGAATCTCTGGATTAGTAGAAAACTATTTTTATTTTTTTTGATGATTGGATTTTGACCACAGAGCTCTTCACTCTTGGCCTCAGGGCACACGAACAGTAAATTAACGGACTCCAAATTTTTATTTTAATAACAATTTGCTTTCCTTTCCCAGAATGATGTTTATACACATGAGGTTGCATTCAAGAGGCCTCGTTTTAGGAGCCAAAATGAAATGATTCATTTACACAAAGTATGGGCTTATCCTAATTCTTTAACTAGGTTTTGTCTGTGGTGAACTGGCATGAAACTACCTAGAGGAGATTTAATCCAATTCTGGAAGACTGACTTATAGAAACATATATTTTTAATATATATGTATATGGGGGTGAAATTAGCAACTCTCCTTTAAATGCATACACGTAATTGTTTTCTAAGATAAAGCAAAATTCTAAGGTTTATGATGCATTGCAGGTATTCAGTAGTTCTGATTTTTTAACACATAAATGGATATCTGAAGAATATATTTCTTTTTTGTTATTAAATCAGAATTTCAGTGTGTCCTACTTGTTGCTGCTGAATGGCACATTTGCCATGCAGATGCTGATGCATAATTCACGAACTATTTTAAAATGTCAGAGTTTCCTATAGCAGAATCATTCATTGAGTAGAGAGAGAGACAGAGCTAGAGTTGATTTGTGTAGAGAGACCAAGCTGATTCTTTGAAGTCTGCTACTCACTGGTCTTCATTGTTTGAGAAAACTTGTATTCCCTGACTATGTAGAACTTATGTCACCCTCATCTGTCTCCAAGATTTTCCCTATTAGTCTTCTGCAATTTGGCTTATTGCTACCATGGAATTACCAACCTTTCTTAAATGTTTGCCACCAAATCCCCATTGTTTTCAGCAATGTCCTTAGGCCTGATTTCCCCATGCTTTCTTTTTTATATATAAAGTCCATCATCTGAGAACTGTCAAGCTGCCCGTCCTTACAACCTGCCTCTCACCTAGGCAAGCCTGTGCACCACAGCACTGTTGCTGAGGACAGGAACAGTGGCATCCTTGTCACAGAACGACACTCCTGTTTTATCACTGCGCACTGGGGATGATGGTAGTTTCTGGTCTTCTCGGTTTGTCATTGCCAGAGTGGAATTTCTTTTCTTTTCTTTTTTTAGATTTATTTATGCATACAGAACTGGGGTGCAGGCCAGAGGTGCAGGGGGTGAGAGGAGTCACTAGAGACAGAGTGAGGAGCAGAACAGGCAGATTGATGAAACATACTGCTGAGGGGAGCAGCGGGTGAGACAGGAGAGGTGTGCTGCATCAATATGTACAATCCAAACAATAATGTGATATTCGCAGCAACATGGTGGAGCTAGAAGGGATTATAGGCAGTGAAATAAGTCAGAAGGAAAAAGAAAAATATTGGATAGTTAAACTTACAGAAGGAATATAGGGGAACCAGATAAGGGATCAGGGGGAAAATAATAACAAAAAAAATTGGCAGGCAACTGTAAATCCGAGACATTCTACAGAGGAGGGGGAGGTAGAGGGGTCAGAACAGGGAAGGGAAGAGCAAGGGAACTGTGGCGATGGGGCTGGGGTGACTTGGTGGTGGAAATTCTATGGGGACTACACCTGAGAGGAGAAAGCAAACACTACAAAAATGAACAATGATGTAAAATATATAGAAATAAATAAATTATATTAAGAAAATAAGGTCAATAGGAGAATGTATACAGTAGTAGATGCTAATACACTATAATGTTGTATAGGGCATTTGAATTGTTCCTATTTTCTGTTTTTCATTTCTTTCAGTTCCAGCTGAGCAAAATGGATATTCATTTGTAGGTATTCTGAAATTTAGTAAAAAGATGATGGTTTCAATAAAAAAAATGGTAGCAGCAATTTATAAGATACATGCAATAAATTCCATGTATATCCACTCAAAAATATATGAAAGTTATGCATTATATATGGACATACATTATTATAGTAACTGTACAAAGCCATATGGCTGATTAATGACCATCAACTTCAGGATAAAGGTTCTTTTTGGGGAAGAGAGAGAGGGCAAAGGTTGCAAGTTAGGCTTTCTTTTACCTGTAACAGTAATGTTTTATCTTCACTTGTTCTTTCTTTTATTTTAAAACTCTCTATGACAAAGTTTATATCTTTTTCATATTAGTTTTAGGCTCAAAGCTATCTGCTTGCTTATTACTCTCTGTAATTGCTATGCTTAAATTAATTCATTTTTTAAAGTTTTGAATACAAAGGAAAAGAGCAGTACTGGAGATGCACTTATTAGTCACTGGAATATATTATACCTGTTTGGGGTTCAGGATCAACAATAAAGACTTAAAATCTATATGTACCAATAAAAGGCATCATTTAAAGATTGTGCAAGTTTATGAATTTGGAAAATATGTTCACCCATGACCCCATCACCACAATCAAGATGTAGAACAGTCCATTATTCTGAACATTCCCTCAAGTATCTTTGTAGTTGATCCTACCACCTCTGGCTCCAGGCAACAATGGGTCTGCTTTCTGTCACTGTAGATTCATATTACTTTTCGTAGAAATGCGATGGTAACATCATACACGAATTTCATTTTTGTGTCTGATTTCATTTGTTCAGCATAAAGATTCTAAGATTCGTACTGTAATAAGTCAGTAGTATGTCCTTTGCATCTATTGCTGACTAGTGTTTCATGACAATGTTACACACTGTTTAGTCATCTGTTTTTCTTTCTCTTAGCCATTATAAATAAAGGTTCTATACACATTCATCTGTACACAAGTATCCATTTCCCTTGGGTAAATAACAGGGTTTCTGAGACATATCAAAAGTATATGTTACATTTGGGCCCTCCCTGGTGGCGCAGCGGGATAAAGCAAAGCATTGAGAAGTTAAAGCCACTTCTGCATGAGTTCGATTCCCGCCTGCCCCAGAGGTGACCACATGGTGTGGCAGACCTCTCCTGACCCGCCCGCTGCTCCCCTCAGCAATGTACTTTGTAGATCTGCCTGTTCTGCTCCCCACTCTGTCTCTGGTGAAGCCTCTTGCCACCCCTGAGCCTCTGGCCTGTACCCCAGTTCTGAATGCACAAATAAATAAATCTTAAAAAAAAAAGTATATGTTACATTTTACCAGATCCTATCAATTAGCTTTTGAAGATTCTTGTATCATTTCAACATCCCTACCAGCAGTGTATGAGAGTTTCAGTTGATCTACCTGTTCATAAACTGTTGGTATTATCAATCGTTTTATTTAACCATTTCAGCAAATGGGTGAGTAGTGGTATCTCACTGCAGTTTAACTTACATTTAGCTAACAACTAATGATATTGAGCATCTTTTGACATAGTTGCTAGCCACTCATGTATGCTCTTTGTGAAATGTTCCCTTAAATCTGTTGTCCAATCAAAAATTTAGATTAGTTTCTCACTACTGAGTTGCAAGGGTTCTTTACATATTACAGATGACATTTTTATGTCCGGCCTTTTAGATGTGAATACCCTTTGTATTAATGGTTGTGTATGGTGTGAGGTAGGGAAGTTCAGTGTGCACTATTCCAGTACTGAATTGAACTAGCTTGTTTTCTGCTCCACTTCTACGCTTTGTGCCATGTGAAATAACAAATGTCATTAATTTGACCTAAAGAATATCTGTATGTATCAATTCTCACAACCAACTCACTGTTTTTCCCTCTCATATTTCTAGTAAGAGAAGAGAAGAGGAAGAGAGAGAGAGTGAGGGAGCAAGCAAGAGAGCGAGCCTCATTAATTCTTATTCCTGTTTACTGGAGAGCACTGACATACAGCACCATCAAGGTTACACAGTAACTGGGGACAAAATTAGTTTAAATCCAAGTTGTCTAACCTTTCCCCTTCTGTCAGCTCTGGTACATTTGCCCTGCTAACGGCAGTTCTCTTTCTGATTCTGTGGTGGAAACCCCCATTGTCTCTTGCTGGGTGCTCCATAACCACCTTTCTGTTTCTATCACAAGCTCATCCTGCCAGCCTACGCTTGTTTGTTGGTAAAGCAGCATTTCCTGGTCTCAGACTGACACAGAGCCCTGATTGCTTGTCTCATTGGGTCCAGGCTCTCCTCTGGGTCTCCAGGCCCTTCCTCATCTTACACTAACTTTCTTCCCTATAGGCTGGCGCCTCACATTCATCCCAGGCACTGTGCTTTTCGTCCCCCAGTTGTGCTTGTCTCACATGCCACCTCCTTCTCGGCAAGGGCTTCTCTAGGCTCTAGCCTCATCATACTGCTTCACTGTGGACTCTTGTCACATGCTCTGCCTGAGCTCTGTATTTTCTTATATTGCTTGTTACTGTTACACGTGTACATCTGTCTCCCCAGCTGCAACAGTGTCTGCGGCAGTGCAAATGCTATAGCCTATAGCCTGCTCTCTGCCAATGCTAAGCATATACATGCTTCCCTGGTTTACTCTAACATTCTCACTTTTAAATTTTTTTAAGATTCATTTATTTATGCATACAGAAGTGGGGTGCAGGCCAGAGGGGCAGGGGCGGTGAGAGGATTCACCAGAGACAGAGTGAGGAGCAGAACAGGCAGATGGATGAAATCCACTGCTGAGGGGAGCAGCGGGTGGGTCAGGAGAGGTCTGCTGCGCCCTGTGGATCACCTGGGGGCAGCGGGGATCCAACTCCTGTTGAAGTGGCTTTAGCTTCTCAGTGCTGTGCTTTAACCTGCTGAGCCACCAGGGAGGGCCCCTCAGTTTTTAATTTTTTAAAATGTTATTATTACCATTATTTTATTTACTGAAGTACCACGGTTTTACATCTTTGGTAATATTTTCACAGCCCAAGATTTCTCCCCTCAGGTTATTTTGTCATTCTTTAGCTGATTAGAATTAATGTCAAGTTCAAGTCAGAAAGATACCTCTTACTTCGGAGAATTAATTGCCTTTTTAACCCATCTCTGGCCACTGGTACGTTGGTTTTCCTAGAAGAAGGAAGGCCTATATATATGTGTGTATATATATGAAAGGACCTCTATAGTATTCTCACCTGCAACATCTTGGTTTTCTTAACAGGTTTCGGGGTGGCTGGGAAAGTCGATTTTCTCTAAGTCCAGGTCAGAAGTGATTTGGGAAGAAAACACAGGTGACTGGAGAGGGACCATACTCTCTCCGGGACATCAGAACAAGGCAAGGAACTGGGCCCCAAATGCAAGCCCGGCACAGGCAGACGCTTCTAGCTGGCGTGGCTGCTGATTCCTGACAAAACAAAGGGAGAAACTTGATTCGGAAAACATTTAAAACATTTCTTCTCCAAGCGCACGTAGGAAACACGGTAGAAGAAAAGTATGCGAGGAAACAAACTCCTCCTCCTCCTCTTTTCCATCCCCATTGTTAATGGAAGCGGTTCCCCCGGCACTCTCGCGCTCTCCGCTCCCAGGTGAGCCATTAAGGAGCTCGCGCTGCGCGGCGGGGGCTCGCAGGGCCTCCCTGTGGAGCGCAGCAGGGAGCGGCTCCCAGCTGCACCGACAATCAGCAGCCCCCTTGGCCTTTCCTAGTTCGTGAAAATTCCAGTCTAATGTCATCAGCCATTTAATCTACTCTGTCCATCTCACAAGACGGGTTCCGCTGTCGTGGCTGGTGGGGAATTTCAGCTGTTTGATGGCCTAATAAGGTGTTCCGGAGGGACAGCGAATTACCTGTGATTTTCGGTATTCATTATAACAAACTTGCAATGGCATTGAATTGGGTTTTTACATATGTGGAGTCTCACCCTGTGAAGAAAAAAAAAGAAAAGGCTGCAAATACAATGCTTTCAGATGAAAATGGGGGTCCACTATTTGAGTGCGGTCTTTTTGCTCTGCTCCGCATTACTGCAGCTAGGATTTCTGGTGTTGCAGGGAACCAGTCGAGAAAATAACAATCCTTTATGAACAATTTCAGGTTTTCTAACCCGTTTGCAATCTCCTGCTTTAATTTGTTTTCCATTAGTACATGCTCAAGTGGAGTGAAAAGAAAGAGCGCCACGTTGGGAGGGGAGCTGGAGCCTGGCCCAGCTCCGTGCTCTCCTCTGTGACCATGGTCTGGTCATTTCCCTTGCTGGGCTGAAGTTTCTTCATTTTCGAAAAGAAGGGCTCAGACTGCTGCTCGCGAATGGCCCCTCCAGCTTTGATATTTTGAAGTTTCAACCAATGAGGCTGTTTTCATTTTTTTTTTTTTTTGTAACTGGCATTGGCAGATTTTTAGGCAATCTCTCTTTTCTCTCAATAATAAGCCCCAGAGGTGGGATTTCAAAATTAGAATTTCCTACAGGCTGCAGCCGTAATGATCGAGTCATTACAGGAGTTCTATTAGAGCTAATACTCTTATCTGTAGATATCCAGGCAAGCAGTAATGTTTGATGATCTCTTTGCTGCTTCTCTATGGTTCTTTATCCGGTGGTGTTTATATAACTAATGGATCCTAGTGGTAAGAAAAGTGAAAATGTAATAAGTGAAGGAAAATAAAGCTCCCTCCTTTTATCCCCCCCTCCCCCCCCTTTCTTTGTGATGGTGTCTCAGCCAAACCACCTGTGTTTTACTGCTGGGGGGGGGGGTTGCTGGTGGTGAGCATATTTGCTGACATTCATTCACTGCTAATAGGGGCTGCTAATAGCATTCTGTCTCCAGTCAGGTTGACATAGTTGATTTTTTTTTAACTTTTTTTTTTTTTGCAGTTCTGTGAGTTCTATCAAGTTGAACAGCTGAAAATCAAGCATATTAAGAAATTCCCTGAGTATTCAAGTGAGCTAATTTTCCAAAGCCAGGCTTGAGCATAGAATTTGGGGAAAAGGAATTTAGAGTGGATCAGATAAGAACCAGGACTTTGTGCCCAGAACTTCGGGGGAGGCAGGGAGTTGGAGAGTAAGTGGGATGCATCAAGTGATGGCTGGGTGCTGAACTTGGTGACATCATCTGTAACCTCAGGCCTCCTCCATAGACCACACAGCTAGTGAATACACTGGCATATATGTGCGAGGACATTCAGATTTGTCATAGATTTTTACGTGTAATCTACTCACTCTTCATTTATTCACTCAGTTTTGCACATAACCCTGCTGCTTTTCATGTACACTTTGGCAAGACTCCTGAAACCCATTTCCTCCTGCATTTCTGTCTGCTCCTTCTCTGTCTCCTTTATAATTTCCTACTCATTTCTCCAATTTGTAATATAGAAGTGCCCCAAGGTTTAGTCCTTAATTTCTTTTCTTCTTTAGCAATGCCCACTCCCTTTGTGATTTCATCCAGTAGACTATCTTAAGAGATCATCTATACACTAACGACTCCAGAACTTACAGCTCTGGTACAGACCCTTTTTCTCAATTTCCAAATATATGTCTACTTGACATTTTCACGTGGATTTATAATATGTAATTCAAACTTAGCAAGTCAAGAATTGACTTCTCCCTCAAATTTGCTCATCTCACAACCTCCCCTCCCCAGGTAATGGCTCTAGATTCTTCTAGTTGCTCAGGCTAAAAACCTCAAAGTCATCTTGACCCCTCTCTTTCTCGGACACTTCACAACCAATTCATCAGGAAATCTTGTTGGTCCATAAATACATATACCCTACTGCACACATCACCAAAGCGCTAATTTTCCCACCACAAATTGACCGCCTCTACGTGTTCCTCACACCCCACTTCCACTGTTGGAGGGAATGTAGACTGGTGGAGCCCCTATTGAAAACAGTATGGAGGGTTCTCAAATCTTAAAAAATAGACCTACCATATAAACCAGCACATGTGCTTCTAGGTAAGTACTCAAAGAATGTAGCACTTCTAATTTGAAGGTATATTTTCACTTCTATGTTCATTGCAGCACTGTTCACAAGAGGCACGTTATTTCATGAAGGTGACCAAGAACAGATGACTGGATTAATGCTTTGAGAAACCTCCATACTGTTTCCAATAGGGGCTCCACCAGTCTACATTCCCACCAACTGTGGAATTGGGGTGTGAGGAACAGGTAGAAAAGATGAAATCTTGCCATTTGTGACAACATGGAAGAAACTGGAGTGGGATTAGCTAAGTGAATAGGCCAAAAGGTGAGAGACAAACACTGGGTGTCTTTGGTGCAGGGAGTCATGTTAATGAATTAACTCCCACCAAACTCTAGACTCTTCGAGCTTCTCTTCAAACTCAAGAGGACGTACGATATCATCTTCAGCTTTGCATCCACTTTTGGCTGGCAATATGTCTTGTACATTATAAACACTTGCACAACATCTGAGTTGGAATTAAGATGTAAACATGTAGTAGATGCATATGTTGATGTATAAGGCCGTATCCCTGAAACATATACAATGATATAAACCAGTATTACTCCAATAAATAATTTCTTAAAATATGAATCGAAGTGAGGCCTATCCATAGTAAACACACCATTTTACTGTGTGGTAACTAAACTCTTTAAAGGGAAGATGATGTCTCATATTGTTTCTATATTTTATAACTGTGTTTAGAATGTTTGCCTTTTTATTATTCCAATCACACATTGGCCAGATGTCTTCAGGGACATCTTTCCAACAACTCCCTGATCCCTTTCCTGTTCCAGAACTGATGGTTTGGAGACTATCCTCTTGTGAATAGCATTTGGCTCATTTTTTCCTAAATGCATTACTTTGTATTTGTTCACATTGAAGCTCATCTGTCACTTCTTCACTCAGAAATACAGGCTTGCAGGACCCTCCTAACATTTATGTAGTGACTTAGGATGTCACTATTTTGAAATGTGCAAAGGACTTATCTATCATTTATGAAACTTCTTATTTAAAATATATTTTTATTAATGAATACATTCATAAACCTGGTGTGTGATGGCTGATTTTCTAAGTAATTTATAGCCATCTATTTAATGAAATTACTCCTGCTCCCACCCTGGGGGCTCTCACTTTATATTCTGTCAGGGGTTCTTTACCTAGAAGTAAGTCTTTGGGAGTGTGTGAATTTTGATGGAAACTACATTTCCAGTTTGGTTAAAGTCCAATAACTGAGATTTAGCATTTCTTCCGTTTATAAATGTAATGTTATAAATGTAAATGTTATTTATGTAAATGTATGTTCCATTATTAAATGTAACAAAATACAGAGATTTTAACAATACCTGCATCTTTCCCACCAGTATCACAGGCAACATTGTATCACATATGATTGTAGATTTTGGGAAACATTTGTGTTAATATTTCAAAATTATAGTAGTTTTTAGACCTGTCATTGTACTTAAAGTGCTAAAGGAACACGTTACTGTACACAAATGTGTTTTGATAACTGTATTATTTCCATATATTTGATTTCCTGTTATCTTTAGCATTTTATTTCATGCATTTGTTGAAATGTTATCCTGATAAGGACTTCATAGGCTTTCCCAGGAGTCATGCCACCGAAAACTGTCAGGAACTCTTATTTTACATTCTCTCAGCCTTACTAGGCAGAGTTTGCAGCTGAGGCAGGGAAGAGAGATAGGAAGAATTCAAGAGTCCTGTATTGTTCTCCCAATTCCACCACCCACTTTTTAGCTGTATGACCAAAACTGGGGCACCTCAACCTTCTGAGACTTGTTTCCTTAACTGCAATAAAATGATCAGGGAACCATCTCCTCCTGCTAGGTCACAGATGACATATGTCTATTTTTAAAGTTGCTTTGAAATTCCTATAAAGTGCCACATAAGGTATTTATTGATAACAATTAATGAATAATGTCTTCTGATGCCCCAGAATATTAAATTTTAGGGTAGTCTAATATTCACACAGAGTGGGAGTGAATGCAATTCAGTAGAATATTCTTTAATATGTCCTGAATCCCTCTTCCCACCCCAAATCTGATATCTATGTAAGGTTCTATTGCATTAAATGCTCATGTGTGCCAAAAATTCCTTTTCCTTCCTTCTGCTACCCCGATTACTTGCTTCAGTATGCCTTTGAGACCTTACATCCAAATAGAAAATGTAGGCAAGTTGAAATCTTAAAACTTCCTGTGCAACTGAAAGACTGGTAAGATACTATGGATATTGAGCCACAGGAGAAAAGATAAGGACCCTCTAGCACCCTTGGTAATGGGACATGCTCTCTCCTGTGACGGGAGGGGATGAAAGTGGAAGGATACTGGCAACTGTATCATTAGACAGCAGAGGGTAGTTTCTTCCCTTCGTAGGCTTGGGTCAGGCAGTATTTACCTCTCCTGGACAATTGGTCAGCTAAATATCTGAATATCTCTGAGTGTTATGCTTTATTCTTCCTTTATTCTTCCTTTAATCTTCTGGGATTCTTAAAACCGTAAAGATAGCCCTGGTGTCATTAAAGCATTGTTAATGTGACTATTAGTTGAATATTAATTACAATTTTTTTATTGAGACCTACTTCACTGGGCATAGTTAGGATGGAGCACTTTACACTGAGCCACGTTTCATAAATGATCCTTTGTGGGAAGTATAATGATTCATCATTTATTCCACTTATTTCAATAAATAATTGGCAGGTGGAAAATTTCCCTTGTCTTCACAGGTATGATTAAAGCAAGGTATTCCAGGACCCATAGGACTGATGAAGCAAGCCTTCTGTGAATGGCACAGACCTTGAGTGAGGGTGCTAATGTGAAAATAACCTGAGCTTCAAGCTGGTGTCACAGCGGGTATTTGGGAGGACCGTGGCTTTCAGCATGAGTGGACTGCCATGGAACCCTATTTCTAGCATCTTCCTTCAATATACTGGTAACCCAGAGACAGCCAAAGCCAGAGAGGGCAGGGGTGGCATGTGCACAATGGAGTAAACATGGAACCCCAAAGTTACATACACATGCAACAACTGACAAGTTTCCTGGGAAGAAAAAATACAACAGAACACCAAAGTGAGGTATAAAAAAGGAATATTTATCTTTTAAAAATACAACTTTGAACACTACTGACATCTCATTTACAAAGTATGTTCCTGAAATACCCCTCTTAGCTCACTTCCTCAGTTTGAATCAAGATTCAAGGGAGGGCCTGCTTGTGTTAGAATAAGCACCTCTACCACCACCGCTAAGGAGAAGATCGTCTCTGCCTCCAGACTTTAGCCTCAAATAACCATCCAATCCCCTTCTTCTCTGCCAAGCAGGGTTCCTGACCCGTCTGTGCATCCTCTGCCATGGCAACCTACTGGTGGGCACTATAGAACTGGGGGGACCCCAGCAATCGGCACCCAACGTGGAGCTGACGTTTTTACAGGAAGCTTCACAAACTGTGGCCCATTATTTATTCGTTGCCAGGAGTTTTCTATTAATACTCATATCAACTCTTTACAAACATTCAGCATGAAGTAAACATAGTATTTACAGCAGTACACGGTTTGCAATTCAACATACTGACAGCAGAAGGAAAAGGAGCAACAGACTTTGTAAGAAAGCCAGAGGGAAAGCATATTAAAATAAATCCCTTCTGCTAATGTGTGCGTGTGTGCACACACACTCTCACATCTGCTCACATATGTTTTAATTTGTAGAAAACAAAACATGCCCTCCTTCAAAAGCAGACTATTTACAACGTGATTCTGAGCAGCACGTTGACAGGCCAGTCAGCCTGGACATTTGCACTTTGCGAAGACAGCTAGATTTATTTACTTATTTTGAATTCTGAAATCTTTAATCTGATATATTAGAGAAAATAACTTTGAAACATTTGTCAACTTTTGGCTCACAGTAAATTTGCAAAAAGCCACAAGCCATGCTATTGTCCTTTAAAAGGTGAATCTGGTCAAACACCTTTTAGAAGACACCAATGTGTTATTATTTTAACCGGCTCACTAGGGATTAGAAAGACAAGTGAGTTACAGAGTGCCTCCTGCTCCTCTCATCCCTCTCACCAGTAGCAACATTAACGTGAAGCAACGAAACACAAAGCACATAAAATCTTCAAAAGCTTTCAATGAACAGTGTTAAAAAAATACTGAAGACACTGAAAACACCCAAATACGCTTCAGCCTCAGGCCTTTTTCAATACTACTAGTAAAAAAGACAACCAATTGACAGAGGGAGGAAGTTACAGCACTTGAGGTTTGAGTCTTTTTAGGGCCTATAGCTCGAGGTGCTGCTCTAGGATCCTTATCTTAACTCAAAAGATATTCCAGGAATGAATGGACAAATTGAAAACAATTTCCACTTGAAAACCATTGAAAATACAAATCACTTTCTAAGCTTGTCCAGCCCACATTTATTTTCAGGATCCCAAGGTGTTCAGCAAAGTGATTTAGGTCAGTTTCAAGCCCTCAAAGCCACAGAATTTCCATCTCTTCTCTAAACTGGCTCCAACACCAGTCATTTCCTGCTTGAAGGTGTGCTGGAGCCGGCTCATGAGACATTCAACGTCGCTGGTGCAGATCTATGGGAGAGAAGACAGGTCCAGTCAAAACCAACTCTGCCTATCCTCTCCTGACTGGGCTTTTCTTTCCCAGCTTTAGAATGCTGATGAGTACAGCTGTGTGTGTGGGAGCGTGCGTGCGTGCGTGCGTGCATGTGTGCGGCGAGTGGCTCCCAGGTGGCAGCGTCCCTCTACTGTGACCACCAGATAGAGCTTTTCTTTTTTTATGTATTTCACAACTGATTCGCACAATCAATACACCTACTTTACGCGTAGGTGTAAAGTTCCATGAGCCTTAGTGCATTTATACAACTGTGCGACCGACACAGCTGAGTGTTACAGCATTCCCTCACCTCCTCCAAACTCCTCTGTGTCTCTTTGCAGTCAGTCTTCATTCCATTTACTGACCTAGACCGTTTCACTGTGGTTTTGCATTTTCTGGATATTTCATGTATGTGTAATCATACACAGTATGTTCTTTCGGGATAGTTTCTTTCACTGAGCATGATGTTTTGAGATCGACTGCCACTGAACTTTCTATTGAAAGGGCTGGTGTCACTTGTGTGCTGAGGCGTGGGCCTGTAGCTGGCCGAATGGTGGCTGATCAGGGATGCAGGGTGCTGGCCCACTGAAGCTGCAAAGCTCCCCTTGTGTGGGAGGAGGGAGGTGGGAATGGACATGCATTAAGTCACAAAGGAGAAGTGACAGGATTGGGGAACGTTCTGTGTTCCCACTCTGCACATTGTCTCTCCCCACCGTACACCACCACAATCCCCTCCCCCCCATCAATGCAGTAACAAACCTGCACACCCCTTTCAGGATTTCTTCAGGTGTCCATCTTTACGTGGCTAGCAACCTTCCTAGCTAAACCTGGGCACCAGGGCTTGGCAGAAGAATACTGGGAGTTCCTTAAAGAAACCAATTTGCTGTCTCACTGAATACTCCTGAAGCTGGAGAGAGGGACTCCGCCCCAATTCTGCTGACACCCTGTAGGCTCCCTTGGGGTGGCAGCAGTGTGAGAGAAAACTGCTCAGGAAGAATTGGACCCCAGCTGGGGGACAGCTTAGGCCTTCCTCCCAGTGCAGCTAGTTGACTGGATCCAGTTGAGGAAGAAGCACATTGCAGAGCATCATGTGGAGCTGGAACCCCATTTCAGAAAACAAATATCTAATGCTTACAGATACATACACACGATGGCAGTCCAGCACGGGTATAGAAAAGGGCCTGAAATAAGATATTCTAAACCAGTGACAGTGGTTATTCTTGAGGGGTGGGATGGGACTAGCTTTGCCTTTACTATGTTTTTACATTGCTTACTTTTTAGGTCAGTATATATGCATTATTTTTGCCATTTCAAAAAAGCAGCAGATCATTTTACTGACATATAGCTCATTGACATACCACTTCCACTGACCACTTGGTCCCGAGCTCACATTCCATCCTTCCCTTAGCTGCCAAATGGGCTATTTAATTGCAGAACAGCATCACTTCCCAGAGATAAATGAGGGGACTGCTAGCTAGCACTAAAATAAACGCCATGAGGAGGATTTATTACCACAGCTGGATTCCCAAATGGGCCAGTTACTTTGTTATGAGGACATGTGCTTAAATGGCTTAACATGGTGGACAGCCAATTGTCAGGCCTCTGCATTTGAATGGCATTCTCAGAAGGCCCAGCTCCTGTGAAATAGTGAATATAATCCAGGAGCGAGTTCAATGAGTGCCACTTCTGAAAAGAATCTATCATGAGCTTACTTGCTCCGAGTGGCTTGAGGTCCCTAAGAGTTCTCTCCTGCCTCTAAGAGGCATCCTTACATCCTTGACTTTCTAGGGAAATAGCACTTGCCCTTGTTCCTGTGTCCTGAGAGCTCCCCCACAGGAGACCATCCAGGAAAGGAAGTGGTTCAGGAGATGAACCGTGATCCAATATCCAGCTGGCTAGAGACTAACTGTCCCAGGCTTTTTTTGTCCCTGTCTTGGCTGTTTCATCACAGATAAGGGCGGGGGCAGTAGGGGTGGTGATAAGGGGGAGAAGGGTGGAATAAGGCTTTCCATTCTGAACATTAACATCTACTGATGGTGAAAGACCCAAGACATAAGTTTGACTGGTCAGAAATATTGGCTAATTTGTAGCCTATAGGTAAAGTAAGAGAAAGGTGGAAAACTCCCCTAAGGAATATCCTGGAAGTAGGGTGGTCAATGCGTTTAGTTTGGCCTAGGCCTTCCCTGGTGTTAGCTTCGAAGTCCCAAGTTCCAGGAAGTCTTTCAGCCCCAGGCAAACAGGCACAGGAGGTCACCCTACTGAAGCTTGCCACTGAATCACAATGATAAAAGGACAGAAAATTTTCCTTAGAGCTGTAACTAATGACCCATTTACACCTGAGGGGGAGTAAAGTCACATATTCACAAACAACCCTGTGTGCCTATTACAGCCCCCCCCCCCAACATACCTTATTATCTAGACGGTGTAAGTAGGAACAGATATATTCGATGCTTGCTCCGAATGGGTGGACATGAAGGAAAGTGGAGATAATCCCTATGACATAATAGCACAGAAGTTACACTTCGGCATTATTCCTTGAGCTGCCATATGGCAATGTATAGCAAGAGCTAACTTGTGTACAACATATCAGACACTGTTCTCATTTTACATCATTTTTACACATTTAGTCTTTACAACAACCCTGTGAGATAGATATTACCACCATCATTTCACAGAAGAGGACACTGAGGCACAGAGAGTTTAAGCAACTTGCCCAAGGTCCCACAGTTGGGAAGGGGAAGAGCTGATACCTGAATCCAGAGACTTCCTCTTAATCACTGCCCATGCTGCCTCTCACTATACCATGCCACCTGCCTGGCATTGGAAGAGTTGCTTCCATCGTTCACGGTGGCAAACGACCACTTAGACCTACATTTGACCATGAGGTTAGTCTGTGCTGGATGCCTGCATTTCCTTTGCATGGTCTTTACATTGGACTTTGGCCTCTTACGTGTGAGGATTGTTATGCTAGCAGAAGTGCAAAGCTCAGGGGTACAAATCTTTGTCTGATTAATCTTCTCATGCCTCTCACAAGAGAATCTTTTTTTTAAAGATTATTTATTTATGCATACAGAACTGGGGTACAGGCGCAGGGGCGGTGAGAGGATTCTCCAGAGACAGAGTGGGGAGCAGAACTGCCGACTGACAAAGTACACTGCTGAGGGGAGCAGCAGGTGGGTCAGGAGAGGTCTGCCACGCCATGTGGGTCAGCTCCTGGGTGGGGATGGAACTCATGCTGAAGTGGCTTTAGCTTCTTAGTGCTGTGCTTTAACCTGCTGTGCCACCAGGGAGGGCCCTCACAAGAGAATCTTTTAATGGTATTTGGGCTTTATTCTGTGACTGGCTTTGTATAGAAAAGCTAAACGTTTCATTCACTTAAGTGATCACAAGCATTTTGTTTGTGCTCAGAGCCCTGAGTCTCTTCAAGTTATTTTTGTGGCGGTCGCAGCCTCTGGGACTGGGCTTGACTTCTTCTTAGCTCAGCATGAGTCTGAGGTGACTGGCAGCTGTTGTGCTAGCTTCATTGTTCTGGCCATCAGATTAATTGTTTTAACTCTACTTTCTTTGGCAATAGGTAAAAAATAAATTGCTCAAAAGTTTACTGCTTCTTTCTCTAAGTTGTCTGAATTCACCTCCTTTCTTAAGATCTTAGGTGTATCTCATTGACCCAGCATTGAGTTTGCTACAAACTGCCAGGAAATAAGAACTAAATCTGATTTGGCTTTTTAACTACAACTTCTCCATCCATTTAAGAGACTGGCAAATGATAGCACAAGTTTAAATTGTAGTTTGAAGTTGAAATCAGTTTTTCTGTGAAAATCCTCCAAATATTACATGGTGAGGAGGTTAGCTGAACAATCCACATTGCAAAGCTGCTGAAAATGTATGCTATTATTTACAACGTACCTTATTTTTTCCCCCAATAGGGATGTCACAATATTTATTTCATGAAATCTGAAAAATGACTACATGTAAGTTATAGGCTTAATATTTTCACCTAAAGTTTGTTCTTTATTGAGGTGGATGTTGACTGACAACATTGTGTGTGATTTGGAGGTATAGGCTTGCACCTCACCACTTTGTTCTGAAATGATTTGGTGAAGTGAATTTCAAAACACTGACTGTTTGGAAGCAAATTCTTTTTTTAAAGATTTATTTATCCATGCATAGAGAACTGGGGTATAGGCCAGAGGTGTGGGGGGTGAGAAGATTCACCAGAAACAGAGTGGGGAGCAGAACAGACAGATACTGAAACACACTGCTGAGGGGAGCAGCGGGCGAGACAGGAGAGGTCTGCTGTGCCATGTGGGTCACCTCCCTTGCCAGGGACTGAATTTGTGCTGCAGTGGCTGAGGATAGCTTCATAGTGCTGTGCTTTAACCCACTGTGCCACCAGGGAGGGCCCCTTAGAAACTTAAATTATTAAGATGATGGTCCATATTCACGAGAATTCTGAATGCTATGGCCAAGAAAGTCCATGAGAGGCCAAGAATAGCATCATAGGTTTCAGAACACTATGCAGTTTTTGCGGGTTCACATCCATAGCAACATTAAAAAAAAAAACCCAGCTTTTCCTTTCTGTGTGCTCCAAACTACCTACTTTAAAAAAACAAGAAACACTCTAAGTGTCTCTTTTTCTAGAACTATCCATTTACAGAAACTTCTTCCTACCCCAGCACTTCTCTGACTGGTCTCCCTGTTGGCATGCCAATTTGTTATAGAACCTGAAGTTGGAAAATGGAAATAAGTTGTCACTTTTCTTGAAGACTCCATGGCAGAGCCCTCTGTGCATCTTTATTAACATTTCAAAGTATTAACTCTGAGTGCAACACCTATTACCAAAGGAGGCAGAATATCTATTCAAAATATGCAGAAGCCAATTGCCCCAGGAATACTTTTGAGACTGGGTGGAAGGAATGTGTGACTGAGCTTCTAGGAAGCAGCTGGCATTATCTACTGAGACCCAAGATCGGTCCCTTTTAAATAGCTGCATCTTGTAGGCCCTCAGTCTGTCACTGGTTTCCAAATGGAATGTGATATCAACACGCTTTTGTCAACAGTGCTGTAAGCACAAAATGGTTCCCATTCATGAATGGCTTAACTGTGCTGAGTATTTAGACACATCTCATTTAATACTCTGAGTCAGTCAATTGAGGCGGGTCAGATGATCATGCCTATTTTGTAGATGGAAAAACTGAAGTTCAGGGTGGAAATAGTGGGGCAAAGACCACTTTATTCCTTAAATGCTTATGCTACCTTGTCTCCCTAAATCGGGTTTTAGGTAATGGCAGCAATTCTAACATTGATCTCATCAGAGCCCACTTGAGTCCAACACCCCACAGGCAGCTTCCTGAGTCATTTAACAGTAACCCGGGAAAAAGCAAACAAGGAAAGCACTTCTTCAGAAAGCTGATCTGGAAACCCTCTGCCAAATGTGCTTTGCACTGCCCCTTGGGTGGGAGTAAGAGGGCTCAGCTACCCTTGCATAGAGAAAACATCTACAATGAGTTTCTCCAGGGGACCCTGTTGGCATCCAGTGCTGATGCCGAAGAGCTTGATGTGCCAGTGGCCGCAGAAGCTGGGCGCTGATACTACCTTTCTGCTTCTTCTATTTTTGGCCATTACCATTTTTACTGAAATCTGTACTAGTTCTGACTCAGTTGTCTTTAGGATTCTGGTCCTTGTATTGTCAAGCTTCATAAATGCTTGGTGTGTGCTTATTGCTTGCCGGGAAGCCCTCCCCACTGCCACAACACGCTAGACAGTGTATGCGGGTGTTAGCTTCCTTACCCACTAGGAGGGCTTCGCGCTCAGATTTGATCGGACTGCTGTTCAGGGTCTTCTCGAGAGGGTAGTCGCTATCCTGGCTTGAGGCACACAGTCTAGAAGCACAGCTTTCCTGGGGAAATAACAGGCTTTCTGGGTCAGTTCACCTAACTGATAATAGACTTGGTTTCAGTTACAGAAGGGAAAATAGCATTCATTAAACCGCCCCCCCCCACACATAATCCAAAGCTTCCTTATGGTTTCAAAACACAGAACAATTTAGATATTCATCTTTACCAGTTTTTTTTCCTGACATCATTCTTAACTCTACAAATTTCTGGGGGAACCAAACACAACATTTCTTGTCTGCTGGACGCCATATACTATATACTGTTAGGTATGTTTTAGCTTCATTCTATAGTATGAGGAAAATGAGGCTCAGATAAATCAGGGTAATTGTCCAAGATCACATCGCAAGGAAGTGGACGAGTCAGGGTTTCAGTTCAGGCATCCAATAAAAGGACTCTTGGTAATTTTCTGTCTCTGAACGGAGAATCTACAGCATGGTTAATCCACTCGCAGGCAATCAACTCTGGGTCCTTCAACTAAAAACCAGAGCCTCTTATTTATTGACTATCAGCTCTCCTCTCTCTGATAAGGACATTATCAGTTAGGATAGTTCTGACTTTACAAGCGAAAAATGACCATGACCAAATATATCATTAGTCAGTGGCCTTTATTGATGAACGTGTTCCCCTCTCTGAGCAGAGCAGGTATGTTTCCTAGGAGATATTCGAGTGAAATCCATGTCCAGCAGTCAAACTGGAAAAGATCCCCAGACCTTTCAGAGATCATTCTTTTGCTCTTTGAGGACATTTTTTTTTCTGTATTATAAATGCAAAGGAAGAGCCTTCAGAAAGAATAAAAGAAGTGACTACTTCAGTAATTTCAGCAGATCATGGCTGACTCAGTTTGTCACAAGCCCTCAGCGGGGAGGGATTTCCTTATGTTTTCTTTAAGATGTCTTCAAAGCTTCCAGGACGCTGCCCTTGAGTGAAATGAATGGTCTATGCTGCAAGTTATGTTGCTTGCGGATTTACAGGCTTCCTGGCTGTAGTCAGAAGGGAAATGTTTCTCGATGACCTACTCAATCTCTGGCCTTTAGAATCCAATCCAGGCAGTAACCGTCATGCCAAGTTTGATTTAAGCTGCGGGTTCACCTCTAAGCCATGGGCTGTACATCTGCTTCTCACCCCCTTAAAACATTAAATGATCCAGTAAGCCATTTCTTAAGTGTGAGAGTGTGGCAGATTGGGGTTGATTTAAGATGTGAAGACATCCTGAGAAGCTTTAGTCATCGTGAATAGAAATGCAGCCTTACTGAAACCTGACTTCCACTGTATTATAGTTGGCATTAAAAAAAATTAGAAGGTATATTGAAAGAATGCTTATCACCTTGAATTTTACTAGCAGATTCGAAAAGCTGGTTCCTTCGGCAGCAGGACAGACATAAGTCATATTGTTATATTGTAACACACGGACAATAACTCATACTGTGGTTTATTGTCAAGAAACCCAAACAAAAACAAAAAAGATCCCTTCTCACCAAAATGTATTGCTTTCCATTCAACCTGAAATTATTTTTGCTGTCTAATGGCGATGGGACTTTGCTTCCTAACCTAATTGTGTCAGGTTGAAATATTTGGTCACAAATCAGATTCTCAGGGAAGATCAGTTTATAATGAACTGTCATACCTTTCTCTGAAAGAAGCTTCACTTAAAATAACAGGAAAAAACATTCTGAGCCACATTTTCCTGATTATTGGATCTCTCTCCCTATCCTTGTTAGCTGCCACTTCATGGGGTGTTCAGTTTCGAAATGGGAGACACTCAGGCTTAGGGACATGTGGCAGGTTTCTTTTATGCTATTTGACCTCTTGTTTCTTTATAGGAGACACTTTACAAAGCAGAAGCTTCTTACACTAAGTACACCCTCAGCCAATTTGTGAGGTCAATCTTTTTTTTAAAAAAGATTTATTTATTTATGCTTATAGGACTGGGGTACAGGCCAGAGATGTGGTGAGAGGAGTACAGAGTGAGGGGCAGAATAGGCAGACTGACTGAAATACATGCTGAGGGAGCAGTGGGCAGGACAGGAGAGGTCTGCCAGGCCATGTGGGTCAGCTCCCTGGCTGGGGATCAAATTCATGCTACAGTGGCTTTGGAGAGTTTCATAATGCGGTGCTTTCACCCACTGCACCCCCAGGGAGAGTCCCTGTGAGGTCAATCTTAAAGAGGGATTCTAAGCCTAATGTCATCAGCACAAGCCCAAGTTGCTCTAGTTTCTGACTACACACTTCATTTTATGCAGGAGGTGTGACAGTGCTATGCAGCAGCTCTGGGACATTTTAAAAAGCTTTGATAGTGTGAGGAAAGTCCTGCTAAATAAAGCAGCTTTGGCACTTTTCAATTAAATGCTTGATAAATGAATTTCTCTGGGATTGCACTCGTTTCTTTAATAGCACCCACAAAACTGGAAAGTGAGTTGGTTTTATGAAGTGGAAGAATTAAAAGCATATTGCAAATGGCCTCCAGAAGAAAACACTTTCAATCATTTGTTTCCACTACACAAGGTTGCCAGTTCTTAATGGCACGCTGGGGGAAGACGCTGTGCTGGCAAACACATCCCAGCCCGCGGGCAACTGCATCTTCCTTGAGCTGAGCAGGAAAGATAAAGAGCACAGCTCCTGTGGAACTTGGAGCATTGCTGGTTTGTGGCTCTTGGTCTGAGCTTCTAACGTTCTCTTCCTTCTAAGACATTTAGACCAGGCAGCTATGGTCAATGGGCCTTTTTTCTAGAGGCTGACTTCAGTTCAGGTGCAGAGATAGGAGAGGTATGTTAAGGAGATGCCCATGACTAGACTTAATGCCCCTTAGACTGGGCACCTAGTTCCTGGCTGCGATACAGGAATGTACCCAGGTGTTGGCAGACCTTCCAAAGGGCCTTGCTGGGCCTCTTCTTGCTGCATGTGCTCCCTCGGCGTTCTGCCTTCACTCTTGCGATGGTTAACTTTACAATACTGTGTCACCTTGTTTGCGTTCCAAAGTTTCCTCCCTTCAGCTTTTTCTTATTCTCCCTGCAGCTGCTCCACATGCCACTAGCGGTAGTGTCTGCAAAGCCAGGTTAATGTTCTAGGGGCACTTGTGTGTCTGCCTTAAATGAAAAGCTTAATTAAAGGCACAGTGTCATTTTGGTTTCTTTTCTTTTTTCTTTTACATTTTAAAAGGGCAGGTTTATTAGGAAAAGGAAAGGAGAAGAGGATGCACAGACACAAATGGGCAGGAAGAGAGCTGCCCACATGTGCTGTCCATGCTGCTGTTCGTTAGACAAGATGAAGCGGGCTTCTCCAGGAGGGAAGGCTGAGACATTTTTGGACAGAGAGACATTTTGTTCAACAAAACTACACACTCTGGAACTCCAGAAATGTCAAGAACCTAAAAGCAGAGTCCTTGATCCAAGAATTACCTTGCAGGGGGGTTTTAAATCCACAGTTAGCCAAGCATTCATGTTGACTCCTATCACAGTAACTTACAGGACATTTTCATTGTTCACTGAAAAGGGGGGGATAGGGGTGAGGGGAAAGGCTCACGTAGGACTCATACCTTTTCTTTAAGATTTTCCAACATTTTTTCCACCTGCAACTTGTCATCTTTGATTTTTTCAAGTTCAACTTCTTTCCTTTTGTATTCCTCTTGGACTTTGAGTAGATGCTACAAGAAAGACCAGAGACAATCAAGTCTTTTATCATCATCATATCATTATTTTTTAAAGATTTGTTTATTTATTCATACAGAACTGGGGTACAAGCCAGAGGTGCAGGGGCAGTGAGAGGCTTCACCAGAGACAGAGTGGGGAGCAGGACAGGCAGATCGATGAAGTACACTGCTGAGGGGAGCAGTGGACAAGACAGAAGAGGTCTGCCACACCAGGTGGTCACCTCCGGGGCTGAGGATTGAACTTGCACCGAAGCAGCTGCGACTCACTTGCAGTGCTACGTCCTAACCTGTTGTGCCACCAGGGAGGGCCCATCATCATATCATTATTACTATTATTTTTTTATAAACATCCTTGTCTGTTTTTTTTTTCCTCACAATATAGGATTGCTCCCCTCAGGCATGGTAAGTTTTCTCATCACCAAAGTGCTCACCATTCTCCACCATGACAACCAAGTCTCAAGGAGCCCCCTTCACCAAAAAATCCTGGATGAACTTGGATATTAGACAGTCTAGCCTCACTTCCCCCAGCACACACAATCATTTCTCTTTGCAGAGACACGCAAGGGAAAATCTAGATAATTTCCACTTGAAGTTATTTTATCTTGGACCTAATGAACTTCCTTTGGATTTCTTCATATTTTGGGAAAAGCCTGAGAAACGGATTCATTTAATCACTTAAGTTTCCTATTCCAGTCAGGAAAAAGTGATGGATGCCGCTAAAACTGAATGGATAATATTTTGATCGCTGCGTAGAAGTGATTTTAATATTGCAAAGCATTCCTGCAAATAGCCATTTTCGAAGACAAGTTACATTTCTGTAGAAAACTAGTAATAAATCTAAATATCACAAATTTTAGTTTTCATAGTAGTAGGCAAGGAACTTCATTCCTTATTATTAACAATGACAACAAATGGGCATTTATGTAGCTCCTAACATGTGTCAATCACTGTGCCAAGGGCTTCATATGTATTTATTTTATTTAAGCCTCAAATAACCTTGTGAATACATGATCCCAAGGCTTAAAGAAATGTTAGTTTAAAGCTACTGAGAGAGTAAGGATAGAGCTAGAGTTGAAACTCAGGTTGGGTCAGTTCCAGAGTTCGTAACTTGAAATACCATATTTGACTATCCATGTTTTTAAGGATAAGATGGGAGAAGCTTTATTATTGTTTACAGGGCTATTTTCCAATAAAAAGTGATCCATATGAGTGATAATACTTTTTCAGATGGAATAGGTGTGAATGTCTCACTGTGTTCTCCTGGAATGATAAAATGAAAAATGGTTTATATATTTTGAATTGTATTTAAGTAATAGTACCATTCTTATATGAAACAGCTTCAAAATCAAACTAAGAGGGGAAAATGACAACAAAATGCTTCCAAAATGTTGCTTTAAGAGGCTTGCAAAAGACCATCACAACAGCTAACAGATATAGTACCATGTACCTTGTCAAAATTCTTGGAAATCTGGCAGAGGAGATGCATTTTTTTTAGAGGAAACACTCTGAAGTAATTTACATGCTCTAATTAAACTCCACAGTGACAGTAAAGGGAAGGTAAGCATTATTTCACACATTTTGCTAACAGGAAAGGTGAAATATTAACGTGATATTGCTTGTCACACGGGAAGACAAGGGTAGCAGAAGTAACAGGAACACAGGACTCCGAGAGCCAGAAGACACTCTGTTCACAATATGTGATGGAATTCCAACCAACAATTAGCTCAGTCTGAGAGCATCCCAAGGCACATAATAAAAAAAAAAAATTCTTGCACAGCTTAAGTGGTGTAAGGAAAATAGCTGGTATTTTGGCAAGCAGAAGAGGGTGGTACCCTTGGACAGAAACTGCTCCCATACATAGTGGAAGTAGATGTGTTTATGAATTCACTTGATGTATTTATTTTTATTTTATCAATTTTTACTGAGGAAATGTTAGTTTACAACACTGTATATGATCCACAGGTCGTGGCTTACACCTCTTCATGTGTGTGTCATCCTACCACACCTACCACCAAAATGCCCATTGTCCTCTACCATGGTCCATTGGGCCCACTGCCACCCCCCATTGTTCCATACTCCACCTTCATGAGAATAGTTATTGTTATCTTTTAATTTGTAGGCTCACTGTGGTGATAGTTATATAAAATTCTAGCTACTGAGCATCTATTACATAATGTTGTTTTTGAATGCAGTTATATTTTGGATGCACTTACTAACTTTACTTTTTACACTTGGAAATATGGAGGTAGGTTCCTTCACATAAGTGATGGAAAACAAAGCAAAACAAAAGCAAATTCGTGTTGTGTGCCTAGAGCATTAATCCTTAAAAACCTATAGTCGGGCCCTCCCTGGTGGCGCAGCGGGTTAAAGCACAGCACTGAGAATCTGAAGCCACTTCCGCATGAGTTCGATTCCCGCCTGCCCCGGAGGAGACCACATGGCGAGCCAGACCTCTCCTGGCCCGCCCGCTGCTCCCCTCAGCAGTGTATTTCATAGATCTGCCTGTTCTACTCCCCACTCTGTCTGTGGTGGAGCCTCTCGCCGCCCCTGAGCCTCTGGCCTGTACCCCAGTTCTGTGTGCATAAATAAATCTTTAAAAAAAAAACACAAAACAAAACAAAAAAACCTATAGTCAAGGGTAGGATTTCTACCATTCCTTACAAAAGATAGTCCTTCAGTATTGTAGCAACTAGATACTTATTCACCTTCACTTTGTCATAGCTAAGTAACTGAGGGTATTCATAAGGACCCTGAAGCCCTGTCCAGATCCCATCGTACCTTCTGAAGCATAAAGAAAATACTGTTATAACCTGTATAGTTTTATTGTTAAATATTTTGCATTGAATGCTCATTCTTTGAAAATCAGTGGCCCACTGGAGTATAAACTAGAACATTTCATTAACCCCAACACATAATTTCTTCGTCAGCTATGCTAGAGAACAGAATATCAAGAAGAATAAGAGGCTAGCTGTTCTCTTGGCTTGCTGGTGACTCTTTAATAGACCAGGAGCTCATAGTAACCCTCCGAAATGCTCAGAAAAACAAAATGCTTTTACCTGCTGCATTCCCTGCAGAGCTTGCTGCAGGAGTTTCAGCTGCTGTTCCTTGTTTGGGTCATCTTCTCTGTGGGTTTTGCCTTGTTCCTGCTTAAGCAGTTCCACTTCATTCCGATAGGCATCAAGCTGCCAACGGAGGCTGTCATTTTCTTCCTTCAGAGCTTCTGCCTGTGATACTAAGGCTAAACAATCAACATAAAATAGTAAAACCCTACATCCAGACTTCCTTGTGATTCACTTGAGTACCATGAAAGTCGATGTGTACTGAGCCTTTAACAGCTTTCGTCACTTTGTTCTTGTTCTTCAAGATCATAGCTATGATGGAATGGGACATGATCTGGCTGTTGGGCCTTAACCATCACCAACTTCCCATTGTCTTAGCCCTTAATTACTTTCAATTTTGTTTGCAGGTCAATCATTCAATGTGGTTTCTCGATGACAACATTAGTAGCAGAATTTGTACACTTAGGGGCCATGATGAACAAAATGACATGGGATTGAATCAAGCACAAGAGAAGATAAGGCTATCAAGAGACATGGTAGACACAAGGTTGTGGCCAGCATTATGAAGTCTATGATGTCACTAGGCAATAGAAAATTTTAGAACACTTATATATGTGTGGTACGTTGTTGACCAAAACTTACATATGCTGTACATAGTTTATATATACATATACATATATATATGTATACACACACACAAATAATGGAATATTATTCAACCATAAAAAGGAAGAAATCTTGCTATTTGAGACAAAATAGACGATGTTGAGGACATTATGCTAAGTGAAACATGTCAGACAGTGGAAAGCAAATACCATATGACTTCAGCTAAATGTGGACTCCAAAAACCAACAAAAATTCAGATTCACATATAGAGATAATAAAATGGTTGCTAGAAGTAGGTGGTAAAGGGGGGTGGACAAAATGGGAAATATGGCCAAACATCCAGCTATAAGTCATGGTAATGTGATATACAGCATGCCAACTATAGTTAATAATACTGAATTGCATATTTCAAAAAAAAATTGCTAAGAGTAGATGTTAAGCATTCTCTTCACAAGAACAAATTTTAAGTATGTATGTATAATAAGACTTACTGTAGTGATCATTTTGCAATATATACTAATACTGAGTCATGATGTTGTACATCTAAAACTAATATAATGTTATACGTCAATTATACCTCAATTTTACAAAGATTTTAAGAGAAGGAAAATGACACAGGCCAGAAAGTTGACTCTACGTAAAGAAAGGACAAGCATCAAAAAAGAAGTAAGTGAAAGTAAAATGGAAATTTTTATTTTTCGTAGTCTTAATTGACCTAACAAAATAGTGGTTTAAAATAAGAGTAACTATGTATACTGTGTGTGCATATACACATGCATGCATATTTAAGTATAACTGAAATCAGTGACAACTATTAAAACACATAGAAGTTAACATAATAGAAAATGTTGACCTGGGATATGATGGTAATGATCCACAAAAGAAATAACTGACAATCTGAATTTCATTAAAATTAAAAATTTCTGCTCCGTGAAAGACAGGCCAAGGGAATGAGGGGAAAAAACACGCCACAGACTGGGAGAAAATATTTGCAAAAGACACATCTCATAAAAGACTATTATCCAAGATATACAAAGAAGTTTTACAACTCAATGAAAGAAAATGAACAACCCAACTGGCCTACAGACCTGAACAGACATCTCCCCAAAGATATACAACAATGAGAAGAATATGAAAAGATATTCCACATCTTATATCACCAGGGAATTGCCAATTAAAATCACAATATGATGTCATTACACACTTATTAAAATGGTCAAAATCCAAAACAAAGGCAGCACCAAGTGCTGGTGAGGATGTGGAGCAAACAAACAGGAGCTCGCCTTTATGACTGCTGGGAATGCAAAATGGTACAGCCAGTTTGGAAGCTAATGTGAGAGTTTCTTTCAAAACTAAAGATATTCTTATCATATGATGCAGCAATAATGCTCCTAGGTATTTACCTAAGTGCACTGAAAACTTATGTCCCCACAGAAGCCTTCACATGGATACTTACAGCAGCTTTATTCATAATGGCTAAAACTTGGAAGCAGCTACGGTGCTATTTAGTAGGTGAATGCATAAGTAAGCTGTGGTAACATCCAGACAATGAATATTTCTCAGAGCTGAAAAGAAATGATTTATCCGGCCATAGAAGGACGTGAAGGAAACGTAAATGAGTATTACCAAGTATTACCGAGGGAAAGAAGCCAATCTGAAAAGGTTCCATATAGTACGTTCTGACTATATGATCCCTCTAAATGTAAAACTACAGAGAGTAAAACCAGTGGTTGTCAGGGGTTGGTGGGACAGGGGAGGGAGGATAAATAGGTGCGCCCAGAGAACACTCCGTGAATGAAACTATACTGCAGGATACTACAGTGGTGGATGCATACATTTTGTACATTTGTCCCAATCCATAGAATGCACAATACCAAGAGTGAACTTTAATGACGACAATGGACTCTGGGTACTAATGATATAGTCACTGATTATAAGAAGTGTACTCCTCTGGTAAGGAATGTCAGTAGTGCAGGAGGCTGTGTATATGGGGTCAGGGACTATTTGGGAACTCTGTATTTCTGGCTTAATTTTGTGTGTGTGTGTGTGAATCTGAAACAACTTTAACAATTTATTCATTTAAATATATTTTGTTTAAAAAAACTGAGCTGCATGGAGAAACCTAGGTTAAATTTATTTATTTATGATTATGGTACCTTTTACAAGGGCAAGAATCATAAGCGTTATTACAAAATATTTAATCAGAGGATTTTCATTCTCAACAAACATTTATTGAATACATTCTATGTTCCAGGTCTATGACTATGGTAAAAAATGAGATTTCACTAATCTCCTCTGTTTACACTCCAAATTAGTGGAAACACCTAGATTCCTTTTTTGATTCCTAACAGAGCATAAAGCCCAGAAAAGAGACATTATCAAAATGGATCAAAATTACAAAACTCTACATTAAATGTTTAAAATGTTAAAAGGCAATATGTCAAAGGTGTGCATTTTCTCTGCTATCCTTGGTAGAAGAAAGTCAAAGAAATTAATGGAAATGAAATCTGAGATTATTAGCTATAAATGGTGGAATTTCAAAGACAAGATTCACCCTCTACATAGTAGACAGAAAACACTTTACAGGGGAAAAAGAAAGAAGAAAGGCCTGTTGCAGGGTGAAAACATTCCCTAATCCCCAAAGGAAGGTGTCTCTAGGCAGGTTATAACTTAACTTAAACTTAAAACCTTCCAGGTTTTCCTAAAAACAATTAGGCACCGACACAGGCTGATCACAGACCGACACAGGTCAAAGTGTCTACCCAGAGCAAAGACAAGCAATGTTAACAGATTCGTCTGGTGAGAAAGACCTATAGGTTCAGGGTCTCGGTTTACATTTGTTTCGGCAGATGACCATGCCGTTGTCCTTATGTTACAGTTCTAAACCTTGCATTTCCTTTCCTTTCTGTTGAAAGTACTTTTTATTGATTTACGAAAGTATATTATTTCCAGGACTACAGCTTCATGCCTCTGTATGTGTATAATCCTCACCCCACTTACCACCAAAGTTCGAGTGCCCTTCCCGCTACAGATGGATCCCTCAACCCTTTCCTCTTAGCTGGCCCCCGCCCACCACCACATTTTTACAGAGTCTGACAGTTATTTTTGTTGTGATTTGTTAGTTCATTCTTTGGTTATTTATACTCCAGATATGAGAGAAACCATCTGGTAATTATCTTTCACTTTCAGACTTATTTCACTCAGTACAGCCACCTCAAACTCCATCCATGTTGCCACAAAAGACAAGGTTTCACCATTTTCTTAACAGCTGAGTAGTAAGTATTCCACTGAATACACAGACCACAAATACTTTATCCAGTAACCTGTTGGGCACTTTCTTCATTGTCATGTTTTACATATTGTGAATAACGCTGCCATGAACATAGGGGTACATATAACTTTTTGAATTAGTGTTTTCGTATTCTTTGGGTAAATACCTCAGGATGACATTTTTGGATCATATGGTCTTTCTATTCTCAGACTTGTAAGGAATCTCCATATTGTTTCACAGAGGCTGAGCTATTTTATATTGCCAACAGTGTGGGACCTCTTATTTCCCCCATATGCTCTCCAGAACTTGCTGTTTTCTGTAAAGCACAGTGCCTTTCTATCCATTATTTAGAGGGTAAATCTTGTGTTTGAAATTCCACCATTAAGGCGAATAATTTCACATTTCATTTCCATTACATTCTTCTACCCAAAGATAGCAGAGAAAATTCACACCTTCAACATATTGCCTGATGACACTGAACATTTTTTCATGTGCCTTTTGACCATCTATATGTCTTTTAAACTTTGCACTTCCACTTAAAAAATTTCAAAAGACCTCTGGCATGACTACGTTTGCTTTTATAACTGATTTAAATTCTTGCTGTAATCACACATATTCTGTGTCTCTGAAGAGAAAGCTGTTACAGAGTCTTGGATTGCAAACACTCTAAATAATATATACCCTTCCCATTTCTCCCAGGAGCTGAGACAGTTGTCATGAGATAGGCAATGTTCTTAACAATGATATCAAAAGACAATGCTCAAAGTGAAGACGACTGTACACAGGAAACTATAGGAAAAGGGCCACTAAGTATGTGCCAAACAGGGTAAGAAATATTTGATTTGCTTGCTGGGTCAATACCAAGGATAGCTCTCGAGTTGGCATTCAGCTGAACAGCACAGAGGTTACTCTGTAAATCAAGTGCCTGCTACAGATGGACAGTTATTTATTTCTGCTTTGGTTTGCATGTTTGTCTGCTGGTGAGGCACACTGCTCAGTACCAAATAGTGGTACTGCATCTTTCTCCTTTTGTTTCTTTTTGTGCTGTAGGTCAGTAAGGATGCTCATGTTTCATGAATCATATGGACATTCATGGACAAGAAAAGAGCAGAGATCTGGGAGAATGGTTGGTGAAAGGCATATTCTGTAGGTGAAATGTGAAAATATTTTCTCTCTGAGGAAGTGAGGAGAGATGGCTTCGCTCCTGGGGACTGGGCAGACTGATGAGCAGAGGTGGTATCCACAGCCAAGTGGGAGCAGGTAATAGCTTCTCAACTCGGACCTGTCACTAGGCAAAAGAAAATGTGATCTCCCATAATGCTCCTGGGGGGGGGCTTACTCACAAAATGTATTCCCCGCGCTCTGAAATGAGGGTTCTGTCATATTAATGAGGACATCAAGTCTTTACTTTCATAGACTTAGTATTAATTGGGCCTGTTTCTGAAGTTGCAGCTCTTTGTACACAGCCAGAACATTGAAAAGTTCAGTATTACCTTTTAATAATATGTTTGAGTAGGTGAATCTATTAGTTCTGATACTAAAAACCATAGCACAGTGCATTTACTCATATCCTACCATCATTAGTTCTCAGCGTCTCCTTTTTGACTATTTCTTATGTGGAAAACATTTCTCTTTATGGGGATTGCTTCTCAGATCTAAAGGCTGCCCGTTCATCCTGCCAATATAAAAGTATGAAGACAGCTGTGAACTTCTTTTAGAGAAGCCACTTGAGCAAAATCCCAGACATGTTTTTCTACAACAAAAGATCTAAAAGCATTTTGTGCTATTAAAAAAATTAATGTGTAGGTACAATGGTACAAAGAAGACAAAAGGTGAATGGAAGTAAATTCAAGCAGTCAGCTAACTGACAAATATGCATGACAAGAGATGCTGAAAACGTTACCAAATTATAGAAGGAAAAGTGCACATTTCTCTACAGGTTCATAAAAAGTTTGAGCTGGAGTGAATCACAAAGGGAAAAAGCCATAAACAAACAACCCCCCCCCCAAAAAAAAAAGTTGGAAGAAAGAGGGGGAGATGATATGAGCACCTCATTGGGAGTGATGGCAGGTCAGTCTGACAAAACCTCAAGTGAGCCCCCGATCTCACCATGCCTTGTGCTCCTTGTCTCTGCATGCCATTTTTCCTGCCAGGCTTGACTGGGTATGCCTTGCTCACTCACTGTTTACCTCCTGAGTTCTCTAAGTTCTGCTCTCTGACACAGTATCTTCATCTGCCAGCCATCTCTCTGTCCCCTACCCCCTAGACTGCTCTCTATCCTTGTGGGGACTTTAATCTCTTGCAGTTACCAATTCCACACATTAATTGCCTTCCACCTGATTACCCTGTGCTCTTCCACCTGCCTGAGAACCTCTGACCAGGCTGACCATGCCAGTCTCCAACTCATGGTCAATGACTCTCCTTCCCCTGCTTCTTTTCCTGGGCTGCAGGGGCCTCTTACAAGAAGTTGCAGAGCTGAGTAGGTCTGGTCAATACAGACTCATGTTGGTCCTTGATGATGGGACTCTCCTCACAGTCATCTGGATTATCATCAACTCATAGTGCACAGAAGAGAAGAAAGGAAATTGGATGTCATGGGATGATAAAACTTTGGCTAAACAATGAAGAAGAATTGGTCTATGTTTTCCAAATGTGTTCCTTGGGTTTACAGCATCATTTAGCAGCCCTGATAAATTACAGATTACAGGCCTCCTGAGTCAGATTCTGCAGAAATTTACATTTTTAAAGGTAACCTAATGATTCTTACACATACCAAGTCTGAGAAGCACTAATCTAAGTGAAAAAGGCAGAAGATAGATGTTGAAAAGGAACAGCTGTTCTCATACAAATACAAGTATTTTCCATCATATTTAACAATAGAATGAAATAGTTTCACACTGTTATGAATTGCTTTGATGTTATTCTTCCTCTTAAACATGGCTTTGAACATAGAAGTCCATTTTTCCTATGGCAATAGGATTTCAGTACGAACTCACAAAACGGGCTAGCTAGGATAGAGTCTCATGAAGAATGGAAATTTTGTGGCACTCCCAGGAAAGGTAACTGAGAGCACTAGGCTAGTTTTGACTCTTAGTTTCTCTGGTAAAATTTAACCTGAAACATGCTATTGGCTCTTGGGATTCAAGTTGGTAGCCTGAAGAGAGAGAGAAAGAAAGCAAAAACCAAACTAACAACCTAAGAAACTAGTTTCATAAGCTTTTAATTGGAACCAAATAATAACTAAAACATGTATCAGATTTAGATAAAAACTGAGCACCCGCTCACTGGCTTCCACTGAACAGGATTTCTGCAGTTGAGTACTACAGAAGCAAGATAACAAAATTAGATACGATCGAGGGGAAGAAAAATGCACAAAAGTCCTTGAATTAAAATGAATTGAAACCTTCTGGGAGAAAAGCTATTTGGTAAGCTCCATTAAGTCTATTGTAGATAGCTTTATTTGACAAAGCAGCATCCTGGCATGTGGAACAGGAAAGAAAATAGCTATAAGATGATCTGTCAGGGAGTTTCCAGTCTCTAAACGAATAAGATTCTGTGCAGTAGCCAATACAGCTTTTAACTCAAAAGAGATACAGAAGCAAAATGGAATTATATAACCCTAGTAAGTGCATTCAATCTGAATTTCTCATACACCCTTCTCTTCCCCAAACAACTCCTCAAACTCAGCAATTTATCAAGTGGATGCAACTATGGCTGCTTTAATTTCAAAGTAACAGTGGATCAGCACTGTACACAATAATGTAGATATTGAGGTGGACGTAATCCTACAAGTCAAAGATTAATCAGTTCTACAGTATTCTGGCTAAGAACTTAAGTAATTTGAACAGCTCAATTATTAAATTGCTTTGTTTATTTTGGCAATGACTTGATAGTATTTGTTTACAGTAATTAGACCACTGTTCAGAAAATGTTAATTGTCCACTGATTACAAAGGGTTTATTCAATATAGATGGTAGGTTGTATGTTTAGGTATCTAACATATGTTAGAAGTGGAAGAAATTCAGATGCAACACCTAACAAAGGCTTTTTTAAGTATGACTTGGGCCCTCCCTGGTGGTGCAACAGGTTAGGGCGCATCACTGCAAGCTAGCTGCAGCTGCTTCAGTGGGAGTTCTATTCCGGGTCCCGAGGTGACTCACACGGTGCAGCATACCTCTCCTGTCTTGGCTGCTGCTCTGCTCAGCAGCGTACTTTGTAGATCTGCCTGTCCCGCTCCCCACTCTGTCTCTGGTGAATCCTCTCACCACCCCTGCACCTCTAGCCTGTACCCCAGTTCTGTATGCATAAATAAATAAATCTTAAAAAAAGTCTGACTTGATGTTTTCTTCCCTTAAGAGTTTCAATGGAGTGAATATTCTAGGACCACTGAAGCTGTCCTAGTGCTTGGCATGAAGTAGTTCTTAAATGAGTGAGTGGATTCATTTAACCATCAAAAAAATCCCCGATAAATGTCTTTTATAATGCAACTCTCATAATTGTGGAAGTTGAGGCTCAGCGAGGAAGACAGAACTGGGACTAGAAGTCAGGTGTTCTAATTTTAGGTCCAGTGCTGTGTCCTCTGTACCCTACTAACTCTAAGCTTGCCAAGAATGGTCTACTGAAAACAGTGGTCTTTTGGCTGATACTTTTTATTTCCCCCCATGGTAACCCCATCTGGAGGGTGGTTCATTATGAAACTGAAGAGTGGTGTATTTTGATATTGGTCAACAGATTTGCCTTATGAGTTCCACAGGGGACACGCACGATGGCTTCTGTTTCACAGTGACATCCTGACTATCCTGGGTAGGAGTAAAAGCCTTTACCACGACAGTTGCTTATAGACTCCTCTTTGGAGCAGCATAAACCCCTAAGAAACAACAATGGAGGGCTGCAGACAGGTAGACTGCCATATATTGTAGATACTTCCCCTTTGTAAATTCTCTTTTAACTTGGTGATGCTTTAACAGAAATTTAAGTTTTACACAGTTAAACTTGTAATTTCTAATGATTTCTTAAAGTCAAAAGATTTCTTGGGAGACCTTCACCCCAAATTATGTAATCAAGTCCTTTATTTCCCAGAATTTCTTTTGGTTTATGTATTTTTTCTTTACATTTGAATTTTAAATCTATCTGCTGTTATTTTTGGTGTAAGGTATATGTGATGTAGGGATTGAACAATTTTTCTCAAAAGTCTGGCTAGTTACTTACTTATGCATAAGCTCTTACAGATCCTACTGTAGAATAGGATTAATAAACCCAAATGAAATACAGAATAATACTGCCTAAATGTTTAGCACTTACAGAAAAAGATAGTCTGCTTTAAATTAGGCACCATGATGGATGACAGTTCTAAATGATGGCCACAAAATACCTTGTAGCCACAGTGTTGATACTCAGCCAGTATGTATTTAAATGGCTTCAACAAATTGCTTCTGATTTCATTCTGATGGGTTTGTGCCCATACCTTACTGGAAGTTAACAATTTTAAAATACCATCATTTCAAGTAGATATTAAATAAAACAAACTTAAAAAAAAAAGAATTATTTTTACCTGAGTCTTCTGTTTCTTTAGTTTCAGCTGTTTCTTCTATTTCATCATCAGACATTTCCATTTCTTCTTCTCGCCTGATTCCCATTAATTCATCATTATGAATGTTGCGAATTTCCTAAGGTTAAAAGGTATGCTTTATAGACAGGAAAGCCTTGACAATGTTGAGGAAATGAACAGAGTCAAGAATAGGATAAAGCAGTTTTTTAAAACAACGAAATTGCAGAGTAACATCAAAGGCAGAGGGGTGAGTTGAGACTGAAGTAATTTTGATAGCCACATTCACTTTGTATACCGCCTTGAATGGGCTTTTCCTTCCATAACCAGAGCTCTGATGATTCTTGTTTTCCTCCCATATTAGAAAATAGTGTTGGTGAGGAAAGACCTATTGCATCTCATTCATATGGATTTCTGGAATTTTCCTTAAGGGTTATAGCATTTTCACCTTTCCATGCCAAATCCTTTGATTTTCCTTCTTTCCATCATTTTCTGTCTCACCTTACAATCATACTCAATAGAATTTTATTGAACTTCTTCAGATTTAGAAGTTACACAGAAAATGAGCTGTCAGGAGTAAACTTCTACCAAATCAACCTTTCATGGGTAGTAAATATACTCTGAACAAGCCCCCAAACCAAGTCAAGCCCCTAACTAGTTGATGGCAATGGAACAAACAAAACCAGGCACATTCTGAAAAGGAGGTGACACTAAGAAGAAGGATATAGGTTTCTAAGTTTTTTAAGGGACTTTAATCTGAGATAAGAGTATAGTTAGCACTCACAGGGTAACTAAATTTTTAATAGAAAATCCACTATCATTATATAATGAAGAAATCAAGGAGATAGTTCAGGGCAGCCATACCTACTGGAACTTGAGAAGGGTGTCCCAGAAAGGAGAGAGACAAAGAAAGATCCAAGTTCTCTGCAAAAAATTACTTCAGGCCCTCCCTGGTGGGGCAACAGGTTAGGATGCAGTGTTGCAAGCGAGCCACAGCCACTTCAGTGCAAGTTCGACCCTGCCCTGGAGGTGACCCACATGGCGCAGAGAACCTCTCTTGTCTTGCCTGCTGCTCCCCTCAGCAGTGTACTTCATTGATCCCTGTCCCTGGTGACTCCTCTCACTGCCCCTGCATGTCTGGCCTGTACCCCATTTCTGTATGCATAAATAAATACATCTTTAAAAAAATTACTTCAAGTTTGTGCATGATCCCTGATTCTGGAAAGTAGATTCCAAACAATAAAACTAAGGCTAAAACAATTGAACTGAGAGTTGAGCTGTCAATAAGAGGGAAACATTCTAGCTCAATCCAATGAAGTAATTTGCCATTAAAACACAATAAAATAAGGCCAGCATTTGGATAACAAAATCCAGTCTTAACAATGAATTGTTCACAATATGCAGGTAAACACTCCCCCCCCCACCCCAGTTACTTGACTACAAAGAACTTGGATGAGACAGTCCATTTTCAAGAGGAAAGGCAATTAACAGAGAGCAAACTGGCAAAGTTGAAATGAACCAAATGTGACAATTAGCAGCTAAGGAATTAAAGCAACTACTATAACTATCTCAATGATGTAAAGGAAATATGCTTATAATTCATGAAAAGATAGAAAATCTCAGCCAAGAAATAGATACTTTTAAAAGAACCAAACAGAGGCCCTCCCTGGTGGCGCAGCGGGTTAAAACACAGCGCTAAGAAGCTAAAGCCACTTCCGCATGAGTTCGTTCCCCGCCTTCCCCTCAGCAGTGTACTTCGTCGATCTGCCTGTTCTGCTCCCCACTCTGTCTCTGGTGAATCCTCTCACCCTCCTCATCTCTGGCCTTTACCCCAGTTCTGTATGAATAAATGAATAAATCTTTAAAAAAAAAAAAAAAAAAAAAAGAACCAAACAGAAATTCTCAAGTTGAAAAATATGTTATCTGTAATAAAAGCATAGAGACAATAGGGTACAGGAATTAGAAGAGAGAATAATACAAATATATAGAAAGGACAGGTTAAATAATTGAAGATATTTGAAAAAAATAGCCACAAATTTCTCAAATTTGATGAAAGACATTAATCTATATATACAAAGAGCACAATCACTTCCAAGCACTTCCAATGTGTATAAGTATAAGTAGGAGCACCATAGTAAACTGCTGAGAACTCAACATAAAGAGAAACTCTTGAACCCGTTAGTTAACTGAACTTACTGTACTTCAACAGGAGGAAATTGCCTTCTACTTGTCCTTTTATGACATTCAACCATAACTTCGGATTTATTTTTCTATTTTGCCTCAATGCACCCAGCTCCAAGAATGCAAGCTGTCTATTTTCATTGTTAATTGTTTTATCACCTAACAGAATGCTTGGTATATTTGTGAAATGAGTAAACAGTTGATACAACTAAGTAATTAATTACAACTAGCAAATTGTAAGTAAATTACCTTGCTTACAATTAGTAAGGTAGTATATATTAGGAGAATAATTAGTCACTTAATTTTTCATTAATTACTACTTAGTGATTATACTTGTCAAAAAATTCACTAAAATTAAACTCTTTCATAAATCTAAATCATGCACAAGTCACTTTTCTTATGAATAATACCAGCAGTGTATCATTTAGACCACTAATAACTTAAAAATGTCTTATTAAGGAACATCTCACAATAAAGTGTAAGTAAAATTGGAGAAATTTTTAAAAGCAGCCAGAAAAAAAATGTCTATTCAGGGCAACAATGATTTGAATACTTAAATTTCTTTCAAAAGCAACAAAGGGGACCCTCCTTGGTGGCACAATGGGTTAAAGTGCAGCACCATGAAGCTATCCATAGCCACCGCAGAATGAGTTTGATCTTCGGCCAGGGAGGTGACCCACAGGGAACAGCAGACCTCTCCTGGCCTGCCCGCTGCTCCCCTCAGCAGTGTACTTCAGTATATCCACTTGTTCTGCTCCTCACTCTGTCTCTGGTGAATCCTCTCACCCCTTGCACTCTGGCCTGTACCCCAGTCCTTGTATGCATAAATAAATAAATCTAAACAAAAAAAATGTTTAAAGAAGCAATAGAGGCTAGAAGGCATGGGAACAATATCTGATAAGTACAAGTAGAAATTAAAATACCCATTTCGAATCTATACTGAATTCTATATTCAGAGAAAAATACATCAAGAATGAAGTAAATGTATCTATTTTCAGACCAAATGTAAGAATTTGTTATCCAAAGACTTGCAAGATAAGAAGCGCTGATGAAAGCTCTTCATGATGAAGGGAAGTGCTGCCAGGCCAATGCACATCTTCAGGAAGAACCCTGGGAATGACCGAGATCACAGTGGCAAAATTCACTTTATGGAAAAAAAAAAAAAAAGAAGAAGAAGTACGAGAACGATGCAATCATTTAGAAGCCAGTTGCTACCTGTCAGAGGCTCTGCAGCACTGAGAATTCCTTGCCTCGTGTAGCCCCAATTGTGCCATAACACAGGAAATAGCCAAAGCTGTCTGGCGAAAACTGCCTCTATTTAGGGGGATTATAAATATTCCAAATGGAGTTCTTAATAATTTATGCTATAGCTAATCACTATCTCAACGAATATCCTCCTTTTTCATTCCCTTTACCCAGAAAAATAATGATTCTTATGTCAAACTGAGTTTTCAAAGATAAATAAAAGTACTTTTAAAAATGAGCTACTCAGTATTATCATGGCGATTTAAGAAGTAATAGAAAAATAGAAGTAATAGAAATACTGACATAGCTTCCTCACGTGCTGCAGGAGCCTTACTTAAAATAGAAGAATATAATGACTTGCTCCAGTAAAATGAACTTGAGGAGGCTGTGTCAAGAGAGAGATTTTCTGTCTTATACAAATGCATGACACAGAGAACAATATAGGAATCTCATTTCTAAGAATTCATTCTATGCTAGGCATCTGTGTTTCCGTTATCATCAATGAGCTGTTATTGGAAAGGGGATTATGATGGGGTTTGACACTGGCAAATTCCAATATTGTACAACTTACTGTATCAGGAAAACCGTGGCTCTCTGCATTGCCTAACAAAATGCAGACTGTCGGGGGTGTAAGAGAGACAAACTTAGATTTCACAAATGCATCGCTGAACTCTGGGAAAGTTATTGTGTTTCTCAGAAGAGAAAATTGTGTTCCTTCTGGGGAAATGTCCCAGGGCAGGAAGATCTAACTGAATGTTAAGACATGCCCTGTAGCTGCTCAGCATCCACAAAGCAGCCTTCTGCTTCCAGCTGGGTGAGAAAGCTTAATCTTTCTTAGAAGTAGAAGTTCAATGTCTAAGTGATATAGCTTATCTAGAGGTCTTTCACATCTTCAAAAAAAAAAATCCCTAAAAATATAACTGACCTCTCCGCAAATTTTATATCAATACCTCAAAATGCTTCAGGAACAAGAGCTGGCAGTTCTTTTAGCTGATAATGAAATGAGGGTAAATAAACTCAGAGATAGCTTTGCGCTGTGTCTCCAGTCAGGCAGGTAAAGTGGCAGAGCTTAGAGTCCCTAACCATTAGACAATCCTTCTTAGCTATGAAGAAACTAAAGTCCTTATCATTACTCTTCTAGACCTAGCCAGACCAAGTCACGTGACTGGGTTAAAAGAGGAGGAGAACTTCAGAGGTTCTAGGGCAGCATAGTAAAGTAAACTTACGTGGAACATTTCATACCTTTCATTACAGAAAGCAAGATTTGGATTGTTTGAAAACCTTACCACTAAAACACTCGTTAACTAAGGATTTGTTTTCTGTGTTCTCCAGTTGGATCAAAAATCCCTATGTTGTGAAATTTCATCAAGGTATTTGGGAAATAACTTCAGAATGTATGGTTGAAAGGTGGCGTTTACCAACTGAAGTCATTTTTACCTAATGTGGACATAGGAAGAGGACTCTGAGCCCCTGCAGTGAGGCCACAAGGGGAATAGCCGCCTCCCCCATTTGCTGACATTTGTATCTGGTGCTGAAACTGGGAGTAGAAGTGGCATGCAAAAACATTTGACAGATAGCACATATGCAAATCTCTACTGAGATGGACTAGGCCATATAAGTGATGGTCGCATCATAAAAGCTAAGTCAGTCCTCCTAAAGTCTCTATGCCACTCTCTTGATCACAGTAGATGTATGAATTTTTTTTTTAAAGATTTATTTATTTGTGCATACAGAACTGGGGTGCAGGCCAGAGGCTCAGGGGCGGTGAGAAGCTTCACCAAAGACAGAGTGGGGAACAGAACAGGCAGATGGACAAAGTACACTGCTGAGGGGAGCAGTGGGTGGGTCAGGAGAGGTCTGCCACGCCATGTGGTCACCTCCGGGGCAGGCGGGGATCGAACTCATGCGGAAGTGGCTTTAGCTTCTCAGTGCAGTGCTTTAACCTGCTGCACCACTAGGGAGGGGCAGATCTATGAAATTTTTTACCAAAACAGAGCTTTGAGACTGCTCTATCAGTAACTTTTCTAAAGCTTAGAAATGCACACACTGCTCTCAAGACAGAGGAAATGTATAAAAAGAATCACCATAACCCAGCTTACATTTTTGATTTACCATCAAGTAAGCACATCATCAATCACTGCATGTTAATTACCTATATATAGATTTACTTATATACATCTCATTCATGTTATCAGAAAAGCAAGGTTTCTTATTAAATGTGTAACAAAATTGTACTTACACAGACTTATAACATTAACAGGATACTTGGTGGGGAAGGGGTCATATGAAGGAATGAAAAGAACAGAGGATAAGGAGAGAGCTAACTTAGACAGAAATATGATTCTGTGATTGTTCAATACCATGAAGCCAACTACAAGCACAGGCTCTTAATCAACTGACATGTAATGGCAATGCAATTGATCCAAACCGTGGTAGTGTGTGCTTTGGAGGCTGAAAATCAATAACTAGTGTTTGTACAAATTGGTCCTAAAACACAGGTATGCAGATGACGTGACATCTATCTGCAAACAGTTCTTCAGAGTTTGGAATGGTAGGCCTGGAAATCTGCAAATAAAGTTATTTTAGCGATCACAGTATTTCCTTTTATGAGAATGCCAATATTCGCCAAGTCCCCTCTCCCCTGGCCAGTGCTACACAATCTCCCAAAAGGGAGGACGCAAGGGGTTATCTTCCAGTACCCACTGATATGACTCTATCCAGGGCTAGTTACCAACCTAGGCCTGCTTCTCAGAGAGAGAAACAAGTTTTACATGCGTTTGTGCAAAGAGTTCCCACAACACACAGATTTACCAGTAAAGTGGGGACATGAGCCTTTAGGAAAGGGAGGCACTTTGGCCTATCTTATTGTCTTTTCCAACTGAATAAGCAGGAGCCTCACACACACAGATAACCAGGAAAGTGAACCAGTGAAAAGATGCATTAGCAGGCTTGTCTGCCTGGCTTGTGCTACCAACGTGAGTGCCTAAACTCTCCCAGAGGAGGGACTTTTCCTTCTTATTCCATCACCTCCTCTCTCTCACCAGAGTAAGACAGTGTTAGCTGCTGGCAGAAGGACCATGAGACAAGGAACAGACACTTTATGACAGCAGGAGGTGGCCTTGTTCCCAGAGAAAAATGACAAAAAAAGGTTAAATGTCAAAGAAGTCTACCTAGAGGAAACCCCCTGGCATGTGAGTTTTAGCTTCACACACAAGGTCAAGAAAAGCCAGTCTGGTTGATTAAGTCACCGAGATGCTCTGATTCTTAGTGAGAGGGCTAAGGGCTGACTCAACTGGAGAGGACAGTTGGTTACTTTCCATAGGGCACTTCCTTTCAGACCTCCAAGTTGTCTATGATCATGTGAAAGTAAGCAGAGATTACAAAACAGCATGATGTGAAAAGGTATCATTATTAAGTAGAGAATATAATGTCAAAGGGATGTTCCACTCTCAGTAGTTTAATTCTCAAGACCAAGTTATACAAGGTGGACCTTAATTTAGTCCTCACAGGCAGGAAGAATTTGTTTTGGCTTCTACAAAGTTGAAAAGCACAGCATGAAGCCTGTGGCTCTTGGCCACTCACAGTGACCATGTACTTTATTCTTATCACTGTAAAGGAAGTGCTACTAGAATATTAGGTGGTAGGACATATCATCTTACCATTCTCCACTGGCCCACAGAATGTCCAGTTCACTGACAACTGACAGAGCCACCTTTCCTGAGAATATACGTTTAAAATCCTTCATTTCACAATGGGGATACATTCTGAGAAATGCCTGGTTTGGTGATTTTTGTCACTGTGCAAATATCTCAGCGGGTAACCACAAGACTTAAATGGTAGAGCCTTCCACCCACCTAGGCTTCATGGTGTAGCCTCTTGGCACCTCTGATGCCTATGTGGGCTGTTGTTCACCTAAACATCCTTAAACCCATGACTGTAAATACCTACCAGGTAGGCAGCTTCCACAGAATGACCGAGAGCCTTGATGAATAATATCAATGGAGACTATCTTGTTGCAAAGGTCTTTACCAAAGGGTTGTGGCCTAGGTGAGTTAGTGCTCTAACCAGATGCTGCCTTTCTCCTAGAAAAAGGCATCGTTGTCCTGGCTGGAATGCCTGTGAAGGGCGGGGCAGTTTAGATATAGTCTTCTACCCCCGAAGAGGGACGTCCCTATGTATGTATTGAAGGGGAGGTAAAGGCTTACTATCACTTTTCTACAGTAAGGAACATTGAGCATTTTATTTCAATATTTATAATTTTGCAATAATACTGTGGATACTTTAAATTTAGGGTACTAAAATCCACTCCCCCTTTGACCACTTTTGTTACCCTTCCAACTCCTTGAGAACAAAAAACGATTTCATTCTGCATCACCTATTATAAAACCTGGAATAGAGAATGTGTCCAGTAACCTTTTGGAATGAAATGTTGAACTTTTGTTTGTTTTGAGGTTCAAAAACATGCATTAACCCTAGGATTCTAAAATAATTTTATGCTACAGTCAGTTAATAGCTTCCCCTCTGCTCCTAATTCTTTTTTTTTTTTAAAGATTTATTTATTTGTTCATACAGAACTGGGGTACAAGCCAGAGGCACAGGGGCGGTGAGAGGCTTCACCAGAGACAGAGTGGGGAGCAGAACAGGCAGATCAATGAAGTACACTGCTGAGTGTGCTGTGCCATGTGGATCACCTCCGTGGCCGGGGATCTAACTTGCACCGAAGCGGTTGCGGCCAGCTTGCAGTGCTGTGTCCTAACCCGCTGCCACCAGGGAGGGCTCTGCTCCTAATTCTTAGGTGGTGGTGCAAAGGTCAGGACGCAGCACTGCAAGCTAGACGAAGCCACTTTAGTGTGGGTTTGATCCCGGGCCCTGGAGGTGATTCATATGGTGCGGCAGACCTCTCCTGACCCACCCGCTGCTCCCCTCAGCAGTGTACTTCATCAGTCTGCCTGTTCTGCTCCCCACTCTGTCTCTGATGAATCCTCTCACTGCCTCTGCACCTCTGGCCTGTACCCCAGTTCTGTATACATAAAGAAATAAATCTTAAAAAAATATCAAAATGTTGCTGGCTTTTTATGACCCCGCCCAGACACTGTGCTTATGTTTTCAGGGATTTCTCCCAGTGACTCCCAGATGCCTTTGCTGTATCAGAACTGAGGGCTGTGACTATCCATTTTTTGAACAGGATTTGTTTTCCTCTAAGTGCTCTTCACAGCTTTCAAATTGTTGCCCCACAAAATTTGTCATGTAGTCTCATGCAGGACAGATTAATAGATCATCATCTTCATTTTATAGGTTAGGAAACCAAGATCCACAATGCTTAAATGACTTGCTCAAGACCACAAGGCAGTTTGCTCCAGAAATAAGAGAAGTTTTTAAGTCATGAACTGGCCACTTGCTAACTATGTATTTTAACATTTCTGCATGCCACTTTCCTCACATGTAAAATATGGATATTTTACACTCCAGTTTTCCTACACTCCTCTCCTGTTCCTAGTCTCTCTTAAGCATACATTGAAAGAATGCTATTTACCAGCCTTATGTTTCACAGTCTAGCATCCCTATCCCACTCAATTCTGTAAATCTACAACTTAGCTGTGCAAAAACAGACTGAGAAAGGCTGAATAACTTGCTCAAGGTCGCACAGCTGTCAGGTGTCAGATATGTGTGTGCTCTGAGTCCAGTGTCTTTCCACATCCAGAGGGAGACTCACATAGGTGGGGTGACAATGTGAAGGTGCTTTAGAAAGGCAAATGCCTTACAAACGTGATTTCAATATTAAGGACGATGACAACCTGCACTGATAGAGGTGATGGGCCCCCTGCCGTGTGGGCAAAGGCTTAGAAATGAGGTTGAAAAAGTCGCTGCACATATACTTAAAAAATGACAGAGCTAGGAACGGAGCCACCCACAGGAATGGAAGGGATGGGGGTACACACAACATCGATGCAAAGGAAATCAGTGTAACAAACCTTTCATCTTGGTTTGTAATCCCAGATTCAGAATAGCGATCGAATCACATAAGACATAGTCTAGAGTTGTGCTAAAAATGTCACTGGAGCACAAGCAGAGAGGTGTGTATCAACCATGATTTGAAATCAGAGTCCTCTGATAGCTTTAAAAATGCCACCTATAAAGATGGCTGAATGACTTTGATAAAAGAAGTTTAGACATTCTCATGCTCCAATGTAACACAAGGCAGTTTCCAGCATCAACTGTCAAGCCTCTAATAAGTTTAAGACAGCCCTAATATTACTAGCCGTAGATACACAGGTCAGTAATTACTGTTGTACTCAAGACTAGCTCACTTAGAGAAGTAAGCCTGCAATTATCACAGCTACATTTTCACTACTAAGGTTTCTATCCAGCAGAACGCATTCCAGACCACACGTGCTCATTTATTACCCTCCTGGCAGCAGGTGGTCTGGATACAGTGACAGGCTATAGAACACATCTTAGTGTTTCATTAGGGCTTCGTTGTGCCCATGAGAGCTTGGCACTATTTAATTCTGGCTAACCTCCAGATCAATAACTTGTTAAAGAAAGAAAGTGCTCCCTCTCCCCCCAAGGGCTACTAGAGTGAGAAGTTACCAACCTCAGCTTGTTTGCACCAAACGCTGATGTTTTTACGCTGGGCTTTGGTGAAGTGGTCCCAGGCCTTCTGCTTGGAGGCGGAATGGTACACAGCAACTATCTGCTCAACTGCAGCATCAGAGAAGCAGTCAGATCAGGCCAGGGTGTCATACAGGGATAGCAGGAGAGGAGAAAAGAAAGAGAGAAGCATTAGGTTTGTTGTGTCTTCTTGTTTTGACACCATGAGGCTGTAGTTGTGCTCTGGAAAGACTATTCGCTTTGGGGTACCATGATTTTACAGGAGAGTCAAAGGCAGAGACATCAACATGCTGAAAGACAGGAATTCTGAATGGTCTGGAGTGACATGGTGACTGCAGTGTGCCTACAGGGAGTCTGCATATATTGAGGCAGGAAAGGCAAGCATGGCAGCCAACGTGACTTAATACTACGCACTCTGCTGTTAACAGCTCCTTTTGGCCTTTGGCGTCTTTCCTAAACTAGTCCTCCAAACTGAGCCTGGATACTTGAAAAGAATCAACTTTCTACTCTTCTGAGTTATGTTTGACCAGGGTCACATCAATGCCTAAGATGAATGGAATGTATTTTAAGTCAACCTAAATAGGTTTGTTGACTGGAGAAATACGTTTTATGGAAGTATACTGTGCAAGTATTGTCCAATGGAGCATTTTTCAGGGTTTCTTAAAATGTCAAATAGGGAAATGTGTATAACTATGTGGGGGCTTGACTTAGCCAGCTCAAGAGAAGGGAAGCTTCTTTACTAATGATTTAAGCACTTACAGTCTCATGATGTTTGCTGCTCTGTTTATCAATCGACTCTGAAGTCCTAAGCACATGTATTTTCTCCTCCAGGATTCTATGCCCACATATACTTTCAAAAGGAAATGAAACAATTCCTCCTTAATCCAAATAATGTACGAATCAAGTCTGGGAAGTCAAATATGAGGACAGTGGGTCGTAATAGCTAAAAAGAAAAAATCATACAAATGCACCTGTATTCTTACAGTAGATACAGTTCCTTACTCAAAAGATATGGGGAAAGAAAAACTTCAGAATTTTTCTCATCTGTCTCATTAAGAGATTTGGATATGAATTTCTTTTGGAAAACAGCCATTTCAGCAGCTTCCCATTCCACCCCAGTGTCCCTGACACTCAGCTAAGGAAATGTCAAAGAAATGATACTGAAAACAAGGGGAGGTATAGCAAGTTTTTTTTTTTTTAAGATTTACTTATTTGTGCATATAAGAATTGGGGTGTAGGCTTGAGGTGTGGGGGGTGGTGAGATGATTCACCAGAGACAAAGTCGGGAGCAGAAGAGGCAGTATCACAGAAATGATACTGAAACCCACTGCTGAGGGGAGCAGCAGGCGTGATAGGAGAGGTCTGCTGTGCCATGTGGGTCAGCTCCCTGGCTGGGGATAGAACTCAGGCTGCAGTGGCTCCTGACAGCTTCATAGTGTTGAGACTTAACCACCAGGGAAGCCCCAAATCTGATTTATATTCAATCGCCTTGGGAGGACTCAGTTACATTTGAGTACCCAAAAATCATATTGCATGATAAGCATGATGAAAATCTGAGCAAAGACGTTCACAAGTGCTCATGTTTCATTCTAACTTCAGGATTGAGAACCTCAACTCTCCAGGGAGACCTGACGCTGCTTGGAACTCACTTTGAGAACAAGCAAGAGGGAACGCACAGGACCTGGGACTTCGTGTTTCCAAGGAACTGCAGTCGATATACCAGAGAACATGACAATAGGTGGTGACCCCACATAGCCTGTGAAACTGGTGATGGACATTTGGTGACACAGGGAGAAGGCACTGCAGTGACGAGGGAACCCCTGCCCTTGGCACAGGAGGCCCTGTAGGGTGGGGCTCTTGTGTGGAAAAAGTGGTGACTTTGTGATAAACACTGCCTTCCTCCATGCAGTACAACTCTGTTGCCTGGAGAACTATATTTTATGGAATAAGTATGTTTATTCTCACATTGAATGAGAATTCCGGAAAGGGCTTGCTTGAACTTCTCCTTCGCTTCTTCCATGTCTTTCTCATGTGCAGCTTTCTCGTTTACCAGGCGGCGGATGTGGCTGTTGGCGGACTGGATCATGGAGTAGAAATTGTTGGCGCTGCGGCGGTTCACCTCTCCTCGCTCTATCCAGGTGAGCAGAGTCTGCACGGCTTCTGAAAATTTGGAATCATCTGAAAAGGAAAATCTATGTTTAGGATCCTCAAAAGTAAACAAATCTCAATCTCTTTTTCCAACACGTGGTCAGGAGGCCGCCATGGCTTTTGGGCAGTGAAATGACTTGCAGAAGATGAGGAGTTGAGTGTGCACACAGGCAGCAGACCCAGAGAAGGAATGAGCAATTCAAAAGTACTCAGACTCGCTGTCATCTATGAAGACTTTTCAGAAAGGAAATGGTTTCTTTTCTCCTTAAAAACTTTTCTTTACTGATGTAGTCTCCACATTTTGCAAACATCTTAACCCCTTGATGGTGTATGCGCATATATGTGTGTTATGCATAAATTAGCAGTGCAATAACTTCAGAATTCTGTAAACCCAGTTTTTAATAAGGAAAAATAAACTTGAGTCTTGAGTCTAATTTGAATTTGATGGTAAGTTTATCTTGGGTCTGTGAAATTGCTGGAGGAAGCCTTAAGAACCAGTTAAATGGGCAGCTCCTTACGTATTAACCACTTACATTTTTGACCTTTTATAACATCACTCTTGCATTCAGTCCACAGCTCCAGGCCTTCTCAGTTCCAGTCACAATCTATTTTGATATAATTCATTCTATTTTGACATTTTTCCATATCCTGTTTCTCTTGCCTGAGGAGTCCTCTAAATAGATTTCTGCAGCTAGTCAGGAGTTATTCTCTGATGCTTAAATAGTAGCAACAGCTATTGCAAAGTTTCTAGCTCAGCTTTCTGAGATAGCCACAGACATATCTCTGTTGCTGTCAAAGACTCCTGAGAGAGAAAGTTCATTCACATCCCAATAAAGGCTCTAGGATTCCACATACTTTCAGGTCTGAAACCCAATGCCTAGTGGAAATATCTCCCACTGCAATTTGAACTTTTTGCCTCTCGGCTTTTGGCAGCACACACATACGCAGACACACCTCTTTGTGTTTGCACTGCTTTATCGCACATTGCTTTACTGTGCTGCTTAGTGATTATGCTTCTCACAGACAGAAGATTTGTGGCAACCCTGTGTTGGGCATAGCAGCGTCACTTCTATTTGTTAGCAACACAATATTTCTAAATGAAAGTGTGCAGTTTTGGGGGACATAATGCTGTTGCATACTTTATAACTCTACTTCAGTATAAATGTAACTTTTTTTTTAAGATTTATTTATTTGCACATACAGAACTGGGGTACAGGCCAGAGGCTCAGGGGCGGTGAGAGGCTTCACCAGAGACAGAGCGGGGAGCAGAACAGGCAGATCAAGGAAGTACATTGCTGAGGGGAGCAGCGGGCGGGTCAGGAGAGGTCTGCCTCGCCATGTGGTCACCTCCGGGGCAGGCGGGAATCGAACTCATGTGGACGTGGCTTTAGCTTCTCAGTGCTGAGCTTTAACCCGCTGCGCCACCAGGGAGGGCCAAAGGTAACTTTTACATCCACTCAGAAACCAAAATATTCTTGTAAACCACTTTATCGCAACATTCGCTTTACGGTGGTGTTCTGGAACAGAATCGCCAATATTTCTGAGGTGTGTCTGTAATGAGAGGTTGGCCTCCCTATTAGAGCAGCTTTTTATCTCATGACTTTCATGGGTCTACATCACCAGCAAATGAACAAGCAAGTCGTAGAACTGGCATCTTACCAATGCTTTCAGCCTTTCTAAATATTCAAAAGGCTTCACAATTTCTGTGTCTCTACTTTGGACCCTGTTTTCTGCTCTTCTCTTACATGAAGACAAAAATCAATCCAAACAAAAGATTTCTTAAGTGTATGCTCCCTGAGGCTATATGGTGCAGACGAGTTTGGTGAGTGAAACCTATTTGGAAGTGCAATTAGCAGACTCTTGCTGAGCCTGGAGCCCAAGCAGGTACAAAAAGGCATATTCTAGAAGTGGCTTGATGTCATCAGTGTGATTAGTGAACAAGAATACTCACTCAATAAAATCAAATACATTCAGATGATGAAAAAGAGTGGATTTGAGCTACTAAGAAAGGCAATTTAGACAGGACAACTAATGTTAAAGTAGCAAAACGACTCTAAGAGTGAAGCAAAGGAGAATAGAATCAAAACAAAAGAGAAACCAGCTGATTTACCCATGTCTAGAACTCTCCACAGTCATCTTGTGAAATACATTGGCCATCTGAAGTGATTAAACAATCTTTTAATTGCTGGTAGCTAAATCTTTGGGCAATCTAAGAAAACTGTCCACTCTGACTACTCATCTGTAAAATAAGGATTTTTTTCCCCAGAGTTTTCAGGGGTCATATATCAAGTTCTCTTATTTCGATTCACTTTGAGAATTTAAAATGAACTTGTATCTACTGTGTAAGGGTGTACCTACAGGCCCCAAGTCATGGATCACAGCTAAAATTCTCTGACATAGAAATCTTGTTTTCTACAAATCACCTACTATTTGGAAGGAAAAATGCCATTCCTTGGGGCAGGGAAGGAGCAGAGACACAGGAGGAAAGGATATGTTTTCGATTTCTTCAGTTACTAGGTCCACCTTTCCATCTGCAAGGCCCCAACAAAAGAAATCCCCAGAATCTGTTAGGGGAACTTCAAAGGATGTCTGCCAACAACACAAATATATTTATCAAATTTCTCTAAAAAGGAGTTATTTTCATCACCAAGCTTAAATATATTCTATACCTTTGAGTTTTTCAGCAACAATGCTGCATTCGTGATCTGAATAGTGGACCACTGGGGGTGGGGATGGTGGGCGCAATCTTTCTTCCTCCATTCTTCTACGATGACGCTCCTCTCTTGCTAGCATACGCTGCTTGCATTCCCACTCATACAGGTCATCTCGAGCCTGTGCAAAATCAACATGGAGTCGACCTGTGTCCTTCTTGTCAGTGCTAGAGCCCAGGCGAATGCGGTAACCTAAATGCACAGAGGCAAGAGAGAAGGGAGTACAAGGCAGCCCAGTGAGTGAACAACTATCGAATTTCAGCTTTCCAGATATAATTGCAGCTGTTTCAAGTAACCCCATGCCCCCAAACTTTCTTCCCACTACTAGTGTGTTGAACTACCAAAAGACTTGGATTATACTCTCATTTCTGGTAACAGGTTAGTCTTGTTCTTGGGAATTCCTCCATGTGCTACCTTACTTCTGGCTGAGGAGTCTCTATAAGTCATAATATCAAGTATGGGCCTAATATGGCATCAAGGGCTGGGAAGAATTGAAGGGTTGCCCCCAAGTATGTTGTCTTTGGATAATTTCAATGACAGTCACTGAATATCATCACACAGAATTTTACTAAAATTTAAATGGATTAGCTTAACATTTCAATCCCTAAAATAGCTTTCTCGATGTATTTAGTGACTCAATCTTTTTATTTTCTGGAAAAAAAATAGATAGTATGGGAAGTGGTATATGTGATCTAGATGACATAATTTGGACCCTTAAAAATAAAAGAGACAGTGTGTTCATAATAAAAGTGGTATAGGACTAGCATTCAGAAAATTAGGATATGTAAGTCCCTACCTCCACTTTTTATACTATCGATGCTACCCAAGAGATAGCAAAGTGATCGTTGTTTTGTCTCTTAACAAAAAGTGAAGAAAGTTTAAATTATTAACCTTTTAAATTTTAGGAGTTGAGGTACCCATGTCTACACACACTTATCTAATTCTGTTCTTAGAACAAGCTTGAAGAGCATGCTCAAAATATAAACAATGGTTTTTAAGATATTGGACATAAGATCATGAAGACAATGATTATAGAGAGACAAGACACAAATGAAGTGATCTCTGTTATTTCCCAGCTTACTGCTGAGAGAGAGTTTTCAGGCCTTAGTAAAGGGAGGTGAATTCAAGAGAAGTATGTCAGATTCTTCACTTGGAAAGACTGAACTGGAACTCTAGGGAGACTATGGCAGACAGAGTTTAAGGCAGAGCACTGGAAAGAAGAAAGGTACACAGAGAAAAAGCCTCATATACTTGAAGTGAGTCCCCCACCATTGTTTAGCTAAATATTGATGTCCACATTTATGTGTGGAAACTGCATGAACATTATAAAAAGGTGACAATCCTGGAGCTCATTCAAGGCTAGGAAGAGTTTCTCTTCCCACCAGACAGAGCAGAAAACTTCATAATTTATAGATTATTGGGTAGAATAATCATAAAGGTTCTGTTAGTGGAGAATAATTGACCTAGACTAGACCTTGCTCTGGTTTTTTTGAATAAGCTTCAAAACTAGGACCTAAAAGGATATTGTTTACCAAGTTACTTAGCTGCATCCCAGACAAAGCTCAAGAATACTTATAGTAATGAAAAATATCTGGCACACAATAAGGTAAAAATGTTAATATCTGACATCTGATAAAGAAGTATACAGGATGCAAAGAAGTAGGAAAATCATAGAAAAAAATAATCAAAATAGAAACAGAGGTAATACAGATAATATAATTATTAGATAAGGGCAATACTATTACCAGTAGATTACATATGTGTAAGGAAATAAAGGTAAATTAAACATATTAAGTAGAAACACAAAGATATGAAAAGGAGCCAGAATATCAAATTTCTAGAGAGTTAAGCTGCAATAACTGAGTCAGAAAAAAAAAAAAAAAGGTCAGTGGATAGGACCAATGGCAAATTAGACATTATGAGAGAGGAGATTAATAACTTGAAGACACAGTAATAGAAGCTATTCAAAATGAAATACAGAGTGAAAAAAGGCAGACAACATGAACAGTGTACCAGTGGGGAGCTGTGGGCAAAAAGGGCCCATTCCTAATCAGACCCTTATTGGAAAGGGGGAAGGGAAAATAATACTTGAAGATTAAATAAAGACAAGAAAATCTGATGATAGCAGAGATCTAAGATGTTCAAAGAACCTCAAGCAGCACAAGATACATAAGGAATCTACACTAAGGCCATTGTAATCAAATTGATCAATACCAGTCTAAAAAAAAAAAAGATACCTTAAATGCTGCCATAGAAAAAAGATTATATTATGTACAGAGAAAAAAAGATAAAGATAATATCATATTTCTTTTTGAAAACAACACAAGCCAGAAGATAGTGGAGTGACATCTAAGAGAAAAAAAATCTCTCAACCTAGAATACAATACCCAGAGAACATAAGTTTCAAAAAGAAAAGGTAAGATAAATTCTTTTTGATACCTATTCAATACAAATGCTGAAAGAATTCATCATGAGCAGACCTGCACTAAAAAAAAAAAAAAAAGTTAAAGGAAATTTAAGCACAGGGAAAATGATACCAAACTGGATCTATACAAAGGAATCAAGCTCATGCATAATGTATGGTTCCATTTGTATGAAACCCTGGAAAATGCACACTACTCTAACAGAAAACAGAACAGCGGTTGCCTTGGGAGAGAAGTGGATGGGCATAGAGAAGTAGACAAAAGGGGCATCAAGGAGGTGTGTAAGGGTATTCAACATACTTATTACTTAGGTTGTGGCGATGATGTAAGAGCTGTATGTGTATGTATATCAAACTGCATTTTTGAGATCTGTGAAAGTTATGGTATGTCAATGATTATATTAATACTTCAATAAATCTGTTATGTAGAATAAAGTGCAATAATGCTCAAAGTGTCACCCATTCCTTTTAGAAAGAAAAAGAATAAATAAATTTCACAAGCAACTATTGCTTTATCATTTATAACTTACTGTCATCTTGTTTTTTCTTTGTCATTTTTATTGCATTATTTTTAATTTCGATACCAGGTGAGTCATCGGACAAATAGGGCTGTTCATGACCACCTTGCCATCCTTCCAAGATCTTGGAAAGGGTCAAATAAGAGAATAATCTGTAAGCTCTAGGTAAACACACAAAAGATGCCACGATGCTATGAGATTGGTACACTGGGAACAACTCCAGATTCTGAAAGTTCTCCTACTCCAGCACAAATAAAAAGGTTATTCCTAAATGTTCTAGCCCTCTTTTAGGGTATCTTTGTTTGCTTTGACCTTTCTTTTACAATGTGGGGCACAGCTATCCAACTCAGGATATTTCTAGTTCTGTGAACTCGCAGCAGCTAGGTTGAAATGTAAAGAATACAATATAGTTGTTTTCACAGCACTGACTGCAATCCCCTTTCCTTTGGCAGCCCTGAGAATCTTTCCAGGAGGTGTTGTTACTAGAGAGCTGCTTTCAGGGATGTTAAGATGGACGTGATCTAAGCAGCACTGTCGTCTTTTATGTACAACTGTTAGGGCTTTTCAAGACCTTATTAAAACAGTCTATTGTGAAGTGCTGTTCTCATTGCTAAGGGCTGGCGAATCTTCAGTAGTTAGATTTTGTAGCACTTAGAAAATATAATAAAGGTATTTTACATCTGCCTCCTCTCCTTCCGCGTTAGCAGCCTACTTTTTCAAACCCTCACTATCTTTTCTCTAGTCGGTTACATAACAGGCTTCTAACTGATTTCCTCTCCCCCTTTCTCATCTCTCCTCTTAATTTATTTTTATACACAGTTGTTAGATTAATCTTTCAGAAACAATCATCTTCCTTGTTCAAAGACTTCAATATTCTCCATTAAACCTTTAATAGTATGCTAATTGATAGTTCCCTTCACCTTTCAACTCTACTCAGTACACAACCAACATTCATTCATTTATTGTTTCCTTGAACTTGGCACCTTTTTACTTTTGCTCCTGCTGTATTAAGGCCCACTGTCCATATGCAAATGCTTTTTATTTGTCAAATACTTGGTCCAAATGCTCCCTTTCTCAATACTCCCAGATAAGTGTCAGAGATATATATTATCTTTCTTTTCTCCTCTGAATATTCTTACCACTGATTCATACTTCTCTTACAGCACTTATAACTTTCAATCTTTTCTTATTATCAATAGAGTATGTCTTGAACAATGATTAGCATTGATGTTTCCTTAATAAATGAATGTATGACTACATGATAACTCTAAGTTCATTAAGAGGAAGAGGTAGGTTTTATTCATTTTCTATTCTGCAAGGCATACCAATTCAAAATAAAGTTATTAGGACCCTCCCTGGTGGTGCAATGGGTTGAAGCACAGCACTAGGAATTCATAGCTGCTTCAGCATGAATTCGATCTCCACCATGAAGGTGACCCACATGGCATGGTAGACCTCTCCTGACCTGCCCACTGCTCCCCTCAGCAGTGTACTTCCTCATTTGGCCTGTTCTGCTCCCCACGCTGTCTCTGGTGAGTCCTTTCACTGCCCCTGCATCTCTGGCCTGTACCCCAGTTCTGTATGCATGAATGAACAAATCTTTAAAAAACAAGAAACACAATAAAGTTACCAGCCATGAAACTTTATCTTGAAACTACCCTCCCAAAAAACCCAAAGGGTTTCTCTTTATAATACTCAACCAAAATTATTCAATTTCTAATTTCTTACCATTTCCCCAGATCTGAACTTATTCTGAACAAGTATTATACAAAGCAGTTCTTACTAACCCCAATCCAAGTATCAGTACACATAAGCCATTGTCACTTCTGTATCTGACTCATGCTACAGTTGGCTAACTTAGTCACCACCACTGCTTACATTCCTCAGTCCATCCTTTAATTACAAGTATTTCTAAAAGGTAAATCAGATTTTGTCACTCTACTCCTTAAAATCCTCCAGTGGCTTCTCCCTGAATCCAGAATTATAAGTTCCTGGCTAGAGAGTACAAGGCACAAAATGATTCAGTACTGCTTACCACTCAGACTTCATTTCCCTCTACTACCTCTCATTAGTTAATGCACTGGTCATGCTAACCTCCTCTCTGCTTGACTGCAGCCAAGTTCATTGTCAGTTCAGGGTATTTAACTTGCTCTTCCTTATCTTGTAATGCCTTTTCCCTAGATGTTCCCAGAGCATCCTCCTTTATGTTGTTCAGGTTTTAATTCAAATGTCAATGAAGACTAGTTTTCCTGATGATCCTAGGTACATTAACCATTTTTACGTTCTTTGTAGCACTGGTCAGTATCTGATATTTATTCATACATACATCATATTTTGTCATTTCCAGAATGTAATAGCCCTGATAGCAGAAACTCTGCCCCAGTTTTGCTGTATTCTCAGTATCATACCATTCTGCTAGCTGTCAATACAAACTTGGTAACTGATTTCTATAGCTATTTTTCAGCATCTAGTTTTGTGCCGGGTTATGTGTTAGATACTGGGCATTCAAAGTTAAATAAGACACAATCTCTGCCTTTGGCAAGGAGACAGATGTGGAGACAGTTCTATGGGGTTCTAGGTATCATGTAAGGAGGAGTCACTGGGCCTGCAGCACAAGGCAGAGTGCACAAGCAGTCGGACTCAGTTTTCCAGGAGAGGCAGTGCTTGAACACTGGGGGTGGAAGACGTGTGCGTACAAATGAGGATGCAAAAGCTAATTCCGGTCAGAAGAAAAGGGATAACACACCACGGCAAACTGAGTTAGTTCAGAGTGGTTGGGGCTTGGTGTGTGAAGGCGGGGTGGAGAGATGACACCAAGGTAGAGCAGATTACCAAGGCCTTCAGATGCTATAAATAAGGAGTTCTGCCATTATCCTATAGACAGTCAAGTGCTACTGAACAGACTAAAGGGAGAGTTTGAGTGTAACATGCATTTCCATCTCTAAAGGCAGGAGAGGTTACCATTAAGGCCAAACAAGCTGCCAGTTGTGTGCATACAACGGCTGGGCACAGTCTGAACAGCTGAACACGTACCAGACAGATACAGGGCTTTGTCCACCATGAATTCCTCAGCAAAGCGAATGTGACAAAAGTTCTTTTTGCTCTTCCGAATAGCAATGATTTCTCCACACTGTTCGAACACTTCCACGATGATCTGCTCAGTCCCATTTTCAGGCAGGCCTCCCACAAATACTGTTTTGCATCCCGGTGGTCTTTCTCGGGTTGCAGGAGGCGGAAGATCTATAGTAAGTGCGAAAGCATTGGAAATTAAAATATTTGCTTGGGACAGCCCTCTTGGAAAGCTAACATGTCTCAGAGATAGCCCAACTGCCCCCACCAGACTTTTGTACAAGAATGCCAGAAGCAAGTCACCTCTAAGGCTCTCATTCTCTGCTCCACAGCAAATTGGTTGCATGAACCTGAAAATTTTATTCAATGGTTTGGTGACAATGACATGTACAGGTTATATAAAGACCTGGGCATACCTGTCCACTCCAGTGAAGATTTAGTTAATTTGGTTCTTTATTTTTGTTGTGGCAACCCAACTCTGCCCAATTTTCAGTCATTAAGAAGGCAGTGGAGGGAAATCCCACTGAATGAATCAAAAATTTCAGGAAATCTGAGAACCAAGGTCCCTGAGAAAGGGTTTGTTCAATTCAGTGTGTAGTTACTATATACATTGTGTTCAGGCTCACTGGAAGAACTCTTTCAGGATTAATGTGATGCTGGAGTGAATATTTACAAAAATATTTATGTCTGTCAGAATGAGTCTGTTAACAAAGTCAGCCAGAGCACAACCCATCCCTTTTAGGTTGCTTGTTTTTTGACACCAGAGGACCCTTCTCAAATTCCTTGCTGGAAAGGTGAGATCCAGAACTGATCATTCAGCATTTACAAGGAAGCATGAAAGACAGCAGAGAAGGGAGCTCATCTGGGAAATTATTAACTAAAGTGAGATAAATTTGGCTATAGAGAGTCATTAAAAAGCTACTTAGAGATGATTCTCTCTCTGCTTAAAAAAATAAGCTTTCTATTCACCCATCTTATACATAAAGCTTGTAGCTGCCAGTTCCTTGTTGCTATTTATATGCATCAAAACATTTTCTGAGAAGAATCCTACAATTCATAGCCTAACAAAACAAAGCATGATGGTCAAGGGTTTTTCTAGTGTTGGTTTTGTATCTGCAAGGATTTATTCTGTGTAATCCGTATTTCCATTCAGCTCTTAACAATAATTCTCCCAGCTGTAGATTTGGAGAGCTCAACGACCAGTGATTACAGCTCACATGCAAAAATAAATGTGTTTCACTTTGTAGAGTAGGCCAAGGTGCCCCCGACGCTTATCCAAGCTGGCAGGCAGATGATGGGGCACTTCCTTGGGTGCCAGTACCTCTAGTTTCCTTCTTTGCCCCCACTGTCTATCTAATCAGTGTGGCTCAGGATAATCCGTTTTGTTCCTGAAGTTGTCTTTTCCTCTAGTTAGTGAATAAAATGGGTAAAGAGAGTCAGGGAACTTACAGAGTTTCTGTTAATTTTTTAATTGTCTCTAATTGCATGAACTACTGTCTTGATTTATATTCCATGTGAGAAACTTAAAGAGAAAAAGATAAGCGAACCAGAATCTGAAATGATTTAGTCATGGATACTAGGAAGGTTATAGTTTTAGTGGAAAAGGGGAAAATAAAGTCCAGAATCTCTCAAGACGTACTCTTTTGCGTTCTTAAAAACTGGAAGAGATTCTAGACATCATTCTTCTAGTGCTGATTGACGCTGGCTGCACATCAGAGTCAACTGAGGCGTCAAAGCAAAACAAACACTGAATACTGGGCTCCACTCCAGTGACTGATTTAATTAGTTGGGGGTGAAGCCTGTGCATTATTTTTTAAAAGATCCTCATGCAACTCTAAAGTATAACTGGGTCAAAAGCCACTGACTTGGTCTAAACTTCTCATAGTACAAAGGAAAAGCCCTTAGCTGAGTGAGGTAAAGTGATGCATTCAAAGTCCCCAAATTAGATAAAAAGAGAAGGAACATGAACTTAGAAGAGGTAGACCTTGATTTAAATCTTAGCTTAATTATTCACTGCGAAAATAACATAACCTTATTTTTGTTTTCATCTACAAAATTTTGTTTTCATCTACAAAATTTTGTTTTCACCTACAAAAATTGTAGGATTTCATCTACACTGGGTTTAGGAAGGAATCAGTTTTATCAACAGAGGACTTTATAGCTATGAAGACACATATGGTTTTGAGTATGGAACACAATGTAGTCATTGACTATTTAGGTGAAGGACATTCCCAATTAGCTTTTGGGGATCTATATAATTTAGACCCACAGCTTCAAATCAAAGGCTTCTAAAATTCTGTTTTAGAATAAAGACTTCTGAAGTTTACAACTTGAAGGAATTCAATGGTAAAGAGTCCTTTTGTGAAGAGAAAAATCTCTTTTATTTTGAGCTTGCTTAGTTAGTTCTACCTGTGTCCACTGAAAGACTCTAAGGAGTGTCTGGTTACTGCTAAAATTGTATGTATCACTGAAGACACAAAGGTTATTTCCCCTGACTACATTTGTGGGTTTTAAAAATTCATCACCATACTTAGATATAGTGATTATTCTACGGTGACTCTCTGATACTAAGCTATTAAGAATTGTATCAATGCTGAAGATTTATTTTCCTTGGAGATGTGTAGAAAGCCTCTTTGATAACATTCATTGAGATTTAGGTGTATGCCACCAAGCAAAGCAACAGGTCGCACAATCTTCCTTAATGGATAGTGCTGTTCTTTAATTAACAGCTCAAAGGGCTTTGTTTTCTGGACCTGATTTTCTAATCCCACTGAAATACAGTGACCTTAGTATAGCCATGATAATGCCATAGGAAAGCAAATTCAAAGTCCACCTATTAATCAGGTAATGTGCTAAGCTCTTGGAACACCTCAATCTCCACTCTGACTGGGGAAAAGAAAACTTTCATGTAAAACAATTCAAGATTACTGGAAGTATAAAGAACTCTAATCTCTGGCAATGGAAAAGGAGGAGCTTCCAGCAGTTCTAATTATCCAAACATCCACCATGGGGAGCACGTGTTGGAGCAATCAGCATTAAGAATTACTGATGATCTTCAAGAAGTGAGGCTGGGAGCAGCATGGAAGATCTAGAAAGCACTTGTATCTTGATTTTCAAAAGAGCATCACAGATTACTCAACTGGTTTGCTAGAATTTACATACTGCAAAGGCTTTGGTTTTATTAGACGGCACAAGATTGAAGGCCCCCTAGATAATCAGCAGGGTCAAATAGATTTTATTGTAATCCCAACTGACTGGAAATAATCAAAAGGCTGTAGAATCTATCAATTCTTCTTCTTCTTTTTTTTTTTAAAGATTTTTATTTATTTATTCGTACAGAACTGGGTTACAGGCCAGAGATGCGAAGGGTGAGAGAATTCACCAGAGACAGAGTGGGGAGCAGAACAGGCAGATCGACGAAGTACACTGCTGAGGGGAGCAGCGGGCGGGTCAGGAGAGGTCTGCCGCGCCATGAGGTCACCTCCGGCGCAGGCGCGAATCGAACTCATGCGGAAGTGGCTTAAGCTTTTTTGTGCTGTCCTTTAACCCGCTGTGCCACCAGGGAGGGCCCAGAATCTATCAATTCTTAATTTGCCCTCTTTCCCTAATTCTCTTTAAATAATCCAGCTCTAGGAGACAAAATGAGATCTGCTTGTTTTGAGATGGTAAATGAAAAATAAAATGCCTTTTTTTTTTTTTTCGGTTCCTAAGTACTTTGCTATGTGTCTGGACACAGGTTGCTGATGACACCCCACCATATATTCCTGTGTAACTGTTCACTGTTATTTCACAGTGGATTCAACATGCAACCACTTCGTAGAGAAGGTTTACCAATGGAAGGGAAAAATCTTGGCACAAGGACTTCTCTGGAAGATGGTGCTGTCCTCTTCCTATAGCACTAAGTGAGGTGTGCTAGTTGGGACTGTAGTAAACTTTTATTGGCTACCCTATGACTGTGCTTCAGAGCTGACTCCTGGGAATTGGAGGATGTTGAAGATCTTTCAAAGAATGGTCAACACTCAGCTCCAGCCTACTTTGATTCAATGAACTCTAGAACAGAATTAATTTCAACTAGTTTTGCTCAAAGACATTGAGTTATTTACCCAAATCTCATATCTGAGAGATGAAAACAGGCCTGTGTCACTTCAGAGCTCTAGCACGTAACCATGGCGCACATTGCCTGCTCCAGTGAGGGCACAAAGCTCTACATGGGCCTAGTTCATTCTGGGTTTTAATAATACGTTTTGAGGAGCTATGCCGAGACAAATAATTTTGGGGCTAGCTATATTTTTTATGATGAAATGCAATACTTTCAGAGCTGGAGGAAGCCTTAGAAGTATCTAGGTTAATCTAACCCAATATCCTAATTTTACAGACAAGTAAACTGAGATGCAGGAAGGTTGGTGACTAGCCCAAGATCCCACAGGTAGTAAGTGATGCAACTGGAAGCAGAACACAATTCTGTTGACTTCTAATCTGGTAGTTTGTTCACTACTCTATAATACCATTTTGTGCATCTGATGGATACTATTTACCTAGAAATGTTTTGTGGGAAGTTGGCTAGATGTTAGGAAGCCATCAGCATGTGGCAATAAGTGTACTCCTGGTTTTCTTTCTAGACCTGTGACTTCTCCTTCTGTATCCATCCATCCGTCTGTCCATATGACCTTCCTTCATTCATTCCTTCTTCCCCTCCATCATCCAACACATATTTATCAAATAGCTACTATATGTTGACACTATTCTAAGTTCTAGGGAACATCAGTGAATAAAATGGGCAAAAATTCCTGCTTTTGTGGCTTGTACTTTATAAACTTCATAGGTTTCTTAAGAAGTAATAAATATTATTTATAAAAAGGTACTGCGGGTAAAATAGATTGGGAATGTGACGGGGAGGGCTGCACTTTTATATAGAGATTGGCAGGGTCACTGAGAAAAAACACGAACAAAATTTTGAAGGACACAATAGAGGTAACCATGCAGGTATTTTGGGGGGGGGAATATTCCAGGTGGCAGGAATAGCCACTGCGAAAGCCCCATGATGGGAGAGTGTCTGGTGCATTCACAGAACACCATAGAGGTCAGTTTGATGGAACAGTGAGTTGCAGGAGACAAAGCCAAAGAGACAATGCCAGGGAGGGAAGGCAGGGAAAACAGGGTTTTTATTTCATTAAAAGGACTGTGGCCTTTATTGCGAGTAAATTAAGGAGCCATTAAAGGGTTCTGAGTAGAGGAGTGACGTGATCTAGTTTAGGTTTTTAAAAGGATCATTCTACCTGCTCAGTTAGATTAAGCCATAGCCAAGGACAAAAGAGGGCCAATTAGAATGTTATTACAATAGTTTAGAAAATGTATCACAGAGGATATAAAAGTGGTCATAGCAGTAGTTACAATAGTAAAAAGCTAGATAGGTATTATTTTAAGGTAGACTGACAGAATTTACTAACAGATTAAACATGGTGTGTGAGGTAAAGATAATAGGCAAGGAAGACCTTTAAGTTTTGACCTGGAGCAACAGAAGGATACAGTGGCCACTATCTGAGATGGAGAAGAATCCTAGTAGAAGAGATACAGAGGCAAACATTAGGAGTTTTGTTTTTAATTTGTTAAATTTGGGATGTCTATATGAGATCTAAGTGGAGCTCTCAAGTAGGTGGTTTGATATGAGTTTGAGATTCAGAGATATGACTGAGCTGAAAATACAGATTTGGGTATCCTTGACAGGTAGTTTTCCAGTCATAAAATTGGATGACATTATCAAAGGTATGAGTGTAGAGAGAGAAGAGACCCAAGGAGTGAGCCATGGGGCTCTCCAATGACAGGAAATCAGGAAGGAGAGAAAGTTACCAGCAATCAGTATGCTGGGAGGGAAACTAATTGTGCGGTATCCTGGAAACAAGCAAAGAAGGGTATCAAGGAGTAAGGAGTAATTGACTGCATCATATATGGCTATTGGTCAGTCATAAAGAGAACTGAAAATTGACCATTTGATTTAGTATTACAAAGGCACTGGTATTCTCAAAGAAGGGAGATTTGAGAGAGGGGTAGGGAAAAAAAAAGCATAAATGAAGATTTAAGAAGAAGAGAAGAACTGGAAACAGCTCATAAAAATTAATCCTTTAGAGGACTTCAATGGCTAACAATTTTGAATTGTTCCCACAATTCTGAATTGTTGGAATTACTCAGGGTGCTCTACTCGGACATCTTCCTTTCTTGATTTGTATAGTCTCTCTAGTGATCTCAGTTGCTCTTATACTTGCAAATGGTGTAATGTTTCAAAAAGGACAAAAAGATCAATAATACTACATATAGCAGGGAGATAAAGTAATGTAAGGACTAAACAGTGTCCACTGGATTCAGCTCCCAATATTTAAGTGGAAATGCATCAGTGTGATGAACGATTAAGTACTGTTTTAATTTTAGTACATTCCATGTCAAAATGTTCCAATAGAGGGCTAGGATTGGAGTGCAGTGTGAGGCGTGGAAGCAGCTGAACCTGCTTAAAGGGTGGGAAGTGGCAGGTGGAAATTGGCCAACTGAAGCTAGATGCATGAGGTAGAACTGGGAAAGTTTTCTGAAGCAGGAGTTAGACTCATGAGGTGACCCCAGGGCTACTTTAGGGTTCTACATCAGTGAAAAGCACCTGGCTGAAGTGCCAGGCAGGAAAGAGGGAAAGGAACTGATGGTTAAAATATTTTCTAATGAAGCAATAAAACTTATGAGCAGATTGAATGGATACATAGAAGACTATGAGGGATCCTAAATTGCAGAGTTGTTGCACTAGCAGAACCCTCTGAGTGCAAGAGAATATAGCAGACAGGTAGGGTAAGTAGTGGGGTTGCTAATCACGATCTTCTCAGACACAGTTATTTGGTTCTGGAGAAGATAAGGGACTCGGCCATGCCAACGGCCTGTTCTCCCCTTCAGAAAGTCTTGGGACTATTCATACAAAAGGCACTTGCCGAGTTTTCAGCAGGAAACCAAGGGAGGCTTCTCTATTACCGCTTTCCCCACCAGGTTAACCTGAGTCCCCATTTAACAAAATTCAAGTTCTATAAAGGAAACAGATACCAGTTTTCTTCAAGCTGTGTCAGGAGTGGTATTATGAATTCAATTTCAAAGCCAGGTTCATTCTCAGAAGCCGCCACTCTACTGCACTAGTTACTGTCACCATTCTTAACTCAGAAATGAAAAGCTAAAGGACGGAGCTGTGAAGGCAAAATGTTTCCCTCCCACACTGCGGCCCTTCAGAACTGAGAAGGAGGTGGTTGGGGAAAGTAAAAATACTTGTGAGATTTGTTTCTTACCAGAGACTGTCAAAAGTCAGAGCTCCTTTAAGCCCTTCGCTTAAAGACTGTTCAACAAAGTGGTCTATGCTGTACACAAGTCATCTCTGCTATTCTCTGGAAATTTAGAAGCTGAGCATCTTGTAAAGAGTCTAGGGAACAACAGCACTGCTCATTCACCGAGGCACCAAACATAAATCTACAAATGGCCTCTTGAGATGGCGGGTAAGACTGACTAGGGCTGTTGTATTCTCCCCATCCTGATTGTCCTGTGACAAGTTAGCTCTTCAAGCCCCAATATGGTCCTCTTGAGATGCTGTCCTTCTCGAAATCTTAATGGTTTGGAAAAAAAGGACCCTGCTGATCACCAAGTTCAAGGAACTGAAGAAGGCATTTAGAACACTCTTCACTAGCAAAAGGCATGAAGACGGTGCGTCTTCCTGACCCTAACCCTTACTAACCCCAACCCTAGCCCCAACCCTAACTTACTAACCCTAAATTCTCTCAGTTAGAACAGGCCATACCTAGTAGACTCTGTGCCTCTGCTGGGGCCTGATACTATGATTAGCTGATTCCTATGTAAAGTAGGAGACGATGTAGTTGACTGAAGTCACATGCCAAAGGTTCACGTTTATCATGATAAGGTAAGTTCACTTGATCTGTGCCCTGAACCTCGGAGCATGTGCCTTAAAAGCTCCAATCTCTATACACTATAGTGGTGACTCTTTTTAGTAGGCTACACAATGCCACTAAAACTGGGAGACATTTTTTAAAATCAATTAATTAAATATATATTTTTTACCTCATTCTTCATTTTGTACATTTTTTCATCTCGGTTGTTTGGACTTCCCACCACCAATTCACCCAGGTGCCATCACCATAGTCCCGTGTGCTCTTCCCACCCCCAAACTGGAAGACATTCTAATGAGGCTTGGATCACATGCAGAAGTAGCTTCTGATCCTTTTAAGCAAATAGAACTCCAAAGAGATCCAGAGAAAAGTTTGAGTCAACAATTGCTGCTGCTAGAGTTTCAAGGAAACACCCTACCTTTGCAGATGTTTTGAGTCTAAGAAGAAACCTATGCATGACTGAACTGATAGAGCCCTAGAACATCTCTACATGAACTTCACTGGCTGAATGGCCGCAGGTAGTCTGACTTAGTCTCAAAAGTTCTCCTTGCTCTCTTAATAAACTGAAATTCACCTCACTATCACTGCCCATCAGTTGTCTAGCAGTAGTTTGAGTGATATGTGCATAGCTGGTAGCAGTGGCGGCTTCTTAATACCACATGCACATTCTTGTGAACTTCAGAGAGCCTAAGGCCTCACACTATTTCTGCTTCATGAAAGGGAGAGACTGCAAATGACAGTGTTGAGTGATTTGTATCAGGTGTCTCCTTCTGTACCAACATATTTCAGTTGCTTATAAGTGGCCTTAGAAACATGTTTTATCATCTGGTCTGCAACCAGCATACAGAAATCTACTGTTCTGTGCCTAAAATTCAACCTTGCCTAGTAAGGGTATATTTTCCCATCTTATGTTTTCTAGGCGAACCCACACAACTATAAATCTCTTGGGTATTCTTTTGAAAAAGAAGAAAGTGTTTCTAGACAGGAAAACATTGTGAGTTGCATGGAAACAAAGCAGAACATTACTTGGGTTTGGAGGGAAGAGTGTGCAGCTTTTACAGTGTATGATCTCTTTTACTACTGGCATATCTGGTGGAATTGGCGGAGGCACGATTCCCAAGCCAGGCATCATTGGAGTTATTGGTGGAATTCCAGTCATCATTCCAAGAGCAGGATCAAAGTCTAAAAAAGGAAAGGAAAAGACAGAGAGAACAATAAATGACAGTAGGCTAGGTCAAATGGAGCAGACTGTTAACCATATAAGCTTTAAACGCAAAGTCTTTCAATGACAGAGGCAAAATATTTACAAAAACAGGAAACTAGCATCACCAGGTCTTAAATATATTAGAGTTATGCATTTTCCTTTTGAGATGGGGCTGTTTTGTTTTTCAACTGGTGTCTATTTGAACCTCTATATCTCATTCCAATATCGAAGGCCCTTCTACTTGTTCCTAACGTACATCCTCTGCTCCCTCCAGCCAAGGCTTCTTGCTCTCCCTTGTAGCACTTACTGTCTCACTGCAGTATAGCATGGTGTTCAGAGTACACAGCCTTGGGGATCAGTCAGGCCTAGGGTCCTAGTTCTACCATTTGCTTATTAGCAGGATGAATCCTACAAACCTCCATTTCCTCATTTGCAAAATAAGACTAACCCTCTCTACTATACAGGGAGCTGTACAGGGAGCTGTACAGGGAGCTGGTGCTAAGCACCATTCATAGCACGAAAATGCTCAATAAATAACTATTCTCTATGTGTTTGATTATGTTGTTTCCACTACCTGGAGTCATTTGAGACCCCCCCTTCCCCCAAATTACCCTTTTGCGACAAGACCTAGTTTAAGAGACACCCTCCCTGAAGAACACTTTTCAGTTAAGTCTGGTTCATTTTTACCCCTGTCTAAAATCTGCTCTATTCCTGTTGCCACTGAATTGTATTTTATTTTGCTTCATCCTTTGTTTCATTCAGGGATGTATCTAAAGTAGGTGGGGCACCAAAGCAATGTTGTGTGAGGCTTGTCTACAGACACAATCTGATTCAACCCCAATTACTATCCACATTATACTCATGTGCTATTGCTTGTGAACCGTGAAAGACATACCATGCAGCCAGCTGGAGTGATTTATTTGCCAGGTTATGCTCCTGGAGCAACATTCTGGGAGACCTCTACAGGCATGAGCTCCAGAGCTTCTTGGGGCATGAAGCTGACCCTTCTGTTAAGTAGAGGATTGAACAGTGCCCCCAAGGGAAGAAATGGAGACTGGGGTCCATATGGACTCATTTTGAGATTAGGACCCCTTACTCAGATGACGTTGCCAGCCCTGGTCAGTCCCAGACCCTGGAAGGGACTTAGGAAATTTCAAAAGAGGCGCTTCCTAGGTTCAGAATCCACATAGGACCTACTTTGGATGCAGGGCCTCTACTCTGCTGGTTCTGCTGGCCCTGCTAGTCCTCACCACTGGAAGGGATCTTAGGAAATATTGAGGGAGGCATGCTAAAGCACAGGGTCCCTGAGGTGCAGGGCAGAGGCCCTGCTCACCTGGACCTAACAGCCATATTGATTTCATTATTTAAATGAAATAAAATTAAATTGTCTCTATATAAATAAATATATTAAAGAAATAAATTCTGTTTCCATGGCAAAACACAAGTTCTTGGAGAAGGGAATGCACTCTGTTCTGCTTCCCCACACCTTAGCCCTGCAGACACTGTCATGTAGGAGCCCTGCTGGCATGGGGCAGCCACAGCAGCAGTAGGAGGCGCTCCTCTCAAAAATCCATCCTGCTCACCACACAGTCCAGAGGGGCAATGCCTGTCACTGTGTTCTCAAAGTGGCTCTGCCTGCCCTGGGTGGGGTGGGGTGGGGGGTTTCTGTGCGATGCTGCAGGAGGTGGATCTGAAGAGGGAGAAGAACCTGTGGCTCCTACAGGAGCAGGACTTTAGGTGCAACAGGCCCAGTAGGAGGGAGTCCTGTGACTGGGCAGAAAAGCACATGACTGGCACTTGGGCATCCCTCCTGTAAAGCCAACCCAGGAGAGCCAGGGCATCTCCCATCCTCCCACACAGCCGCCTCGCTAAGATGGCAAGACTGGACTAGTTGGGAAAAATGAAATTTCTTCTAAGATAATTCTCACTTTTCTGGAAAGAAATTTCTTTTTAGCTCTCATATGTCATCTCACCTGACCTGTACAGAGCAGGCAGCAGTCCCGCCCTATGTATTTGTCTACTGTGTCCACATAGCGCTAACTGCATGACGTTAAGGAGGTTTCCTTACTATCTGGTGCTTCAATTTCCTTTTTGGTCAAAGTGGGGATCATTAATGACCTTTAGCTCAAAGGACGAAAAGTCAGGGTAGACATGAAAACTTTTGGCATGAGAGGCAGTGGTAGTAGTCCCAGAGGCAAGGTTCTTCCCTCCCATACAAATCTGCATATGCGTATCAACAAATTCACTTTACAGACATTCATTCCCATATTCTACAAACATTCGTGATGGTCTCTTCTATGCCAGGCTCCATGTAGGGGACTGGACAGGAGTCCAGGCCTTCCTTCCTAGCTTGGGGAACTTACGACCCTGGATACCCTCTGTTTCTACACTGTAGGAGAGGAATAGCGTGGTTAAGAATGGTGTTTATGTCATTGGAAAATCTGATTCCTTGTGTAAAAGATTTCAGAAAAATTGTTCACGACATCTCACCCATTTCCAAACTGTTAATTTCCAGTAGGGAAAGATCAGATTAGATTGTGTGCTGACTAAACCATCCCACCTACGTTCCCTCCCCTACTGAAATGTTTGTCTTCCTTTACGATTCCACTGCCTCCTCATTGTTATTCATACAGTTCTGTCATCCACAACTCTACCTTACTACAGATTACAGAAACATTAGTTCATTAAATAAATTCTGCCACTCTGACAGAAAGCAATGCCTGTCTCTATGCACTCTCTACCAAGAATTGGAGACAAGCAAAAAACAAACACACAGGATAAATATAACTTCTGACTGATGTACTCACCATGCTACTCTTTGGTAGATTACATTAATATTGCATGAAATTCACTGAAAAACAAATGTATTCACGACATATGGTTAAAGCCAGAGTAGGTAAATGCCCTTTCTTCCTTGTGTTTAATAGGCTAGGAGTTCCACAGGCTACCTTGCCTAGCAGGGCCTGCTAGAGAACAGAGCGCACATGGCATTTCAAAGGCTCCTATCACATTGATTATTTCTTTTGTTTACCTTCAACCACTAATGATAAAAGTAGATGTTATACAGTTCAACCAAGAAAACCACCATTTGAGCTCATGGGTCTTAGTACAGAACCTGAAAAAATAAAGAAGTCCAAAAATTTACAATGCACTGGAATAACACACCAGAGAGACTCTCCCCTGGTTAGGTGCTTGGCCTGGCTTCAGGAGTAGTGCCAACAGGTATAGTATGGCCACTTCCATTAGGAATCAAACCTCTGAAGAAGATTTGAATTCATATAAGAGATTGTGGAGAAGTCCATTTCCCAACAGAAAGATACCCTGTTCTGAGTTACTGTTACCATCTGTTTTCCTGCACCCTTTTCCCAACTTTCTTGAAATGGCCATTGCTGGAAGTGTCACACATATTACAATGTTGGTCTGTATTCTCGGTTTTGATTCACGAACTTTCCCAAGTTCTACTTTATTGGAAATGCTGCATATGCTGTGTGTTTGTTGAGGCAGCTTTCTCTTCAGAGTTGCATGACTACAAGTAATGTTTCAGTGCAGCCTCAAGCTTTCCTGCTTCCTACTTGTGTTTGCTCACACTAGAATAGTTACCTGGCAGTATTATTAACCTCTAGTCTCTGTACACATATGAGCCAAGCAATGGGGCCAGCAAATATCATTTACATATTGCTGTCCTGTTGTCCAAATGTCCATCCATTCATTATTTTGACTCCAGGTCCTCTGCAAAGTATTGGGACAGAAGGAATGAATGAGGCAAAATTCTTAACCTCATAGTCCAGATTGGAAAGAGCCTTGCAAATCTGCAACATCAATTATTATCACAATTGCTTAGTAGGTGCTTATGATGTGCTAGGTCCTGTTCTAAGTATTTTATACAATCTTATTTCAACAGACCTTGTGAGCTAGGCACTCTCATAAAATTCTATTTTATAGATAAAGATAACTAGGAAGGCAAACTCTTCTGATCAGAACAGGTTAGTTCCTTCCCCAAGGTCTTACAGCCATTAAGAGCGAGACCTAGGATTTAAATTGAACTTTAACTCAAGTATTCTTTCTTAACCACTGCACAGCTTCTCAATGTAGTACAATTATTTTAACAAGTTAACTGCAGCTATAAGGTGAATACACAGCAGACGAGCAACAAAATACTTCCATGCAATTCTTTTTTTTTTTAAATGTGGTAGATTAAAGGTAGAGAAAAATGCTTTGACACTCCTTCCAGTAAGAGGTGAGATCTATCTCTGCACTTTGAATCTGGATGGGCTCTAGAATTGCCTGGACCAATAGAATATGGCAGTTTCCATATAAGACATCACAAAATGTAATAAAGCTCATGGTGCTTTAAGCCAGTAAGTGCTAACGTAGTTAGCTACACAACAGAAGGTCTCAAGGAGAAACTGCAACACACCTGGGGAGCAGGTTGTGACTGATTAAAGAGTTAGTTATTTTCTAGGAATGAAAATAGAAAATATAGCAAACACTCAAGCCAGACTATGATTTTCCTCAGATTTCTGTAAAGGTACTTTGGGAGACTTCAAGGGCTAACACTTATGCTATTTTATAGGAAATTAGGATTCTAATACAGGTATACATTTCTAGTACATTATTTCTTCTGAGTGCTTACAAACTTTGCTGGAAAAATTAAGAATTATGGCTAGGTTTGGGAAATTTAATCCACTACAGTCCTGATTGCCTTCTCTATATACAGATCCTTGGAAAGATGTTTCAGACAGCCAAGATGAAGAGAGGACTCAGATTTTTAAGAACAGTCTGGCTGCGCTGTGAGGTGATACTCAATTCACCACCAGCCCTCTTTGAAATAACCCACATGTTTTTGTACAATGCTTCAAATTTTTTTTTAAAAAATATTTATTTATTTATACATACAAGAACTTGGGTACGGACCAGAGGCATGGGAGGTGACAGGATTTACCACAGACAGAGTGGGGAGCAGAACAGGCGGACTGACTAAAATACACTGTTAGAGCAGTGGTGATGAGACAGGAGAGGTCTGTGTGGCCCTGGCTGGGGATCGAACTCATGCTGCAGGGGCTGTGGATCACTTCATAGTGCTGCACTTCAACCACTTGCGCCGCCAGGGAGGACGCACAATGCTTCAAATTCTATCAAATCTATTCTGCTTACCCAGAAGATCATTTAAGCCCTTGTTTTAGGTGAGCTGGAAAGCTGATGCCTGGGCCTGGCTCATGTAACAGCAAACAAGGTAACAAACTAGCATCAGTTCATAAAGACTCCCCTTGGTAAATCTCAACGGTTGATCCCCAATTTCCACCAATGAAATTTTATTTCTCAAGAACAAGTTTTTGAAAATGTCTATAGTGCTTGCCCAGCTTTTCTCTGCTCATTTTTATTTACTTACACTTGTTGGGAAATTTGCTAGATTTGATAGACTCAGGGTCATGGCCCTCGACTCCCATTCATGGACACCCCTTTGGAGGGCACTACACATGTGGTTCACAGATTTCTAGGTTTAGAGATGAAGAAGATTGAATGACAACCATACATATATTTAAGGGTGTCAACCTCTTCATTTGCCAAGAAAAGACAATGCACAGTTCATGTAGTTAATAAAAGACCACAGTTCAAAACCAAAAATTTAGCAAGTCTATAATGTCAGAATAAAGAACAGTCCTTTATAGAGCAAATTTAGCTTCCTGAAAATTCCACTACATTAGTTTTTACATTTTGCAGCAGATAAGGGAAAGCAGTAGTGACTGCTTTCCCACTGGGCTGGACACCAGTGTTTGGGCTTCTGAGATCTCTCAATTATCTCTGTGAGTGTGCACCCCAATATATGAAGCTCCCAAGAAAAATTCTTTCCAAACTGAAATGTCAGATACATACATGAAGTGTCTAAGAAAAGTTTTGCTATCCAGAGGATTAGAATATTTCCTCTTGCAAATCATGTAACCGATTTCCTATAATTTTTATAAGGTGGCCTTAATGTTATTTGATGTACAAGTATTTATAATTGTCATATGTTGAACTGAAACTTGTAGCATTAAAAACTGTTTTGGGCCTTCTCTGGTGGTGCAGTGGGTTAAAGCACTGCACTGAGAGGCTAAAGCCACTTCCTCATGAGTTCGATCCCCGCCCGCCCCGAGGTGACCACATGGCATGGCAGACCTCTCCTGACTGGCCCGCTGCTCCCCACAAATAAATAAATCTTAAAAAAAAACTGTGGCCTGTACCCCAGTTCTGTATGTACAAATAAATAAATCTTTAAAAAAA
>NW_004567120.1:29868704-29876600 GCF_000260355.1 Condylura cristata
GGGAATCGAACTCATGCGGAAGTGGCTTTAGCTTCTTGGTGCTATGCTTTAACCTGCTGCGCCACCAGGGAGGGCCCCAAAATTGCTAATTTTTGATGTAATTGATGTAAGTCCATTCATATGTAGTTGATATGACTGATGTTTTTCAATTGTAATATTTTACAATATAATAATGTGAGTTATAATATATTTGCTTGTTTCTTTACCTAATGTGTTTTCTTTCCAAAAACATGTGACAAGGTTTTTGCCTTTTATTTTAGTAGTCAATTTTGCATTTATACTTTTATAGTACTCTTAATCTTGTTTTATTTACCATTTTAGTAGATTTTTCAGCTTTTAATGAAATCCTTTAAATGTCAATTATTGACTTACTACAGTAAATAAGTTTATTATAGTTTTCTCTTTCTCCTGGATTTAAATAATTCTACTAGACATCATTTCATTTTACCAGCCTCTCCCTGCTTTCAAAATGATATATCAATAAAGGACTTTATTTCATTTATAAATACAAGGATCAACACTGACTATAAATCTAAAACATCTTTGTTAAACTTATATTTAATAAAAATGCAATGCACACAATACTGAATATATTGAATTGAATACAGTGAATTACTTTTGTGGAATAAAAACTATGAAAATTCACAAAAAGTGACAATGCCCATCGATAGGCAGAATCTTGCTCTGGGAATAACGTCCATGAGTCCACATTCTCCAACATCTTTCACTATGGAGATAGCACAGTCAATACAGTGGAGACACTAAAAGGAGAGACTCCTCTCTCCTGGGACTTCAGAAGCTCCACATTGGCTGCTAAGGATATTTTAATTGAGGGGGAGATAAAGAAAACAGCACAGAGTATTCAAAGAGTAGCCCTTACTTGGTCCATCCTTGCATTTGTCTAAGATGACGGGCAGGAAGATGCTTCTCATGCACAAGGTCTGGCTCTTCTTGATACCTTTCTTCACTCGAAAACTAACATTGGCTTTATTTAACATTGTCTTGCAAGAAAGACAGCTTCCGGTCTGAGGAGCTCCTAATCTGCCAAGATTGTGGATTACCTTTATTGAAGAGCAGCTGAACAAAAAGCCAAGTTAGGTGAGCTGAACCCCAGAGATGGACTGTCTCAGCTCTGCTCAATGGGCAGAATAGCCCAGACACAGCCCTGGTGGCAAGTGTGTGTCCAAAAGACAGTGTGGACTTCCTGCAGGAAGTCAAGGAAGCTTATGTATCACTTATTTCTCATCATTGCCAAAGCCTTTTCTACAGTTACGGATAGGCCAGATGAGATGGACAAAGGAAAGTCTGCTAGCTCAGGAGGAAACCTACTAAGGGGCAGAAAAGTAGCTCAATTATTGAGCCATCAGTGAGTGACCCCTTGGAGACTAGGCGCAAATGGCTTATTTGTTGCCTTTTCCATTGTAAGGCAAGGTATCTTGAGGAGTGGGAGAAGACTAGAGGGAAGTTTTAGCCCATTCCACTGAAACATTACACAATGAACATGGCCACAATGAACATGGCAGCCACTCTCTTCCCCAGACCTTAGCAAGAAGGGTAGACAAGCCTGGAGTGCAGTGCCTAATTCTGTGCCTCTAGGTGTACAGGGAGCAGTCTACTAGCAGCGGTATAAAACACACTGCTCACCTCTCCTAACATTGCCTAGTGCTTCTCCAGGGAAAAAATTCAGCCCTGCATTTGATATTCTTCACTGTTAAGAATACAAATGAGCCACAATTCAAATTTTTGTGAATCATATATCAGATGTGAATTTGAAACAATAATAATTATAGCTGAGCTCACTGAGGGATTAATGTGAGCCAGACATTACTCTGAGATATTATATTTATTAACTTTATAGACATTAATTATTCATTAACTCAGTAATGCTCATAACAGCCCTGTGCCTAAGGTGCCACTATTACTTCATCTGCAGGTGGAGAAACTGAGGCATATAGGAATTAAATAACTTGCCCACTGTTACACAACTACTTAATGGCAGGGCATGGATTTATTTGAATCTAGGCAGTCTGAACCCAGAATCCATATTCTAATCTTGATTTTAAACCGTCTTCCTAAAATAATACAGAGAGGATAAAATGATTTCACAGAAAACACCAGTGATTTTACACACAGCTTTATAAAGCACGCATCGGTCCAGTGCTATTGGCTCATGCACTTTCAAGACAAGAAGGGCATATCAAGCTAAGCATTAGTATTTCTAGAATGGGATGGAATTTTAGTTTTTCTGGAGCACAGCTAAAGTACCACTGAATCACAAGGTTGAAAGGGACTTGAGAAGTCCTTTCTTCATTGTCCTTAAGAAAATGATAGTGGAGGACTGGAGGACTGTGGGTGCTGGGGTGGTGGTTGTATGATAGTGGCTATGCCTGAAGGGGAGATCCTATACTCCCCCCAACAACAATGCCAACCAACAGTACTTCCATAATAAAATGAACAAAACAAACAACAAAAAAGAAAACGACATGTAGGTAAAGGGACTACAGATAGGAATTATAACCACTCTCAAGTCTGTAATGATGGCTCGGATGATCTTTTACTCTCTGAGCTAAGCCTTGTTTTGCTCCATGTGGTAGATGGGTGACTAGGCCATGAAGATTACTTTGTGAACATAGGTTTATGATTAGAGGTGCTAGTTCACCAGTAATCAAGGTAACCTAACACTGAGTACTCTTAACATCAGAGCAGATTTGGACTCAAGAATTTCCTGTGACATTCATACATCCATATAGTTCAGAGTTCCATAAATATTTAAGCCAGGTAAGATTTTTCTAGTCACTCTAAACTATGAAAGATTGTTACTCAGGACTGTTCTGGGTGGAGTTCAAATAATATGTAATATTTGAAGTTCTATTTTAATAGTTAAATTATATTTTAATGAAATAAAAAACAAAATAACATTACTTCCTTTAGATGTCTATGAGAGATATGTTAATAATGATTTTAAAACTAACGTAAGAGCCATTGAAAAATAATGATTTTTAACTGCCAACATTTTTGAGCACTGTATGCCAGACACTGTAATGGGCACAATTTAATTCTCACAACAAACTTAAAGGTTAGGTCTGATCTTATGAATGAGGAAATTGAGGCCCACAGAAGATCTATAACTGTGCAAGATGAAGTAGAAAGCCAGGCTTGGAAATCTGGAGGATTAACTGGAGAGTCTGAGCTCTTAGCCACAATGTAATATTGGCTCTTGTGACCAGCTCTGTTAGTTATTTAAAACTCGAGGATTGTTGCCAAGTCTTGCTATTGTGAATAACAATGAACAAAGGATGCATATATCATTTTGAATCAGTGTTTTCATATTCTTTGGATAAATACCCAGGAGTAGAACAGATCGATCATGTTATTTCTACTCTTAATATTTTGAAGACTCTCCATACTGCTTTCCATAGTGTCCACACCGTTTTTTCCTTGCCACTAACAGTGTATGAGGGTTTCCTTTTCTCTACATCTTTGCTAATACTATTGTTTATGGTGTTAAATGAAAGCAAAATTGTGCTTAGCAGAATGGGGAGGGGAGGCTAAGGGATAAATCACGTAAAGGGGACTGAATGCATGGTGGTAGAGGAAACTAGACTTTTGAGCACAATGTAGCATATAGAGATACTGACATATAATTCTGTTCACCTCACCTAAAACCTATGAAATGTTATACAGTGGTGTTATTTCAATGAAAAAACTTTAGAAATGTGCTAACAACTTTATAAGTACACATACAAAAATACAAACTACCAGGAGGACATGATCCAATCATCCAAGCCCTCAGAGGAACACTGGCTGCTCATTTCAATCAGAGTCGGACTAATAGAGTCTGATGGGATCTGGCTGACCGCAGCCCATGGTTATGAATTTCAGTTTGGTTTGATGGTCCTCTGTCCCTGCCACATACAGAATCCAAGCTAATTTTCCCGCATTCTCAGATGTCTTTTTCTTTATTTTGACTTTTTATTCTTGCTTTCAATGCAACAACATTATTATGATTATTGAGTATTGCTTATCTTACCTCTCTCCTATTATAACGTACAAGGATTTCAAATCTAGAATCATGAAGTTATTGAGTGAGTGGAGATAGCTAATTATAGAAACAAATTGCACCAACAAATGAGCATCACTCTAGTTTTGTTTCTCTCTTTTTTAATATTCAAAAGTGCAGGTTATTATAAAAAGGAGAGGGAATAAAGGACACTTGTCAGACACAGGCAGGCAGAAAGAGCTACCCCTGAAAGGGACAGGTTTGCTAAAAGACGCTTGCCTAGTCACAGATCGGCAGCCCTGGGAGAAGCTGCCACTGCTGCTTTGCAAAGGGAGAAGGTGGGTGAAAAGAAACACCTGCCCAGTCACAGGTGGGCTTCTGGTTCTCATTTTTAATGCGTATGAAAGCCTCGGGGATCATGTAAAATGTAGCTTCTGTTTCAGTAGGTCTGGACTGGGCTTCAGATCCTGGCATTCTTAACAACCCCCAGGTTATGTGGGCCACATTCGAGTAGCAAAGGTCCTAGGCTCTTGTGCTTTTAAGTAGGATCGCAGCTAAATTAATCTGGGAAAATTCATGTTTAAGATGGTTAAAACACACCCCTGGCTTAAGACGGCAATTTTCTACTGTCTTCACAAACCTATTTTAATGGTAATAGCTGACGGTACAGAAAGCTGTTTCTTGGTGTCTAAACTTTTCAGATGCACAGGCATTTTTCTTGTGATTTTACCTTTTGTAGATGGAGTTAACATGCCATGGGTTACTTTGTGTAAAAAAAATATTAATAGCTATTCTGTGTAAAAAATATTAAGAGCCATTCAATGTAAGCAATAGTCTTTCTGATGTTCCCTACCATCTTGTTACCTCCTCTGTAGCAATTTAAGTTTTGGGATGTCTAAATCAGTTCTCATTCCAGCTCTGTACTTATTTGACAGCTCTTAGACATATATAAAAGGAGACATTTTCTTTGTAATTCCTTGAAAATCCTGTTGCCTTTTATTTCAGTGACCAAAGGCTGCAATAGAAATACCTCCAGCTGGTCCAGCGTGCCACAGGGAGTATACTAGTAATTACTGGTCACCCAGCTATAAAGCTCATATTACCAAAAAAATGCACACATCAGGCCACTGCAAAGCCAGCCACAGCCGCTTCTATGTGAGTTCCATACCCAACCCTGAGGTGATCCACATGGCGCAGCAGACCTCTCCTGTCTCCCCACTGCTCCCCTAAGCAGTGTACTTCGTCAGTCTGCTTGTTCTGCTCCCCACTCTGTCTCTGGTGAATCCTCTCACTGCTCCTGCACCTCTGACCTGTACCCCAGTTCTAGATGCATAAATAAATAAACTTTTTTTAAAAATGCACACTCTAGGCAGAATCTGGTAAATGTCAATTTCAAAATAAATTGCGTCACCCTGTTATATTTATTACCACAAAGTCAATAAAAGGAAACACTTGTGAGGTGATTAAAAATAGCATACCAGGTAAAATTGGCTGTCCAGCAATTCCCAGCGGTGCCATTCCAAGATTATTCATTGCTGTGGCCCATGCAGTTGGATCAGACATAGGCAGAGTCATTGCAGTGGAGTCCACATTCAGGGTTCTAGTATTATCAGCTAAAAATAAATAAGAAACAGAAGCATTTATTATATTAAGGTTTCAGTGTCAAGTTTACCTATCAATGTAAACTCTGGGTAACTATAAACATGAGCTGATGGTGGACTGTGGATGAGGCTTTAATTCCATTTGTTCACATGGGTTAAAACAATACAGCTTGAACAAGTGGGAAGAGGAGGGTGGGGACCAAGAAGCGAGGGGGCCCGATGCTAAAGGACTAAAGGGCTATGGGTACTTTGGGGGTCAGTGTGGCAGGGTGACATACATCGATGAAGTAAGAACCTATTCTTCTGAATCATGTACTGTGTTGTAAACATTATCTCAATAGCACAAATTAAACAAAAACCAACAAAACATAAACCCTAACCAAACCCAACCCAAACAACCCAAGCTTGAAGTGGAAGGAAGTCATAGAATCTCTCTCTCTATCTCTCTTTCTCTATCTCTCATTCTCACTCTTTCCCTCCCTCTCTCTTCCTCCCGCATTCCTCCCTGCTTTGCTATCTTCTCCCTCTCTCCTTCTCCCCTCCCTTCTTTCCATCCTTATTTTATTTTAATAAATATTTTATCTTTTCAGAGATGTTTTAGGTTCACAGAAAAGTTGAGGGGAAGATTTCACATGTACCCCCTGCCTGCACACATGCACAACACCCCCCATATACCACTATCAGAGGGGCACATGTTACTGATGAACCTTCATTAATGTATCATAATCACCCAAAAGTCATAGCCCACATTAGGGCTCACTCTTGGTATTGTACATTCTATGTGCTTGAACAAATCTATTATGACACAGGTACTCCAGGTTTCTCCATGTCTTTTCATGGTTTGATAATATACATACACACACACACACGCACACATATCTATTTGCTAAACAATATTTCATTGGCTATATCCGAGTTTATTTCTCCATTCACATACTGAAGGATATTTTGGATTTTTTTGAGTTTGGGCAAGTATGAATAAAGCTGCTACAAACATTGATGTACATGTTTTTGTGTAGACTTAAGTTTTCAACTCCTTTGCATAAATATCAAGAAGTACCATCACAGGCTCATATGACAAGAGCCTGTTTAGTTTTGTAAGAAGCTGTCAACTTATCTCTCAAAGTGGATGAACTACTTTGTATTCCTACCAGCAATGAATGAGATTCCTGTTGTTCCACATCCCTGTAAGTATTTAGTGTTGCAGTGTTCTGGATTCTAGCCATTGTAATAGGTGTGCAGTGGCATTTCATTGTTTTGGTTTACATTTCCTGATTCATGTGGTACCTCTGATGACATAGGATGTGCAGTATCATTTCATATGCTTACATGCCATCTATATGGCAAAACTGGTGAGGTATCTATTATAGGTCTGGCCCAGTTTTTAATCTGGTTGCTTGTTATTGAGTTTTAAGAGTTCTTCGTATATTTCAGATTAAGTCCTTTAACAGATGTATATTTTGCAAATATTTTCTCCCAGTTTATGGCTTGTCTTCTCATTCTATTGACATTGTCTTGTGCAGAGCAGACTTTTGCTCTGAGAATTTTAATGAACTACAGTTTCTTAATTATTTCTTTCATGAGTCACACCTTGAGTACTTTATTTAATAAGCCATCACCATATTGAAGGTCATCTAGATTTTTTCCTGTTATCTTTTAAAAGTTTAATGGTTTTACATTTCACAATAGGTCTATGATCAACTTTGAATAAAATTTGGTAAGCTATACAAGATTTTCTCTAGATTATTTTATTCTCACATGTGCTATCCAGTTACTCTGGAACTCCCATTGAAAAAGACTATTTTTGTAGCATTTTCTTGCATTTGCTCCTATGTCAAAGATCAGTTGATTGTACTGTGAGTCTATTATGGGGTTATCCTCTTTCACATCAAGTTTACTATTATTTCACCAATTCTACACTCTCTTGATTACTGTAGTTTTATAGTAAGCCTTCAAGGTGTGTAGCATCTGTTCCAACTTTGTTGTTCTCCCTCGATACTGTGTTCATTATTTTGGTCTTTTGTCTTTCCATATTAACTTTAGAATCAGTTTGTTGAAATTCACAGCATAACTTTCTTGGCTTTTTGATACAAGCTATGCAACGTCTACCATCTGACAGATTCCAGGTAGCTCAGGAAAAGCTCTGAAAAATCAGAATTTCTACTGCTAACTTATGTTATGACTTTGTATAAACATAATATCAAAAAATATTGTAGCAACATCAGTTTGTAACTGGATTGCCTTAGCTCTAAATTGGCTACCTGGCCTGGGCAAAGTACAAGCTGAGCTGCTCCT
>NW_004567120.1:29877945-29925836 GCF_000260355.1 Condylura cristata
CCACACTGTCTCTGGTGAAGCCTCTCACCGCCACTGAGCCTCTGGCCTGCACCCCAGTTCTGTATGTACAAATAAATAAATCTTTAAAAAAAATCATATTCCTAATATAATTTCATATATTTGAGGCAGTACTAGTGAACAGAGTTGGACACACAATGAATACTTGAGTATTTCTGGAATTAGGGAACAAACTGATAAGAGACTTAGTTCCTGCCTTTAAAAGTTACACAATTTAAAAAAAAAAAAAGTTACACAATTTAACTGAAGAAAATGAATTAACGGCAACGAGTACTACTAATATCACTATTCTCACCACCTCTATCACTAACGGTAGTTATTGAACATTACTATATGCTAGGCAAAGCACTTAACATGGGTTCTTTTCATTTAACTTTCCAAACAACCTAATGAGTTCAGGTCTATTTATATATTTATATCTCCATTCAGTGGAAAGGAGGCTTTGAAAGTTCAGATACATATATTTCAAGGTCACACACGATGTGTGCTTTTTGCTTTTAGCCACTATGCTTTACTACCTCCAATAAAACAATCAGGAAACAACGAAATGGTACAGACCAGAAACATTACTGAAGTTAAAGGAATGAAGAGCTACTATGGCAACAGTAGGTGGAAGAGACTTACTTCATGGAGAAGTTGAGATTTGAAAGAATAAAAGATTCCTATAGAATAGGTCTTGGGTGCAGTGTAGTTACTAGATAGGAAATTTGAGGGAAGACATTACAGAAACTCTGATTATATAAGGAAGTGGCCTTTTGTCTTTCCATATTAACTTTGGAATCATATTAACTTTAGGTGCAAGTGATGTACAGACTATACAGTTGGGAGAGATGCAACTGTAAGTCAGGTGACCAAAAAAAGAAGAATAAGAAAAGAAAAATAAAAAAGAGACTTATTTTGGAACTTACCCTCTCACTGCTGATAGCCATAGGAAAGGCTTTCTATGTCTTTTCTGCTACCTCCCAGTGTACACTCCCACCAATTAAACCCCGGAAGGCAACACTGCTCTAATAGTAGCTTGCTAACGTCTATCACATCCTTCCAATTTGGCAACATCAGAATTGATCCTTGGCCAGGTTATTTATACAAGTGCTATTTTGGCCACTAATTGGTCAGAACAACAAATGCAAGTGTCCAAAAATACTATTTCTAAAATACTAGTTTTTCTTTTCCTATGCTGCCTATTGATGGCCCTAAGAATTCATTACTGCAGTCCGAAGTCACCTTTCAAAACTGATGATTTCTAAGTCTGTAGGAACTTAAATCCTCACACCCAGTTTTCAGTGTTCTCCCATGAAGGTATATGACAAGACTAGAAATAGTCTCCTTGTAAGTATTATTAAGAAAACAAACTTGGACAGTAAATATCCTTTGTGTCAAGAGTTTGTATAGGGAGGATTATGGTCATCTGGGTCATTCCAAATTTCCAGCCAGTGAGATGGACTTTTAGGGAATGTTATAGCTGGAAGGGACTTTTGAGATTACAGTGTCTGCTCACTGAATCTCAGAGCAGGATTGGGCCCTGATGCCAAAAATAATTTCTTGCAACAGTTTGACTACTCATTGGTTCTACAACCCTGGGGAATATAAAAGAAAAGAATTATATTCAATAAAGGACATTGAGATTAAAGAATCGGAATTTGCAATGTACTCACCCAGCCAAGCTCTGGGCTAATTTGAGAAAAGGAGAAAATGAGCTAAACTATAGTTTTCAAAACACATGAACAACAAAACAAAAGCCAAATCTTAGTTTCTGACAGCAGAACAGTGGTTCCCAGAAGGGAAAGGGTTACGAGTGGGTAAAGTGGGTGAGTGTGTGCTGTCACTATGATGGTGAATGGAAAACAGACTTTTGGTGGTGACCTTAATGGAGCATATACAGATGTTGAAGTATGATGCTGGGACCTATCTAATGATACAAACCAATATTATTTCAATGTAATTTTTTAAAGTTGTACTTGAAAAAATTATCGGTTTATTTTTTTAATAGAAAGCACAGTGTTACTATTTTCAAAATATGTGTTAATTCAAACTTCCTGCTAAAATGTTAGCAAGCAGTGTTCCTGCTAACTTAGAATAGGTAAGGAACATGTGTAATTAACAGTATTACTTTGCCAAATGAATTTGGTTCTTAAATCCTGAAGAAGTTCTGACTTAAGTGCCCTTCTTACCATCCCTCTCCAGGCCCCCCTACCATTTCCCAACACTCATCTCCACCTGTCAAGTCCTACTCACTTTTCAAGGATCACCTCAAATGCCACCTTGCCTATGAAGTCACCTTACTAGGGTCAATTATTCCATCTTATGTGTTCTTATAACATTTTATGTAGAATTTGATCTTCATGTTTGCTTATTTTTGTTTAGCCTTTCATTCGTTTCCCCAAAACTAGACTTTTATTGAATCTAACTATATGCCCAGTTCTGTGCTAGTGACTAAGAATACAAAAGATGAACCAAAACTGCTCTGGAAGAGCTTGCATTACAGTGGGAGGCAGGGCATAAACAATCAAATACAAATTATTGTAATTAGCATTGTGATAAAACTATCATTAAAGTAGGAGCAGAGAAGGAGTAAGTAAATTTGCTGGAGAGGACTGAGATGTTTATGATTGGGGCTGCAGAAGGGGAGGAGAAGATGAGGAATGCTAGGGAAACCTTCATTGGGAAAGAATCTTTAAGGAGGGTAAGATTTTCCTTCAGGTGGTGAATGGAGGGTTAGGGTTAAGAGCTTTCCAGGAAGCAAGAGCTGGATATTTAACATTGACTACCTTGATGTGGGGCACAATAAGCAATCTATGGATGATATTCATTAATTACTTGTATAAATTTCAGAATGATAACTCATCTTAAAAAAAAAAGGATGGTGAAATTGCTATACTGATTCCTCTCCAGGCAACTGAATCTACATGTAGGAATTTACTTAGAATTAGAACGAGGGATATATGCACCCAATTAATAACTCAGTTTAATCTCATTAGCTATAGTCTTTCCCCACATAGGCAGTCATACTTAGTGTATGCTTGTACATTTTTACTTTCAAAGAAAAATCCCAGCTGATCATCTCCATCCAGCAGCAATCTGGAGTTAAGGTCTGTGCTACCAAAACATGCTGTGCTCAACACCTGTTCAGAATCATCACTTAATGGCAGAAAAGTTGTCCTGGGCTGATTCACATTCCAGACTAAAAAGGGACATCTAGCAACTTTTAAAATGTTTTATAGAAGGATTTCCTCCTCATTATATTGAGAGACTTCTCATTTTATCATGAGTCCTACACTCACTGGAAACAGCCAAGAATATTCAGAAGACAAGTACTAGCAGTTGGTTGTCAAATGGTCTTCAAAATACTTCACCCAAATCTGAAGAACATGTCATGCTATGCTGGTTCTCTTGTTCTGCTCATATGGCGACTCCTCAAGAGACTGTAGGTTATAGAGTAGTTGTGAATGAATGCCTTCTAGGTCAGCAGACAGAAGATATGGCACTAGGAACAAAAGTTCATTAGTGCCAAAAGAACAATAATTTATTTATTAAGAAGTAATCAATCACTTTGACTTGTCACTCCACAGCGATCAAATCATTACCATAGGTTTGTTTTTGTTATATTTATTCTTCACTAACTAACTAGTCATTTACTATTAAAGTTATTTGAAGTTGAAGATCCCTTCCTACATACACACAGCAAACAACTATCTGGTGCAAAATGTCAATAGTGCCAAGTTGAGAAATCCTGTTCTATTGCATTCTCTCATGTTCTTCCTAGAGAAACCTCTACTCCAAGTTTCTTCAAAATTACCTTCCCATATACAAGTGCAGCCACATTCCTTTCCACCACTGTGCTAGGACTAATGTGGTCATCACCCATCCTCACCCCTGCCAAGCTGAATTAGGACTCTATTACGCGTCACACCAAAGAAATTATTCTCATGATGGGGAGTCCAGGTGCCATGGAAGGCTGGTGGGGTACTGTTCACAAAGCCTTCTCATTAACAGCACTGGGAATACAAAGGAAAAAGAGAGGAAGTTTAGAAAATGCCAGCATGGAACACATCATAGAGGATACTGCACACAGCAGGAGCTCAAGAAGTATGTGTTGTGGAGGATTATGGTACAAGGCCAGGGCTAGCTAGGTCTTCTAGAACTAAATAATGTGTTTTCTTTTCCCTGACTAAGAGAAAGGAAGCCGCAGATAAATCGTATTTTGGGTCTGTGTTAATAAACCTAGGGCTCAAGGTATTTATTGCCCATGAAGTGATACACTGTGCATTGTAGGTGTTATTTTGAATCCCTCTTCATTTTCTCTTAAAATTAACAATGCATCACTGTTTGTGAGCACTTTCTCCGATCGGACATCACCAGCAGTGATGCCACAGCTTGTGTCGTGGCTGTGCAAGGTGAGATAACTAATGGGGGGGGGGGCTTTCATAAGACAGGCTCCCAGGCAGCTTGACAGAAATGACACTCTGAGATAAGCAAGTGTTTTATCTCCTCCTGAGTGTTACCAAGAATGGATCAAAGAGGCTCTCAAGGGGGTCAGGATGTCACAACATGTTCCTCCTTGGGAAAGGGGAAAGTAGAAGGAGGAAAAGGAAATGTGAAAGGGAAAGGCTTTTTTATGCCAGCCTATGCAGGGTGTAATCATTCTCATGTGGGCCTTGAGTGCGATATGGGGTGTGGGGGGTGGAGAAGGGCTCTATCCTCGAGGTATGCAGATGAGAACCTTAGGGTAGATAGTGCTTTGCCAAGCTATCCCCTATCCTGGAAGATCCATTGTTCTAGTCCCTAAGCAGGAGTGTCCCTGAGACATCCACCTCCATATTGGAGCAGCTAAAAGTATGCATAAGGTTTTCAACTGGTTTGTAAAGAGCTAGGGAAGCCAGCTTTCCAGTGGGAGTGGGGCAGAGCAAGGAAGGAGGTCACATGCACCTCTCCAAGAACCTCACGCTGGACACCCTATGTTTATGAAGGCAACAGGAGACAAGAATACAGACCTTGGGGCTAGACAGATCTGAAATCAAGCCTTAGCTCTACTACTTGTATGACGTTAGGTAAGTTCCACAAACTTTTTAGCTAGTTTAGTCCCCTGTTGGTGTTAACAGTACCTATCACTTAGGAACTAGCTACTAGCTAATAATGTTAGCTAACAAGCTAATGCTACTAAGCTAATGATGTTGATGCCTAATATTGACTAAATGCTTGTTAATATGCCAACCACTGTCTTAAGGCCTCATATGTATTACATCCTCACAACAAACCTATGAAACAGGTAACATGTATCATTATACTCATTATACTCATTTCACATTGCTGATACTCATCAGCAAAGTGAAAGGAAAAGTAGTTAGGAAGCTGCCCAGCGTCACAGATGGGATTAGGCTTGAGTTGGAATTCCAATTCAGACAGAGCCCAGCCTCCGGATCACTGGGCTCTTTACGACGGCTCTAGTATCACTACAAAGCATGCAGAGTCTAGCGTCGGACACAGAGCAAGCTCAATCACTGCTCTTAACCCCTTTTCCTTGATCTTTCCCTTCCCTTTTTTCCAGTTAAGAAACAAGCATTCAGCTGCCCTCTTTCCCCATTCATTGAGCCAGAGCCAGGGGGGGCCTCTGTTATTGCAGGAGGGGCTAGCATGGGTTGAAGAACCCCAGGGTAGTCCTTGCCACATCAAGATGATTAGCTGAATGTGAGGCAGGAGGAGAGGCTGAGGCTGGATGCAGAGGGCCCGGAACCCCAGAGGGCCTGGAACCCCAGTAGGCTCCACCATGGAAACCCTGGACGGTTTCCTTAGTAAGAGCGGTGGCTAGCTGTACCAGAGACGCTCTCTAGGGTTTTCTGCACTAAGGTCTATAGCCCCCAACAACTGCAGCCCTTACTTCTTGGGCTTCTGAGCTACCAGTGAGCTCATATTACCCTGGCTGAAGTGAAGGGCTGACTATGGCCCCCTGGTCCCCAGGACTGTAGTCTCACATTCATCTCATGTTTCCTTGCTAATATAACGGCAAAGAGCATTGAAGACATTAACAGGCAGGAAAAAGGTGACCTCACCTCAGATCTTCTAATGTCTTCACTAATTGCTAGTAAGTTAAATATTTCCTTTCCTGGTTTTAAACAGACACTTTAATATTACTGTCAGGATCCAAGTGTGGCAGATACTGGATTTTAACTAGAAATCTGAATATTTAACACACCAAGCAGCTGCATTTCAAGAATTGAGACTACCCTTTAAGCTAAGGGTGTGGCTGCTGGTGGTAGGGCAATGGATGAAGGAAAAAACAGAAGCACAAACCCTGTAAGTTTCCAATGCCCTGTGTCTATGCTTTGCTGAAGTCATGGCGTGAGATGACTTGGCAACCCTGATATCAGACAAGTTGCTGGAAGAATAGCAGGATCTCTTGGGAGAAAAACAAACAAACAAACAAACATACCTGGGGTTAATCCACAAGCCATTATGCTTTAGCCCTTGTTGCCTAAGATCTTTCCAACATATTTCAGTCCACTCCTCGCTCTGGGAAACAGAGTATGCCAAAGAGCAACCGAGCATGAGCTGGAATTAGGACTGGGCCTGGCCTCTGGCTCTACCTGCTGTGCAGCAATCACTCACACCTGTGTGTGTCAAGGTGCAGCCCAACCATGTGCATCAGAATCTGCTCCATCGCTAAGGTCTAGGGTCCAAGGTTGAGATTTCCATGTGAGTGGCGCTAGAGAATGTATTGACTAAGTGCCCTAGGTAACTCTTACATCTATGACCACACTGAGAAACTTGGAACTTCAGTTTCCTTATCGATAACTACGGATGATACCGCCCTTCTGCAGGGGTGAACCTGTGTAGTAGCTGTGTCTGAATCTTTCAGGGATATCATGGTCGGACTTGAGGGTATATTCTGAACTTTAATTTAACAAGCAATGTAAGTTCATGTGCTATTCAGCAGCGCCAAGTAAAAAAATCCGTTCTCCTACTGTTTGATGGGCTCACAGAATTGTGGGAGAAACAGACATGAAAAACAAAACTCCCGTGTAGTTTGAAAATGGCTAACTAGAGAGAGGAGGAAGGAGATGCATTACTTTACCGGGAGGAGAGGAGGAGAAGGAAGGGGGAGCATGGAGAAGGGATGGTAAGCTGGCAGAGGTACCTTTAAACTGAATCTCCAAAGCGAAGTCAGTAATGGCACCAGGGCCATCTTAAAAGGTGTAAGGGCTAAGGCTAAAACCTAGAATAGAATTTCCTCTTGGGGTGCATGGGCATGAGCGAAGGATATTTTCTGTGTCAGTTTGTCATTGGTTTCTCTTGAAAGCACAATGTTATAAAACTGGAGTCACATGTATTTTCCAGCTGGTTGAATTCCGAGAGGATGGGTATTAGATGCTACTGGTGACTTGTTTGCAAGTCACTAACTACACGGCCATGGCTTAAGTTAGGGGGGTGGGTTACTGCCACGACCACCATAAACAAGTCAAGTGTTAACTGCTACTGATGATGGGAACTCTGGCTTGAGAACCAGCAACCTCAGCAGAGACAGCCTCAAATGCTTAGGGCAATGCTGTTAGACACACTCGCTGTGGGAGGCAGTGACTGGTATATATGTCTGGGGTCAAGTAGCCCGGCCCTTTTGAGCTTCTTTACTCCTCTAGGTCGCCTGACTGAACTTTCCAGACTGTACCTCAACTTGACAAGTTCCAGACATTTTACTTTTCCTGAAATTTTACAGAAATTATACCTTTACTGTATAGAACCTCCCACCGCCCAACACTCTTCATGTTTCAAAATGACGGGTTCTTTTAAGACTGCAGCACACTCCCACAGACCCCATCTCTACTTAGGCAACACTCGCAATCCCTAATGCTATCCAACCCTAAAGGAATTAAAAATGCGGTTAAGATCACAGTCTGAATTAGATCTGCATTCCAGTCTTGACCTGCTATTTATTAATTATGCGATGTTGAAGTGATTTCATGTCGCTGCTCTTCATTTTCCACATTTGAAACACGAGGATAATATTTCCACCTACTACACAGGGCCGTGGCAAGGATTAAATGCGTGAGAAAAAGGCAGAATACAATGCCAAGCTCAGTAAGGGTTGTAGAATATGAGCAATTATTATTCATGTACTAATACTACTGAGTATTATCTCTGATATGGAAAAATGGGGCCACTTCTGGTGGAGAGAGAGAGACGTGCTATGATTCATTCAGGTGAAAAGGATAGCAAAGTACCGGTCCAGGAACAACTAGCTATTAATAACAGACACAAACACACACAAAATGGTTTCCCTTTAACTAGTTCTTTGCCAAGAGCACTGTCAGAAAGAACAGGAGGGCTAGTTTGTATGCTTCTCATCTGATTGATGCATTTTCTAAAAGGGGTACTACAAATAAAATCCTCAGAAGATTTTCCAGTGTCACCCTTCTCCACTGTATCTATCCCAAGCCCATCGGACCCGCTGCCAAACCCCATTTGCTTTTCTTCCAAAAACATGGACAGCATTCACATCCATGCTCTCTTGTGATCACCCCATCTGGTGGTGGAGGAAAGCCAGAATTACTTAGTATCACATGCCCATTATCCACAACAGGAATGGGAAGCGATGGGGCTAGGCAGGAGAACTTGTCCTTCAGGGTCAGCTTTTGAAGAAGAAAAAGGGAGACTAAGGCCGGGGACCTCTGTGGCAGTTGGGCAGGAAACACACTATTGGCGTCGTCCAGGAGCGATCACAGGCCAGTGATTTGGTCCACAGCTTGGGATTCTGGAGAAGTACTGACAATAGTGCCTTCCTGGAAGTTATCTAATATATTACCTATTTTGTCCCATTTAATTCAATAGTGCTCTTGAATATTTCAATACAGCAATAGCAGCCCAAATAGCAAACATATGTGGATCATCAGCTTTTCTTTTTTTAATCCATGTCTACTGTAACTGAAATTTTCTTCCTGAGTGAATCTTCAGGCCACTTGTGACATCACCTTTAATTCATTTTTTTTAAATTGGTATTAATATGAAGGAGACCTAAGCTGTTAAAATATAAAAAATGTCTAGGTTGGTGATGATCTCCAGAGCAAACCTTACAGGAATCAGTAGAGCAAATTTGATTTGAAAATGATTATAAAGGGTGAATTCCCTGTAAATAATGAATTGGAAAGAAAATCAGGCTAGGAGTATTTGCTTATCCACTTATTTCCACATGGAAGAGAAGCCATAATTCCTGACAGCCTGTGCTTACAGCATGCCTAGATCGGCCAGAGAGAAACCAACCGGTGATGAAAACAAACATACAAGAGCATCCATTCACTGCATTTGCTGCCAGGTCCAACACCAAGAAGAGCCAGAAATATAATAAGTCTGTGGGTAACAACCCATAAATCCTTGGTTACAGTTTAAGCAGTTAACTTCAGACTTCCATATGACCATGCCTCTGTTGTTTCCTCTGCCAGATGCCAGAAGTTCACTGTCAGGAATGAGATAAGAGACAGGCAGCTGAAATACCTAAAGATGTCAGGAAAATTCTGGGTATGCACGTCCGCACCAAAAAGTCCTAACTTCTTGAGAAACTAGCTGGTATGTTACTGGGATACACTGTCAAGGCAAACTGCTAAGGCTCTTTTTCTTTCTTTCTTTCTTTTTTTTTTTTTTAAAGATTTATTTATTTATTCATCCAGAACTGGGATACAGGACAGAGATGCGGAGGGTGAGAGAATTCACCAGGGACAGAGTGGGGAGCAGAACAGGCAGATCAACAAAGTACACTGCTGAGGGGAGCAGCGGGCAGGTCAGGAGAGGTCTGCCGCGCCATGTGGTCACCTCCTGGGCAGGCGGGGATCGAACTCATGCGGAAGTGGCTTAAGCTTCTTTTGCAGTGCATTAACCCGCTGTGCCACCAGGGAGGGCCTCTTTTTCTTTTTTTAACTAAAGTGCACCTAACTTTCATGAGTAACTATCCTACTTGAAAATGTACAGGTAATTTCTATATAGCAAATCCTATTTTTGTATGGACTTACAAGTCTTTTGAGCTTTTTAAATAAATATTGAGTAGGTACAAGGAGAGCTTAAGAGACAATGGAAAGTATAAAAAATGCAATGAATATTGTATACTCAACAAACATTTTAAGAAAAATACTGTAACTATTACGTTTAAAGGTCTCTATGTCCCTAATTTTTCCCAACTCCTTATCAGATAACCACTCTTCTGAATTTTCTGTTCATTATCTTTATCTTTATAGTATAACTACATATGTTGATGCTGCCCATTCAGAAAAGTTTTGTTTGCATTTCTGAAGGATTTTTTTAATTGCTATGGGCTTGGTTTTGTGCTGACTGCCCTCCTGTTCTACTCTGTCTTGTTCACACATCCCTACTCCTCTCCTCAGCCTAACCAGTAGTTAGTGAAAGGTTCGGTGCAGTAGGGAGCACGCACTCCCAGGTGAAGTTCACTGACCCCAGAGAGTTGAGGTCACAGAAGCTGTGCTGAGGGAAGGGGAAGAGGGGTTTTTACAGGCTTAGGTAGTGGGGAGAAACGGCCGGTGGAAAATGTTGACAAGGACCTGGAACTTATTTTTCTGCCCGGAGACAAACAAGGTGGTGACAGACAAGTCATGAGGTGATCATTCCTGAATAACTGCTTCTGCTTGGGGCAACGCTCCTCCAATGTGCCTAGGTTTGTCTGGTGCCTGAGCCTCACAGTTAGGAAGACATGAACTTACAGGAGTGTCAAAGATACCCTTTCATAGTAAACCCATTTGGAAAGACAGTTTTTTTTGTAAGCTGGCTATTTTTTTTTTTTTTTTTAGTGAAACCCTCCATAGGCCTTAATTTGTTTATCTACATGTTTGAAGCCATGAGGTGCCCATGAGCTACAGAGCAGGGTGACAGGCTACTCACATTGCCTAACACAAGTACCTCAGGAGTTTGCAGTCAGGCCATGCTATTTACTGGCTGTGTGGCCTTAGACAAGTCGCTTGGTTCCCTCTGACAAGATCATCAGACAAGAATAAAGCTGATTTTGCAGGGTTGGTGAGATGGTTAAACAAGATATAGTCATTGGAAAGTGTTCTGAAAACTCTAAGATCCTCTTTAAAGGCTAGTTGTTAACAATGTGGCTGTTCTGCTGCTGTTGTTAATGATGTGAGTTGGTATCAGTTTTGTTAAGTGAAGGTAAAAGACTAGATGGCTATGAACTTTCTAAATTTGAAAAGAGTCCACGGGTTTAGCCTTGCCAGCTGTCTGGCCAAACTGGAACAGCATAGGCAAAATGAAAATTTCTTTTCAACTCTGTATGGTCAGTGGGAACTTTCCATTTTTGAACATCTTCCTCAAGCCCCTCTGCACCTGTGCAACCTGCGCGTGTGAGAGTCGTGTTCACTCCTAGCCACGTCAGCACCAGAGCCTAGAGCAGGCTATAGTCACCCATTACGCACATCTACCGTCTTCTCGGGCTCATCATTTTTCACAGGACAGCGCCAGCTGGTAACTCAAATTAAAATGTATGCTGGATGTGTTCATCACCGGATCAGTTTGCGCCTGAGGAACCTTCTGAAAGTCCTGACTTTTGTCTCTGTGATATTAACATAACTATTTGCATGTCATTTCCATTTTATTTTTAAAAGGGTCTCTCCTTGAAGATCTACAAGAATGAGAGTAAGCAGTGGAAAGCCACGTTTCTATTCTGCAAATGATATAATCAAATCTGTAAACTGGCAAAAACACACACAAGGGACTCTCCATAAAACTGCTGGCAATTATTTCAGGGAACAGACACAAGTTGTGCCTGATTCCCCACAGCTGCTGCAGGTGCTGAAGGAAGACATTCAAGCAACAAAGAGGAAATATTGATCATCCTTTTGAACACAGAATGAGGCAGGCTGCCAGGCCCAAGAGTGGATGAGAGAGGAAGAGTGCAGGTGATGTTCCCACATAGGTTTCCCAGCCTTGAGGCTGGACAGCCACATGCCCACCTGCTGCTAGGGGGAAAAAATTGACAGGACCTAAGCACAGTTTGACCTCTGAGGTTGCAATGCTCCTGCCCTCCGCCTAGCAGCTGACTCCTGCAAAAGGCAGGCCAGCCCCTGAATGGCCTCCACAGAGGTGGCTGCAACTATGGCAACAAATGCCCAGGAAAGAGTTAACACCAGCCAAAGGGGTTAATGAGAGTGGCCAGGGCCTTTATATAAATGCATCACGGAGAGAAATGTGACACAGAACAATGAGGTCCATTAAGAAAGCTGAGTGATAAAATTCACTGCCATCCTTAACTTGGACTTGATGAGTTAAACTGCTTTTCCAAATCAGTCTCCTGAGTTCAAGTTGTTCATTGAGATACTAAGCTGATTTAAGGAGCAAAAACAACACTATATGATGCAGTGTAAAGGAGAAAAGTGGACTGGTAGAAGGGCATAAAATTGGACCTGCAAACAAAGGAAGGTAGAAAAACAAGAGCTGTGTACAACTATGTTCTGAATACATTCGAATGACTCTCTATCACTAACACTCACCACCTGACAATAAATTATCGCCCAAATGTGGAGTATATCCTGCATTATTATGATACATTAAAATCATTTTGCGTACTAACGATAATGGGTAGTTGGGTGGCTAAACATGGCCTCCAATTACTGCTGAGTGCCCGCTCCTTTTGAGGCTACAAAATAACGATCATTAATATTCTCTCATAGAGAATGTTTTATTATCAGCATTATGTCCTCAAAACATCCCTGGAAGACAGATCGATATTGATGGGCTTTTTTAAGAATACATGGGGGCATGGAGAGGTTAAGTGAAAATTAGCACAGGCGGTGCCACCATTCCATAACAGGACCTGGGTTATAAAGAGCCAAGAAAAAGAGGCAAAGGGCTTTGGGTTGCTCTTCTGAGGAGGACCTACTCTATGCAAGCTATCAGGGTTTGCAGTCATGCTTTTAGCTACAGTGAAAAACATAGATTTCTTCAACCATAGTAGTTGGAAAATTTGCAGATCAAATCCCGAACCACAGTATATTTTCACTTCTGGTAGAGCACAGTACAACTTTAGAGTAGTTTTACTTCTGAGAATAAAAAAGGAATATACTTGAGTTCAGAAACCAGTATAATCCATCTGGATGAATGGTATTTCCTAGTTTCGTGAATAAATGAATTGTATGTACTGAGCCTTTGTTATACTTTTTCTCAGTGACCTGAGAGGGACACAGGCAAGCAAAAAATAGTTACCTTAGTAAGAGAGCTTATGATTGACTTAAAAGTGGGGTGGGTAAATTTACACACAAACCAAAGATCTAACAAGACCCACAGAAGACCTAAATATGAAGTGATAATCTTGTTTATCCTACTAGTTAGAGATACTCCCAGACTTCAAATACACTACAAAGCTATAGCACTAGAAAATTTTTGGTACTGAAATAAAAACACACACACACACACACACACAGAATGATGCAATAGAACTGAGAGCCCAGAAAGAAACCCACATTTATATGGGCAGTCAATTTGTACCAAAGGCTCTAAAAGTATACAATAGAGAAAAGAAAGTCTCTTCAAGAAAAGGTGTTGGGAACCCAGCACAATCACATGGGAAAGAATGAGACTAGACATACTATATCATACTACACCCAAAACTGAACTCAAAATTGACCAAAGACTTGGATATAAAGCCTGAAACCATAAAATACATAGGAGAAATATATGCAAAGCACTGCAATGTTGGGCTTCAGGGATGTCTTGACTCTAACAGCAAAGGAAACAAAAGCAAAAGCAAACAAACGAAACTACATCCTGCTGGCTAGAGGAAAGGAGTGAGGAAACCTGAAAACTATGCTGTTAGCAAGTTCCTGTAAGAACGTTACCAATAGAACTCAAACAGACAAAAGTGTCCTACACACTTCCATCATCAGTGGTCACAATAAGGGTGGCCAAAAGAGATAAACAGCAGTGTACATGAGGCAAATTAGGAAGACAATGAAGGGTAATGGGAACCAGGAGGGAGGTGTTTGCCATCATCTGAGTATGATGATGTCATTTTGGAACAAAACTCCACTGTAGGGCCTGCATCCATGGGACAGTGCTTCTTAGGCAAGCAAATTGGGATGGCACACCCCTACATACATCAAAGAGCTAGAAGGCAGATAATTCAAGACAGAGTACTTTAGTGCTGGTGAGCACAGAAAGGCAGGTGGTCTGTGCTATGGGCTAAAGAGAGGACACATGCTTTAGTTATCACACATCTTAAGTGGCCAAGCCGACATTCTGTCTCAGAAAATAAGGTGTCTGGCTTGTCTGTCCAGTTGGGAGTGCTAGACTACTCATGGAGTATGTGCAAGGAGAGACTGAATTCTCCTGGAAAAAGGCATTGTGGTTCTGTGGTATCACTTAGTTGGTGTTCACAGGTATCTCAGGCAATGCCTTCCTAAGAGACTTCACTTTCCACTTTCCTTTGCTTCACAACCTCAGATTATACACCGAACTGTTCTTGTCTTGCAAACACAACTGGGTGTAAGGAAATGGAGTGGGATTACTCTAGAAAACTAAACCACTGAACTCACACACTGTCCTTCACACAGTGGGTCCACAGTGCTATTGAAACAGGTGAAAGGTGAACTTTGTAAGAAGCTTCTGAGCTTCCCTGGATATTGTAACTTTCTCATTGGGAAGAATTAAATTCAGAATTGCTATCTGATTCCGTTTCCTTCTCTAGGGTCGATTTTCATTCTAGGGAATTTGAAAGAGATAACAATTATTCCCAGAAGAACTGTCATGTGATGAGAATACTGTGACCCCTAGAGCTTCCGGGTATCATAGTTCTGACAACAGCCCAAATGGCACCTGATATCCCAAGAGCCCATCTTTGGATTTTTTGCAGGTATATAAATGACAAGTTATTACATGAGTGTTACTTGTAGAGCTTGAACTGATGAGTATATTGACACACATATCAGGAGTGCATGAACTCACAATCGGGTTGGCCAAAGGACATGAGCTGGAAACAGTGAGCTGGTGGTAAATTAGGAAGACAGATGAAGGTTAAAGGGAACCAGGATGGAGTTGTCTGCCATTATCTGAATACGATTATATCTTTTTTTTGAGCCAAACTCCACTGATAGACCCTGCCTCCCCAGGCTAGCAAGCTTAGAAGACATCTGGGAAGACATACTTCCTTACTCTGACATGAGCAGCTAGGTGGAAAAGATGAGCAGACATTTGCTTTGAGAGCAAGAGGTGCTGAGCTTAATGCCCATCATATTGTGGAGATGATGATGTATTATATATACACATAAATTCACTGAAGCTGCTTACTATTTCCAGGGGGTCAGAGTACACAGTCTTTTATCTCCAAATGTCTGGTTTTCAACCTGGCTGTACCTTGAAATCTGCTTTGAATACAGTCCAGACAGGAAGGTTTTGGTCAAGCACACAGTGACTAACCTTCAAGCACAACAGAACACCAGGACAGCAGCCTGACCTTTGCAGTAAAATTAATCTGAAGCTTACAATCTAACCTAGAGCCTGTAGCCTTTATTCATATGACAGAGTCATAAGGCAATTTAGCAGGGATTATTAAATTCCACTTGAGCTCATCAGAAGGGAGAATTAGGGTACCAGCCAACTGGCCAAATCATGTAGGGAATGCACGACAGACAGACTTGGAGGAAATAAGGGGAAGGGGCTATGCTTGGTGCACAGGAGGTACTCGATGAGAACGGATTTGGGGAATGAGGCAAAAGCGTAAGACAAATCTGATGTCTGGCGCCCCGAGGGCCACTTTCCTACCCATCCGCAGATGCAACTTCAATCCTTAAGAGCTTCCCACATAGGGAAGCCATTTGGCAAGCGCCAGAGGCCCCAGGGTGAGCCTGGTAATTGAGTGGGCTGGGGAGAGCACAAGACATGCCATCCTTCTGCATTCTCCTTCCCATGCCAGCTGGTGGTAGGAGGTCTAGGGCAGGAGATTGCTAATCAGAAACGAAGAAAGCCAAATGGATACCAAGGAATTAAGAAAGACGCCTTTTCCCCAAGATGGCTGAGAAAACCTCAAACAGGGGAACCCTGATGGGTTTCTGGAAGCCTCTGCACCAGATGCACTGACTCCAGCATTACTCAGGAAGAATTTGTGTTCCAGTCACTGCACCTTAACAATTGTGTTACACACAAAGGGCTAAGATCGCTTGAGTGGAAAACCCCAGTTGGTTTTATTTAGGCAATATAATGTGACTTTCTGAATCTGATGCTTGTATCTGAACATTCATTCTAAGGATTCACTTTGCTCTTCTTTCTTTACGAAGGATATTAGCGTTCTTTTAGCAAAGATAATTTTACAGAGGAGGATAAGGGAATCAAAATTATCTAATTTGTTTCCATCACAGGAGTAGAAGGAATCCTTCAATATTCTGTTTTGGCTCATTCTACTGAACTCAGTAAGTTCTTTAATAATCAGGGTTTGTTGTATTGAGTATTACTCATCACTGTGGAGTCAGTATTAATTTAATACAGAGATAAACTGGATTGTTTAAGTGAACCCCCCCATTGTTCCATAGTAACTGAACATTTTCCAGCCTGAGGGTTCTTCTCTACCACAGAAAGTACACTGACTGTACTTTTGTAAGAGAGACTTAGCACCACTACTGTGATTCTCTAAGTGGGTATCAATAATTTATCTTGTATGGATAAGTACATGAATGCCTGCCATATTCCCCCAGCTGGAGTATAAGAAATTTGAGGGCAGAGGTGGTTATTATATACTGTTAACTATACTCAGTATATGACACAAGGAAAGAAAATGTAGCCAAGACAGCACTAACAATTTTCACCTTCAAATCTGCTGACAGCACTGTAATACCTGACAATAATTGTGGCGAATATTAATTGTTGGCTTATTTTTTAAAGTAGAACTGACCTCCCCCATTTTTATAAACATTTATTCCAATTTAAACTTGTTAATATTTCCAAATTAATTTCTTCTTTCATGAACTGACTGTAGCTAACAGAAGAGCAATGAACTCCACTGTGGTCCTCTGATAAGCTGGTTGGTTCTCTTTGCAATAATGACCTCAGGTCATGGGGGGAAAGGTCAGAGGAAGCAGGCATGGTATTCAAAATATTCGAAAACCAGAATGGTATGGGCAACAAAACGGAATTAGACACTGAACTTTAGCACCAGAGCAGAGCCTGGGAGACCCCCTTGTTGTTCCAGGAGTGAATCCATTATTGCCAGGCTATGAAGACTGGGTGGGGGGTGCCAGAAGGAACAGGGTGGCCTGAGTGACAGGTAGGTGGTTACTGAGGGGGATTTTTTTTTGGGGGGGCTACTTTCTAATTAAACTGGGGGAGGGTAAAAAAAAGTCTATTCAGAAATTATTTTTGGTTCATTTTTTTAGTTGAACAGAGACCTACTGCTAATGTGTTAGTGAAGTATGATTTTCATGTACATCGTGATCAGCAGCATCCAGCAGCTTCTCCTTGCACCCCTCCCCCATGCGGTTTGGTAGTGGAGTGCCTATGCTGATACTTCCTGGGAGCAGCTCTGCCTGGCACGGTGGTGGGTGGACTTCCCAGAAGTTACACCAAACAGATATCCAGAAAGTTCTAGGAGGCCGAATTCCCGCAAGTTCTGCTGGCGCAGCACCATAGCAACTTTTCTCCTATTCAGTGAGCCATAACTGCTCTCGTGGGTAAGGTCTGGATCTCATCCCTGGGGGGAAATGGTTCTCTCTTGGTGCTTTAACTCAATCTGAAGTACCGGTAGTGACTGCTCTTAATATCAGCTGTTCTGATGCCTTTACTTCTTACTAGCCAAGTCCCTCACACAATACTTATATTAAATCTGTTCAAAATCATATGTGGTTTCTCTTTACTGATTTTCTTCAAATTGTTATAAGTAACCTCCTCTCCACAAATGTCAGAGTAAGGTGACTCCTGCGGCAACGGGATACTTCTAGGAGGGGAGAGGAGTTGGGGAAGGGATGGCCTTTTTCCTCAGAGACAAGGTCATAAGAGGAAATAACATCTTAATTTTTTTTTCAGGAAGCAGGAGAAGACTTTTTCTGTTTTGCATTCCAGTATAATAAAATGAATTTGAACACTTGGGGCCTCTAGGTTGCTGGAGTTCATTTAAAGAACCTGCTAGAACCTGCAATGGATCCTGAGGCCTGCTTGGGGCTTGAGACTCAGGGGTGTATGGTCATTTCTAGTCCAAACCACACTTGATGTTCTATAGCAGAGGAACTCCAAGGGGGATGTGGGTGTTGGTGATGACAGCCTCAGAATAACTACCATTTAAGAAATGCTGATGACTAAGCCCCAAATCTCTGTGAATGCTCACAGACTCCTTCCTCAAGGGTCAAGGTTGCATTCCTTCTACTGCCAGAGAGAAAGTATTTTTCCTTTTTCACCCACTCTTTCTCTGGACAAATTCATAGATGTGGTCAGACAGCTTAATGTGTCAGGAATTCTGGAGATAACTTCTGAAACATCATGGTTGAGGTTAGACAGAGTTGGCGTGTCAGGATGTTTTCCAAGTGCCACAAGAGAACTGCTTTTCACCTGTGACTGAACTCCATCCTAACTGTAGTACTCAACATGGATCAGTGCAGCTGAGTTCTCTTTTTGAATTTGAATAAAACATTTTTCAGAACACATGTTGTCAATTAACCACTACCTTTCTACTTTTTATCTCTTTATGCTTTCACACTTCCTGCCCCTCCAAACTGCAATATTACTTCCCCAAAGCTCAATGAATGGATGATGGAAAACAAGCAGTTAAATAAGAGAGAACAATGAAATGTATATCTCAAGGTCTGATAATCAACTAAAATGTTGCCTGTACAAGAGACAAGCTTATCTTTGGAGAATTTAGAAAGCACCGGCCCAGGTCAAATTCAGAGATACAAAGCATCGTAGTTAATCAGCCAGCCTACTTAATTGCTATAAGTTTCTGATAAACACTTTCCATGTGTTAGAGCTCATGGCAGTTAACAACTGTATTTGGAGCCAAAGCAGCTTTCAATAAAGGTTATCTACTCAGAGTGATCTGCAGTACCTATGATTTATATATTTACTCTATGGAGGTAGCACTGGTTTACAATATCAAAATGTGCAATCTTTCAGAGGCTTCCAGGTGGTCTTCTGGATCATCCAGAGCACCAGATGTTCATGTTTGGAAGAAGATCCCAATGAGCACAGGTGAATGAGAAAAGACTGAGTCACACAATTCTCCTACTAGAAAACTAACCAATTGGTTTTAGAAAATCAGCCCAACCATAGCCTCTCATTCCCTTCTTGTGTTTGCTCTTTCCAAATGTTGCCCTGATCCAAGTTCCTAGGAAACCTCACTAGTCTTCCCTCTGCCCCCCACATATACATACATGTACACATGGTATCACAGAGCCAAGAGTGGACAGCTGCCCCAGAGCATATTGTTGGTTTATATTAGCAGCTGGTAGGGACAGGTGGAATAGGTTCTATGTAGGGCTTTGTTACCCAACTAAAACTTTTTCCTGAAGATTTAGAAGGCCGTTCAAATAAACCAGGGGTTTCTAGAAACCAGTTCAGACTTGCTTTCACTTTCAAAATGGGACTTTGTCCTCTATTTCTGCCGTCATAATGATTACAGAGTAGAGCACTGGTTCCTGCCCAGGGTGGCTGATCTGGCAAATGAATAACTGGTGTGGCGAGGAGAGGAAATCTAGTATTTAAGATGGGCCCTAGGATCGAGATCTGGGTGTGACTGTCGGATTCACCATGAGCAAGGAACTTTAACCTCTCAGTCAGTTTTCTCATCTGAAAAATGGTGACAGATATATACATTGTAGGATGTCGTACGGGATAAATAAAATAAAATATGTAAAGTTTCTGGCATACAGCAAAACTTTCATGTGCTGGCCACTATTTCTGTAGTGTTACCAAAAATGACATTGCAATAGCATTCTACATTGCCTTACTCTCTTATGCCCATTTAAGTTAAAAAAAAAATCAAGGGAAAAAAGATGTGGGAAGACAGAAGCAGCATAGAAGAAACAGACCCTGCTGATTCCAATATAGTCAGATATGTGTTCCAGATTATAACAGGGTTTCCAGCCTGGCAGGATAATCCAATGTACTGCAGAGATGGGCCCAGTGTGGCAAAGCAATGCAGTTTTCCTGCAGAGATAATACTTGCTCCTCTCACTGGGATATTAGTTATTGCTCTTACAAATTTGGCAACTGGGAGGGATGTGCACAATTAATCAAGGCTAGGTAGGTCTGGGTTAGAATCAGAATCAGTAAATTTCCTGAAAGTCCTCCAAGCAGCTCCGTTGCTAGTAATGAGATTGCTACTGAAGAAACTTTCAAGATTATTTAAGCAGAAGGAACTCAGTGGAAATAGTATTCTTTTGCTTGGCCTTTGGCGAGACAAGGGAGAACAACTAGAGAACAGGACTCAATGGCATATGGAGAAGGAAAAGAGTGGGAAGGGAGAAAAGACTGAGGATCACGGGCTTGACAAGGCTCAGGCGAGCAGAAACTTCAGTACTTCTATGTATCTGGATAATGGGGCATCCCTTTACCTACCGTGGATGCCATGAAATACTGGTGGCAACTTGGAAGAAAAGTGTTGGGTAAAGACCAAGAATTGTTCTAAAGGCTAGCTGTACACACAGGAACAGACCATGTGGAATATTCAAAGCTCGTCTGCTTTTCCACCTGGAGGATGGACCACAACAGAGAGAATCTATTTCCACCATGGTAGAGTATTTCCAAACAGACCTCTCGGTCATGGAAGGATGGCTTATATGACAGCAGTTCCCATAGGTAGTCTCAGTGTGTAGTCAACCACTGTAGCCAGGCTTCTGCAATTCACTCTATGACATCTATGAAATGACAACATTGCCTAACGATGCATTTCTCAGAACATAACCCTGTCGCTGAGCGACACATGTCTGCAGTCTTTCCTGCTGCGCTCTTCTTTTCCTCGATGTCATGCAACTATTCAAGTTGATTAACACTGAGTTTTACGCCTCCCACACACTGGCTCCCTGTTTACCAAACCCGTTACAGGTGCCTGGGCGGGCTGCCCACTATCAGCAGAGTTTTTGGAATCAGGTGAGCAGTCAATGGGTGAGAATGAAGACATTGTAAGGGGAACTGAAACCCCCATCCATGTGAATGTCTACTGCCGTGCCGGCGTCTGCAGTCTCCTAGGAACAGGGCAGGGATGGAGAGCTCACCTGTGCCCACTCCCCACCATCCCTAATGCTCAGGGGGCACATTCTTGCCTTTCCCACCTCCTCTTCTGGATGCCATCTCTATTATCTCCATTAAAAATTTGATCCTGCCAGAGTATCATAGTTTTTGTTTGTTTTTGCTTAAAAAAATAATGTCTTTTAGTTCTCTTTGGGCCATTCTATTCTCTAAAGCAATGCTTTGCCATCAGTCATTAATATTTAATGTGACAAGAAGCTTTCACAAAAACCTATCGAAATGCACAAGCTTTAAGTGGTAAAGCTGTTATTTAATGATGTTGGTGGGTACACTAATTCACCCTACCAGTGAGGGAAGGTGACTTCATAGTCCCTCCTGACTTTTGTCTACATTAATGTAACCAAAACCTCTTGCCATTTAGAGAAACATTCATTCACCCTAGAAGAGAATGCTGTAGGATTTTTTTTTCTGACATCATAAGTAACTGATGATTTCTAAAAAATTGGACAAGAACATAAAATGTCACAAGTGTGAAAAGATATGCACACAATGGATGTCTGTTATGGGATTGCATGAGAACAAAATATATGAGGCACAATTTGTGTCCAACAATAGAGGCTTAGTTAAATTAAGTGCTATATTCATACAGTGGAATAATTTGTAACCAGTAGGAATGATGAGGTAGATCTGTTTAATGAAATGGAAAGGTGCCAAGAAACTATAATAAATAGAAAAATTAAATTACAAAATAATGTGTACAATAGGATTCAATTGCTTTTATATAAAAAAAAAAGACATGTTGGTCAATAAGCCAAAATAAGTATACAGCAAATGTGAACAAGTTCTTTCTGGGTGTTGTAATGGTGAGTGATTTTCACATCTTTCTTTACTGTGTGAATTTTTAGAAAGCATGCACAGCAAACTTATTTTGTTAAAAAATACTAAGGGATTATAGCTATACAACTTGCAAATTACTGCTACTTGAGATTGAAATGCAAGTCACCGTTGTGTTACTGTTCAAACTCAGGTTTTAACCTCCAGCAGAAGTTAGCAAATTTTTGTATAAAGGGCCAGAGCATATTTCATTTTTGTGGGCCATGTAGCCTGTCATAGTTAACCCCTCTCTCCCTGTAGCAGTCGGAGATAATATGTAAACAAGTGGTGTGGTTGTGTTCCTATAAAACTTTATTTACAAAAAAGCAGGCAGTGGGCCAGATTTCACCCACTGGCTGTAGTTCACCAACTGTGCTCTAGAATAGAGTCCTATGTTTTGTTTTTTTTTTTTTTTGACAATTAATCTGGTTTCCTTTGCTTCCCTGGATTAGCACAGCTTTCCAAATTTGAGGATGAAATGGCTTAGAGACATCACTAGAACCTTCTATTTTTGTTACTTGCATTGGGAATTTTCCTTTTCCATACTTAAGTCACAATTCATCGTGGGCTACCCTGCCCATCTAAGCGGGCTCTAGCTCTGCCATAGATAAAGTCATGTTATAGATGTTCCCCAAGAGACTCAAGAGGGTTGATTAACGCACAACCACCACCTGAATAACCTTAGTTGGAACCAGAAAGGCCAAAAGAATCAGTACTCCCTACACCCATTAGTATTTAAACACAACACAACAAGTTTTTTGAGGAGGTGGATTATTACTGTCTGGCCACAGAAAAGCTTTCTAGGAGTCTGAAAATGTTCAACAACAGCCTAAAACCAGGAGTTTAAAAAACTAATTAGCTAAGGCAAAATATACATGGGATCATTTTTTTGGGTGAAGATGGTCAGGCATGCCCAGTCCCAGAGAACACCCAGAATGCCCGGAAGAGTATGGAATGAAGCTAACTGTAAGGATTTAGTTCACACCTTCACCACCCTTACCTTAAGTTGAAATCAATGTTGCAGTTTCTTGAAGCAGTTACTTTGACATATCCAACTTGTAAAGAGTACATTTTACCTCTTTACTCTCCAAAGTATGTTGGATTAAACTGTTGCTTACACACACACACACACACACACACACACACACACACACACACACACGACTAAAATGCTTCCAAACTATGTAACTTCAGAACACCCAGATCCTGCCATCTAAAATATTATCCAATCTCATCGAACAGTCTGTTCACTCAAAAGTCACTTAGGAATAGAACATATTAGGTATTAGATCCACAGGACCAGAGCCAGTTACTCTAGATTCGGGGCCACAGCAGAGTTAGATGTCCTGAATTCCTAACCTTGGAAAATCTGACCTATAGCACCACAGATTCACTGACAGAATGTCAGGCCTTGCAGGCAGCGCATGATGGGGCAGCCCATAGTACAGGCCACTTAGCAGTGTGGGGAGTGGGCTAAAGTAGGTTAAAAGAAAGGTCTTTAAGTGGGTCAATACAATTTAACAGACATTGTTGGGAAGGGTCAAAGGGAATGAGGAGTGGAGTCGAGGTCTGGTTGAGATAAAAGTGATCTATGGGTGAAAGGGGGGCCAGAGAGGGAGTAGAGATGTGTTGCTGGAGTCATGGTTCTTATTTGACAGAGAAAGGCTATGCTCCAGGCCCCCAGTCAGAGATTGGAAAGATCAATCCACTTTCTGTTTCCACTCCGATGTTCTATCTACCATGTCACCCAGCTGCCCACCAAACTAGTGACTGATTCTGAACACACAGCTGGCACATCGCAGTTGTTCCTGGCTAGGAGACTAGACACAGATTTGCCAATTTAGAGGATGATGCTGAAGTCACTGTCAGTACTGAAAAGGCTTTAGACTTTTAACTTAAAGGAACTGACACAGAGGAAGGTACAGTGAACAGGAAGTAGAAAGACAAGGAAACTTGGTTTTCCTGTCAGCTCTGGCCACAAATTGACTGTGTACTCTTGACTAAATCACTTCTTCTCTCTGGATGTCGGTTTGCTCACGTGTGAGATGAGGTTGGATTCCATAATCTCTAAAGGGTCTTCAACCACTCACATTTTACGACACTGTAATTCCTGGTGAGTTTTCTCTCCTGACATTTATTTGCAAGGGTCATTGTGCCATCACACAATTTAAGTTTTTGGCAAATCACAGATGGTCTTAAATAAAATCTCTTGAAGAGGGGAAAAGAACGGATGTTTGTGCTGAAATGGTTCATGTCAGGTGTGACCTTTTTAATTCAGAGCAGCTCTCTGGTGGTTCATTAACTCACCCCATGGGAAGCACAGCAAGCAAGTACTATTACAAAGGCCCCAACTGTGCAGCCAGAGAGGGCTGCCCTATTACCTAGTGAAAACAAAGTGGTTTTCTCTTTGTGCCTACACTAGCCAATTTTTAGATCAGGAACACATGATTCTATCACTGAAAGAATCCTGGCCAACTCACAGAAACCCTATGCCAAGTCTAACACTTGCTTTGAGGATTAAGCTGAAGTCCTTTCCCCAGGAACTGATGGAATTATTTCTAAATAATTGATAGTAGTGTTCCTCTTTCCTAGATAATTACAAATGCTAAGAAAATAGAAAGTAATTAAATAGGCCAATTTTGCATAATGCTTTTATATTTTTTAATACATGGCAACAAATGTATTTTCTCATTTATATATTTTTAACAACCCATTGAGGTGAGGAAAACAGGTACTAATTATTCCCATTTACCAGATAAAGAAACTAGGACTTATTCCAAGTCTCATAGCAAGTGGAAAAGTCAAGAATAGAATCCAGATCTTCACCAGTTTACCTAATTCACCAACACACCTTTTAACTATTATAGTACTCATCAGGTGTTGTCAGGAGTGTAAGTTAAAAATCAAAGGTCTCAATACTGTATCTACATATTACAAAGTAATTTTACACTCATTGGAAGATGTGTGGCATAGGTTTAATTGCTCCTCATGGGACCAGTGGTTCGGAGAACTCTGAGAAAACACATACTATTCAGTGAATTCAACTTAGTATGTATCTACAAAAATTAAAGCCAATATCTACTGAACATCAGTAAAAATGACCATGTACAAGGTGACAGGGAAATAAACAAAGATATAAAATATTCTTGACTTCAAGAAGATTTGAAATCACCACATAGAGTATAACAAATTCCAATGTGTTGTCAGTTCAACAGTATGTGCTGTAAGGTCATGGGGGAGGGGAAGCCAGCAAGACAAATCTTCATGAAAGGTACGGAACTGGATAAAGCACTGAAAGGATGGCTAGACTTTCAGTGGCAGAGAGGAGCTTCAAGGGAAAAAGAAAGTTGTGGGAATAGAATAGAATGCACTAAATAAAAGGAATAGACAAACATGAGCTCTGACATCTGGAAAGATACTGATGACTGGGGAGAAGTGAGCACATGTCTGGTGAAGCCACAATTTACCCTTAGTGTTTAGGGAGAGTACTGTCTGCATTTCATAGCATTCTATTCATTCCTGAATAAAATAATACTGCAATTAGACAGAATGATGGTTAAGAACTTGGCTTGTAAAGCCAGAGAGACCTGGCTTTGAGTCCTACAATCATGGTTTACACAAATATGTATGACCTTGGGTTAATAAATTTACCTAGTGGTACTTACTCACCTTCTCTGTAAAATGGGGTTATAATGCATACTCTGTGATGTAACACCCATCAACCACTAAGTATAGTGCTGACACATGATAAGCACTCCAGTGGAAATGACGATAAAGGTGATCCATTGAATGAGACCTCATTTTTAGACTTTGAAAAAACGTTTTATATATCTATTTACATTATTGTTCATTTTATAATAATGTTTACTTCCCCTCTCTCCCTCCCATCATCACCATAAAAAGTCTTTTATGTGGATAAATTTGAAAATGGAATGTTTGGGCCTAATGAATTATGCTAATCTTGATTCATAAAAGGTGTTGACCATAGTTGTGGGGACAGAGTGGAAGATGGCACTGACTTCGAAAGCTAAGATCAGATCCTGTAGGGCCTTCGTGGTTGATTTGAGAAGACTGTTCTGTGAGGGATACATATTCTTTCTTGCCATGGAGAAGGAGCCAGAAGAATCAGCTCAAGGGCACTTAGCCAACTGTTGGCAACATGGAGCTGAGTTGCAAACTGCTCATCCTTATGTCCGTCCACTCTTCCATTTGACACTCTTGGTTCCTTTCCTCTTCTCTCTCTAAGGAGCATTTCTTAAAGGTATAGTATGCTGGGCACATTTGCCTTCCCTCATACACTTTCTGATGGATGGGAAGTTTGGACGGACATCTTGTACTAGAAACCCTGGATACAATCACTCTTTAACAAGAGGTCAGGGACTGGTGGATCAAAGGATCAGGTTCACTAAGAGTGGTCTAGGGAATTAAATTCCAGGCTTGAGTGAGCAGGAGGATATAACAAGGGCCTACAATGACAAGCGACAGCACTCCAGGAAAGAGCAACTGTCACGGAGCCTGGAAGGTCAGGAATGTGGAACACATTTTCAAAATAGGAGCTCAGGGACATCACTGTAATTACCAACCAATAAGCGTCCCCCTAGTACCAGGAAAACAGATGGATACGATAATTACAGGGAGACAGAAAGGGAGAAACAAAGACCAATGTAATATTTAAATGTGAGGCGCTCAAGAGAGTTAAACTAGCTCTGTTTCTGATAAAGGAAATTATCTGGTGAACTCTAGGTAGCTCTAACTATCCGCAGAATGCAAGTCATGTGCTTTCATAGTGTTCATACATCACTCTCCTTGGCCCAGAGAGGGCAACAGGGTTGCTTTTAAAGTAAAGAAGGTGTGGGAAGTCACATCTTATTATTCTTATTATTGCTGTACCATCTTTTGTTTGCTTTTTCTCCTTTCTTTTTTTTAAGATTTATTTATTCGTACAGAACTGGGGTACAGGCCAGAGATGTGGAGGGTGAGAGGATTCACCAGAGACAGAGTGGGGTGTAGAACAGACAGATCGATGAAGAACACTGCTGAGGGGAGCAGCGGGCGGATCAGGAGAGGTCTGCTGCGCCATGTGGATCTCCTCGGGGCAGGCGGGGACCGAACTCATGCGGAAGTGGCTTAAGCTTCTTTGTGCTGTGCTTTAACCCACTGCGCCACCAGGGAGGGCCTCTCCCCTTTCTTTTTCAAAAGCAGGAACATGTAGATTGTAAAACAACAGCTTGATGACCTGGTAAATCGTCACTGCTAAAGAATGAACTGTTAAATCGATGATGTGTACACATACTTAGGAAAGTAAGTGACGACCAGGTAAGCCAGTGTTAAGCAAATATCTGGTTAAGTAAAGATGAGCTTAGTTTTTTTTTTCTTTGAAAGTGCTATTAGAATGGCAGCTTTACAGCAAATCCTTTACAATTTGTCATAAAAAAAAAAGATGAAAAAATGTGAATGACACAATGTGAATGAGACAATAACTTAGTTAATGGGAGTCCTAACTGGCCAAAGAGCTGTGCTCAAAGATGGTAATGAATAAATTGACAACAGCTTTGATAGAACTCTCTACTTGAACATTTCCTTTTCAAGATTTTAATCTATACTTTTTGTATATAATAGGCTTATATATACACACACATACATATACATATATATGTATTTATGTATGTATATATATGTATAATAAAATAGGCTTGCTTGTTACAACTGTAGATATGAAAACACTGGAGAATATATTTATTTGATGATAGACTTGAATTTCAGAAACTCACTCCATTTGTTGGGTGTCTTCTAGGCACTACTGTACATAAACTGTCTTGCTGAAATCATAAAGCCACAGAAAACTCAGGCTTAGAGAGGTTTTATCCAAACTACAAAGCTCATAAATGGTATTTCCAGGATTTAAACCTAATGTGTCTGCTATTCAAGTTCATGCTTTTTTTAAGCATGACAGCCACTACTCTACACTAGCTTGACAAACTAAATCGGAATGTGAGTTCTCCTGATGATAGTACAGAACTAAGCAGAGGCTGAAGGCCCTGGAAAGAAACAGAACACATGGACTCACAATGGTTTTCATGAAGGATCAGAGTGGTGTTAAGGGGATGCTAATAACCTTCATGAACTAATAAACTGCTGAGAATATTCTCTGTTAGAAGACAGTGAATATCACATCTTCTTGGCTTTGTTATTACATCCATCATATTTGTCTTTGTTTGCATGAGGAAAAGTGGCTGGAATGATGAACCCACAGCTATGAAAACAGAAGTAATATAGGAGAAAAATGGAGGAGGTAGCCACAGAAGAACAGAATGGAAGAAATATTACTTTATTACAAAGACCTAGGGGTTTTAGTTTGCAACTTTAATATGAGAGAACAATATGGAATGACTTCCAGAAATGCAGATGTAACTCAGACTGTATTATAGAAGCATTACGTGGACTCTAGAGCTGGAGAAGCTAACAAATACACTCCTACTCTGGCTACAATATCCTACTATGATGGGCAGGTAATAAGAACAACACTGAACATTACCAGAGGGAACAGTATAGGGTGAAGTGTTTGAAAACGCCTCCTATGAGGGACAATTTCAAGTAACTAGGATATTTAACTTGATGTGGAGAAAACTTTGGAGCATGGGAGCTGTCATCAATTATTTCAGTAACACTCATGTGGAAAAACAGATTACACTTGGTGTGATACATTTTGTAGTGCAAAACAAGACTGCTGGAGGCAGTTTAAGAGTCAATATAAGAAAGAGAGTCTGCCCAATTAGAGTCCAACTATATAGCAATTAAAATAATAGGCAATACTTCAATACCCAGCACTGTGGTCTATGGTTGACTTACCCAATGAAAACTCAATGAGAAACTACGAGGTCCATGGAGAGGAGTTTGGCTAAACTGCAAAGCAGTGATCTCAGTGTCACTTTGGGTATTTATTATTCATTTATTTTTAGTTATTTTATTATTAAATTTTAATTTGGAGTTACATCTCCCTCTACCAAACCTTCCATGCCATATACTTCCTCTATCTCTCTCCTCTCCATCTGCCTCCATCCCCCTGTTTCCTCTGGAGGAGAACAGAAACCATTAAATTTCTTCACTTGGAGTATAAACACAGGTAGCTGAAAACCTGTCAAGAATGTGTCATATGTAATTCTTCATTGAGGTGGTGAGATAGGAGAAGGGAGTTGAATTAGTTGACTATGTCTCACAGAAGATTTGTCTAATCTAAGAATCAGTAAATTTTCTACTTAACTGGCCCAAAATATATGCACATATATAAGATTTATGGGATTGTTGCTATGTGTCTGTATATGTATACACACACACATACATTTATTTTTCTAATCATACACACACCAGTATTTAAGGAGAAAGATAGGATGCCGTCTGGATATGTAGAGGTTTCAAATCACTTAGAATCCTAACAATATCCAATCCATTCATTAGGCCCATGTAATAATGAGAGAGAACAGCATATGCTATATTTATGATGGAAAAGAATGGAAATGTTTTTTAAAAATAGAAAATGAAAACAGAAAAAAATGTGAAAATGTAAATTTCAGAAGGATATCATCTCAATGGCTGAATCACAACCCATCAATGGATGATTATCTTGCTATGTCTTTAGACATAATAAAAATGTAGGGCCCTAACTTCCTATCACTGTTCTAGAGGATATTAGCATATTATCTTTTTTTTTTAATCTTTGCAGCAACTTGACATGGTCAGTATGACAACATTATTTCTACTTTTAAGTTGTGGAAATAGATTCTCAAAGAGAAGCAGCTAATCCAACATACATGGCTAGGACACAGTGGTGAGAGGATTTGAACACAGGTATTTCTGACTTCATGTTGTCTACTGCACTCTGGCAGTGTCTTTGCTCTCTGTTCTTGCCTCTGCTACCACAAAGCACATAAGAAAGATAAAGTCTAGAATAAATGGCAATGGCTACCTTTGGTAAACAACTGTAACACCAACATCTAGAGTCACATGATGCTGACTGACAATATTTATTTTCTTAAAATCAAGCCTATTCAACAGGCCATGAGTTTCCAAATTTCTCCCCATCTATTTAGTAAAGGAGAAATTTAAATACTTGTGATCTATTCCATAGGCTTGATTTTAAGATCAGAAGAATGTACTTGAAGAGTTATTGGAGGACAAATGCACAGTAAAATGTGCCACTCTATTTTCTGAATTCTAAATTTTAAACTGCTGAGAGACGTGATATCACACATAGTTGTCCACTATATGCACGGTCCTAGAATGGCTACTGTATGGCGGTCCAGAAACAGAAGAAATACTGAGGTCCTCCCACGCGGGAGCTCACAGTCAAGGTTCTAAAGCACTGCCAGTCTAAGATCTACTGCTGTAAAGGTAATCATCCTTTGATGGAACTTCAACTCATCCCTCCTGCCCCACTGGTATAAGAAATGAAGTTTAGAGAAAGCCCAAAGTTCAACTGGTGTTTAAGGAATTGAAGAGGAGAGACAAATGGTGGCAATGCAGTAGTAAAGGCTGGCAGGAAAGATGATGATTTGGTAAGCCAGCTCCAACTTCAAGCCTTTTTTCAGAACCTGTCATCTATTCTCCAAAGCCTGTGATGAATTATAACCATAAGTTCTCACTTCCGAGAAGGCATCAGTTATGTGAAGAGAAATTGCCACCGTGTTAATTCAAGCAATTGGTGAAAGGCCAGTGCATCTCCCAGCTTACACGTTCCTCCTCAGCTTCCCGTTAAAGAGGCAATCAGCTTGCCAGCAAACCCTGTTTCTACCCATCATTTTCCCCGTCCAGACAGGACACTCAGGAACAAAAGCAGAATCCGGAACTCAAGCCACATCCGTAGCCTGACAAAGCTTCATTTCCCAGGTGGACTAATGTGGAAGCACTACACTGGCAAACTAGAGCACTTGTAAACTCACAGCCCCCTCTTGCTTTATATCAGGATCTTGTTTTTTGTCTTCTCTTGTCTTGGTTAGGATGTCTTCCTTACTTTAGACACAATGTTAGTAATGGAGCAGGTGCAAAACAGTTCTTGATGTGTACCAGGTCTCTTCCTGTCTTAATTGGCAATGCCACTCACCACGATTTAGGCCTGGGTTCCCCATTTCTCTCCAACAAGGGCTTCCCTTTGCTAAAGCGGTCACCAATAAGGGAAAGAACAGACAACTAAGCTAGTCTCCAAGCATGAAAGAAGTGCATTCCTTACTCGCTGATGCAGACTGAGAAAGTGAGACTAGAGACTATTCCAGAGTGAATGGCGCAGAGGATTACATTTTGATCCTTATTCCCAACCCCAAACCAAGCTGGGTGGCTGTGTCCTTGCTGGGCAGGCGCTGGCACAGCCAGAACCAGAGCGCCAATGAGGCTCTTCTCTCCATCACAAGTGCAGAGCCGTGTGCAGGCCAGAGATGGGTAAAGTGGTGGCCATTCAAGAGGCAGTTAGAGCACAGCATGGGCTTTTGACATTGAAAATGTAAAAGGAGTATTTCTCATGCTAATCTCTCACTCAAATATTAACTGGAATATGGAAAAGGGGACTGATAGCATGCAGAGCATCAAATGCCAAGTTTTTCATTTTGGGTGGAAAGATGATTTGAGGCACTTTCCTTGGCCAGGGAAACAGGAGTCAAGTTATGAAAAGTGCCAGCAAATCATAGCTTTAACAAGTACTCTAGGAAAAGCTCTCATAAACTATGTGTGGTCTTAGCCTGTACTCTGCTAGCAGACAAGAGGAAAGTCTACCAAGTTTCTCTTTCTTACCAGTATATCTCAGAGAACAAATGGCACTTAGCAGAAAGTTTGAATTTCCCCAAATCTATTTATGTAAGAAATAGCTTTTCAAATGAAAAAGACTGAAGTATAAAAGAAATTGGAATCAATTCCTAGCTTAACACCCTTTCAATAGAGTGCCAACTTGTTTTCAGAATTTAATTCCCCTGCTCAACTTTGTAACAGTCCATGCAGATAAAACAAGTCCAAGTGCCCCCTGGTTTCAGCAGAATATTGATCACTATCTCCCTGAATTGACTTTGGAGTTTCACCCCTCAGGTAGCTCCAGAAACTGTGTACAGATGACCTGTTTTAAGACACAAAGCAGCTGTGAGTTATGGGTCTACTGCCCCTGAAGCAGGGCTTTTCAAAGAGATTCTCTGCTGAGCAAGCTCTTTGCACACTGCAATTAGGCTCAACCAGCAGACAAGGGTCTCGATCCTATGTGTCTTCCAGTAACTCAGGTTTGCATCAATGTGTACAAGACTTGGAGCATTACTAAAATCTACCCATCCCCCAGTTTGGAGAAGTGGCTGTGATTTAATTTGGAGTCTTCAGTGTCTTTGGGCAGATCTATTTATTCAACATATGGTGGCCTGTGGGTATTTTGGATTCTAGCGCAGGATATAGTCACTGTTAAAGAGTCTTGCAGAAAATAACCAACGATTAGATGCAAATGTGGAGTGATGTAGTTAGAAATGCTCGTTAGGCTCCTGTTTTCCCCAAAGTTGGAAAATGTGGAGTAACAACAGAGGACACAGAAGGTCAGTGCTTCAATGTGGACTGCATATTAAGCCTATTGCTACACATTCAGTGGGTACACTGTACCCCAGCTTTCAAAGAGTACTGGGTCATGAATCAAAAGGCCATAACTCTGTTGAGTCACTTCTTTCTGAACTAATTAGAGTAACAGATTAAGCACTTATTAGGTGCCAGATACCATGGGAAGCACAATACTCTTTTCTTACATTGTCTCTATTTATTCATGGCCCCACTGAATCCTATTATCTTTTCCATTTTACAGGAATCAGAGAGGCCATACACTTGCTGAATATAACAGGTTACACAGAGTCCAGGCTGGTCTGAACCTACCCTCTTTGTCTCACTGCTCATCCGTCATTGATGCTAAACTCCTTCCTTATGAGGTTTCTGTTTCCTCACTGCAAGAGGGACTCACAGGGGGATGATCTCGGAATCCTTCTCATTCTGAAATTCTAGGAATTTCCTAAAGAGTGTGAGCAGAAAAGCACTTTGTTTTCCAGGTACATGCAGAGACAATTCCAGTAGACAGCATTCTAACACATGCTCTGGGACTTTTTCTCCCGTGAGCACTCCAGTCTTGATGCCCAGGGACTGGCTTTCTGGACTGTTTTTCTAGAAGGTGGAGCGAATGCCACAAACAGGTCAGAGAACTTTCTAAGAGACCAGGCTGCTCCCTGAATCGGCCTTAGCAAAGCACACACAGACTCCCTTCACACTTTAGTTCTCTCAGGCCAAATTCATTTTCCAGTGCTTTCTCCTGCTGGGTAGGAGGAGTTGGGCAAAGCAGCAGCAGGCCACCTGTGGAGCGCATCTTTTGAGTTATTTGCACATTTCCAATGCTCTGGGAGGAGCAAATATCAGATGCCATTGATAATTAAGAAGAGGCCAGATGTCCCTTGAAGGTACTTCAGGTGAAATGCCTTCAGGAAGAAAAGTTTCCCCTAGAATTTTCATCTTAAAAAAAGGAAAGTAATGTTAAACTCCTTGGAGCTGCAACTGAATATTAAACAGAAACATCACAGAGAAACTTGCCTGAGAGCTATATGAATTCTAAACTATGAAAACAAGACACTCAATAGAAAACTGTAAAAGAAAAAAGCGATAGTTTGCTTTATCAAAGAAACAAAGCATTTTTCTCCAGGGAGGAAGGGTGCATGATGGGAAATCTGCAAACAATGGACTTCTGAACGATTTCATGTGTTTCCTTAAAAATAAAAATAACAACAACCCAAGCTCCTGGGCACTGACAGGGACAAATACTCACAGTATGGATATAGGATGAGGGTTCTCCTACCTAAGGGTACAGGGGCCCTGGAGTCTTTCCAAAATGTGAAGAAGTTCATACTCATCCCCTTCCCAGCACGACTTGAATGATTTTTGCCAAACACCACCTTCCCCCAGACCTCTTCCAGGTCTTAGGCACTGTGTCAACATTCCTCCCTGCTGTTCCTCATCTAATGCTAAACACTGAAGCATTTGTAGTGGTGAGAGTGGAAAGAGTGGGGTGAGGCTGGAGAGGGGGCCCCTCCATTCATTTGTTCTGCAGTTTGCTTCTCTGCGTTTCTGTCGGTCTATGTCAGCATGTCTGCTGGTGATATCACTGTTTTCCTGATTGTTTCTCTATCAGTATCCTGGGCTGTCTCAACACTCTGTCCACTTCCTTCTTCCTTCCAGTGTCTCTTTCTCCCCCACTTAACCCCTACCGCCTCCTACCCCCCATTCCTCATTCTTCAGAATCTCATTTTACGCTCTGTGTTTCTGACTTTGCCTCCTGCCTTCTGGCCTGTCTCTGTGTGTCTCTGACCAGTGGTGTTCTGTCTTTGCTGTGTAAATATCAGTCTCTTCTCGGTTTTACTGTCTGGTGCATCTCTGGGTCAGTCTGTCTGACTCTGTGCCTCTTTCATTTGCTTCTTTGTCTCCTTTTCCCTGTCTCTGTCAATTCTTTGTCATTTTATCTTTGTTAACCTGCTTCTTTGTTGTTTCATTGTCTCTGCTTCAGTTTCTTTCTACATCTGCTGCTCTGTGTTCTGTATTTCTGTGCAATCTGTCAGCCTGTCTCTCTCTCAGCTTGTCTGCTTGTTTCTGACTGTGTACATTTATGTCAGTCTGAACTTTTATGTGAGTATGGCTGATTATTGGTCCATTTTTTTTTCTCCTCTTTCTCCCTCTGCATCTAATTGTCTCTTGTTGCTCTGATTTCTCGGTTCCTCTGTTTCTTGCCTTTTGCTTTATCACACAATCTTTATAAGTCTTTCTTTTTCTCTGTCTCCCGTTCGTTTCCTCCCTGTCTCCCTGCCTCCCTCCAAGTCTGTCCTTCTGTCTCATGGTTTGCCTTTTGGTCTATTTAAGTCTTTCTCTTGTCTTTTTGCTTGCCTCTGTTGCTTGCCTTCCCTCTCTCCTCTGTATCTGTTTCTCCTCCTCTCATCTCCCCACTTCAGACCCTCCCTCTACATTCTTCTGTCCACCTGCTCTATTTCCCTGTCATCTATTTGTCCCTGTTTGCTTCTGTCAATATATCCTTCTACTTGTCTCCCTGCCTCCTGTCTGTTTCTGTTCCTGACTTCTGGCTTCTGTTTCTGTGTTTGCTTTCCCTTTACCAGTCTGTCTGACTCTGGCATTCAGGCTGTTTTCTTCCCTTTCTGTCACTTTGTCAATCATGGTCTCTGTCCTTCTCTCTTGGTCTCATTTTATCTTCTCTGTCTCTTTCTCTTTTTAATTTGGTAACATTCACTTAACAAACTACTTTATAGTTGTTAGTGCTGTGTGACCACCTCGTCTACCTAGGCCCACATTTTCCTCACCCCAAGGGGAAAGCCTGCACTCAGTAAGCAGTTACTCTCCCATCTCTCCTCCTCCCAGACCTGACAACCGCCAGTCACCTTCCTATTGCCACAGATCTACTTTTTCTGGGTATTTCATATAAATGGAATCATGCAACCTGAGATACTGAGAATCTGGCTTCTGCCACATAGCATACCATTTATGATGTACATCCGTGTTGCAGCCAGGATAGATACTTCATTTCTTTAAGATTTATTTTTCTAGAGAAGTTTAAGGTTCAAGAAAGATTGAGGTAAAAGTACAGAAATGTCCCATAGTACTCAAGCACCCACATACCCATAGCGCCCCCCATATCAACACCAGTAGAATTGCCTAGAGAGGTCTACTTTGTCTTAATTGATGACCTCACACAGACACATAATCATTATCTAAAGTCCTTATTTACATTAGGGGGCACTCTTGATGGGTACGTTAATAGGTTTCAATGAATGTAAATGACACATATCCATCACTATAGTATATATAGTATAATATACAAAGGATTTTCACTGCCCTAAACATCTTCTGTGCTTCAGCCACTCACTTTTCCCATCCCTTAACTCCTGGCAACAGTAATATTTTTACAATTTTGCCTTTGCCAGAATGTCACATGACTGGAATCATATAATATGTAGCCTTTCCAGACAGGCTTCTTTCACTTAGTAATTGGCATTGAAAGTCCTGCCATGTCTTCTCATGACTCCATAGCTGATTTTTTTTTTCTAGTGCTGAGTAATATCCATTCTCTGGATGTAGCACTGTTTATTCACTCACCCGCAGGAGCGCACCTTGGGTGCTCCCAAGTTTTGGCAATTATGACTGCTATAAACATCGTGTACACAAGTTTGTGTGGACATAAATTTTCAACTCTAAGTAAATACCAAAAAGCATGATTGCTGGCTTACATGGTAAGGATATATTTAGTTTTGTTAGAAAATACCAAACTATCTTCCACAGTGACCGACCATTCTGTACTCCCACCAACCATGAGTAAGGCTTCCTGTTGCTCTGCAGCTTGAGAGCATTTGGTGTTGTCAGTGCTCTGGGTTCTAACCACGCTAGCAGGTGTGTAGTGGTATTTCATTGTTTTGCTTTTCATTTTCTCATGACATGTGATATTGTAGTGGTGGGGACCAGTGGGAATAGACGCATTCAGTTGTCCTATGATTAGGTTGCAGTCTTTTATTAGTGAATTTAGGCCTCTGAACGTCACAAGAGTTTCTCAGTATTTTGCTCCTGCTTTTGGTGGGACAGGATTGCTAGAGTGGGTGGGCGTAGGTTATTTCCCTCCACCAGTCAGTTAGGCTCTGACAAAGCCTCAATAAGATAGGCTCTGGTTAACCCATTTCCCTGAGGGCAGACCTTGTTAAGAGGAACATAGTGCCTTTGCAGACTTCAAAATGGCTCATTTTCAACTCCTCTGCTAGAAGCACGGGGTTTCTCCAATAATTACTGTGGGAATCTGACTGAACTCCTGAAGGTAAATGGAAGTGCCACGTGACTTGGGAGTTCCCTGGAGTTTTTGGCTTTCACACTTGTCGATACTGAGCTTCTACCACTTGTCGATTACAATTCAGGATTTCCTACCCAGCACTAGTCCCATGGTGATTTCTGATCATGGGCCTCAGTTCCAGTAAGCTAGGACTCCCTGTATTCTCTTATCACTCCATTTTGTGGGGCAGCAGTTTTTCCCGTGTTCTATTAGTTTCTGTCTTTCACGAGTTCTTTAGCTTTCTGTTGCTGGGTCTCTCCCTCATCTTTTCGATTCTGTCCATCATTCGCTTTCTCTCTGTTTCACTCCATCTACATTCCGCTCTCTCTGTTCCTCATTTTGCTCTGTCCCTCTTACCTTTTTATTCTTCCTTTTTCTGTCTTCCAGATTGTCTGCCTCTTTGAACTACTCCATCTCTTCTGAGATGCTGCCATCTTTCTACATTTATCTGTTGATCTCTATCCCTTTGCCCATCTTTCCCTCTACTCCCTCCCCTCTCCAAGCTGCCTCTGTCTTTGGTTCTGTCCATCCCTACTGCCGTCCAACTCCATTCATGGCTATTTCTATGCCTGTCTGTCTGCTTCTCCCTGACCATGTCTCTGTCCATCTCCCTCCTTTCCTTGAAATTGGTATGAAGATCAATATGAATGGCACCAGTCTTCCATAAAAACTGAAGTATAAATTTCTTCCCATCCTTTACCAGTTGAACATTTATCTCGGAGAAAAGACCTACAGTCTTTGGCCTGCTAAAGATGCATGAACTGCACTAAAATTCTGAAATTAAAGTCAAAATGTCAACTGGGTACATTTAAAACAGGTATACACTAACTGATCTTTTTAAGCGTTGTTATTTATTTTCCCATTAGGTGAAAAATAGAGTAAAATCCATGTGCTCAAAGCATGTCTTGTAAACCATTCGCCAGGCTTACGCCTTAAGTAACTTCAGAAATGAAGAAGGTTGAAAAATTCTATTCTAATAGGAACAGATCACATAAAATACAGACCCTGAACAAATTATCCTTGAAAATGACATCTTCATTGAAACAGAGCAATTCAGAATTCTGAAGACTGTATTACATCAGAATAATCACTTGACTTTTGCCTGACAGTCTAGTTCGGTAATTATGGCTCCAATAATAAGGAATCTTTAGCGGCATTATGGAACTATGTGATTAAATCTCTTGGTTTCACTTTCTTTCTCTATAAAATAGGGCTCATGATAATAAATGACCTTGGAGGAATAAATGAAACAATCTATGTAAAGCAACAGAACACTAGTTGGAATAGTATGAATTCAAAAAATCTTATTATTATTTCTACTGTTGCTATTATTGTAATTGTTTTCATTGTTACGATTATATAAACATTTAAACAGCCAGTCCGCTCTCCGGGCAGTTTCCGAAAAAAAGATAAGCCTCTGGGATCATTTTTGGGCCTGTTTCTAGAATTCCATGTATTTTAGAATGCTAAGCATATGGGGCCATATTTTAGATCAGATTCCATGATGGAATTTTTATCCTCAAAAGTTTGACAGAACTGTAAGTTACGAAGGAAAGGAGCCACAGGATAAACTTTTGATGTTGAAACATTTCTTTATTTTTTAAAGATTCAATTATTCATAGAAGAAATGGGGTGTAGCTCAGAAATGTGGGGGTGGGGATGAAAGAATACACCAGAGACAGAGTAGGGAGCTGAACAGGCAGAGCTACTGAAATACAACAAAAGGAGTAGCGGGTAGGCAAGACAGCAGAGGTCTGCTGCGCCTCATGTGGGTCAGCTCCCTGGCCAGGGATCGAACTCAGGCCACAGCAGTGATAGCATAATAGCGCTGAGACTTAATCCCCTATACCACCAGGGAGGTCCGATTTTCAAACATTTCTGAAGTCAACCTGACAAGTGTAAACCTGGTTCCTCGTTAACTTATTTACTTCTCACTATATCAAGACAAAGTCCTGTAAAATCAGGAACAACTGTCATTCTAATCTTTTTTTCAAACTGCTCATATCAGACAGCTGGGGTAGTTGTCTGATATGAGGACTGGGTCCCTTCTAAGTTAGGGGGCCAGACGCTGCACAAGGGATGTCACACTTCATTTCAGTGCTACCTGGATATTGTACTTTGCTGCAAATGGTGCTATGTCTCTCTTGGGAATGCTCTCTATGCATATTCCTCCCTCCTCAGACACACTGTCCCCGAGACTGTACATTGCCCTGGAAAACTGTGTGGAGGGTGTTACTTCACTTGGGATACAATTTGTAGCCAAATCATCTCCCAAGTGGAGGGGACTTCCTCTTCAAAGCTGCTTATCTTGTGCAGCTTCTGAGGCGGACTGAGTTAGTGGATATGTGTATTTTATATGTTTGCTAACTTGGGTTTGTAATGGGACTAACAGTGAAGTCACAAATACTTAACTACCGACTGAACAGCTCTCATGCTTAAAATAATAAATATAATCGCATGCCTCACTGGTCTCATGTTCTGAATGGGTAAGTTGGGGGTCAGGGCAGGGTGGAGCTACTGGGGAAAAAAGGAGAATAATAATAAGCAAATAGAAATTGAGCCTGAGAAAACGGACCGTGGCATAAAAATTCTAGATTAGCTAAGGTAAGCAATTGGCAATGGCTGCATCTAAAAAAGATGAAAACTGTGAAAGGATAACCATACTTACTCAGTCAAAAGCCATTATTTCCAAATGTCTTGGCATAATGTACCCTGCACCGTGGTGAATGAATTTTGCCTTTGGAGGTGCAATGCTACATCATTTTTCAGAATATTTCCTATGACTACAGCATAACGATTAATTCTCACATCTTAATTACCCACCCTTTTATTTTCTTAATCCAATGTTTTCCTTGGAATGAGGCTGTTTAGCTCCCCGTTGGGTGTGTGTGGCAACATTCACATATCCGCAGCACTGGTCTTAGTCCTAGTGCCCTGGTCTTGTCAACATTAGAATTCCTGTGCAGTGGGGTACACACCTGCTTCCTTACAAATTCATACCCCACATTCCTGTGGTCACACTGAAGACATTTTGTCCAAATACAGGTACTTATGCAGGTAAAGCTCCTCTAGATGAGGAATACTGGCCACGGGGTGGGGTGGGGGGCACATCTGTGTAATTTACACAGTGTACCCCCAGGCAGCACCCTGTGGAGTCGGTACTTCAAACTGCCTGCAGTAAGGCTTGTTAGGCAACGGAATAAAGAGACTGCCAGAGAGGAAAGAGGAAGGAAGCCATTAATTCCTAAAAAAAAAGCACTTCCCAATTTCTGTTGTTTAAATGTGTGCATGTTTTGTTTTGTTTTTAGCCACTGCTTTTTCAGAATGAGGATTCAGCTATCCTTGTGTGGTTGTTCATTGTTGCTGTTTTTGTTTTTTTACTTTTTAAACTTTTATTGAAAGATTATTACAGACTCACCTGCAGGTGTAAGAAACAATAAAGAGATACTGTGTATCTCTCTCTTTTTTTTTTAAAGATTTATTTATTTATTCATACAGAACTGGGGTACAGGCCAGAGGCTCAGGGACGGCGAGAGGCTTCACCAGAGACAGAGTGGGGAGCAGAACAGGCAGATCGACGAAGTACACTGCTGAGGGGAGCAGCGGGCGGGTCAGGAGAGGTCTGGCTCGCCATGTGGTCTCCTCCGGGGCAGGCGGCAGGCGGGAATCGAACTCATGCGGAAGTGGCTTCAGATTCTCAGTGCTGTGCTTTAACCCGCTGCGCCACCAGGGAGGGCCGATACTGTGTATCTCTTATCCATTACTACCCCCCCCCCCCAAAGCAGCTTGCCATTGGCAGCACCTTGCAAAACCATAGTACAACAACATGGAGAATATTATAATAATATCACAAGGCCACTAAATTGACATGGTCAAGATACAGAACATTTCCATCACAGGGGTCCTCAAGATATCCTTCTGTAGTGATACTCACCTCCCTCTCCTACTGAATTCCTTCTTAACTGGAAACCAGTAATCTGATCTTTTGTTTCTATAATTTCGATTTCAAGAATGTTATAAAAATAGAATGAGAAAGTATGTGACTTTTTGAGACACCTCCCCCCCACCCCAGCATACCTCTCTGGACATTAATCCATGTTATATTTATCAACATGTTGGTTCTATTTATTGCTGACTAGAATCCCATGGTATGTCTCTATCACAATTTGTTTAATCACTCACACACTGTAGGAAAATTGGGTTGTTTGCAATTGTGAATAAAGCTGATAAAAACATACATGTGCACAATGTCAATGCCTAAACTGCAATTACTGGATTTTATGCTAAGTGTGTTAAGTTTTTTTAAAGAAAGAATCAAAATTTTCCACAGTGGCTATCCCATTGTGCACTGTCACCAGCAATGTACGATTTGATTCAGTTCTTCCATATCTCAGCCAGAATTTGCTATTTTCATTTTTTTTATTTTAGCCATTGTGGTAATGATATCTCATTGTGGTTTTGTGTATCCTCAATAACTAGTGATAGGACCATTTTTTCCAGTGCATATTTGTCATTTGTATATGCTCTTCGATGAACTATGTGTCCAATTGGAAAATGGACAAAGACAGGAACACATAGTTCATCGAAGAGTATATATATATACGTATGTATGTTGAGTTTGAGAATTCTATGTATATCTTAAGTACGAGTCCTTTGTTAGATATGTGATTTTTCCCAGGTTTTATCTAGTTTATCAGCTAGGAGAAATAGTCTATAGGTTACAGAATAGAAGTATAATTTGATGAAGTCAAAATTAAGGAGAAATAGTCTATAGGCTACAGAATAATTTTGATGAAGTCAAAATTATCAATTGGCCCTCCCTGGTGGCACAGCAGTTTAAAGCACAGCACTAAGAAGCTAAAGCCACTGCATCATGAGTTCGGACCCCAGCCCTGGAGGTGATCGCATGGTGTGGCAGACCTCTCCTGACCCGCCCACTGCTCTCCTCAGCAGTATACTTCATTGATTGCCTGTTCTGCTCCCTACTCTGTTTTTGGTGAATCCTCTCACCACCACTGTACCTCTAGCCTGTACCTTGGTTCTGTATTCATACATAAATAACTCTTTTTTAAAAATTATCAGCTCATCCTTTTATGGATTTTGCCTTGGGTGTCATCTAAGTAAACTCTACCCAGTGTTAGGTCCCTAAGCCTTTACACTATTCCCCCCCCCCAGGAGTTTCATAATTTTTACATTTAGAATTAATACCATTGTCCAGCTTGAGTTAATTTTTGTATTAGAGGTAAGATTTAGATCTAGGCTCTTTTTTTTATTTTTTTACTTTTTTATTTTTTGCCTATGGATGTTGAACACTTCAGCACCATTGGTTGAAAAAGGTTATCCTCCTTCCATTAAATTACTTTTGCACTTTGAAAAATCAGTAGAGTACACTTAGGTGGGTCTATTTCTCTGTCCTCTATTTCATTCCATTGACCTATATATCTATCATTCCATCAATACCATACAAACTTGATTGCTTTAGCTATAAGCAAGACAATATTGCATAGATTGATTATTCCACATATATTCCTTTTTCAAAATTAACTTAGCTTTCTATATAGCAAAGAAAATACAAGACAAATAGGGATCATACTGAGTGGGAAACATATTTACACAACATATAACTTTAAAAGGATTTTTTAAAATCCATACAATTCCACAACAAAGAAGCAAATAACCCAGTTAACAAATGAGCAGCAGATGTGAATACACAATTCACCAAAAAGGATTTACAGAAGGCCAATGGATGTATGAAAAGAAGTGCACTGTCATTCCTATGAAGAGAAATGCAGTTTAAAACTACAATGAGATACTACCACACGACCATGAGAATGGTACATATGAAAAAGAGCCCCAAAAACAAGTGTTGGAGAGGACACAGAGAAAAAGGAACCCTTATGCACAGTTGCTAGGAATGTGAACTGATGAAATCACCATGGACAGCAATGTGGAATTACCTTAAAAATGAATAATAGAGGGCCCTCCCTGGTGGCGCAGCGGGTTAAAGCACAGCACTGAGAATCTAAAGTCGCTTCCACATGAGTTCGATTCCCGCCTGCCCCGGAGGTGACCACATGGTGTGGCAGACTTCTCCTGACCCACCCGCTGCTCCCCTCAGCAGTGTACTTCATCCATCTGCCTGTTCTGTTCCCCACTCTGTCTCTGGTGAAGCCTCTCACCGCCCCTGAGCCTCTGGCCTGTACCCCAGTTCTGTATGCACAAATAAATAAATCTTTAAAAAAAAATGAATAATAGAAATACAGCACAACCTGACAATCCTATTCTTGGGCATTTATTCACAGAATAAGAACCCATCAACAAAAACATCCATATGGTCTACAATATTTACAGCAGCAATAGCTAGCATAAGGAAGCAGCTTAAATCTCTTCAATGGATGAATAGATCAAGGAAGATGTGGTATATGCATTTACAAACATGGATGAAATGTAGCCATTTTCAACAAAATGGAGGTCAGTTGACTATATGTATGTGTGTGTGTGTGCGTGTGTGTGTGTGTGTGTAGAGAGAGAGATATAGGCAGCAAAGCAAGCCAGAATGATAAAAAAAAAAATAGACATTGACAAAACAGGCAATTTGACAACATAAAACATTTTCATGCCTCTGCAGTGGAGAGAGGGGTGAAGGAAAGAGACAAGGGGTGGTGGTAGGGGCAGAGAGAGATCCAAAGTCTCATAATGTCCAGATTTCAACTGAAGATCACTTGTCATACCAAAACATGGAAAATTTCAAACTAAATAAAAACAACTATCAATAGAGGCAAAACTGAAATGATGGATATGTTGGAATTATCTGGTAAACATTTCAAATCTGCCTTGATAAAAATCTTCCAATAAGCAATAATGAACTTGCTTGAATCAAGTGAAAAAATAGAAAACCTTAACAAAATAGACATAATTATCTATATAGAAAATTCCATTGCGGGATACAATATGAAAATCAATTGTATTTTTGTATATTATCATTGAGTATGTGGAAACCGAATTTTGAATATGATCATTTAAAATGATTCAAAGAATGAAATCCTTAAATAGAAGTGTCAAAATTTGTACAAACACACTGTATTCATATATCAGGAGGCACAGCTTAGTAAAGATGTTAATACTCTCCAAATTGATCTTTAGTTTCAATGCTATTCCTATCAAAATTCCAGCAAAGGAGTTATTTTTGGAGACACAGACAAGCTTATTCTAACATTTCTATGGAAAGGCGCAGGCTCTAGAAGAGCTAAGTCATATGCCATCCCTTGTTCCTACAAATTTCTGTCTTCTTCTGACTTTTAATTTTTAAAAGATTTTTTTTTATTATTTTTCACTTTGGGATGATTATGTCAAAAAAAATTTTTTTTTTATTTTTACATCATTCTTCATTGTATGCCTTTTTCCATCTTGGTTGTAATCCCCGTGGGCTTCCCACCACCAATTCACCCATGTGCACTCCCCGCCACCCCCCATTTTTGATCCTATTCCCCACTCCACTCCACTCCTGTAAAATGTCTCTGGTATATAACTGTTCATTGTTTTTGTTTGTTTGTTTGTTCTTTATTACAGTTGCTTTTTTTTCTTTTCCCTCCCCTAGTTCCTTACTCTCCTGCTATGAGTGAAATCATCGGTATTTTTCCTTTTCTTTCTGGCTTAGTTTACTAAGCACAATTCTTTCCAGCTCCATCCATGTTGCTGCAAAAGGCATCAGTTTACCTTTTCTATCCAAGGTTTGTAATTGTGCTAGTGGTGGCAGTAAGGAAAGTATGTTTACTGCATCTTCTGGAAGTCCCCTTATCTGTCTTCAATTGCATGTTCATACTTAAGGGGACTTACAGAGTTGTGTCTAGTTTAATTTCTCCATTTTATCCCAGAAAACAGACTTAGAAAAGGTAAGTAGCTGGCTGAAGGTCAAACATGAGGTGAAGGCAGAACTTAGGCCAAACTCCAGATCTCCTGGCTTGTCACCCTGATCCTTTCCCCCCAGTACTATCCTCCTTTTCTTGTCCTTGTTTTATTTTCTTTCATACCTTTCATCTTCTGGACTCCTTCAGTTTGCTCTTTCCTGTTAGGCACTACATCCTTCACCACCGACACAGACTGAAATCAGACAACCACCACCAGGTCATTCCCCCCATCCCACTGTAACATTAAAAACTTATCCTAAAAAGTTATAGGTCAGGGCCCTCCCTGGTGGCGCAGCGGGTTAAAGCACAGCCCTGAGAATCTAAAGCCGCTTCCACATGAGTTCGATTCCCACCTGCCCCGGAGGTGACCACATGGTGTGGCAGACCTCTCCTGACCCGCCCGCTGCTCCCCTCAGCAGTGTACTTCGTCGATCTGCCTGCTCTGTTCCCCACTCTGTCTCTGGTGAAGCCTCTCACCGCCCCTGAGCCTCTGGCCTGTACCCCAGTTCTGTATGCACAAATAAATAAATCTTTAAAAAAAAAAGTTATAGGTCAGCTTTTTTGATGGTTGAAATAGAGGAAAGTTTGCGGCAGGGAATGAAGAGAAGGTGCTATGTAAGGTCTAATAAATAAATAATGATAGCTAACAGACGTACAGATCCAGGCTAAGAGTGCAATTTTTTTTTCTCCACCCATTCATATAATCTTCTAGCAGAGTGCCCTAATTCAGTACCATCTGCCACCATTAGATTAAATTACTATTATGATTTTGAGTACCAAAGTCATAACATGCAGAGGTTAAAATTTTTGGTGTTAGTAAAATCCTAAAAGTGTATGTACTTTGATAATTTTAAAAAAGCACAATTCAATGCACACTGCCTAATGGATTCATAAAAGTTTGAAAACTCAGGGGACTATTAAATTTTGAACCTAGTTCTCTCAGTCATTTGTGGAAACATCATGCAATCATTAATTCTAATCAGTAATTCTCAGGCACAACAGACAATAATATTTTCTTAACAGAAGATAAAATGAGAAGGAGTAGGGGGAAGAAGAAATGTAGCAATAACAACGGCCATTTACACAACTTTATTTTATATCACAAAAACAAGGCTAACTACTTTCTTATTCATGTATTTTTAAGCAATCAGTTGCATAAAATTAGATAAACCACAATACTTGGTTCATAACATACTCTTAGACTGGCCCCTAGTTATCTAGCTATCTTTTAAAAAGATTTATTTATCTATGCATACCGAACTGGGGTAAGGCCACAGGTGGAGGAGAAGTGAGAGGATTCACCAGAGACAGAGTGGGGAGCAGAACAGGTTGAATGAGGAAGTGCATTGCTGAGGGGAGTAGCGGGCGGGTCAGGAGTGGTCTGCTGTGCCATGTGGGTCACCTCCCGGGCGGGGATCAAATTCATACTGAAGTGGCTTTAGCTTCTTAGTGCTGCACTTTAACCTGCTGTGCCACCAGGGAGGGCCTATCTAGGTATTTTTAATAACGTAATAAGCACTTACAAATTCACAATGCCCCCTCCCCCAAAAAAGACCTTGATTATGACAATGATATCTCCACCTCCATCCTACATATCTCCCATAACCCAGGCAAGGTAGCCAGCATCCGGAATACTTTGTTCATTATTCCTTTGCTTTTCAAAAATTAGTTTTGTTATACATATATGTAATATATATATGTAAGATATATGTAAGATACTTTCATTCTAAATATTTAAAAAATAACATGTTCTATGGATTCTTCTGGGGCTTACTTTTTCATGTAATATTCTATTGCTAAAATATATCCATATTTTTCTATATGGCTGTGGTTCATTTGCTCTGAATGCTGTATAAATTCCATTGCATGAATATAGCACAGTTTGTTAATGATAGGTAATGTTGATGAGGATTTAGGTTGTTTTCAGGTTTTTGTATTGTAAACTATACTGTTATGCTTTTCCATGTCTCCTTTTATACATGAAAAGGAGGCTGTCTTAGATACTGATGTAGGAGTACAATTTTGGAGTCATCGGCTATGTGAATATTCAACTTCAGGAGATAATGTCAACATGTTCACAGTGCTTGCAGCAATTCTGTCCTATGAGTACACATAAGAAATCATGTAAATGCATCTTCTCCATCCTTGCCTTTCTTAGCTGGACTTTGTCATCTGAACCCAGAATACAAAAATAATTTTAGCAGCTGTCTCCTCAATTCTCTGAAGAATGGTCCATAGCTGGTACTGTGCTAAAAGCATAAAAGTTAATTCTGTACACATTAGCACTTTGTTCTCTCCAGGAACCACAGCTGAGAAAGGCTGCCTGGTAATTGTCACCTTTTACTTTTTGTCAACCAACATATAAAATGGTTATCTTATAACACCATTTGCATTTTCCTGATTAACACTGTTGAATCTCTTCATAAGTTAATTAGCCATATGCATCTGAAATTCTGTGAAATGTCTAATTATTGTCTTTTGTCCAATTTCCTATGGAATTTCAACATGTTAGCATTCTTTAAAACAGACATATAATTGACATGTAACATTATACTCATTGCAGGTGTACAAAATGATTCAATATTTGTCTATAACATAACACCTAAGTCTAACTGACACCCATTACTACACCTACTGACTAAACTTATTTTCTTGTGATGAGAGCTTTTAAGATCTACTCTCAACAACTTTCAAATATTCAGTACAGGGCCTTGCTGGTGGTGAAAGGGGTTAAGTTTGAGCACTATGAAGCTTTCTGCAGCCACTGCAGTGCAAGTTCAATCCCCGGCCAGGGAGCTGACCCACATGGTGCACCAGACCTCTCCTGTTTCTCCCACTGCTCCCCTCGACAGTGTATTTCAGTAGATCTGCCTGTTCTGCTCCCAACTCTGTCTCTGGTGAATCCTCTCACCACCCCTCTCCCTCGTATCTCTGGCCTATACCCCAGTTCTGGTAGGCATAAATAAATAAATCTTTAAAAAAAAAAAAAACACAGGGCCCTCCCTGGTGGCGCAGCGGGTTAAAGCACAGTACTAAGAAACTAAAGCCACTTCAGCATGAGTTCGATCCCTGCCTTCCCT
>NW_004567120.1:29925936-29962046 GCF_000260355.1 Condylura cristata
CCTGCTGCTCCCCTCAGCAGTGTATTTCGTTGACCTGCCTGGTTCTGCTTCCCACTCTGTCTCTGGTGAATCCTCTCACCCTCTGCATTTCTGGCTTGTACCCCAGTTCTGTATGAATAAGTAAATAAATCTTTAAAAAAACACAAATATTCAGTACAGTACTCTTATCTGTATTCACTGTTTTATATGACATCCCAAGACTTACTTATTTATAACTAGAAATTTGTACCTTTTGACCCCCTTTACCATTCTTGCCATTATTGATAGTACATTTTTATTATTTCTCTGTAATGTGAATATTTTCTCTATTTGTAGCTTATGTCTTCTCATTCTTTTGTAGTATTTTGATGAACATTTTAAATTTTAAATATTAATTTTATCATTTATAATTGTCTTGTGACTTAACACATCTTTCTCTATTCCAAAGTTAGTAAGATATTCACTAATATTTTCTACCCAGAATTAAAAATTTTGTTTTTAAAATTAATACTCTTGATGGAAGCTGTATAGAGTGTGAGATAGGATTTATTTTCATCTTTTCCCATATGGATAAAGGTCTTTCCAACTTCACTGGTAAACAGTCTCTCCATTTCCCACTGACCTGACATGCTCTCTCTGCTACATATCAGAGCTCCACACATGTACGGGTATATTTCAAGCAGTTTTCGCAATTGGTAATCTAATAGCTGGTATTTCGTGCACAAAATTACCCTGAAGGTAGATGCTACTATATCCACTTCCCAGATTTAGGCAAGTATTGGCTTAGTATTAGCTGTGTGTTCAACGGCAGACTAGTTTACGGCAGCTCTAACTCCAAGACTCCAGAGCCCACAGTTTTAGGCAGTAATCAATAGTAGCCTTTACCCTACTTCTTTAGAAGGATGTTGTAAAAGTCATTAACTATGCAGGCAGTAAACTATATATTTAGCTCAGTACTAGCTACAGTGGTTGAGCCAGGGTTGGAGGGAGTGTTGTGCAGGGAAGACAAAGTATCTGTTCAGATGTGAAGGGCTCAACCTTGCCCTGACTACCATACCTAAATTGCAGCACTTGTTCATTCTACATGCCTTTCATTTGTTTCATTTTTTTTTTTTAGGTAATTAAGGTCTTGAACTTACATAGGTATTTGTTTATTATCTGTGTCATTCACTAGAATGGATGGCCCATGAGGGCAAGGCAGACTGTTTTATGTACTGCTGTCTGTCTATTGCCTAAAGCATTGCCAGGTACATAGCAGAGATGTGGGAGGTATGGAATGAACGAATGAATGAATGATTAGACAAACAAGATAAACCTTCTGCCACGGGAGATCAGACAGCCTAACAGGGATTGTACTGAGTCAAGAAACGAAGTATGGGAAAGGGGGAAAATAGGCAAGAGGAACACAGTGGGCTGTGGTGGAGGACTAGGGGTGCTTTGGTCCCATATAGGAAAACTCTGCAGGTTGCACCTGAGGGGGAATAAATCTGATATTGTGAAAAATAAACAAGGATGAAAAATAATGGCATGTCATTTAAAAAAGGTACTTTTAACCTAAAGTCAAAAGGTTGATAATAAATTCTTCTAAAGTAGTATGTTAAAATTTAAATAATGTAGTATGTTGAGGGGTGTCTGAGTTTACAGATATGTTCCTACTCTTCCCTCCCCAGAAGTTCTCCTTACTGCTACAATTCTATCTTTATGAATAAAAATTCACTATTAATTACTCAATTCTGCTATTATTTTCTTTAGATAATGAGTTCCTGCTACCCATGGAAAAAAGATAACACCATATAATCTCGGTTGTATTTACCTTCTCTACTACATATATCTTTCTTATACCCTTTTAAATATAAATATCATGAAAAGAATTTTTACTTGTGGATGTAAAACTTTCCAGCATACTTTCTACCCAGGCACTTCTTAGAGATGCCTTTGTACACACAGGTGTGAACTGGTTTCAGGAGTGGGTAAGAACCATCTTAGTGGACCAGTTCTGCACGGCACAACAGGAAGTGTGAGGACATGTGCTGAGACAGCATGTCATTCCTCTCAGGAAACAGCCATATGGTCAGAAATCGGATAAGACCGAGAATACCTACCCCTGGATCACTCCCTCCGAATTGCCATAAATCTGCAACCTTTACAGTACTTTCTTGTGTTCTGCTCATGAACTTCACCTGGTTACATGCTGCTTTCCAGTCTTGACTCTGGGACTTTGGTAAAGTGTCAGTCAGTATCTCTGTGCCTCAATTTTCTTGTTACAAATGCAGACAGACAACATCTGTTCCCCTGAGTTCAGAAATACCACACAGAATATGCAACTAATTGAATAGCCAAAAAGTAACTATAGGATATCACTATCTAATGTTAAAAGTCATTGACATTATTTTTCTCAAATAGAAAAGGAACTATGAAACAGAAAATTTTACTCATTAATTCAGTTCATTTAGTGGGAAACTACCATGTGAGTAGCCCTGTGATGACTACTAAGGTGAGAAATAAGACTTAGAGCCAGTGGAATGTATGTGTACATGTAAATTCCTATGATACAGGACAGAAAGTAATAAGTGTTGATGAGGGAATGAAATACTAATCTGAACACAGGAAAAACTGAATGCTGACAGGAAGGTTAGTGCAGGCCTCATAGTACAGATGGCCACAGTGGGGCCGGGCTTTGGCAATGCCTTTCTTCAAATAAAATGCAAGTTATGGAAATTAAATGCATATTTATCTAAAAGCTATTACATGCAGATATTCTGGCACGAAATACCAAAAGTAAGCACTGTGATAAGTAACTGTCATTGTAGGGAGCAAATTGGATTTTGCCTGGCTAAGAGGAAGAGGATGTCTGGGTACAGGAAGTGGACTAAACACTCAGGCATGTTCTGTCTAGGAACCCGGTGCTGCTGTGACAAGGCTCAAGAGATGAGCCTGTGAAGTTAGTCTTGTGGGGCCTGACATCAAGAACCTGGGCTAGCTGACACTTTGCAGCTCTACTCAGTGCTAATGGGGGCAGGCAAACCATCACAGCAGTGACTTTTCTTTCCTCCTTTTTCACCTGCAGTTTCTCCTTTTTTCCAGGACAGAGCATGAAGATAAGGAGTCCAGAGAGGACTCCTGGGATCAAGTCAATTTGGCCACTGAACTGTTGCATTATGTGTGGAAACTCAGTTACTTAAAGCTGTGTGAGAGGGGTTTTTAAAAAGCACACCTATGGCCTTCTCATATTTCCTAAGAATTATTTCTTAGAAACTGCTGCAACAGGAATACTTGCAGCCCCAAGCTCCCCCAACTAGGACCTCCACGGCAGTGTGAACCAGATGCACATGTGAATATATCTCTCGGGCATGTTGGTTGGGAACCACTGGACTCGATCTTTATGTGTCCCCTGTCTACACCCCACCTGCCTCCTAATACCTTGCTACATGCTCTCATTCTTTTCTTATTCCAAACTAAGCTTTCAGTCTCACAGTAGATCCCCCCATGGGAGTTGTTTGGTCTTTCTGGAGGTGCTCAGAGCTACAAATTCTTGTCTTGGAAGCAAACTAGCCAAGAGTAGCCAAAGACATCTGAAAGACTTGAGCATCTGCTCCCCAGGGATGGGATAGAATTACTGGACTGCTGCTAACTTGCATAAATAACTCAGGAGCTCTCTTGCAAGTAGAGGCAGCCTGATCTTTTCAAAAGCAATTGTGAGAAATGGTATAAATATGTTGTGGGGAGGGTGGGCTGCAGAGAGATGGGACTTCAAATTGTAGAGTTATTCTTGAAGGTCTGATACTTTAAACTTTTGTCTGTCTAAAACTCAAATAAAGTTTGGGTGGAGGTGAGAGAGACAGGTAGAGAGGGGAAAAGATGATCAGTCCAACAGGCAAAGTCACTTTTTAAAGCTGACCTACTCGGAAGAAACTTTTAAATTGTACATACAAATGATAATGTACTCCCAACATGAAGCTCTATGAGCTTTAATTATCAGAGCAAATGTTTACTGAATTAATTTAAAAAATACAATACTAATACTGCCAGTTTCACAATTTAGGGGAAGCATTTTCTTCTCAAGCCACATTCAGTCTGCAACAGGAAGCCAATTATCACCCCAGAGCACTTCTCAGTGAGAAATGTGTCATACCTTATGACAATTAAGGCTGAAGCAGACTGAAAGCCTCCAGCTCCCCATTTCCTCTTATTTCTGCCATCTAAGTTCTTATCAACTGAAACCAAGATCACTGTGACCATTTCATATCCTAAACGTGTCACTGACATCTGGACAAAAGAAATTTTGGCGAAGTAAAAGAATTTTTTTTTCTTACTTGAATAATCATACCAGCTTTTCCTGAAAAAAAAAAAAAAAGAGTATAATAATGGTGCTTCTGATAGAAAAATACAGGAAAAAGGCACTGGTATAGATTAAATGAGAGTAAACTCAGTTTTTATTGTTTTCAAGCAAACTCAGTAATTGTAATGAAAAACTAACTAATTTGGTCCCCTTAGAATTCACAGGGAAGTGTTTTTCATCAATGGAAGGCATGATTTCTATTTACCAGATGCAGGCACCTCGTGGACAACAGCCAGGTCTTATGCAGCTATCAGTTTCAGCTAGAAATTAGTATATTTGTCCACCCTTCCATCCAGTATTACCTGCAGTGGACATTCAAAAATGTTTGCTGAATAACCGGATTAGCATGTTCTATGTTGGACATTTTCTACTGCTGAGAATGCTTTAAAACTGACTGCATTACTCTAAATACTATCCTGACAGTTAGAAATTTTGATCAGCAAACTCTTTACTTCTTAGATTCAAGTAATCTTTATAAGCCTGAAGAATATGGATGGGAATTTAGTAGATTTATCCATGTGCTCCACAATTTCCATTTCCCTTTATAGAAAACAGCATAAATTTTCCAGACCTCCTTCTATGTAACCAAACACTTTTGAAATGGCAACCAAACATTCCAAAGTGCCTTAGCTGTTTGAGTGTCATAGCAGAAGACGGCTGGGGACACGATGTTGAGAAAGACCAGAGGTTACACCATATTCACATTCTCCTTAGCACATGCCAGATTCCACAAGTATAAGACAGGTGTGTCCTGCTACCCTATTTTTCTCCTTTAAGAGCACCTGGATTTGTCTGGAAAACAGACCAACAACCATACTGTCAACCACAACAGGTAGGATGACTAAATTTTCTGACTCCACAATTGAGAAGACATGATTTGACATATGCACTTGTACTTTACAGGATAATGTGATAGAGTAGATGACACTAGGGCTGCCCTGAAAATTTCAGAATATGTGGTTTTCCATACTTAAAGGAGTGATGACAGAATGTATAGGTGGGGAAAATCTTTATAAAATCATTTTGATGTGAAAAGAACACAACATAAACAATGTGCAAATATATGGGAAAACATTTGCAAGACACTTAACAGAAAATATGTTAATTTTCATGCCACAAAAAAACCCTTTCAAGTCCAAAAATAAAAGAAAAATAACCATAGGAAAATGTGAAAAGTAGCCCCGTTGATTTATAAAAGAAACACAAAGGATTAGTAAATATTTGACGAAGATAATTCCTTTACAGGGTAATGTAAATTAAAGCAATGAGGAACGACCAATTTTCACTTGTCAAATTGGCAAAAATTCATAGGGATTGATGATATTGTAGTCTGGCAAAAAGATAGGGAATCCACAGCAGGCTGGAGGAAAACTTTGCAGAAGTCATAATGGTATGAGTCATCAAAATGTATAAAGCCCTTAATTCTTCCTTCTCGGACCCTATCCTAGGTATCGCCTGCTGACATGCACAGAGATGCATGTATACTCTGCACAGGCACTGTTTGTTGTAGCAAAAGATAGAAATGATCTGAATATCGATCAACAGAAGGGTCCCCATGAATGCATTTCCCACTCTCTGATGTGGCCCACCAGGACGGTATTAAAAGATGAAACAAAATCAAGGCAGACGTTATCCTGATGGGGACATCAGTGGCTGAAGGGGTGCGAGGGTATCCTGTGGTGGCAGATGTATGTGTTCAGGGGCTGGTTCCAGAAGTGTGCTGTTTGTGACAGCTGTGTGGTGTCTGCATCTGATTTTTCACTTGTATGCACTTCCATAAAAATATTTTTAAATAAAACTAACAAACAGAGAAGCACATTTGGGAGTCTCCAAGCCTTCCTGGAAAGAGGATGATGATACTGGGAAGATGGACTTCGGAGTTACAGTACCTTTCTGCCCAGATTATTTTGTGGACTTCAGCAAGTCGCCTGGACTGAATCTCTATGGCCACATCAGTACAAGTGCCCGTATTTCCATTCTGCTTCTAGGCTTTATGACTCTGTAAGCCCTAACAGTTCAGGATGATTTACCTCCATTAAGTTTCTTATTTCTAGCCTTTCTTCTCCATCCCGAATTCCGACCTTACTGACTCAGGCCCCTATTTCATTTTCCTTAGCTACTTCAGAAGTCTTTAAATTCCTCTCTCTCTCCAGCTCTAGTTTTGCCTCTTTCCAATGCATGATAAAAACCACTTTGCATATCACTGCCATTTTCAGCACCCTACAAAGCAGTGGGCCACAGTGCAAAGTGCAGAGGAATTCCAGGGTTTGACTACTGTCCTGGCTCTTTAGTCTCAGGGAAGTCATGCAACTTCGTCTGTAAAAGGAGAGTACTAACAGTACCTTCTCACAGCATTATGGAGAACAGACTTTCACCAACCAATGTGCCAAGTCCCAACTTCATCAGCGAAGGGCCTGGCATGAAGGTAAGGAATCAGGTTCCTTAGCTACCTTTGCTTGACTTGCTCTCATCAAGACAAACAACACTTCTGGAAGCCTGAGCTTCAACACAGCTTTCCAACTAACTGGCTATTTGATCGCAGGGCAAAAAGTGAAAGGCATCTCCCTCTTGGCAGGCTATGCCACAGAGAAAGTGGCACCTCACAGCAAAGGGGACATGAATCATAATGGGTGGGAAGGCCCCTCCTGGAAACTGCCCCGCACACACACTAATTTAGTTGGCAAGAACTGCCTAAGGGAGACCCAACCCAAAGTCAAGGGGAGCTGAACTTGCGAGGTTACCCCGCTGAGACAATTTAGGATGTATTTGCCAGTGTTTCTCCGGCTATTCGCCCTAGGCCAGTGTAAGTATAGAGAAGAATAAAAAAGGGCAGATTAAAAAGTAGCTGACTGGCAGAACTACTATATTCGTATGGGCTACTATTTAAACTAGCATCTGAAAACAGTTTACAGTTATGACTTGTCGTCCAGCAAATTCAGCATTCACATCAGAGGGAAAACCGGTCCCTGCTGCTTGGTGCACAAGTCTTCGAAGATCTCTATCCTGCTGATACAAAGGTCACTAACACTGGGAATGCCTCTAATCCCCAAGAGCTAATTCTGGGAAAGAAAGAACATTTTCAACTTAAGCTCTCCTCTTGTCAGCAAACTCAACCAAGCATCTACTGAAATTTTATCTATTCCCCCCAAAGTCTCCTTGGCCAACCTAGAGGAAAGAGGATGGCTCCTGTAACCTCACCCTGATCTGGAATAAGATCCTATGAAACTGCCTCTACTTTTCATCCCAACTGTGTTTTTGCACTCAATTCTCTAGCTGGCATAAAGCCCAGCACATAATAGCCACTCAGTAAATATTTGCTCTCATTTACTGAGTATTCTTTATAAGCAGTCACTCTTTCATAGCACTCAGTATAATTACAAATAATTATTTGTGCAATTAATTGCTTAATGACTGTCTTCTTCACTAGACATCACATGGCTAGGGTTGGAGTTTGCTTTATCACAGCTGTACTCTTAATGCCTGTTCAATGGCTCATGTTTATTAAGACTATATAAATACTGAACAAAAGAGCACCATGTACTAAGCACTCCATGTTCATTTTCTCACTTAATCCCCCAAAAACTTGTATACGGGTATTATTAATCCTGCATTATAGGTGAGAATACTGAGGCTCAAAATGTTCTAGTAACCTTCCTCAGGTAAGAGTGGGATTCTGAACAGTGCTCTTAATAACTACAACAGCCTGCCTCCCGCTTTTGAAATTCTGTTCTACGACTTGCTCCATGAAGCCTGGGAAAGTTTCCTAGGTTTTCCAAGTGCCAGTTTGCTTTTTATCTATAAATAAGGGAGAAAATGTTATTGATTTAACAGATATGTTTGTAAAGTTTTCTTGAGTTTAAATATATAATATTCTTGATTATAGGGCTGGCATAGAGTTAAGACTTAGGAATAGCTGCCACTCCCCTATTGTTATTCAATCAAATATGCAGCAGGAAGTAGCTAAGGAATGCCACCTGCTGAAACTGCCCCCCCCCCACCTCTCTACCCCAAACAGGACATTGGATTTCAGCAGCTGGGCATGTGTCTAATGGATTCTGGGCCACTTGCATCAATTCTCACTCACCATCTTCCATAAAACAGCTTACACACTGAAAGTTGTTGCTGCTTAAAATTCAAATAGAGAATATGCAAAATATTTTAAAATTAATGTTATTACACAGCAATGTGCAATATGAAATACTATGACCTATCTGACTTAAATTGAATAGCTTATATTATCAAGGAAATTGAGGGCTGAAAAAAAATTAAGATGGTCTAGTCACCCATTAGAAGAGGGAACATCATTATTGTAGATTCTTATCTCAACAGGAAATAAATGGATATTTGGAAATACAAGGAAAGAAAATACTGCAAATTAGGTGGTCTCTTCTTTCTGTGTTGGAACGCCTAGAGTGGTACACATTTACTCAACCACTTTCTTTGTCAGCTTTTGGCCTACTGCTTCACTGTCACTTCAGCTCTTAACAGAAGACGCTAGATACATGCTGTCATGGTGGCCTGGGTGCACCCACCTTTCTGGGATAGCAAGGATCAAGTCTGGTTGCATATTGGATGGAAATGAAACCTCATCTGAGGTGCTTTAAAAATTCATAGAGTTGCTGTGAAAATAAAATAAATTAACATATGAGAAATACTTAGAACAGTGTCTGGCACATGTAGATGTTCCATACTATTAGCTATTAGTAGTCAAAGTAGTAATAAAGTATTATAATTAGTATACTTTGGTGTCACCAAAGAGAAAGGAAGATTTGTGAAGTTTGTAATCCCCTGCGAATGACTGCTGAAATATTCATTCATTGAGGTTGTCCATGTTGCTTATTTGTGAAAATGAAACCTGAGGGTAAATTAGATGGCATGAGGTTGAGTTTTGTCTAGAATATGTCTTGACTTTATACATGGAGAAGTAAAAATTGAAATGTAACACATGCATGGCATAACAACCTATTTATTGCCCCCACACAATAGACAATGGTTGCTACTTTCCTCTGGCTGGGGGTGGGGGCAGTAAAATGGGGAAACAGAACCAATTTTAGGTGATGGAAATTGACTTTTGATGATGATCATAATGTAGTATATATAATTGCAAATCATAATGCTGTGCACCTGAAACTTCATGTTATAAGTTGATGTTATCCCAATAAAAAATTATTAAAAATTTTAAAAATCCGGCCCTCCCTGGTGGCGCAGCGGGTTAAAGCACTGCACTGAGAAGCTAAAGCCACTTCCGCATGAGTTCGAATCCCGCCTGCCCCGGAGGAGACCACATGGCATGGCAGACCTCTCCTGACCCGCCCGCTGCTCCCCTCAGCAGTGTACTTCGTAGATCTGCCTGTTCTGCTCCCCACTCTGTCTCTGGTGAAGCCTCTCACCGCCCCTGAGCCTCTGGCCTGTACCCCAGTTCTGTATGTACAAATAAATAAATCTTTTAAAAAAAATTTAAAAAATTAAACTGTGAAAAATCACAAATCATATTAATCATCAAATGAAAAACAATGTTGGGGTTAATGGGCATTCTTGTCACCATTTCATGGGGAGAAGGTGCATCCATTTTATTTGTGAGAATGGGCAGACAGAACTATGGAAACTTTCATCCTGCCCTTGCTTGTTCTTTGGCACAGTATTAAAATAAAACTTCATCATTCATGGTTTAACTGCTCTACCTTCCTGTTGTTGGATCAGAATGCTTGTCATCTGAGATGAAGCTTTGTCTCTTACAAAGTGAATAGTGCTTACTCAGGGCACAGACCATGTCTTCCAGAGGCTGGCCTACTGGCCCAACTAGCTCTTCATTTCTAGCTCTCACTGAAGTATTACTGGCAGAGTAAGAGGGAAGTGAAGTACAGATTTGGAGCTGGAGATGGTAGGAAATCTCATAAGGCCTCAATCTCAAATCTGTCATTCAATCCAGCTCTACCTATAATAGTAAACTAATGCCATATTTTGTTCCTCAGAAGTTTTCTTGGGTTCTCAGTTTGATTCAGGATTGGAAGGAGAAGAACACTTATGCTTTAAAAGCCTAACAAGGCCCTCCCTGGTGGCACAGCGGGTTAAAGCACAGAACTAAGAATCAAAAGCCACTTCCGCATGAGTTCGATCCCTGCCTGCCCCGGAGGTGACCACATGGCATGGCAGACCTCTCCTGACCCGCCCGCTGCTCCCCTCAGCAGTGTGCTTCATCAATCTGCCTGTTCTCCTCCCCACTCTTTCTCTGGTGAAGCTTCTCATCACCCCTGAGCCTCTGGCCTGTACCCTAGTTCTGTATGCACAAATAAATCTTTTTTTTTTTTTTTAAAGCCTAACAAGCAGCACCAGTACTTTAAGAGTAGCACCGCTTTCCCCATTATACGGATGTGGAGACTGTGGCTTCAAAAATATTCCTGTGGGGAAAAAATATATATATTCCTGTGATTTATTTAAGGTCAAAAGGCTATCCTTTTTCAGCTTGAGATACAATGTTCCCCCACCCCCACTGCGGGGCTGGCAGTACAGAATGGGGCTCCATATACCACGGGGTTAGCTTGCTACAAATCATGTCATGATATTTGCTTGTGGGAAGCCAGCTCCTCTAGATTAGAGACACACTTTCTACAGTTCTAGTGAATCAATCACATGCCACAATCCGAGCCCATCTGAAATGATCTTCTAGTCTGGTAATAATTACTTCTGATTCTGCCACTAATTAACCATGCGTGGTTAGACAAATCTCTTCTGTGGGTCCTAGTTTCTTCATGTATAAAATGATGGATATAGTGGAGGTTGCCTCCAACTCTAAAACACTCTGATTGACATCTACCACTGGTCTCTTTATTAACAACACATCAGGCTGACTCACATTGCAGGTCTCCTAGAAAACAACTCCTAAAGACTTAGTATAGTGAAGTCACAGTATCATTCAGAGCTATTCCATAGGTCCAGGCAACTTGAGAGAGGTGTGTTTGCATTTCTCTGTCCTCCCTCTTTTGTGCCACCTCATTCTCTTCTCCATGCCCCTTCCCACAGTCCTTAAAAATGAAAAATTTCACAGAGTTTCTGTCAGCCCTGAGAAAGAATGAAGTCACCTAACTTTTTCTCTCTAGTTATCAAGATATGGCTTTATTTCTTGAAATTGTAATCAGATAAAAATGTCCAAAGGACTAAAGAAACTGAGTAGGGCTATTAGTCTACTCTTTTCTATTTTAATTCCATCTGAAGGGAACAATAGGCTCTTCTTGCCTTTGGCAATGTAATAATTCAGCTGACATGCTAGAAATACCACACACCAAGATATAAAATGGTGGTATTTTCTCTCTTTAAAAACAATCAATGCTTTCATTTGTGGACTTCAAAGTACATGTGAAATAAAAGTCTCAGCCCTATGAGTCTGAGGTAAATCAAAGGGCTTTAAAGTGTCACAGAAAACTTCCCCGATTTGTGATGCCTCTTCTAGGTAAGAAAGAAAATAAGAGTACTTCTAGGCAGATGAACACTCATCTCATTTTTACATTTCTCTTCTAAGCACGCTTAAACAACTCCCCACTGATAACTCATCTAATATAGTTCTTCCTTATGGCTGACTGAACCTCTCCTTATGCTCTGGAGGTCTACTTCCTCTCATTAGTCTATTCTTGGTGGTGCTGTTACTGTTCACTGTCTTTCATATTGTCAAGTCTCATTCTGACTTCCAGGAATTTGAAAGGAAACCTTGGTAATTCAGTTAGGGGTCTATCACCACAATTAGATACTTTCTGGAGGTTCTGATCATATCATAACATGCCTGGTGATGCTTGTCTATCTTAGACAAAGTTGTTTTTCCTCTTGCTGTCAGCATCTTATCTGCAACATGAAGGGAATATGAAAATATATTGAGAAAGAACCACTATGCAGATGAAAGTTATTATTGCATAAAAAAGGTCTTCCTACAGATTGTCAATTCTTGAGAGTCAATCATTACTTCAAATGAAAAATGGCAATAATGTTAAGTACTGGACCATGCATATTTAAGTACAAGTTCATCTTTTAACATGAGAAAAAGCAGTGGAAACATGAGTTGTCCACACCTGGATGATCACTTTAATTTCATAATAATCTCCAGTCTAGTTACCTGCTTTTCCAGAAAGCTCACACATTTTTGGATGCTAGCATATCATGATGTTGCTTAGAAGAATGCATTCAATTTTAGCCATCATCCCACTGGTTTTGTTGACTTATGGATTCTTCCAATTTAGTGGGTACATATTAGAAGAGAGTTGGTATTTCTGTTTCTACAAATCCAGGTGGATCTTAAACCAGGACACAGTTGACATCTTTAGGACAGGAACTTGGCATTATGATTTGATTTTGTCATAGAGTACCAGCTGAATGAGTGTACTCATTGCCATCTTAAACAACGTATGCAGTTGCAGCATCACTGAAAAAACATTTCTGAGGGGAAAAGGTGAAATTTGAAAGCTAACATTCTCCGAAGATGTCTGGCTCATCTTATAATAAAAGCTGCGAGTAGCCGGATCCACAAAGGACAAGTTTGTGGTCTGATATAACGTATCCAATCCAGATTACTGATCTACTTCACAGAGAAGGTGGGGAAGGACACCCAAATGCTACCTAACTTGTCCCTAGGGCACTCATAAAATTTTACCTAGTAAAGAATCAAGGATCAATAGGGGCCAAGTATCCTTTTCACAACCATACAGATTTGATTTGTGGTTTCTTCTCAGACTATAATCTCATGAATGTCTGGAGTTTGACATTTTGGGTCAAGTGAGGTAGTCAGGTGATCAAGCACTAGCTATGGAGTGACCAATGTATGCCCCATTCTACCCTGGGAGTGGCAAGAGAATAGTAAGTAAAGGGAAAACAATTGTTCATCCCAGCATTTGCCCAACCAACAACTGACACTGTGTTGTGTACAACAAATTCTAACTCTGCTAGTCCTTCCAATAAGGGCTGATGTTAAGTTGAAAGGCTAAGGCATATTTGCAAACAGATAACGGATATTTCAAGGTGTTCTATTGTTGGTAGAGAGGTAGCAGTCAACTTGCCTGAAAAAGAAGATTATTTTGGGGAACAGTAGGCAAGAAAGCTGAAAGAAGAACCTGTAGGAACTGTGTTTGAAGGAATTCTAGAGATAATAAAATCCAAGCTCTGTTTACTTTACTCTCACATAAATATAGCTCCCCTAATGTGCTAGTTATGTTTAACATACATTTGGTAATGAGTCCAGATTCTGACTATTTACAGACGTACTAACTCTGGCTTAGCAGCCAACGCTGGAGACGTGTTTAAATGATTTGTTAAATGTTCATGCCTTGGTAACTCTATTTAATCTTACGTCTTCACTTGTGAATGTGGATGATAGTCACCTCAATTACAATGAGGTAGGAAGAGAAGGAGAAAGAGTGCTCAAAGGAGACAGAAAAGGAACAGGACTTACTTAGTATATTGCCAAAGAAGGCAAGAGTAGGGAACTCAAGGAAGGGGAGGTTAACAGCATCAAATGGAGCAAAGAGGTCAATGTGCTTCGAACCTGTGGAAAGGCCACTGACTTTGACAATTTGGAGATCACTGATGACCTTCAAGAAATCAATTTTAGTATAAAAGGAGAGAGACAGTTTATAAAAAAGGGTGAGGTTGGAGGGATTGGAAAGAAAGGGAAAAAAGATTGTGTAATGAGGAATGGGAGCTACAAGCAAAGACCTATCCCTCATTTGTGGTGAAAGGAGAGACAGGTAGATCTTTGACTCAAAGGGTACACAGGGTGAGTTTTGTAACAGCTAGACATATATGTCCACTTAGTCCTGACATGGACAGCCACTGTAAGCACTTCCAACCTCAGTGTTCCTCCTTGCCAAGATGCAGAGAACTGTGACAAAAGAAGAAGAATTCTCTACTCACAAAATAACTTCCCTCTTCCTTTTGTCTGGCATTGTACAGGAAGAAAATAGTTATGAGGCAACCTGCCTCATGGTATACAATCTATACCATAAGATTACCAGTTGACCAATTCTAAGAGATTCCCTGTAAAGGAACACATCATTAATTTCAAGTACACTAATTTGGAATTTGTGGTAATTTAATCTGACTGGTGTTAGCTTTGTATTACTTATAAAGAAAGGGTTCACTTAGCAATAGTGTGAAAAAGATTGCAAGAGAGATCATTAGCCTGCCAGGGGCCTATTTCACCTGTTTTAAAGAATATACTGTTGTTGTTTTTGTTTTTTTTTTTTTAAGAACATCAGAATATTCATTATTTGAATGCAAATTGATTCTGCTAATTACAGATTAACATAGTCTACTGCTAAACCCCTATATCTGCACCAGTTACTCTGCTTTCGCTGAATATGCTCATTAGAAGTAAAACTGCACTTCCTTAGAGTTTACCACTAAGAAGAATGAACACCCACTTCCGCACACTCAAGGGTTAAAAGCAATTCAGGAGGCGTTGCTCAAACCCAGCACATCCCTGATCAGGAATACAGGGGACCAAAAAAGGCCTCAGAACAGCCCAAAAAGATGTGTGAACTTTGATGCCCTAAATCCTGGAGCCTTCTCCATAAAGGGTTCATGTGGAGCTGATTTGATTCTTATTTAACAAACTAATGATAACCAACATGGAGAAAAGGATGGGCTTTTTGCTTAAAGTTTATAGCTGATTAGATGAAGAAAAAGGGCTGCTAGATGAAGAGATACTGAGAGAGGGCAGAAGTGACCGTAGATTGCAGACAGGACAAAGTAAAACTTGACTGGAAAAACTGAAAAAACCACCATAGTGTAGCGCAGCTTAGTGGAGAGGCAAAAGACCTGTATTCCTTAGTAAACCATGTAAACCTGAAAAAGTAGAGTGTTATAGTATGGCACAATAACTAATGATTGGAATTATGCCTACAAACAAGTAATGTTGAGATTATGTTGAACATATACTTTACAAAGGCAGATAAGTTTACATGTGCACACATGCATACACACAGACACCATTTGTATCCACAATGGGTAATGGAGACTGTGAAATATGCTGATGCTTAAAAAATGAAGTTTACGATATGATCAAATAATGATTAGGATGATAACAAAACAATGACACTTAGCAAGTTATTGATTGCTATGTGCAGACAGCATATGAAGCACTTCACCTACATCACTTTATTTAATTCTGATATCACTCCCTAAGAGGTAGGTTTTAGGATCATTCTCCTTTACAGGTGAAACTCATAGGGGATAAGCAACAAACTTCAGGCCACAGAGGAAGACAGCAGTGATTACCACTCAGGTCAGCTCTTTGGCTATGCTTTCCAGTGTTTCACAAAGTATACTTTTGATAATCACTCCTTTTGTGAGGGTCCAGATAGTTAATATTGTATTTTACTTTTGTTTTCCAAACTTTTGTTTACCATATATCTTGATTTATAAGTAGAAAAATTAGTCATCTTAAAATCAATTACGGTAGAGGATTATCAGGGCTCGATGGTGGGCTGGTGTCATAACACATTTGTATGGGGTTGAACCTATACCCCACAGAAAGACTGTATTGTAAATTGCTCTGACAGCAATCATAATTAAAAAAATAAAAACTGAAAGTGAGATTGGATGCATTTATAAACATGCTCCATCTTATAATCAGTGCATAACGTGATCGTAAAAATCAGAACAAAATAAAGTACCATGAATGGATCTAATAGGCCCATGCCAAAATTTCAGACCAGCCTCTACATATAACAATTACTATTTCCAAATAAACAGCCAAGTAATAAAGTGATGAAAATTTCAAGTAAAAATGATCAATTAAGACCTGGTTGTCCTATTGTTTCTCTACTCATTTTGGAGAAATTTAGCATGAGACTAGATTAATGGTGCATAAGGGACACAGGGGACAGGAGGGGAGGCAAAAAATCTAGTTGGCTATGATAGTGGATTTAAGAAAATGTATTCTTCAGCTGTCCTATGAGAGTAAGGAGCGCCCAGAACACACACAGGCATTGTGACACCTGTCGGCGCTGAAATGCCGATGTACAGTTACCTGCATCAGAAGCAAAGGTGAGGGCAGACTGCCACACACTCACACAAAGGAAAATGTACAGTGATAGCATCCACTCATGCAATTCCTTCCACCTAAATCAATGGTCTTTCCTCCTGTTTGTTTCAAGCGCCTACCCATTCAAGAGCCAGCTACAGATGTCACTTCCACTGTGAAGTGCTCCAAGATGACCAAGGTTGAATGAAATCCTTCCCCATTGATACTCCCCTAGCTATTTTGTCCTTTTACACATTTACCACAGCATGAGTGATATCCTATTTTATGTTATTTTACTATTAAAATATCCATGTATGTGCTTTACTCTCCCCCTCTACATCATCATGAGTTCCTTGAAGTCAGGGGACTCTTTGCTTTCTATACTTCCTATACACCCTAGCACAGTGCCTGCCGCACACAAGGCTCAAGGGAAAAGCTAGCTCAATAGCACTGGCTTGAGAGAGTGCATTAATGCCTAGCTTACCTGCAGGAGCATTTGTTCTCTTTCTTTTCTTGCTTGACTCCCCTCCATTTTCAATGAGGCCTTCTGTGACCAAAGGGCCACTGGCACTACCAAATTGCAGGGGCTCGTTGTTGTTGGCAGGGTCAAAGGGCAGCTGGTTCAATCCTAAAGAAGAAAAAAAAAGCCAAAGTCCAGACTCCATTAAGGACTGGGATGTCTCCAGATTTTATCTGAGGCACCAGAGGAAAACTCTTTAAATTTTCAAAGTCTAGGATTAATACGTGAATTGCTTAAAGCCAGTTGCCCTCTGTAATATTTACAGATCTTGTTGAAAAATATCAGAATTGAAATACAGGCCCTTAAAAGACTGTGACTCTGTCATTTGTAAGATTCCGTCCTGCTTCTGGGAAAATAATATTTTGGTCATACACTATCAATTGTCTTCCATTCCTCCCTTAAAGAGATAGAGCACTCTTTAAATATGGCTATGACTGGACTCACTCTTCCTTTGAAAAATGCTGGCCATATATTCCTTAGGTCATCGCCTGACATTTTCCCCATTTTCTCACTATATGGTTTGTTTCATAGCATTATCCTGGTACCACTGTGCTCTATAATACAGAGGATTCCAGAAAAGAAAACTATATAGCTCCACAGTAAAAGAAGAAAGAGGACAAAGATACAGAAATTGCAGAGGATTACTTATTTATTTGCTTTTTGTCTGTTTAATTTAAAGTAAAACAAACCTAGAAATCTAACTGTAGAATTGAGGCTACCGGAGATGGAGCATGAGAGGGGATGGCAGAGTGTGGAGAGGGCCCACTGAACTATGGCAGAGAATTATGGGTGCCTTGGTGGTGGGTGTGGCATGGTGAAATCCATGTAAAGTGTCATTCTATACCTCTGAATCATACACAGTATTACAACCCAAAGTTAGCTCAATTAAGAAAAACCAATAATAAGAAGAGAGTATGATTTAGTAGGTAGAGTGAGGGGGAGTTATGGCCCAGGTTTGGGCAGTGCTAATTCTTTCCTCCTCAAATGGCATCAGAAACATGGTCACTTTACTAGTTGCGGCTGCACCACATAAAACCGCTAGAGGCATTTTCTACTCTCCAGGTCTTACACAGGTCAGTGAGGGACCAGCAGAGAGAGTTTCTTAACTCCTCAGCAGCACTTGGAATTTCAAATGTTTCAATTAAAACTTCATGAAATGCTGAATCCGAAGCTTTGTTAAAGTCCAAAGTTAGGTGACTCTCCTAAGCCTTTTATCTACCGGTTCTCTAATCCTATCAAAAGAGAAATCAAGTTGGCCTCTCAGGGCTCATTCTTTAACCCTCAATTTTTCTAGGGCCTGCAGCTATAGAATTCTTGAGGCAATGTTGTGAGATGTCAGTAAAAGGCTTGGAATCCAGTCAGTTAAAGGTCAATGAAGTTTCAGTACAAAGCATGCTAAGGCTCTAACAAAATGACGTTTTTACATTATTGTTTTAATAAAAAGCATCCCTAGGCTAATGTTTTCAGCCTGAATAACAAGTGCCATTTCTCCAGCAATCAGACTCCATTTGGAACGCTTCCATTAAATGTCTTCTGGGACTTGTCAAACATTCCTTCCTTGCATCAACTGAGTAACTAAGTGAAAGGATGAAAACTTGCTTCTGGATCTTGAGTCCACCGCTCACTGCATCATATCCATGTCCTATTAAATCGGTGCCATGACTAGAAATAAAGATATGAATATCCAGAGCAGTGTATTCGGAAATACTCAGTTATGATCGAGGTGATTTTCACAGACTACATTTGGGTATCATTTTCAAAGTAAGATCTTTCTGGCACTCGAATGGTCCCAGAGAGTCAAAGATTAGTATATTACCCAAAATTTTCTTGGCATTTCTTTCTGCAGTTTCACACTGATCAAAATAAATTCCATGGGAGATAGAATGGCCTGGTGGAAGCAGTAGTGCCTCTAAGCCTGGTAGATTAGGGCTTAAATATTGGTTCTCTGTCCTTTACTAGCTGAGTAGCTTTGGGTAATTCATGTAATCTCCCCTAGTACTAGTTTCATCATGTGTAAAAGAGAATGATAACATTGCATAAGGTTGTTGCAAAGGCAAACAAAAATACAGAATCATGATCAGATCACCTTATTAATTTATGTGAGTCATAAGTCATATATAGGGCTGCAAACTAAAGATATTGCAATATAAAAATAAATGGAAAGAATATTCATTGACATGGAAAAATAATCACTATAATGCAAACTTCAAGAGCAGGTTATAAATGAGCATACACACTATTATTCTGTCTAAATATGTACATATACAGACATACAGGTTTCAAATAAATAATAGATTGGAATAAAAAAAATAAAACATAACCTAACTTTTTCCCCTGCAAATTCTTAAGTTTTTCTAAGGAGGATCTCAGCTCTTTCTCTCTTTCCCTCTCTTCTCCCTTTTGTTGCAGCTGTTTCCTCCTTCTCCCTCTCACTGCCTGCTCCTGTCCCGCTCCATCCCCCTCCCCCTGCTCCTGCTCCTCTCCCTCTGCTACCTGCTCTGTGCCCATCACCATGTCTGATGCCTGGAACAGAGTGGGCATTGGTTGAGTGAATAAATTAATACTCAATAGGATAGGAATATGTGACTCATTCTTAGGAACTTATGCACTTAAAGACTTGACAGATGATAATGAAGAGCTAATGCCCCAACTTCAAAGTTCTGATTACTGACTGTATCAACATTTCTTAGAATAATCAAGTTTTAAATGCATCTCTGTCATTTGCGTACTATATTGCAAGATGGTGAAATCCTGAGTAAATGGAATGCTCAGGGATTTAGCAGGTTCTGATTAATGATGGTTAATCAGAAAAAAAATGTACTTGTTTTGTTTTGCTCTTGGTAATTTTACAGAATAATACATTAGTCCATATCACTGCCTTTTAAAGTAGAAAACTGGATTTTACAGAGCTCATGGTCTATAGAAGGCGGCTGATAACAGCATCTAACTTACTGAACTGTTAAAATGATTAAAGGAGATCATGTATGTAAAACACCCTGCACCACATCTGGCATAGAGCAGATGCTCAGTAAATATTAACTGCTACTGTTGTTACAACTTTGGGTTTCTATTTTTAATTTCTGAATTGTCAATGCACAATGTGAGAAGACTAGGCTGAATTTGTCCTGATCCATGAATATACCTTGCTTTCCTTATTGAATCTTTCCATTGTTGTTTATACCTTCTTGTAAAAGTTGAAGTTCAGGGGGGAAAAATCTGACAAACTAAAGGCATTTCGTAATAGGCATTGGATTATAATCAAGCCTGCCTTTTGTTTAGTCCCAGATGATAACTTTAGGGATTTAGGTATTTTGTCCCTCACACTAATGTACAGATGTCTGTGGGGCAGAGAATTAAGAGTGAGATTTGAGTACTCTCTCCGTAGCCTCCTCATATGTGATCAAGATATGCGAAAATCCTGATAATTCAGGGCACCATCTCAGGCCTTCTTTCTTCCAGGGAAAGATCTCATATCAACGAGAGATATCACACTGTGTAAGCCGATTCACTGAATACAAATCCACATTTTATATTATATCCAGGACACAATGCAGTCCCTAAAGATATGTGGTTTGAAAGCAAGGGTTATAGAAATAGCAAAGTCCTAAGACACAGTGGTGAGGCCTATCTACTTTATTGTATTGTTTTATTCCTACCGTAAGCCAGCAGTAAATAAACCAATAAATCAGTAAATGCTTGCAGATCTTTTTCTGTGTCATGTATTTATGATCCATGTCTGCTGCTATTTTAAGTAAAACAGTCCTATTAAAACAATGTCAGTGTTAAAAAGAAAACTGCACCTTTAAATTAAAAAAATCTTGTTGCTAAAATTTCAGTTATGACACATATAAACTATGAGCAATTACAATATTGTGATTCTCATCCAAATTAGAGAATTTATCTTTAAGTCTCTTATGGAAGCATTTCCCAATTTTTTTTTTTTTTGCATTTCCCAATTTTTAACTGGACACGATGAAACTGGGGAATATTAAACTAGGAATAATCTTTTGGAGCCATCCTAGTTCATTCTTCTATGCAGTGTGGAACCTCATCTATAGAATTCCTGACCTAAACATGGAGGGGAAAGGAGCGCTTCTTAGTCTGGAGGCCAGACTTATGCCCCTCCAGGATCAGCTTACCCTTCTAAAAACTATCATTTGTTCTATTAGGGTTGCTTTTATCTCCTCCAAACTGCCTGTGAAGCAGGATGCATTTTGTGTAATTGTCAACTTTCTTATTGTCCCTAAAATGAGCACATGGGAAGTCTAACTTTTTAAGGGTTCTACTGACAATCACTACAAGAAATCAAATGAGGGAGTCACAGACAACTAACAGAGGAAAATCAGAAACTTTCCAGTAATATGTTTCTTATAGCCCTTGCCCTTTTATTCGGAGGATGAATTTAATAAAACTTGAACTTTGCTCATTCATTCCTCCTTACATCTTGTCTGCTCACTGCCAAACACCACAAAATGTACAGCTTGTCGAATGGAAAGCACAAATTGATAAAATAAAAGGAAAACAGGTAATAGGCCTTAATGATAGAGCTTCCTGCTATCTTGTAATCTCATCTAAAACCCAGGAGACTGGTTTAGACAGCTGACCAGCTGCTATTTTGTGTTGTCTCAAAATAGTTTTTCTGTCTCCCTATCACACAGGAGTCTCCTTTAAAAAGGACACACACAAGGGAAGGGTGGGGGTGGAGTCTTTGGAGAAAGACATTTCTTATCCTGTGGAACCAGGAGATCAAGCATCTCAGGATGAAGAGCGGTTCCAGTGAATCCTCCAATCTGCAGGTCAAGACTTTCTACGCAAGGATGTCTGCCATAAAGATGCAAATGTTTCCTGAGCTTTGAGGAAAACACTGAAGAATTTTCATGATTCTTGTGAAAGAAGATCAATGATCTCTTTGTGCTCAGCTGCTGTAGTAGTTATGGTCACAATTCACTTCACAGAGCTTTCCACTATCAGGTCAAATGAGGACTAACCTTCATGATGCAATCTAACACTTTTAATGATTGCCCCAGGATAAAGGACCAAAAGGTGACCCGGTGGGGCCCTGCTAGTTCTTATTTGCAGCTGTGGCCCACAGACTTAGGTGGTACAGAAACACATTATCTTCCCTGGATTAGTTTCCTTTATAAGAAAATGGTTACATTCTGAGAAACCTGATAAATTCAATTCAAGGCAGCAATCTCCAGACAGACAGTTGTGTCAAAAAAATAGAATATGAGTTTTTGACAACAGAATAATTTGTCTATAAAACAAATTTACACTTTGAGTCCTATTTTCTAATTGTTTAAAATCAGATCTGGGATTCTGGGTGAGGGAAAGGAGAGGAGAGTCTCCAAATTAGTTTTTCATTCAAACCATTTGAACTAACTAACTAGGAAGTTAGGATAATGACCAGGCCCTTAACGAGCAGGCTGGTGTTTTGGCGCCATTTGTTCATCTTGGGGAGCCTCCATTCACTCCTTCCTCAGTCTAGGTCTGAAACCTCTGACACCACATTTTCAGCTCTCACCACCCAAACTGCTCCACGGGCTACTTCTGAAGGAATATTTATAAGGTGTAAAAGAGCTGGACTGCAGTATCACTCCCCAGCCACAGGGGTTAGTAGCCAAAACCAAGGAACACTTCTTGTTCCAAGCCTTAGCTGATGTCAAACACATGAAGCCTACTTTGTCAATTCTGTGAGTCCAACGTTGTGTATAACTGGCTTAGCTGAAGCAGGGTAATTACAAAAGATTACCGGATGAGGGAAGGCAAGTCACAAAGAAAAGGGGCATGGTCCTCTCTTGCTAAGGGGCTGGCTGGCTTGCATGGTAGCAGACAGAAGAGAGAAAACAGAGCATGCGTGCGTCCCCCTTTTCAAGGTCTGATAATGCTCACAGGCAGATTTTCATTGACAGTGATCCTTCAGGGACTTCGAGTGACACCCCAAACATCTGGTCCTTTCCAAGCCTTGCTTCCTACTATGCCCCAACCTGTCTTCTACCTTAACACTTCTTGGGCCCCGGGTTTCCCTGGGAATCTTATGAAATGCAGATTTTGGTTCAGTAAGTCTGGGTTGTGGTGTGCTCATCTAACAAGCTCCCTGATGCTGCTGCTCTCACCCATGTGAGTGGATGAGAATGACACTAAAAAAATGGGATTACCTAGCACTTAAAATTCACGCCGGTACTTTCTGACCACCACGTCTTTGTGACCTGCTGCTGCTCCTCCACCTTCTTCTTGATTCCCAACCTTCAGAACACTGCACTTCCGTTAGGGTTTATGGCAGATGCTACTTCTTCCTGATGCTTTTCCTTATCCACCTCCACCGGACACAAAACGTTTGCACAAGAGTACAGCCACCAGGGAAGTACCATTCACTGCCCGCTCAGAATGTGCCTGCTTTACAGAGATACTACTCTACAGTCTAGATACTATTCCCAGTTTACAATGAAGAAAGGGAAATGCACAATGTTTTAAGTACACTTCCCAAGGTCATGGAGCTAACAAGCAGTAGAACAAGGCACTTGAGCTTTTAAAATTCTAAACTTCTAAACCACTATTCCTTTTTTTTATATTATTACAAAAGTTTATTTTTATATCATTTTGCACATTTTCTTTTCCATCTCGATTGTAATCCCTGCGGGTTTCCCACCACCAAATCACCCATATGCCACCACCATAGTCCCGTGCATTTCCCTCCCTTCCCCCCCACCCCCGTTTTTGATCCCATTCCCCACTCCACCCCCACAAAATGTCTCTGGTATATGGTTGTTCATTATTTTTGTTATTTTCTCGCCTGGTCCATTATACTCCTGCTATGAGTGAAACCATCTGGTATTTTTCTTTCTCTTTCTGGCTTATCTCACTAAGCATGATCTTTTCCAGCTCCATCCAAGTTGCTGCAAAAGACATGTGTTTCTCTTTTTTGGTTGCTGAGTAATATTCCATTGTATATATGTACCTCATCTTTTTTTTTTTTTTTTAAGATTTATTTATTTATTCATACAGAACTGGGGTACAGGCCAGAGATGCGGAGGGTGAGAGGATTCACCAGAGACAGAGTGGGGTGCAGAACAGGCAGATCAACGAAGCACACTGCTGAGGGGAGCAGCGGGCGGGTCAGGAGAGGTCTGCCGCGCCATGTGGTCTCCTCCGGGGGCAGGCGGGAATCGAACTCATGCGGAAGTGGCTTAAGCTTCTTAGTGCTGCGCTTTAACCCGCTGCGCCACCAGGGAGGGCCAGTACCTCATCTTTTTTATCCAGTCATCTACTTTTGGGCATTTGGGCTGCTTCCATGTTTTTCCAATTGTAAATAAAGCAGCAATAAACATGGGGGTACAAGTATCTTTTTCAATCAGTGTCTAAACCACTATTCTTAATCTTCCTCAGATCTTAATCCATAGACTTCCCCTGTGCCTTTTATAATACACCATTATGTTACAATTCTTTGGGAATTTGTCTTATTTTCCCTTCCCTCCTGCCTTAACTCACCACCAAGTTTAAACACTTTGAGGACACTCTTTATGTGCATCCATCTCAGTCTTATTTTACTCTCCCTTCTGCTCCCCTGTTCCATGTGTGGCACAGTGCCCCCACACAATTATCAGCACTCCAAAATGTGTACTGAACTCAACTCAGCATCAACTTTGGGCACAATAGCTATGTTTCCCACTCTGGATGTGAGACTGACCATCTAGACCAGATGCTGGGGCTGATATGAAAGGAAGAAGAAATGTTTTGGGGTTCCTTCTGCATTTCTGGTATCCTGTCCATCCAAGGATCCTAGAAGACTCCTTGGGGTAGAGTGGAAGACTATGATCCACTCTGCATAACTTCATTTGCCCCCAAGAGCTAAGACAGTCCTTCCACTAACACTGTCGTTACAGGGCAACACTGATATGAAATGGGTTGGGCTGACTGTGGGTCCTCACCCATGTCCTAAAAGGGACTTATCATAAGGCTCATCTATAGGCACACACAAAAGGTTAATAAAGAGTTTATTTACAAAAGAAGGGAAATGAAGAAATGAATAACTTACGAGGGAGAAAAGAGGGAGATAATTTGGTGATTGTGTCCTACTACTTCTGCTGAGGAGGAAACCCAATAGCACACTGAGAGCCGGCAACAACCAAGAAACCCCAAGGCCCACATGTCTGGTTATATGACAAGCCTGGCTGCTTAACTCCACTCTCAGGTCCCAGCATCCTCCCTTCAGTAGTGATGACATTATGAGATTTGTAGCTCTTGGTGTCTTGGCTCTCTTTGGTGTCTGGAGTGGAGGTGGAATCCATAAAAACTATTTTGGGAGTTTTCTCAGAACATCCTTTCCCCTAACAATATAAGAAAACACCATTAAGGAAACCCCTATCTATGTTACTTCTTTTAATAGTCCTGTGTACGCCAGGTTACAGACTCCTGCTTTACAAGCCACAGTCAAGAAAAGGTCATGCCTTGAGAAGTGCTGTCCCATCCAGCCCCCATCAGCCACATGCAGCCATGTAAATACAAGGTCAAAGAAAGCAAAAGGAAGTAAAATGAAAAACTCAGCTCTTCAGTTGGGCCAGTCACATTTCACAAGCCCAATGGTGACTCGCGGCTGGTGGCTACTGCCCCGCACCAGGCAGAAAGTTTTACCCATCAGTGCTATTCTGGAAAATTAAGTGTGAGAATATATGTTTAGGGTGTAGAACATATTAGACACTAAATCAGAATTAGTGCCCTTCTAAACCAACTGAGGATTTACAGATCTTTGCCTCAAAATAGAATTTAAAAATTTGAGGTTTGATTCTTAGGCCCCCAGATTCCATCCTCTTTATGACTTGGAAGATGCGAGCTTTGCATCTTTCTTGCAGATAATACACAGTAATCAAAGTAAATCATTAATAAATAAGGCTGGCAGTAGTCAGTGACTGCTCTTCACTTGCACAATTTTGGGGAGACCGTATTTGTCACCACCTTGAACTTTCCAACAAGAAAGAAGCACACTTCCCCCTTACAACTGAAACACCTCCACCCAATGCGTTAATGACACTCGCATTCAGACGGTGCTATGTTATTAGAACACTGCTAACTGTGACACTAAAGCTGGAACAGAGGGCTATTTCTCTCAAAATTCTTATTTTCCTACACTCAGAATTTTCTCTGTGCTTTTCCTGTGAGGCTGACATCTCCCAGGCCTGGTAAAGGTGAATTATTTGAGAAAAGTCTGAACTAAATCTGTTAAGGTGTTTCAGTTCTGTGAGCAGAAAAGCAAAATACTTATTCAACTTCAAGAGGAAGAACTCTTCAGGGTTCTTTTCCCCTGCACAATTTAAGGCTTGGGAAGCACAGTAAAGAATCACATTCCTCAATAAATATGAAGTTTAAAAAAATGTTGATTTTATAGAACAGTTCAAAGTGACAGATGGCAGATGGGTGATCTATCATTTTCCTTAGGATAAGGTCTGGCAGTCTTCAGAGGAAATGGGAAGAGAAAGTCTTACTGTCCTGTAGTTTAGCCGTAGGAACAGTTATAGCAACTACCTTTCTCTCTACATCTTTGGGGTAAGGGGATTAGAAAGATGGTGATTCATCAGAACCTGCTCTGAGCTGGCTGTAGGCACACTGCAATTCCCGTTAACAAATTTTCCCCTTGTGTGACAGGCACAAGGCAGGTTCCTAACGCACTGACCATTAGATTATCTGTTTCATACTTACCTGAGATTGTCCCCAGAGATACTGTGTTATGGGTGCCTGTCTAAATAAAATAAATAATTGCAGATTTCTGTGCCTGAGGACAGAGAGTTATTCTGCTATTGAAATTGGAGTCTATCTTGTCAGATCTGTAATGAGATCTTCCCTTCAGGCTGATTGATTTCATAAAGCTGAAGTCATTATCAAAAGCAAGCATAGTTCTTCCTGAAGAAACCACTCTACTGGTTTTGAAAACTCGCTAGTCAGCTGGATCTGATCAGGAGCCTAGGCTGAGCCAGCCCTTTTAGTAAGAACAGTTACTACAGAACACACCAATTTCCACTAATAGATTCTTAAGACTCCGATAAATAAGTTGTAAACAAGACTCAGCAAAATAATTTCACTTCAAGTGAGTGAAAATTGAAGTAGAAGTCAGATAATCTGCATTTCAGTGTAAGATCCTTTGAAGAGGCAAGTGAGAGCTGAAACTCCTTCGGTGTTTGGAGAGTTAATCTTATCAATGAATGCAAAAAGGGTATTGCTATCTTTTAAGACTGATGTACTGCATGAATACCATTTATAGCTTTGTTTTTCCAAAATGTACACACTAATTTCCCTAGATTTCCTTTCTTCGTTCATTCAGCCTTCATTAACTATTTATCCAATCACTATGCTACAATTTTAATTATCTCCTAATTAACCAATGATGAGTTTGTAATTTAGCATTCCCTAAAGATAGAACTACATAAATACAGTAAATCTTCGTTTACATGTTCAAAATTTGTAACCTCCCTCCTTTCCCCCAAACCATTAATTTTGCTATACTGTATCATTAATGTTCTGGGGTTATGCTTTCTGCATTCCTAATCTTGGATCCCCATTTGGACTCATTTTTCAAGAATGTATGATAAACAACTCTGCTGTTGGCTGTGAAATTAAACACACGGGAGAAGACAGAGATTCCGGTAATATGATAATGCATCTTTATAGATTTATCCCGCCCCAATAACAATTCCACCTTAGGAGTATCAATACAGGGTGTTGACAAGCGATTAACTCCTTTAGAGCTATTCCTAGGCTGAAGTCAAATCTACTACAAAGAAAACTAGAATCTACTCTTTGAGAGGACAACATGCCTGTAATGGAAAAAGGCTGCAAATAAATAAATAAATAAGAATAACTAATCTGTGTTTGAAACAAGATTTACTATTGTTGTTGTATGAAAGAATAAATAGGATCTGATTTTGCTTCAGTTTAGAGTCTAACTGAGGTATTCACTATGTACTGGAATGAATGAATCAATTAATTAACATTGACAGATAGTCTCTCTCCTTATTCATTCAATTAATTCCAACATTTCTGTGTGCCTGACAGTCTGCTAGGCAGGCCCTAGGACTTCAGGACTGGATAAGACACGGTTTCTTCCCTCCAGCAGGTCACAACCAAAAAGACAGGCAGATACACACAGAGAAAATCTAACTCAAATTATTGTATCAGCTTCCTCTCTTGCCACTTCCCCCACCAAGTACCCTATTTTTTTACAATGAACTTCTCAAATTCTTCAAACATGCTATGCCTTTCCATGTCTCTGTAATCTCCTTTTTAAAAACGCCCATTTTTTAAATGATAACAACACTCAACATGACATCTACCCTCTAATCACCATTTTAAGTGTATGATATAGTATTGCTAACTATATGCATGCTGCTGTACAGCAGTTCTCTGGAACTTATTCGTGGAGCACAATTCAAATTTGATGCTTACTGAATAGCAATTTTTCACCCCCACTTCCGGCCTTCCACTACTGGTAACCATTGTTCTACTCTCTGGTACTAGGAGTCCGGCTATCTTAGATGCCTTGGCTAAGTGAAAGAGTTGTCCTTCTATGATGGCTTATTTCACTTAGCGTAAGTGAAATATTCCTGCATGTGGCAGAAATTCTTTCTTTTTAAAAGACCTAATAATATTCCATTGTATGTCTATATATTATTTATCCATCCATCTGTTGGACATTTGGATTGTTTCCATATCTTGACTAGTGTGATTAGTGCACCAATGAATCCTGGGTGCTAATATCTTTTAGAGATCCTGGTTGTTAATTTTTTTTTTGTTAGTTTCTCCATGTGGGAATCCTATCCAGTAATGCATCCCATGATGTTTCAATTAAAGAGGACAAATATGACTGTGATATTTATAGCCTAGATGTGTGGTTGGCTAACTGATCTAGGTTTGTGTAATTATACTCTACAATGTTCACACAATAACAAAAGTGTCTAATAACACACTTCTCAGAACACATGCCTGTGATTAAGTAATGCAAGATTATAACACATGATAGTTTGATTTCTAATTTTTTGAGGCGCCACCATATGTTCTCCATAGTAGCTGTACCATTCTGCATTCCAACCAAGAGTGTTCAAGGATCCTAATTACTCCACATCATCACCAACACTTGCCATCTTTTATTTTTTAAAAATAGTTATCCTCCTAGGTTTGAGTGTTATTTCCCAATGATTAATGATTTTAAGCAACTTTTTATATACCTGTTGGTCTTTTGCATATCTTCTTTAGAAAAACATCTATTCAAATGCTTTGCCAATTTTTTTAATTATCAGAGTTTTGTTTTGTTCTGTGCTATTGAATTGCTTATATATTTTAGAATTAATATCTTATTTTCTTCTATTCTGTAGGTTCCTTTTCCCCGTGTTGTTTCTTTGCTGTGCTATACAGTGTTTTTAGCTTGATGCAATAATACATGCCTGTGCTTTTGGTGTCTTATAAAACCACTGCAAAGGTCAATGTCACAGTGCTTTTCCCTGAGATTTTCTTCTAGGAATTTTACAGTTTCAGGCCTTACATTTAAACTTTAATTCACTTTGGGTTGATTTTTACATATTGTGTAAGCTAAGAGTCCAAGTTCACTCTTGCATGTGGACATGCAGTTTTTTCAACACTGTTTGCTAAAGAGATAAGATAATCTTTTTCCCATTGTGCATTCTTGGCATCCAGGTTGAAGAACAACTAGCAGTATATGTGTGAATTTGTTTCTGGGTTTTTTATTCTATGCTCTGTACAAACCATTTCCTCTGCCTGAGCTACCATTTCCCCTTTTCTCAACCTGGAGAGATTTTACTCAACCTGTGAAACCCTGATCAAACGTTACCTCTTCGGTGAAAATTTTCTAATTTCCACAAGCTCTCTCTACATGAGTAAGTACAGAGAGACAAAGAGATTTTTATTTATTTGTTTTTTAACCAGAGCATTCATTGAAGGACCTTGGGGTTCGTTCTGGATGTTTGTGGGTTTGTGTATGTGGATATGGATATTATGTGGATATGTGTATTATGGATAGAGGGTTGTCAACATCTGATCTATTCCTTGGAAAGTTAATTCTGCTGGCAGGATGAAGGATGCATGAGAGGTGAGAAGGCATCAGAGGCAAAGACATAGTTAGAATGCCACAGTGATACAGTGAGCAGATGTCAATACTGTCACCTCAATCAGTGCCAATAGGTAGGAAGAAGTGAATGGATTTCAGAGAGATCCCCAAAGCACGATCATCTGTATTTGGTGCTTGATTGGATCTGGAAGTTGAGGGAAAAGAGAAGAGTCTGAGATGACTCCATTCAAAACTCACAGCCCTGAAAATCTTGCAAGGTTTATGAGCTTCACTCTGAGAAAAAGCACAATCCATTGGAAGACTATCCACAAGCTAAACTGCAAAGTAAAACCTCTTCCAATCTCTATTGACATAAAGCCTGCCAGGAAACACCAGCAAATGGTTGCAAATGGTTTACACTTGACCTTTACTATGTACACTTAACAAAGCCTGTCAGAAGATATCAATTCATCCAGAAAACAGATAAAGTGTAATAGTCTAAGAGGCAGGATAACATACTATTGGGCTAAAGAGGCAGAAAAAACATTTCAATAATAGGTTTCTGATTTGGTTTATTTTGTCTACAGCATTCACTGACAAAAGTGTCTTTAAAGATCAGGAATACTTAATAGATTCTTTCTCTTTCTCCCTTCATAGTTCTCCCTCCTTTCACCTGCTTACAAACAGCTCCTCAAAATGGTCTTATTAGAAAATCCTGCATTTTAATAGTAGTTGTCTTGTGGTTATTATAGTATGTTGGATTAAGCTGACAATTCTCCATTTAGACATACTCAAAGAAAGCTTGGAAAAATTAATGCTACATTGTTTTTCTCCCTGCCAAAGAATACAGGAATGTAATTGCCTCCCAGAGAGGAAGCACTCTAATCATCTTTAACTTTGAAGTAAATTCATTTCAGGCAGATGTTTTGAGACAAACAATTGACAGAGCAAACAGGGGCTCCTAAGAGGTGTTAAGGGATAGACTGAGTTGAAAAGAATGTCATAGTCAAAGTCAATTCCAGGTCCAGGAAGCTTTTTGACATAAGAGTTTCTCTGCAACAAAATAGCATTGTAAGGAGATGGCCTCAAGCTACATTGTGGGAGAGGGGCCTTAAACACTGCACCCATTTTTACACCTAAGAGTTCTAGTCAGTACAGAGGCACAAGTGTACAACACAATGAGTCTAATTAATCAGTAAAGGAAGCTGTTGTACAAAGTAAAGTCAAGGCATGAAAGCCTAAGGACTTCCCAAACTGCCTTCAAGAAGAATCTAGGAGTGGAAAAGACTTAAACATTTTCTCAGTCCAACTGAGAGCACCGGGATTCTGATGTTACTCATGTTTGGAAAATCATTTCAACTTTCACTCCCTCTCTAACTGAATCCATTTCCATTGTGATTGTTTGATTTATGAGCCCTCGCTACCCCCACCTTTTTATTTTGGGAACATGCATCCCTGAAAACCGATTTTAATTGGTAAATTTATAGTCTTGACCAATGTTGAGCTCAGAATTTCCTGGAAATTGGGCACTTGCATGGGTAGATGGTAGGAAAAAGAAAAAAATAGCAATGAAGACCTGACCAGGCAGCCTGGTTTCCTGGGTGGATGCTTGAGCTGAGCACATAGCAGTAGCACAGCAAACCATTTCAAGACACCCCCTTTGGGCTTCTAAAACACAGTTGATTTCTGATACACATGTGACTCAAATCTGATCTGCTACAAGGCGAGCAGTGCTAGAAGTAGCTCACATTCTGCTTTTCACCAGTTGCTTCCTACCTCAACCCAGTCCCTGATTCATAGATTTCTTAGGAGTGACCCAGAAGAGACTGAAATTTCAAGGCAGTGAGTCTTACCACTGGTTACATAGTAATACTGCCTGGAGAACTTTGAAAAATACCAATGCCTGAATCTTACTCCCAGAAATTCTAATTTCATTGGTCACAGTGACCAGTGAGAACCTAGCTTTTATTATAATATTTATTTATTTTTTAATTGAAGTACCATTGGTTTACAATGCTGTTAGTATTTCGGAAGTATAGGGTCTTCTCCTTCAGGTGTAGTTACCATAGTGCATCTACCACCGGAGCACCCACAATGTTAAGCACAGAGCACAGAAGCATCTGGTATTTAAAAGCTAATGGGGGTGAGATATTTAGGCTGCCTCTAATATGTTGCCTTCTGGCTACTATAAATAAGAGAGAAATAAACATTCCAATACTTAAAAAAAAAAAAAGCTAATGGGTGCCTGTAATATGCATCCAGAAACTGAAAATGACTGCTCCAAATGGTGCAAACTATTAGCCACTGCCCAAAGGGGTCTGTTTTTTTTGTTTTGTTTTGTTTTTTAAGTTAAAGCTACCTAACACTTAGTGGGTATGCTTATTTACTCATTACTTACAATATACAGGATATGCGTTATAATAAGGTTAGACATATAAACTTGTCCAGTTTATAATGCTTTTAGGGGAAAGATGGATAGACTGATCAGAAGGGTTATTGTATAAAATTGTTAAGTCTTGGATAAAATGTAGGCAAATTATAATTCTACCAGTGTGTCCCTTTCCTTGCTGGAGATACCAGCTAAAATATGTCAGGAATATTGTTACCTGCTCTCTTTTTTAAAAAATTCTTTTTAGTACTGATATTTTAAAATTATGCATTATCTTATATCATGTTTCACTATTTTTCACATATAGTACATTTTCTCATCTCTACATACTACCCTATTTTACTTCTTTCCCAATTTGGATTCCTTTTATATATTTCTCTTAATCTAAATGTTCTAGCTAGGACTTCCAATACTATGCTGAATAGTACTGGTGAGAATGGACATCTTTGTCTTGTACCAGATCTTGGTGGATTTTCACTGGTGAGATCACTGTTAGCTGTGGGTTTGTCATATACAGCCATTATTACATTGAGGTGTGCTCCTTCTATCTCCAAGCGATGGAGAGTTTTTATTATAAACAGGATATGGAGTGTCTGTATCTGTTATATTTTTCTTTCTGTATGTCGACATGGTGAATTACACCAACTGATCTGCAAATATGGAGCCATCTGCAGGCCCCTATGATGAACCGTACTTGGTCATGATCTGTGATCTTTTTCTAGCTTCTTATTACCAAAGAATGATTCCAAACTGTCTTTAGAGACTGATCTCACATCTCATAACCCTCAGGGTGGCAGGCCACTTACCTCTGCCCTCAAGTACATCACTCATCACTTCACTTTATGTTCAACTGTCATGAAGCATCTACAAGACTACATTTAATAAAATCAGTCTTTAATGTGTTTTGCCTTTAGCAAACTTCTCACCTATTCCTCAAGGATTCCATTGAACTTTAGGAAGAACCTGGTCAAATGTAAAGAACATGCAAAAACACAATTAAGTGTAGTGAGTTGGCAGGCCACACAGACACAGGCTCTGATCTCTGTTCTTTCATCAAACTTGGACAAGTCATTTTTCACTGGGATTTCCTCATCTGAGAAATGAAAGGTGAACTAAGTGATCTCTAAACTTGGAGTTTAACAACAACATAACAAAACTCTAGTGAAAGACATTAATAGAAACCTGATAAACAACTCAGGAAAACGGATGGATAAATGAGAGGAGGGAGGCCTGGAAGAACGCCTTCCTAGGAGCACATACACAAAAGTTAGTAACTGTCAGTAAGTGACTTTGTAGTACTGCAGTTGTAACACCTTTTCCTCCAAATCAAATCATTTCCAACACTGGTTCCCAAAAAAAAAAAAAAATCACGTAAGAATTTTGCTAATTATATACCAGAACTTGTATAGAAGCACACAAAAGGTTTTTTCTTAATGAGATATTTTAAAACCAATATATCTTCTAAGTAACTTGTTATCAAAAATATTATTTAAAGCACAAGTTTGGAAGTTCAGAATAAAAATTTAATGTTGAAATGCTAAAAGCATGTCCAGCATGTTAGGAATAAATTACCCTAATTGTCCAAAGCTTTGCTCACATATGAGATATTTCAAAATGTAATGATGTAATGACAAAATTCCTGTCTCCTTCTGCCAAAGTTATAGGAACTACTATTAAATCCAACCACGGTATTTGTGTACACATAAGAGCGAGCAGCAATTACAATCTAGAGATATTTAAAATATAATCTTTTTATTTATTAGTATTGTTATACAGCAATGAGCATTCAGAAAAAAACTAATCAGTGTGCATTATGCAACAATCAGACAAAATACTCCTAATCCTCTGTCATTCTTTTTCCTTGGCCCCTGGGTACTCATTAAAGGTTAATTTATTTAAATCTCTCAAACATTCATTTCAATCTACTTTAATAAACTAATGAATCTTTGGAACTTTGCCTAATCAGCTTATGTTTTCTATTTTAATACATCTACAAAATGTCTTTTTCCTAAGCTTGTTCTTAATACTTGTCTTCCCTCTTGGAGATAGGATTGTGCTTCCATAATAATCTGATTTGAACATTTGGTGACACCTTTACAACCTCATCCAACATACAGAAAATGGCTGTGGCTTGCTGAGTGCCCTTAAACATAGTTGTATTTTAGGGGATAGTGAACTGATGTACATGTAGTAAGATAATAATTCTCTAAAATGAAACGGTCATTTAACAGTTTAGTAGGACTGATCATTACATTAAAGCAAAGATTCCAACAACTTTGGTGCTAGTCAAATGCTATGAGGGCATATCAGTGAAACAACTACACTCTAAATACTGCAAACCAGAGCAATGCATGGGACGTGCCATGTGGCCTGGCAAATAGAAGTGAAGTCTAGAGAAGTCTTTGAAAGAGTAGTATCATAGAAAGAGAGTCAAGACTCGAACCTTATAATCTCTTTGACTGCCATGTTAGAACTTTTAATAACTTTGAGGACTCTCATATTACCATCTTTAAGTTCAACGTTGTCAGATGGTAACCAACATTCCGGTGTGAATCTCTACACTAAAATGCCTAAAATGTAAGTATTGGAGCACGAGGACATTATGTCTACACCTCAGAATAACTTACATTATTATAGAGTCTTACATCCTACTAGGCGCCTTCACAGAGTTCCTATAATGTTGTGAGAGTTAGTGGCCTTGGTTTGTAGATGAGAAAACTGCAGCTCATGGGAGCTTCAAGGATTCCCAAAGTAATAACATGAATATGTGGATGAGCTGGAAACCAGATGATTTAATTAAAAATCTGTGCTCCTATCTCACATGGCCACATCTGTAGGATGTGTGTTGGGACAAATATTTTTACTGATGTATATGGTTCACTATCAACAAAAGGAAAAGTTTAAATATTACTTCCAAGGTGTTTTTGTAAAAATAAATCAAAATGATTTCAAATGTTATGATAAATTATTTAACACAAAGTATATCTTCATGATATTGTAGTGTAACTTAACCACGCCTGTGGTCTGAATTTTAGTATTTACATTTCTAATGGAAGTAGATGCTTGACTCTAAGTTATTCTGTTAAAAGTTTTCAAGTTCATGGATGATTTGGTGATGGGAAGTCCACGGGGATTACAACTGAGATGAAAAAACACATAAAATGATGTAAAAATAAAATATTACATTGTTTAAAAAAAAGTTTTCAAGTTGTCACCTCCATTTTTCCAAATAGTAACTCTATAGAATTTCCTTTCAAAGTTCATTGTTCATTCTTTACTCCTCAGTTCACACATTCATTCATCCAATTGTCTGGATGACATTTATGGAATGATTACTTTGAGCTAAACAGCAAGACAGATGTGGGCTCTGTATGATTTTCCTGGCTTATTTTCTTAGACTAAGAGCTCCTTGAAGACAGGAATCTTGTCATTCAGAAACGAATCCAAGTCAAGTTGTAGAAAATCACTTAAAAAATTTTTTTTGACAGTGAGATTTCTGGCTCCCCCTGCCACCCACATGGTCCTCTAGACATATGGGAGCTAGAAGAAGAAACAACAGAGTCTGCTTTTCAAGTCTGACCTTTGAATAATGACTATGGTTCTCCTATCTGAGCTTGCTGCCTTTTTACGTCACAGACAACAAAATGATTTGGCTTTGAATGGCAATGTATCTGTTGCTGCTTCCCAGATATCTTTTAGCAAATAGCATTTTTTTTTGGTGGTTCTTCTGCCCTTCAGCATAGTGGTAAACTGTATTTTTTTTTAAAGATTTATTTATTTGTGCATACAGAACTGGGGTCCAGGCCAGAGGCTCAGGGGCGGCGAGAGGCC
>NW_004567120.1:29962281-30053283 GCF_000260355.1 Condylura cristata
CTGCCACGCCATGTGGTCACCTCCGGGGCAGGCGGCAGGCGGGAATCAAACTCATGCGGAAGTGGCCCCAGCCTCTCAATGCTGTGGTTTAACCAGCTGCGCCACCAGGGAGGGCAAGTAAACTGTATTTTGTCATCTAACTCAGTGAGACATTGGAGCCTATAGACAAGATATAGGTAAAGTTGAAAAAGAGGCAAAAGCAAAAAAAAAAAAAATCACTAACTGCTATTATTGAATGGATGTTTGAGTTTATTTCAACAACAATCACAATGAATAATCTTACTCTTACTTACTTCTCTTACCAGAGAAGGCGTGATTTTACCATTAATTTATGGAACTTAAGTTCACAGAGACCACATGACTAGACCATTTTCCTAGCAAGCCAGTGGCTGAGCTGAGTCTCCAACTATGATCCAGGGGTCAGGAGAGTTGTATCTGTAAGAATTACTAGCAGTCATAAAAAGCTCATCAATGGCTCCGTTTGTACCACTGCTTAAGTTAATTATTTACAAATGATTTCCTAGAAGTAAGGAAACCGGCATGGTAAGCAGGCAATTCTGAGAAGAAACTTATTTCAAGCAGACTGAGTCTTAATTGCAATCCTTCCAAACTGAACATTAATTAGGCCCAAAAAGGTAGAACTCAAATGAAAACAGGGATACAAATATTTTCTGTTGTTAAGAGTTCTTTTCAGTTCTGCAAGGATGGGGTCAGTTATGCCACAGTGCATCTTCTACTCACAAATGATAACAATTATGAAGTCTTTCTGTTGTTTCCAGACTCCCTCTAAAACATAAACATATTGGTTGGCTTCCTGGATATTTGGCACAAAATATTCATTTAGTTGTAGCATATGTAATATCTTTAAAAATCAAGGATTTACAAAAAAAAAAAACAGAAGTAGTTCTAATTTTTATTATCATTTCTTATTTGATTCTGGAAAATAGATTTGCCCAGTGCTTTACTTATAAAATGTTTTATTAAAACACTAACATTTCTTCATCTCTCTAATTCATTTCTTGAAGTTTATAACTGATTTTTCTAAAACTCTGACTTCTTTCTCTCTCCCATAAATAAACACATGCTACACGACACACATATTTTATTAAAAGTAATGTCACTTTTATTGCTTTCTTAATCTCCACAAAGGATAACCCTTGTGATCCAAGTCAATTTACCCATGATGAAAACCCATTACTTTCAAAAACATGTATTATAACATGATTAGATTTGTACTTCATAAATAATCCATAAAATGATATGTGTGGCTTAATTATTAGCCACATGTAATTAGTTGGCAAATCAGGAATTGAATGAAATGGAACACAGTTGGGTCATACTAACAAAATAATTTACAGATAGGATCTAGGAAAACCGAGACAGAGGAAAAAATAAATGACAGCTGAATGAATACAAACTTGTAAAGGTGATTCAGAAAAAAAGTGCTGACCAACACTAAAAAAAAGACAAAAATCACAACATCTTATTGTAAATGTCACATTAAATTGTTTCATTTACTCATCCCCTGGGCCTGCTGGAAGCCTGCTTAGTATGGACTATTATGTAGCTTAACATGGCAATGGGGGGGGTGTCTGAAAAACAGAACTTTCAGCACTTTCCTTAAGGGTCTGAGTTTCCTCTTATATTAAGTCCCCTCCACGAAAAAACTATACAATTAGTTCATTTTTCACAGGAGATGGAGGTCATAAAACCGAAATTTATGTAGACCTTAAACCTCTCATTTTGGTCCAAAGTTCTGCTGCTTTCTCCATCAGAATCTTCACCAGAACACTAATAGGTAGCAGGGTGACTAATAAAAGTGTCATTTTCCTATTCCTTCTCTGCTCATTCTGTGATAAAAGAACAAATAAACAGTAAAATTACCAAAAGACAGAGAATAGAATGGAGAATAAGGGACAGGAGGGTATGGATAACCATCAAAGAGGAAAGCAAGCTCCTGAACAGTCAAGGGTGGGCTTAACCCGCCATCATTTCTTACTTAGTCATTATTCTATACATTCCTTTTAGCTTCATAAACACAGAATTGCAGTTCATTGCTAAGTGCTTGTTTGGAAGAGCGGAGATTGGGAGTGATAGCCAAAATTTGATACTGGAACCATTGCTAGTAGCCTCTGTTGACACACTATTATTTTCCTTGTTTTGGCACCCAAGAGTGTTGCTAACTTTTGCAGGAACCCAGGACACTGTGAGAAAGTGTTGAAAACTGGAGTAGTAACCTCTTGTTCCCCTAAGCAATGACAAGCTGAATCATTAGGAGTCAATGTTCCAAGAATATCAGCATATTGGTTAATATTGTTTTAGTGTTTAAGAATCCGATTTCCCTCTCAATGCACATACCAGGCTTCAGCTATAGGGGGTCTTTTCCTTTATATCCAACTAAAATGCCTCGCCTGGTTTTGCTTTAACCTTTTTTTCCTTTTGTTCATATTCCTTAATAATCAAGACAACTGACACTAGTACAGGTATGCGTGCACGAACGTACGCGCGCACCAACACAGCATGTTATAACCACACTGCACTCTGTAGTCACTCTACATGCCTGGAGACAAAATTATAATAGTCCTCCAGCCACCTTTCCCTGTATCAAGCCATTCTCTTTCTACCACTCCTAGTCTCACTTCCTTAGAGACATGTGATTGTTGATTCCATCTTTAGAATTCATGTCAGACTATATAACTGTCTTCCTGGTATGGCTACTCTACTCAGATCCAGATTCATTTCTTAACCTTATGTTCTCAACCTGGTATGTTCCCTGTTGCCTAAACCATCATTTCCCAAAGATCTCATACTTCTGGTAAAGCTGCCCATTCCGTTATGATGATGGTTTCAAGGCAACTTTGGATTATATCTAATTTTCTGTATTTTTCCTACAAATAGTATCACCGATAGAGGGAAACCTGTTAGCACTTATGAAATAAATTTAAGCTGGATGTGGCAGAAGGGAAAGGAGGACTAATCCAAGATTCCTTAACTTCTTTTATGTTCACTGCAGCACACACAATGGCTAGTTATAGAAACATTCTAAGTGCCCCTTGACAGATGAGTGCATTAAGAAGATGAGGTATATAAACACAGTGGAATACTACTCAGCTATAAAAAGATGAACACTTGCATTTGTGAAAACATTTATGCAATTGGAGGGACTAAAGCTAAGGAAAATAAGTCAGAGGGAGAGAGTCATAATGTATGGTATCACTTATATATGAAATAGAGAGAAACAAAACAAAAAGTCACATAAAACCAAACCAATAATAAGCCCCCTAAAAATATGACTGTAGAGCTGAAGTTACCAGAGGGGGACAGCAAGGATGGGAAGCAAAGGGGGAGGGGGCACAATAGACTATGGTAGAGAACTCTGGCTGCCTTGGTGGTGGGAACCTATATTTCTGAATCACATACAGTGTTGTAAACCAATGTCACCTTATTAAAGGTAAACTTTTATTAAAAAGAAAGAAAGTAACTTCCTAGAGAAGATGTCTGAGATAGAACCACTAAGGAAGTTTTCCTTGTGACCATGCCAACACTACTAGTAACTTCCCTTACCTTGGCCACCCATTCCAGGCTCTACCTGCATTCCTTTTGTTCCATAAATCCCAGTCATGTTGTATAATTACAGATTTTTCTCCTAAGCAGATGGCATCTTGTCTGCTCCCTGCTCCCCCAGCCCTAGCACAAGCATGCACACCACCCTCATGGGCTAGAGTATATCCTAATAACACAGTGCACTCTACAGGGTCTAAAACATGCCTGGTGGCACATTTTATAACAGTGTCTGGCCACCCATCCCTTCCCTCATAACAACTCATTCCCTTTCTACCATGTTGCACTTTCTTAGACATGGCACTGGCACAGTGAGTGGAGTTATGGTCTCTTTCACTTAGGAAGCAAAGCCAATGCCAAACCCAAAGCAGAGTTCTTCTACTCAGTGATGACAATTAATACTCTGCTAGCAACTGGAGGGGGAGAGGGGAAAACTTAGAAATGTTTATCCTCAAGGTTTTACTGTATAAAAACAAGCAATCTGATCAGAAATAAGTGATCCACAATTTGCTATCAACTACATGAGTACACTTAACTGGCGAATTTACAAGACATTCCAGCAGCTGGGCATGGTGTGGTCTTGGAGTGTGTTGTCAGTTACATAAAGGATGCTCTGAATTACAGCTCACACAACCAGCAAAGCACCTGCTCTAGTTAATACAAACTTTAGCTGGTGTTTAAACTTTGCTAGGAGAGGAAAAATTTATAATCTGTGAAGCCAGCAGCCTGTAGGCACAGTTTCTCACATCACTGAAACCTTTCTTCTGTTACAGGACATCACTGTTAATGCTGCCATTGTGTGACTAAGAAACTGCTATCAGACTTACTGGAAAATCATCTTCCGTGTATGAGATTCAAGCAAAAGTAACACCATGTGCACACTAACAAAAGTAATCAAAAGGATAGGGTATGCATAATGGCATAAATATTTCCTGTGGAAAAGAAGGCCAAAGAATGGTCTACTAAATGTCAAAATATTAACTATGCATCATAAGGGTGTTCTGCGAGAATTCTTTCCAAATCAGAAAGGGGTTCTCCAATGTAACTTTTATCATCAGAACATGATTTCTACTTCTAGAATTATCGATGACTCACTAAGAGACTTTGGGCAAATTACCCTAATGAAGTCCAAGGACTAAAATAACCCCATTCACTAAAATCTTCACATGGATTTCACATGGTTAACAGAGGTATTTCATGTCATTTTTTATTCAAATTTTACAAATCTGGGAGTTGAAGTGGGTAGAACAGGTATTATTTTCTATTAAAATTGAGAACTGGGGTTTAAAGAGGCTTATTTACCCAGTAAAGCTTCTAAAGGTTTAGACTAACGTAAAGTTGACATTTATTTAGAGTTCTAGCATCTAACACAATACCTAACACATGTAGGCACTCAATATTTGTTGATGGACTGACTGAATAGGTATATCACACTACCTCCCCTAACTATATTTACTCATTTGCAAACAGTTCTATAGCTACATTCCAGAATAGTTTATAAGGTCATTTACTTTCCAATAAGGAAGCAAAAAGCCATTGTGAAGATTAACACAGCCATGTATTTTGGTAGCATAATACTCGTGAGCTGAAAGACTAATACAATATTCAATGTCCAGCCAGTATGAGATTTGGAACAGAGTTGGTGACAATTTTGCAGTGTGGTTAAAAAATGAGGGATTAATTATCATTCCTGTTTTGTGGGGGTGGGATGTGCCAAAAAGGTTGACAGGAAAAGTAAAATATAGAAAGGCATCTGAGCTACCACTATGAACATAAACAATGCCTCTCAATTGCTAAACCTTCCTTCACTCAGAGAAAAGATCTTAAGAGCTGAAAGGGCCTAGGCAGTAACCTGGTTTAATACCATACCCACCCACCTTCATTTTTCTGATAATTCTGGAGTGGTAGAGAGGTGAAGTCACAGCTAATTAATACATAGGATATCCAGAAGTATACTCCAATCTCCTTACTGACAGAACTCCTCCTCATGGGAGCATTTGGGATTCCCATCCTGTCTATAGGTGTCTTCAAGAGTAATTTCCCATTTCTAAAGTCCTTCCCCAACCAAGGTGACCTTACTTGGGAGCAGAGGTACTACTGAGGAGGGAGCAGCTGGTATTCTAGATGACAAGGGCAGGGGAACAAAGGCTCTGGAGCCAAACCTTCCAGTGGAACTGCCCTGCCACTCACAACTGTGGAACCTGGAGCAAAATCGCTAACACCTTGAACATTATTATTATTTTTTTTAATCTGTAAACAGGGGAGACTATCTATTTCACAGAGCCTTTACAGTATTTAATTGAGATAAACCAAGTAAAACAGTCAACACAGTATCTGATACACAGCAATAGACTCAGTAAAAATGAATTACGTTTACTTACTCTTCCTTAGCTAGAGCTATCCTAGGAATCTGAGCTAAGGCTGCCTCAGTGAAATATTGGATATTTTTCCTTCCATTCAATTAACAGATACAATTGAGCAATTATTATATAACAGACTCTGAAAATAAAAATTCCTGCCTTCATGGAGCTCACAGTCTAGTAGGTAACAAAGAAAATGAACAAAATATATAAGTGAAATATATGTCAAGTAGTGATAAAGTGCTTTGTCCAAAAACATCTGCAGAACTCTCAGATATTTGCTACCCCTTGTAGTGGGATGGGAGGTTGACCCCAACAGCAAAAATTATTTGGGTATGATAGCAAATACCCCCATGAGATGAAAAAAAGCCTTCTGGATATCACCCTACTGAGCTGTAGAATGTACAGGGACACCTTGGAGATACTGTGGGCTCCAGACCACATCAATAAAGCAAATAAGTCACAAAAAAGCCAGTCACGCATTTGTTTCTTGGTTTCCCAGTGTATATAAGTTATGTTTACAACATGTTGCACTGCTCTACTGTGTTCATCCTTTAAAAAAAGTCATTATTACACTATGCTGTAGTCTATTAAATGTGTAAAAGCATTCTGTCTAAAAACTAATGTGTTTATCTTTAAGATTAAAAATATTTTATTACTAAAAAAATGCAAAATGCAAACCAACACCTGAACCTTCAGTGAGACCTGATTCTTCTATGGGAGAAGGGTCTGCCCTCAGGATCGACTGCTATCAGCTGATCAAGAAGGTGGCTGGAGGTGTCTGTGGCAATTCTTAAGACAACAATGAATTTGCTGCACTGACTGACTCTTTCGCGCAAGATTTCTCTGTAGCCTGAATACTGTTTGACAGCATTTTACCCACAATAGAGCTTTTTTCAAAGTTAAGGTCAATCCTCTCAAAACCCTCGGCTTTGTTACCCACATTTTTGTAATATTCTAAATGATGTGTTGTCATTTCAACAGTGTTCGCAGCATCTTCACTGGGAGTAGTTTTTGGCTTATCTGAGGTTTCCAATGTGCATCCTTTGATTTAAAGTGAGATGTGAGACTCCACTTTAATGCTTAGAGGCCAGCGTAGGGCTATTACTTGACCTAATTTCAATATCACTGTGTCTCAGGGAGTAAGAAAGCCAGATGGGGGAACAGCTGAGAGGTGGAGTGGTCAGAAGTTACACAACATTTATCTATGAAGTTTGCTATCTCATATGGGTGAAGTACATGGTGCCCCAGTCACAATAGTACCATCAAGGACCACTGATCACAGATGACCAAAGCAGATAAAATAATTAAAGTTTGAAACATTACGAGAATTACCCAAATGTGACACAGAGACATACTGTTGGAGAAAAAAAAAGGCACCCATAGACCTGCTCAATGTAGGGTGGCCAGAGCCTTTAATTTGGACAGAACCTAACAAATAAGAAAAATGAAAATAAGGTGAAGCGCAATCAAATGAGATATGCCTGTGCAGACCTTCACTTAGTGTACTGTAGCCCACATCAGAGTAGAGCATAAACTACCAATTTTATATCTCAGCACACCAAAGATGCACATTTACAGTAGGTTCATAACTGCTCTGTTGTGTAATAGAAAGGTCAGAAGGTTGGAAGTTGTTTTTAATTAGCTAACGCTAGTTAATATTTTCTTCAAAATCTTCTAACCTGAAAGTGAATCCTGCTTTGTTCCTATTGACTGACAGGAAATGGTAATAAAGGTGACCAAAGAAGCCAATGGCAGTGTCCATGAAAGTTTTACTAAGTTTATTAGCAGGGACATACTGCTCTAGGTACTTAAAGGGAGCAGAAAATGATAGTTCAGTTTATTTTTGTTGGTAGCTGTACTAGCTATTCCACTACAGAGGGGTTGATTTATGTGCAGCTGTTGAAAACACAATGAACCAGTCACCACAATGGTAACAAGCATTGATGCTGGTGTACCCACTTCAGATAGCATCTATAACACTGTCACAAAGGAAGTTTACAGTACACGACCTAAAGTAATACTGCTAGGTCCACATTTGCCAAGATCGGCATCACTGCTATTGTACTGGGCTCTACAGTGGTAGCGGTGAAATGTCCGTCTTCATGGTCCTTTAACCAAGGCCAAGTCAAATCTCCAACAATGATATTTTTTATTTTCCCCAAACTAAGCCTTATACAGACTGTGCTAACCTGAAGTTTGATTTGATGATCTAACTAAGCCATTCCTTAGAATTGCCCACCTCTTTTTTTTCTTTATGTGTCTTTATATATTGCTGATAGAACAATTTGCAAGGAAGATCACAGTTACAGTGAGAAAAGGGGTACATTTTTATTACACATGAAAATTAAGTTTGTGAAGTTTATAGAATACATGGTGGTATGTGTTTGGGGGGGATAAGGGTCATCTTTAAGGGCAAGGGACAATGTTCTATAAGTCAGATACTACTGGTGAATGCTTCTAAGATCCACATCTGTGACCAGTTCACTTCCACATGATAGGCCTAATCTTTATCACAATAAAGATCACCGATCTTCTACAACTTGTCTTTTTACCCTTCTTCTCATTTCAGTCTTCCAAAAGTACCTATGGGAATTGTTTTAGCACCAATGATGACCCCCACGTAGAGATGTGTACTACACATCTCTACTACACTACTTCTCTAAGAAAGTACTACTCTAGTACACTATTTCTCTAAGAAATAGTAGTACAGGGCCCTCCCTGGTGGCGCAGCAAGTTAAAGCACAGCATTAAGAAGCTAAAGCCACTTCAGCGTGAATTCGATCCCCGCCTGCCAAGGAGGTGACCACATGGGCAGCAGACCTCTCCTGACCCACCCGCTGCTCTCCTCAGCAGTGTACTTCGCTGATCTGCCTGTTCTTGCTCCCTGCTCTATCTCTGGTGAATCCTCTCACTGCCCCTGTACCTCTGGCCTGAACCCCAGTTCTGTATGAGTAAATAAATCTTAAAAAAAAAAAGAAATAGTAGAATTCTTGAGAAAAATCGGCATCATTTGAATGTTCGAAATCGTTAGCCTACACCTAAACCGTTTTTTGTTTCCCATATCTTAGAACCAGAACAGAACTCAGAGACCGTATGATAGAATTCCCTCACTTATATACAAAAAGACCAGTAGATAAAATGGCTCATCTGAGGAATACTATTATGGATAACTGAAGGAACTAACACTTAGACTTCCTATGATATTACTCTTTTAGGCTGAAAATACACATACTGAATTATTTACTTACGTTCTTTCTCAATATGGCTAAAAGAACATGTAACATGAGATCTATCAACTTAATAAAATTTTAAGTATAGTATTGTTTACTATGGGCACATTACTGTATAACAGAGCTCTAGAATGTCTTCATTTTGCATAACTAAGTTTTTTATTGTTCTACTGAAGTTACAATTTTAGTGATGGAAACTCATGAATTTGTAGATAACATCCCGTGTGTCTTACACGAAGTCACAGCAATGTGATTTTGCATTTACTTCAAGTTGCTTCATTTAAATTTAATGATAAGGAGTCCAGGTTGAATGATAATGATACACTTTCTCACACAGTTTTATACCAAAAAAATAAAGACCTCAATAAATTTTATTTAATATATTTTTTAAAATCCTGGTCAACAAAGACAGCACAAACAAAATTAAAATTCAGATTGCAGACTAAAAGATGGTATTTATAAAACAAGGGAGAACCTATGCAGAATAGATAATCTTCACATCCATATGAAAAAGACTAACAAAATAGAATAATGGGGGCCCTCCCTGGTGGCACAACAGGTTAAAATGTAGTACTGCTGACTGGCCAGTGGTGGCAGCAGTGCGAGTTTGATCCCTCCACCCCCAGCCCCAGAGATGACCTACATGGTGCAACAGATCTCTCCTGTCTCACCCGCTGCTCCCCTCAGCAGTGTACTTCATTAATCTGCCTGTTCTGCTCCCCACTCTGTCTTTGCTGAATCCTCTCACCACCCCTACACTTCTGGCCTATAACCCAGTTCTGTATGAACCAATAAATAAATCTTTAAAAAAAAAACAGAATAATGAGAACGTGATATGCATGGTCCATTCAGAGAAGAAGAAACCCACCTGGCCAATAAACACAGAGAAAGACATCAAACCCACTAATAAACAAAAAGATGCATGTTAAAACATACTCACAAAATTGGCAAAATGTTTTAAGTGTGACAATACTGATTGCTGGGGGTGTGGAGAAGAAGGAATCCTCCTATACTACTTGCAGGAAGTATGAAGAAGTTGTTAGGAACTGAATGTTTCTGTCCCCTCAAAGTTGACATTGAAATCCTTACCTCCAATGTATTTACTATTTGGAGGAGTGGCTTTGGCAAGATAATAAAGTCATTAAGGTAGAGCCTTCATGATTGGGATTGGATTAATATCCTTTATAAAAGAGCTCTCTATCCCTCCTTACACCATGTGAGGATACAAGCTTGCAGTTTGAAACCTGGAAGTGGGTCCTCACTAGAACTCAACCATGCTGGTACTCCGTCTGTAAACTGAGTCTACAGGAAGGGGAGGGAGGCAAAAAAGAGGGGAGTGAAGGAATAGGATGGGGAGGGGCATAATCGCTCATGGTGTTAGACTATGGGTGCCTTGGTGATGGGTGTGATTTGGTAAAATACAACTGAAGCAGTAGGGTCCTGTTATTTCTGAATCATATACAGTGTTGTAAAGCAATGTTATCTTACTAAAAAAAAAAAAGAACAAAAAGTCCTATTTTTAAAAATTAGAGAAAAATTAAAAACTAAAATGAACAGGCTGTATAACTACATAGATAAAACTGAGGAATCCTAAAGTCAAGTGAAAAAAACAAGTTGCTTACTGATATATACAGTATGACAAAATTTTATGAACACAAATAAGGAAAAACCCACACCAAATTCAGGGTGGTAGTTCTTCTGGGGAAGAACGAAGAAAACTTGATCAAGGACACAAAGTAACTTCAACTGGTCAATTTTGTATTGTTAAAGGATGGGAAATGAAGACAGAAAACACAACTGTAATTTTGTACAGTGGTTATAAACTGCATATACCATGTTTTCCCTTATATTTGAAGTTCTTCATAAGACTTTTAAGAAAGAACAGAGTGCATTTCCTTTACAACTATCAGTTCTCACATTCAAGAATTAGTTAGATGCAGTAGACATATTCAACTCTGAACCCTGTTATGTCAGCCTAAAGCTTATGCAGTCCACGCTAAGAGAGAAGATAAGAGTTGGGCTTAGGTAGTCTTTTTATTTTAAATGAAGTCATGCCAAGAGATAAGCTTATATCACTACACAACAAAAACTTTCACTACATGTTTCAAGTGCACACTAAGACCCCACCTGAAATCATTCATTTGCTGTGTCAAAGTGACAGCAACTACAGACACTGGCTCTGTGCTGAAGCCAATGTGATAAGTCACTATGGCCTTTTGTAAACTACACACCACTTTTTCTACTTTCAGGTGAACTTTGCTGTGCTTAAGTTAAATTCAGACATTAATTTGAAGGGTAAACAGTTTGAGGAAAACACAGGCAGAAGGCAGCCTGATACTTTGCAAATGGTCTATGACAATTCTTAAAAGTCAACAAGAAATAGTTCAAATACTGAAAGTTTTTAGGAGCCCAAGCTTAGTGAAGAAAATAAATTCTAGGAAGTCTGGAAGGGAAATAATTTCAACTAATTTAAACATTGACTTACATGGTCTTAAAAATGGTTTATTGATGGTCACTATCCAAATCACATAGACTAGAGGTTTCTGAGTATATGTTAATATCAGAAATATCCATGATTGCTCAGGTTTATGTAGATAAAACAGACTATGTGCTGAAGAGCACAACTCTTGACTGATAGGCTAATTAACCCAGCCCAAATACAGAAACTCTTTAAAAATATTTACGTTCATGCTAAATGCGAATGTGCAATCATCTCAATTATGATAAACAAAATAAACAATGGTCAAAATCATGGAAATGTTCTAATTAAACTTTTAAGTTTGAGAATTTGACTTTTAGGAGTTAGAAAAACAAAGAGCAAAACCATTTCACTTTAGAGCAGGGTTTCAAAACTTTTAAGTTTGAGAATTTGACTTTTAGGAGTTAGAAAAACAATCAAAGAACAAAACCAGTTCACTTTAGAGCAGGGTTTCATTCATATAGTGTATCCAGGCCAATAATCCACAGGATTTGAAAAGTCATAAAGTTCCTCCAAATTTAGGCAGAGACAGGCTACCCTTAAATGGGCTGATTTTGAAATGTGAACAGAGACACACATTCAAATACTTCAAAGCCTTGCAATGATACTGTCCCTCTCCCCTCTGATTGGAATGCTCTTCTCTACTCCTCTTTGCTAGGCTACAATTACTCATTCTTTAATCCTCAGCATGAATGTCTCTTCTATGGAAAGTTTTTCCATCTTTTCTACTCTTCATGTCAGGTTCAGCACTCTTATTAAGTGTTAAACCTTGCTTAACACTGTTGTATTCCTTACTAGACTATAAGTTCATGAACCAAGAATCATTGTAGACTAATTCTAGTTTTCCCTTAGCATATCACAGTACCTGGCACATAGTAGGAACTTAGTAAATACTTCCTGAATATATTATTGAGAGATTGGATAGATACAGACATAGTTAGTTATATTGATATGGTAATCAAATTCTACAAACCATTTTCAAAATTTATGTCAGATAACATGAGGGTGTGTGTTTGTATTTCTTTAAATTTGATGCAGTGTATTATGTACTCTATAAAAGAGAAGAACTTTCTAAGAACATAAATATCAGTATACCAAAATACTTCCTGAGAAGTCATAATTTATGTATTTATACTCAAACTGCTTCTATCATGTTTCATTTATTCTTACAAACTCCAAGCAAAATAGATAAGGACAGATAACATCATTATCATTTTTCTGAAGGGGAAATGGATTAAAAAGTGAAGTGAACTTGGCCAACTGCAAATGCTATCAACATATCCGAGTTGATGCTCCAGCACTAGAACGGTGTATCCTGGTAACATACCAATTATTATTGCAATCTTTCTAAAACAGGAAAAACAGGTATGAGCAAATATCTGAGGCAGAGAGCAAACCCATTAATTCACATGAACTAATCAGCTTTGCAGACTCTGCTAAAGGTCATTCAGCTTCTCAGTTCAAGACACTTATTTAGCTATCACATTCAAGGGGAAATTAGGGTGAGGTTAAAGTTTACTCTTCATTTTAAATTGATAAAATTTTGCACTAACATTATTCAAGCAGAAATCAGCAGGTTGATAAGTACATTTAACATGAATGACCAAGATTTTAGTCAGAAAGAACTAAATCTATTATTTTTGTGAAATGCAATAATTGGTAAGAAAAAAAAATGGAGTCTGATTTATCTGTGTAACATTATGCGGAAAATAACACTGAGATTAAAATATCTCTATTGATGTTGCTCCTTTTTGTGGCATTTGTGATTGAGTTTGACTACAAAGTATTTAAATAAGGGACTCTCCTCCATATTTGTTTTCCTTACAAAAAATCAATTACAATTTAGTAGGCTGTTTTCAAACCTAGAAAGCAATATACTGCTCCCACAGCAGTTCTGAGGGTCCAGCTACATCCTTTCCACGAGGAGCTCAAGAATCTCAGAGAAATGGCCAGTGTCCTGATGCTTGATTGATGGGATCAAAGACAACAGTACCTTCCTAGAGGGCAGAGATCATACATACTCTTTTTTTTAAATTAAAGATGTATTTATGCATACAGAACTGGGGTACAGGCAGGAGATGCAGGGGCGGTGAGAGGATTCACCAGAGACAGAATGGGGAGCAGAACAGGCAGATCGATGAAGTTCACTGCTGAGGGGAGCAGCAGGCAGGTCAGGAGAGGTCTGCCATGCCATGTGGGTCACCTCCATTGCGGGGATCAAACTCATGCTGAAGTGGCTTTAGTTTCTTTAGTGCTGTGCTTTAACCTGCTGCGCCACCAGGGAGGGCCATCATCATGCATACTTTTGTTTTGGACTCTATTAGCCCATCCTCACCAGCAAGTAATACTCAAACTCTGAAGAAAGACCTCAAAGTTGAAAGAAATCTCTAAGTTTACAAAATTGAGTGTAACAAACATCCAAAAAAGGTGGCTGATCCAGCCTTTTCTTTTAAGTCTTTCTCTATGACAGGTTTCCAACTACTCATCTGTACTCCAGGAAAATAACAAGTACCAAAGACAAAAGTTCTGTCTACTTCAGGAATTGACATAAGGATGTAAATATTAGAGCATGGTATTATGAAACATCATCATTGTTTTAATTAAATCCCTGATATATGCTAAGCCCTGCCCTGTACTGGCAGGTGCTTTGCAAGCACTAGCTCACCTAATTTCTCCCCATAAAATATCAGATAAATATTCCTGTTGTCCTTACTTTAAGAGAGGAATTTTAATATCATCTCTTTTAATTTCATTACCCAAGGCCTCACATCTAAGTAAATGGCAGACACAGAATTTAAATCAAGGTTCATCTGGTTCCAAAATAATTTTCTATGCCACCATGAAGCAACATGAAGTACTCTAAATATGGTATCATTTGGTATACACGTCTGTAAAAGAAATTTCAAGCTTTCATATGTTTAATGGCCAAAAGCATGATGTAGAACTTGGAGTAATAATTGCTAACATTTATTGAAGGCACAGTAATGCGAGGCACTGTTCAAAGAACATCAGAGGCACTTATTCATTTAGTACACACAGTAACCCTACTGAGGTATGGAAAATTTAATGTTATTAACAAAGATACAGGAGCTCTGGCATTGAAAGTTAAAATGACTTCTTCAACGTCCCACAGCTTGAAAGTAGAGAAGCTAGAATTCAAATCTAAGAAGTCTGGCTCTGAAATCTACATGCTTAACTACACCACGAGTATTAATAAGAGATTGGTTGAGATTAGAAATTATTACAAGGTTTGGAAAATCATGCATTTCAGAGCTGGAAAGAACCATAAAGATGATTTAGACTAACCTTGTCTTACCAATGAGAAAAGTGAGCCAGCAAAGTTCAGTGACTCGCCTAAGGTCACACAGTCTCCACATAGCTGGAGTTGGCATTCCTGACCAGATCTAATCCCAAATCAAATGTTCATTCCATTGTACCATTATTTTGCACTCCCAGATACACTCATATGGCAAAATGTAAGATGAATGCAGTTAAACTGCCTTTTTCTGGGCTTGCACATAAACTACCAAACATGGTTAGTGAAAATTCACAGAGCTGAGCTAATGGACTTCGCTTTGATTTAAAGTATTCATGATCACAAGCCTCAACTGAGCACTCATCTCTGCCCAGACAAGCTACTTCTGCATTAAAATTGCTTTCCTACTCTTCAAAGTGACTATGATGTATCATCTTCACCTCTCCTCAATCCTCCCACATCTTCCCCACTCCTCTCCTGTTTCCTGCCTTTAGCTGACAATCTCGCTTTATGCTTTAGGGAGTAAACAAGAACCATCAGAAAGAGCTCCGTTCTCTTCCCATAACCAAATCTGAAAAACGGACCTACATGTTAATCTATATTCTTTCTCTTCTGCCCCATTAAAATAAAACTGTGTCACTGAGTCCCATTCCCTCTCACCTATACTTTGTTCTTGCAAATAACCCTTTATTCCATATCACTGTTTTCTTTCTACTGGAAGTCAGCCTCAATTCTTACTCTCTCAACTCCTTGTATTTCCCAACCATGAGCAAACCCTGCCTTTTGATTTTAATTTCAAAATACAGCTTGAATCTCCATTTCTCTTTATCTTGCCTAACATCATCTTTGTCACCAGTTTCCCTCACTCAAATTTCTACAATCAATTAATAAATAGGCTGATGCTTCTTTTCCTGTTCCCCTTTAACTTATTCTCCACAGAACAGCCAAAGTAATAGTTTATATATGTATAAAATATATAATATATATTATATATACACACATATGCAATTCATATGACTCCTGTGCTAAACCCTCTCTATGGATTCCTAGGGATTTTAAAATAAAATCTAAACTTCTTGAGACTAGTAAATGCTGTATGATGTAGCCCTCTCTATTTCATGTCATATCCCCTTTCATTAATTTTATGACTTATTTTTATTTATTTATGCATACAAAAACTGGGATGTAGGCCAGAAACTCAGGGGGCGAGAGGATTCACCAGAGACAGAGGGGGGGAGCAGAACAGGCAGATCTACTGAAATACACTGCTGAGGGGAACAGGGGACAAGACAGGTCTGCTCTGCTATATGGGGTCACCTCCCTGGCTGGGGATAGGGATTCTAACCCAGGCCACTGTGGTGATGACACTGAGACTTAACCCCTACACCTCCAGGGAAGCCCTCCTATCCTCTTTCAGCCCACTATGCTGACCTTTCCTCTGTTCCTTTCTTGCTTCAGGGACCCATGTTTGATGTCCACAGGCTCTAAATGTGGCATCTGCCTTGTCATTCATCAGCTTTCATATGATTGCGTCTTTTTGGAGAAACCTACATTCCATGTGATTTAAGTAGGTCCTCTCTTTTTCTTATCCATAGCTGCCCTAGCGCTTACACTGTCAGTAAATACGACATGTATTTGTGCATATGTACGCATGTGTGTGTGTTTTTGTTTACTTGTCTGCCTCAAAGGTCAATGCTGGTTTATTCACTATTGTATTTATAATATCTAACAGAGTATCTAGCACCAATTTATCGATACATCTTTGATAGATTTTGAAATGAATTAATTCCTGGATCTGATTGACAGTATCTGGTACAATGGTCAAATGGGAGAAAAGATGATCATTGGTTTGTTCTCAAACCAAATAAAGGAAAAAGCCAATTGGTACCATTCAATTATAATATTAAAAATACTCCCCTGAATATCTTTTATGAAATAAAGATATTCTAAATGAGGTAAAAAGTCCTGACATCTTTAGGAAAAGAGTCTGCCTGTTTTCATGACCCTGAGCCCTATGCCAGGCTGAATCAGCAGATTCTGACCTCCTTTCATGATCATCTCTTTCTGAATTAAAAATAAATAAATAAGAGTACCTGCAAAGTTAACCCAAATGAAGGAGAGGACCTTGAGGATAATAACCGTTAAAGGCTCTCTTTGTCAAGTATTCCTCTTCTCACTACACATACTGGAACAGAAAATGGGAGTTACATTTTACTTGGTTATTTTTACCTCAAGTCATTTATTCCTCTGCTAAGTAGTTTATCGATTCTTCAACATCAATTTAAAGCTGGAATTTACAGCACCGCCATCATAAATCTTATAATGCTCAAAATAAATGTCTTGACTAAACAATACCATCTGAGTAGTTGAAGATGTAACTCGGGAACACAACTGGAGCTAAAGGTAGAAACTAAATATAGCTGCATACACACACTTGGGAGGTACCCTTTCTAAGAGCAAAAAATAAACAGGACAAAATCTATATCATACCAAAAATTCAGTAGTATGAGACCAATAAGAAAAAGTTACAATTCACTAGAGCCTACTACCTCCCACTAATGCTCTATTACAGTTATTTCGATGCAGGAAGTACAAGGTTGCCGAATGTTTTTGGTCCATGTTTCCTGTACTACTTTCACCTTCTACACATCTAGATCTACATTAAAAGTCTTGTCCTTGGCCCTCCCTTGTGGCGCAGCGGGTTAAAGCACAGCACTAAGAAGCTTAAGCCACTGCCGCATGAGTTCCATTCCAGCCTGCCCCGGAGAAGATCCACATGGTGTGGCAGACCTCTCCTGGCCCGCCCGCTACTCCCCTCAGCAGTGTACTTCATCGATCTGCCTGTTCTGCTCCCCACTCTGTCTCTGGTGAATCCTCTCACACTTCGCATCTCTGGCCTGTACCCCAGTTCTATATGAATAAATAAATAAATAGAAAAAAAAGTCTTGTCCATGATATTTTATTTCCTGGCTTCTAGAGCTGAGAGCCTCCTGGGTCTGCCCAGAAGCCTTACAGGCTTCGAATTCCAACTTTCATACTGTAGAAAGCACATCTGCATTCCATGCCATCCCTTCTAGCAAAATGTTGGTTACACTCAAATGTTTTGGGATTAGGAGTGAAGAAGTCCTTTAATTTTTAATTTTATCTTGGGGTTATATTTTTGTTCTTCCATATGTATGCATGGTCCACTTACTCTCCACAAAATGGCCTGTGCCAATGCCCCCTCTACTTCCTTCTCGTTTTCCTCCCTCCCTCTACCCTGCTACCCCTGGTAAGCATTAAATTCTTCCACTGAGTTCAAGAAGTATTCCTGCGTATTCTGCTTGCGTGTGGCTTTTATTAGTTATAGTCCACAGATGAGTAAAGCCATCTAAGATCCATCTTTCACTTTCTGACTTTTTTCACATAACATAATCATTTCAGTGTCTTCCATTTTGTGCCTCAAATCATTATTTCATCTTTTCGAACACCCATGTAGAACTCCATTGAGTATATCCTACACTTCCTTTATCCATTCATCCACTGAAGGGCATTTAGGTTGGTTCCACGAGTTGGCAATTGTGGACAGCACTGCTATGCAAACAGGCATCCATAAATATTTTCCTTTTTAAAAAAAAAATATGCATGCATACAGAACTGGGGTACAGGCCAGAGGTACGGGGGCAGTGAGAGGCTTCACCTGAGACAGAGTGGGGAGTAGAACAGGTAGATCGACAAAGTACACTGCTGAGGGAATCAGGGGGTGCATCAGGAGAGATCTGCTGCCTGCACCATGTAGGTCAACTCCAGGGTGGGGATCAAACTCATGCTGAAGTTGCTTTAGTTTCTTAGTGCTGTGTTTTAACCCACTGTGCCACCAGGGAGGGCCCTACTTTCCTTTTTTTAGTATAAATACCTAATAGAAGTGCTGCTGGATCAGTGGAATTTTCCACTTTCAGCAACAAATCTCTATACTTTTTTCCAGAGGCTACACCTACTTGCATTCCTGCCAACACTAAGTGAGGGTTCCTTTTTACCCATCCTCACTGACTTTTGTTTTTGTTGATTCCATGTTTTTGATATAGGCCATAGGGAAGAGGTGATATCTCCTTGCTGTTTTGATTTGCATTTCCTTTATAGCAAGTGATATTGAACACTTTTTCATATGTCTTGAATTACATATCTAAACATAACTCATTAACCGAATGGCCAGAGAAACATAAGAAAGACACAAATGTTTTAAAAGTCACCCCAAGTGTAAGCATGCCTGTAAAATGGTACATCCACACATTAAATTTCCTTTTTACGTAACCCAGAAGGAAAATAGGTGCGAAATTTCCTTGAGGCTTCACATCACACATTTGAAAAAATGACTCCACATGTCAATTTGTAGTGGTAACTTACGTGAGACTCTTAGGGGGTTCCCTAAAGTGCATCAGAATTTGGATATATCTGCAACTGTAACTCCTTTTGTCCAGTTCCTCTTGCTTTTGCTTCCTGCCATTGCCTTCTGTTCTGTAGGGTGCTATAGAAAGAGCCTTAACACACAGGTGGTCTTTCAAGAACATACGGGCTATTCATTCAAGAAATATTTATTGTGTGCCTTGTAGTGCCGGACACTGTTTTAGAAGTTGGCAAAGAAGCCCAAGCAGTGTTGTGCACAGGTTCAAATAAGTTTATGGAGAAAGGAGTAGAGAAGAATTTCTGATTTCTAAGTTGTACCTTTTTTTGTTTTATTGAGCAGGCAATGGAATAACAGCTGCTATAGGCTATTTGAAGCAGGTGAGATGTTAAATAATTTCTTTCTCAGTACGAACTGCATTTTTGGTTTCCCTCCTTTCTAAGGATATCCCAAGGACAGCATACCTTGGGATTCAGGTAAAAGGGATCTGAAAAAGGAGAGCAATTTTATGGTGAGTAACTGAGACACTCTCTATAGGGAGATCCCTAAACCATGCTTGCCTGAGTCCAGGTCTCCACTGTCACTTGCTTTACATGTTGGGATTAAGGTCCTTCTTCACCTTTTCCTCCCTATCATTCCAATGTAGCACACAGAGGCAGTTCATATACACAGTTATCTTTACACTAGTGGGAGAAAACCATAAAGTAAATTTCTAAGTGGATCATTCTTTCAACAAATAATGCATGCCTATTCTGAGCACAGGAGGGATCTTGACGCTAGGAATAAATCAGTGAATCAACAGATAATAAACCCTACTCTCTGGAGTTTGCATTTTCAATGAGAGTTGTTGAGAAAAGTTACAGTCAATTTTGCAATGACCACATAGTTTAACACTGGTTCCAGTGATTAAACAGCTCCTTCGTGTTCCTCCTTTCTTTAGCTTCTAATCTACTGACCCCAGACTTTGGCCCTATATCCTGTGCTGTTTCTGATGATTCTATACTCCCCTTGCTCTCCTAAATCTACCCTAATGCTCTTTCAGCTGCCTCTACTCCTCTCTCAGAGCCTCAACTTCCTCTAGCTGTGATTATCCCTAATGGTTGAGCTTCCTCCACAAGGGTCAACCATGAGAGAAAGCAATTTGACCCAAATCACCAGGTATTGCTGTGGGGAATCTCCAAGTAGCCTTTTCTTCACCTCCTGGCTGAGCCTCCAACTCCATTTACAAATTCCTTGTTTCCCTAACTCCTCCTTTTTGTTTACTTTGTTCCTCTTTTTCCTGACAAATATTTTCCAACAGTGTTGAGAAGAAAACAGTTGGGAATGTGAAAGAACAGAGTCTGATTCAAGTAATGTATCTGTTTTAAAAAATCTGAATTGTTGAAGATAACTTGAAAAAGGAACTGCTGGTGCCAGGTACATGTCTTCATGAGACTCTGACCTGTCGTTTCCTGCAGAATTTCTGCAAGTTGTTCTTTAAAATAACTGTGCTTTGTATTTCTGGGTTCTTACAGAGTTTTAACATTTTAAAACCTTAGGGTAAACAGGAAAATCTTTAAATGTGATTATAGTGGTGAAATAAAATTTATAATAAATTTCCCCATTTTTCCCACCTTCCAATTTTTCTATCCCATCAGAAACAGAAAACAAGTTGAAATTATTTCAGTCTAAAGGATAATTTTATGAAAAAGATAAATACCTAGGAACAGAGGCTTATAATGAAAGTGTCTCCTCCACCACAGAGGAACACTAATGTAATTCAATAAGGTTTATAAAACCATCCCTGCCACTCAAAATGTAGAAAAGACAATTTCCTGTTTGTGGAAATAGATGTGAGGTAAAACAGAACCAAATCAAGCTGCAGTTAACTTAGGAAAAAACAGATACACTAGACTCAGTTTAGCTAGAAGAATATTACTGCATTTTAAGACATTTGCACACCAGTTTAACAAAGTTAATATTTCTAAAAAATTTTTATCCTGGGGAGGAGGCTGGGGAACTGAATACATTAAAGAAAAAGCTACCTAGTTAAGTTACCTTCACTGAGAGTTTACTATGTGCAAGGTTCTTTGCAAAGTGCTTTGTATACATTTATCACTTAATGCTCATCACAATTTTAAGAGGTAGGTGTTCTTATCATGCTAGTTTCACAAACAAGACAACTGAGATTCAGACATTAAGTTTCAATGTATAAATTCACAAAAGTAATAAAGGGTAAAATTCAGATCCATACTTGCTCTTAATTGCCACTGATAAAATATATAACAGCTATAGCTATATATTATATGCATATCTAGTAACTTCTAAACAATTCAGGCATGAAGCAACATACATGGTAGAAAAGCACTTGATTCAGAGCCCTGAAACATGGGTCCTACTCTAGACTGATAGTAATTAGTTAACATGGCTTCAGTTGTGTTACTGAATGCTTATGGGACTGTTTCCCTATCTATAAAACAAGGATATCAAGTTTAAGGTTCTATAACATCTCATTTAGATCTATCATTCTACTCTACTGAAATGGTATGCCACATGAATTACCATGAATGTTTTGCCTTGGCGGATAACACATACTGAAAGGAACTGGAAGAACAAATTCTGCTGAAACTTTTACCCTTGACACAAAAAGAGGGAGATGATTTCACAAGGAGAAGCTTTTTGTGATAGCAAATGGAGCTGCCAACAGTCTTTGAACTCTCCTTCACCTTCACCCAAAGAGAATCTTCAGTTAATCTTCACTAAAAATGATAGTCCTCAAGAATTTTGGATCTCCAGGTCAAGACTAAGTTGGTAAGAACCACATGGAGAGAAAACCATTTTATAGGGTCACCGCTAAGTCAAGAATCATGGGGTTTCTGAAGAACGTGTTTATGTAAATCAAAGGCCTCACTTAGGAAAGTGAAAATGGTCTTAATGACATAAGTTGCATACATTGCTTCTGAAATATCATTGGTGCTAAAGTATAGTTGAACTGAGCGAAGGACTAGCTGTGAAACATAACTAGACCACACTTAGAGAACTTCCTTTTCCAGGAGCTAGAACATTTGGGAACTTTATAAAAACTTCACATAACACAGGGACTCCATCAGTGTAAGTGGATCCTGATTTCGATCTTTTGTACAGTACACAATAACAAAGAGATCAGTGAGTCTCCAGAAAGAATGGACACATTCAAAGACTCTCATTTGCTTTCTGTGGGGATTCTAGTTAGTCTGATGCGGCACTGATGAAGAAGCCTTAAGCTTTTGTACTTCTATTTCTACTGAGCAAGTTTTGATTAGTTTCTCTCTGAACCATTCCCTTCCCAGGTGACAACCTACTATCATTTTTGTCGCAGGACATAGTGACAAGTCACACTCTAACTGGCTTTCTGAGCATCACTGAGCAATGATAGTGTCTTCTCACTTCTACCATGCACAATGCTGGAATTCCTAAAGAGCTCATTTTTCTCCTTTCAGAAAGTAGCCAAAGAAAGATAAGAAAACTGAGGAGAGGGAGAAAAGGCTAGCTATTTTGCTACATCTATGGGTTATTTTCCTCATGGCATGGTACATTTGTATTTTTAAATTAAATGAAATCCTTTGTGCTCTAGATGAGAATGCTATATAAATCCCAGATGGCTTTTGTAATTGGCTAATATTTGAAATACAAAGGTGTCTGAATGAATAGATAAGTGACATTATCACAAGATTGGAAAGGGAAGAACCATATGGCAGGTTAATGCAAGAAATTATTAAGATAAAATGAGAGAACTGGAATTTGAAAGTGGGTACTAAATTCATGGGATTATAAACTATTGCAATTAAGAACTGAGAACCCAGGAGGCTAATCAGTTTTCATTAATGGGTTTCTTCTGACCTTGTCCAATGATTTCTAAAATTGTTCATGCAATGAGCCTTTAGAATGGCTTCTCTCCATTTGTTGGGCCAGTGCACTAACTTATTTAACCCGTGCCAGTAGTTCATATACAGAGTAACAGAAGTGAAGCCTGTCTAACGATGGGCTCCAAATAACCAACCGTGTCAACAAAAGGCCTAGAAAAGGCATAGTTGCCTGAGAACCTGTAGGTGTGTCAACTTATTTTAGAGCTGAAATGGGTCTTTTAGTTCATCTTGCTCATACCCTTGTTACTAGTAAAGGCATATCACGCACAGCATGCCTGACAGTAACAACCAGGTATTGCCTAAACACTTTCAGGGCTGGAAAAGTCCTTGCTTCCTCAGAACACTCACTGCACTGCCAGATAATTTGATTAGAAAGGTTTCCCCCAGTGCAAGGCTGAAATTTGTCTTCCTATCACTACCTGGGTTCATATGTGTTCTCCCTCACTTGTGTGATGTTAGGTACATGACTTATGCTGTGCTTCAGTTTCCGTATATGTAAAATGGAAATAATAATGGTGCAGACATCACAGGATTATTGTAGGGATTAAACATCTTAGTGTAAGTCAAGTGCCTGCACAGTTTCTGGAGAAAAGTGTGTGCTCCATAGTGTCAACTTTGTTTTAATTGTTAATACTACTGATACTTTTACAACTATAACTACTATCACAACCAAGGATATCCTCTGGAGTATCACCTATCAATCCTCATTCCTTTTTACCTTATTGTTCTTCAAATACTTGAAGACTCCAATATAAAATATGAGCTCTCAAGCTGTGCATCCTATGTCTGCTCCTTATTATCTCTCATGTTAAAACCAGATACCGCCGTGTACTTTATTGATCTGCCTGTTCTGGTCCCCACTCTGTCTCTGGTGAAGCCTCTCACCGCCCCTGAGCCTCTGGCCTGTACCCCAGTTCTGTATGCACAAATAAATAAATCTTAAAAAAAAAACAAAAACAGATATCGCCAAGAAAGATAATACCACCTGCATAAAACAATATGTGGATGAAAGGAGATAATATGGACAAGTGCCTGGTATACAGGTGGTAATTAAAATATGTCAGTTCCCTTCCCCACTCCAGGCCTAAACTGTCTCTTTTACAGACACCAAATGCCCAAATTTCTAACCATTGTGTATAAGACAGGGTTTTCTAGTCCCTGACCATCTTTGTTTTATTCTAGCTTGGCAAGTCTTTCTTAACATTTACCTGGAATGGGAAGCCATAGCCCAGAGGTGAGACCCAAGTCTACGCAGAGTAGAGTGGGCCTTCCATCTAAATTTTCTTTACTCTTGAGAAGATACAGCTCAGTTAAAAGCCAAGGCAGATTAGGTGTATTCTCTTATCACCATGATTCTTTTTGTTTATTGATTTACCTTTTTCCTGGCCCATGGGCCAGTGAGTGATCAATTCTATCAAACTTTCAAGCTACTTACTGAATCAGGACAGTTGTACCAGCTAGCTCTGGCAGCTCTTTCCTAGCTCGCTGCTTTCTTAGCAGGTTGCACACTGCAGCTATAATACAGCAAGTCTAATTCATACCACATATATTGAGGGGCATTACTGCCAAAGTGTCTCTTCCAATCCACTTTATGTGGTTGCTTTCCAAAGCAACTTATTGAATTAAGAAGATAATAATTTTAATCATGTGGGTTAGTATTGATTAAGCACTGCCAGGAATATAGCGAGGTAGTGCACATGCTTTGAAAGTCAAAAGCTGGAGTTAAATTTTCGAATTTTCTGGAGTCAGCAGAGAATACCAAATTCATTAAGAATTATGGAACTTGAGATTGAGCACTATATATGCACTAATTTAGTACATAATCATAGATAAATCATTCAACCTACCTAGATCATAGTTTCCTCATCTGTAAAATGAGAGGTTTGGACTAGATAAATTTCAATGTCTCTTCCAGATCCAATAACATATGGCTCAATTCTGCAGCTTCTGGGTAATTAAAGAATTCTATTTTTCCATACCATACTTACCTTTTAAATCAGTGATCACCAAGGAATAGTCTAGACAAAATGGGATTTTAAAACAGCTTTTGTTAATTTTAACAGAGAACAAAAAATAGTTGAGCATTTCTTCTCCTAACCCCTTGCTTATATAATTTTAAAGCAGTTAATTAAATTATGTTTTACAAGATTATGATTATATACCCAAGCTGAATGGAAGAGTTTAACATCTACAATTGAGGTACAAAAAAGAAACTGAATTAAGTAAGACCTTTTATAATGTATTAGCCACAGGAAATGGCTTGCAATATGATATTTGGTAGACACTATACTCCTCACAGCTCAACTCAGTGAAATGCTGTGAGAAAGTCCAAGGACATATATCACTAAGTATCTCATGTCAGCAACTGTATAATGAGCTAATTAGTAAAATTTTTATTAATTCAAATATTAAGTCACAATCAAAATGACTGTAAAGCAGACCTTATTGCATATGAAAGTATTGGTTTATAAGAGGCTTCCAATGTACAGACTAATCTTTTGGATACTCTTTTTACAGTTCTCTAAGAGTTTATTAAAAGTTCTCTAAGAGTTTATTAAAAGTTTTTGCCCTCTCTGGTGGCACAACGGGTTAAGATACAGCACTGCAAGTAAGCCGCAGCCACTTCAGTACAAGTTTGATCCCTGCCCCAGAGGTGACCCACATGGTGCAGCAGACCTCTCCTGACCCGCCTGCTACTCCCCTCAGCAGTGTACTTCAACAGTCAGCCTGTTCTGCTCCTCACTCTGCCTCTGGTGAAGCCTCTCACCGCCCTTGCACCTCTGGCTTGTACCCCAGTTCTGTATGAATAAATAAATAAATCTTAAAAAAAAAGTTTTACTATACTCATATGTAATCTATTGCTGTATTATCCATTTGAACAGATAAATTATCCAATAGAAAACTCTTAAGAGATAGTTTTATCAATAAAACTATCCCATTAAACACTGATAAAATTAGTATCTTTTCACTTTTAATTCAAGAGTATACATACTGGGTCAGGTACTACGAATTCTGGTATTTGGATTCTAACTGTGGCAGAAGAGAGTTTGATTGTTTCCCCCTATGAGCATGCTCCCCAATATTAAGAATGTTTTTTAAATCTCTCCCTCTCCCACTCCCTCTCCCTCTCCCTCTTCCTCTCTCTCTCTCTCTCTCTCTCTCACACACACACACACACATACACGCACGCACACACACACTGGTGGGGTAAGAGTGCTTCTATGTATTTTGTAGAGAATATTCTTTTATTCTATTTGACAATACCACCACAGTAAAAAGGCAGCAATTAAGAAAACTATGAAGAACCTCCTTTTTTTCATACATTTTGACATTCTTCAATTAGATTCATTCAATGGCTGACTGATCCACCTGAAATGGTGCCAGAGGGGGAACCCGGGCTCACCATAGCATCATTTACGCTGATATTTCTAAAGGTCAGGAGAAGTTAAGTCCAGGCGCACTTCCATTGTTAATCCACTCTAACACAACAATTGTTTCCAGGATGATGTTGTCTCCCAATAATCTCTGTGGTTAGTGAGGAAAAAAGAGCAGACTTTCCAAAGGCCTTCTCATTACTCTGCTTTCCCCAGGTGGGCTCCTTGCTGTTACCCTGAACTGTGACTAAGAGGCCACTGCACAGCAGATGGTAAGAAAAGAGGACCAAAGTTTAAATTAACAACCATCACCACCAACATTAAGCCTTCCTTTGAAGCAACAAGAACTGTGAAATCTGAGTCAACATTTCTGCTGAAGGTCAACAAAGCAGACCTTAGGGGAGACAAGGCTTACTGCCTTTCTTAGCATAAATACACCAGGAAAGAATACATCAAGCAGAAGATAATAGTGCATCCCTAATTCAGTAATTGTCATAGTACTCCTTCCTTCTCCTCAATTAAACAGTTAACAGGGAGCTGGGATTTACACAAAGAAATTTGTTCCTCCTCCCCTCTTTCCCAGTTTGATTTATGCATAGCCCCTGGAGACACAAATTAATGTCTTCATAGACCAAAAGCCCCAGCTGTTTTGGAAAACCTATGACAAAGCTTAACCAAGGTTAACGCTTGCAAACATAAAGCCCCTGTAATTACTAAGCTGGGTATTACAAAGCTGGCTCCTCAATCAAGGGTCTAAAGCCAGCCTTGTTGCCTCTTTCATCCCCAGCCAGCCTGGCCTGAATCTACCTACAGTGCTAATTTAGCACAGCCTAAGGCATTGTGGATTCTCTGTAGATAGACACCTAAAGTAGAGCTGAGGAACAGCTACAGAATTGCAGGACTCTAAAACCACAATTCATCATTTATTAATATCAGACAAGCACTGGAAATCTGTGAAACTCCATTGTTTATGAAATTTCTTTGTTCTTTTTGGAATGGTCAAAAAATCAAAAAAAATAACATGACAAGTTTAAGAAAGTACTAAAAAATATTCAACAACCTCAATTTGGTCTCAAAAGAACAAAAACGAGGCCCCCACCCCCAACCCATTCTCTCGGAGACATGTGGCCAGCCCTGCTGTTCCCACTTCCTCTCTTAATCACAGCATTCCGGAGGCTGTCTGCAGCATTTTGCTGAAACAACCCTTGCAAAGGTCACTGACACTCTGTTGCTAAGGCCAATGACCACTTTTCAGTCCTTATCTCCTTGTCTCTGCAGCTCTTAACTCTACAGACCACTCCTACTTTCTTTCTTTTCTTTTCTTTTTTTTTTTTTAAGATTTATTTATTTGTTCATACAGAGCTGGGGTACAGGCCAGAGGTTCAGGGGCGGCGAGAGGCTTCACCAGAGACAGAGTGGGGAGCAGAACAGGCAGATGGACAAAGTACACTGCTGACGGGAGCAGCGGGCGGGTCAGGAGAGGTCTGCTGTGCCATGTGGTCACCTCCAGGGCAGGCAAGGATCGAACTCATGCTGAAGTGGCTTTAGCTTCTTAGTGCTGTGCTTTAACCTGCTGCGCCACCAGGGAGGGCCCTGCTTTATTCATTTCTTAAATACCAAAGTTTTGTTTTTATGAATTCTTTCTTCTTACCCCATAACTAGCATTTCTTAATCTAGGAAACACGTGGGCACATGAATGTGCTTTATGGGGGGTCTATGAACCTCTTAAAATTGCACACAGAATTATATATGTAAACTTTATAAGGAAAGGGTCCAGTGCCAGATTCCTAAGGCCAAACAAGGTCCAAAGGCAACTAATCCTCAGGCTGGCTCTGGGTGACGCCATGACTTAAAATCATAACTAAGTATGCTGATAACACTGATATCTATAATCCACTTCAGGCTGTTGTCAGTGTGGTACCTCAAACTTGTGTTCACTTGACAATTCTACCCTTTCTCCAGTGTCAACAAATGACACACAGTCTACCTAGCTGCTTAGTGCCAAAGTCTGGGAGTCATCAGTCTTCCCTCTTCCCCATTCTCCACATCCAGTGACCATGTCCTATACACTACCCTTACCTCAAATGTGAATCTCCATCTCAACCACCATTACCTCTGTCCAGGTGGATTACTGATTATTTCTTCAGTCTCATCCACGCTCTGACCACCCCCTTAGCAAATCCCTTAAATAATCCATTTCCTCAACCACTAACTACTCTATACTCCAGCTATTACGAACTATCTACAGTTTTTGCCCAGGGAATTGTATATATTTTAACATCAGCCCAGAACACTGTGCCCCATCCTGGCTTGGATAACCTCTGCCAAGAAGCTATCCCTAGCCACTTGAAACTAGATTGGGGCAACGCCTACATGCTCTGATAGCACCCCACATAGACTATGGAAACGATAGCACCCCACATAGACTATGGAAACACAGCATCTAATGATGTGATTGTCTATTTCTCTGCTTTACTATTTACCATTGCAATAGAGGCATGATGTACGTATGATCCTTGAGGCCAGGGATCATATGGTACCCTTAATGTCTGGCACAGTGTCTGGCATATCAGAGTTGGTCAATACACTTATGTTGATGAACTAAATTATGTTGATTAACTTAATTAATTGAGGACTTTGACACTGTACTCTTAATCCCCACAACTTTCTCCTTCAGGTTGTTGTAGGAAACAAAACAGTGGATTCCAGAGAATTCAGCTGATTTAGGCATTAACAGCCCAGGCCTAGCTTCTTTCATTTGTATAATCAAGGATCTTTATTCTGTGGTCCCTTATGGTTTAGAAATTCTCTAGTTTGCTGCTTCCTTAGCTTACTTAATTTTCATGCCCAAACCCCACTTCAGGCCCTCCATCTCCTTTCCTATATGCACCACCACCATCCCAACAGCAGTGTGATGATCTACTTTAACATTAGTCCAAGGGTGTGTGTGTGTGTGTGTGTGTGTGTGTGTGTGTGTGTGTGTGTGTGTGTGTGTGTGTAAAAGAGGGAGAGAGTGGAAGAAAGGGCATGAGGGCAGGATAGGGGAAGGGAAAGGAGATATTGAAGCAATCCCTGGACCCCATTCCCTTCCTCTTTCTATCCTTCTTGAGGAATGGTTGCTCAGATGTTCACAATGTTATATCATGATATGGTGACAAAATTCCTAAATTTGTCTAAGAACACTCAAAGCAAGATGGGGGAAGTAAAGAAAAGAGAGATCAAATGACATAAGTTATCTTGAAAAGGCATAATTCTGGTAACTTGACACAATTTGATGGAATAAAACTCACAGGAGGTTTACAAAAAGGGGAGGGGGCATCTCCTTTGAAATGAGCTACAACTTGTACTTCTCTGATCAAGAAAAGTGGAGGAACTTCTAACAATATTTAGAAGCTTTTGAAGTTACTGAAAAACTATGGAAACATGTGACAAAAAACAACAACAAACCACCCCCCAAGCAGCACTAAGAATATAGTAATGAAAGGAACAATTCTCGCCTGGTCCCTGGGGCAGGAACCAGATGGCCTCAAAGACCAATTATCATCTCTTAATTTCTGTGATGGATAAGGAAGGATATGCTTCCATTTAGTTCTCATAAACAGTGACCCCTTTTCTCCTCTGTGGACAAAGTTGATGTGCTACCACTTCTGCTTCCAGATATTAAACTTGTATTTAATGATATGTGTGCTTGGTAATGTATGCACCCCAAAACTTACACGGACAAAATGGCCATGCATTCATCTATTTGTCTCTCAGTAGCTGCACACTACTGCAGCAGAGAAGTGGGGAACTCAGGTGCACAGCAGGTAGGTGATATATTTCTCCATAAACGAGTCTACATATCATACCAAGAGTAGGAGCAAAGAAAGCCTCAGATGCATTTTGCCCCATAAAGAGGCAAATGAAGTTAAGGGGTAGCGTATTAAGGAGGGAAATGAAAAACAAAAAAGAAATTATTTGTGTATACCCTTTTAAAAACAAATCAAAAGAAACATTATCCTTGCCAACATTGGAGCTGGGATAAACTTTTTCAGTGCAAAGAAGAAAGAAGAGTGTCCACTTTCTATAATAAACAAAGCCAAGAGCATTTTAATGCTGTTAGGAGAGATGCCATTTTACTTCAGAAGTGGTTATACTTCAGTAGTAGGTAGCGTTAGTATGTCACATAAAAGGTTAAGAAATAAAATAAGAATATTGAGAGTAGTTATTATATATAATCTATATAGACCCCTAGCAATGTGTACAATGTCTGCTAGTCTTGTATAAAGTGAAACTTGGATAAATACCAGGAGACATATGTTTATAGGGCTCCTCCAGAAATACCCACTCTATCTCACATACCAATAGATAAATATTTGATGCATTTATAAATGACAATGAGGCAGAGATCAAGGCATAGGGAAGTACACCTTGATCACCAAACTTTAATGCAGTGGGTACAAGTCACAAGAACCCCTGCAGGATCAGACTGAGACAACAGGGCCGAATAGGGAGGGCATTTCTTGGGGAACTCTCAGTGGTGATACAGAGGATAGGGGTGTCCTATTTTATGAAAAAAAAAAAAAAAAAACATTATTCCTATATCTGACCTACAGATCAGAGAGGTGGATATTTGTATTACAGAAGCAGTTCACACAGCAGTCTTCAGAAAGCCAAGCTCACATTACACATTAAGTGTTTTTCTACAAATACAGAATTTACATATTCAGTTTCTGAAACCCATTTTAAAAATAAACTCAGGTATCTTTGTACCAGTAAGCTTCCTGTGGACTTGCTTTTGATTTTCCTTTTGCAAATTTGAATACTGACATACTGAGTCTCCTTAAAGTTTAGAATGCCTATTTTGGAGGTACAGGAGGACAGATAGAAGAAGGAAATCCATACTTCAAAACCAGAAGACTAAAACTGTAAGTCACTGTCCCCATTAAGTTTTGAAATAAGTGAATGAGAAAATATGCTCGAGGCATTTGAAAGACTAAATTTAGGAGAATGTAATAAATGAGAGGCACAAAGGTCCTCAGAAACCTCAGAAAAAAAGTGACACTGTATTGTCTATATTTGGAAAGAAGTGTGTTATCACATTTGGGTTAAAGATGAATCTCTGTAGAGAGCTCAGGGTGTGAGCTAAGTACTGAAGTCTAGTTCAATGAAGGGTAAAACATTTGTCGCTATATATAAGTACTAGTCTGACATACTTAGGATCTATGAATAAATAAATATAAATAAGACTGCTCTGAGGAACCTCTGAGCCTGTCCTTGGTTGTCTATTAATATACAATCATAATTTCTGTTTGTGTGTGCAGCTGATGCCTCCTATCTGAATATGGAGTCTTTAAAAATGTTTTAAGTTTAAAGATATATGTTTTTTTTTTACTGTGTAGAAGGCTTAGGTATTAATCCTATTTGTAATGAATGTTTCTGTGAATCCAATTATAAAAACTAGTCAAGTTGATAAATTAGCAGAGTGGTATCTATTAGATGATCTCAAAGAAAGACAGACTGGAAGACAGAGGACCCACAGAAAAATCCAGACTGAAACCTAGACAACTGTCTATTGTTATGTTTAATGTGGAAACACATCTTGAAAGAATTATCTATTTACCTCGGAAGGATAAAAACTGGAATTAGTACTAGAACACATTTAAACAACTTGTGAAATTAATACCTTTCCTCTGTGATGAAGGTTCACAGACAATGTATGTTAGTTGACTATGATAAATGCAAACTATTGTCTTACATTATATAATGTTGAAGAATTCCATTGTGCTAAAGATAAATGTTGCTTAAGTAAATCTTAGTTCCAGCATGATGTTAGGATAGAAAAACAGCCTTCAGTCTGGTAAATCACCCACTTTCCTAATGTAGAGTTTCATACCCTCAAATCATCTAATAATCTTTGTTCAAAATCTTCTAAAAATAGCCTGGTCAACTTCTCTCTGGACATGATAAAACGGGTCTAGATTTCTCCAAACCTCTAGTCATTAAAAATTATAACTGCACAATAATCACAATTACATATAGTTATAAGATCTTATGAAAATAAAAACCTTAGTCCTATTTACAATATATAAGAAACCTGAAAATATTGCATTATGAATTCTAAGTATGCAACATCAAAATCTACATCACAATATATAGACTGCCCCATGAAAATCCATTCTTTTAGGATAAAAGACTTGGATAAGATTTGAAACCATGAAGTGCATAAAAGAAAATATAAGCACAATGCTGTACAACAGTGGCTTTGTGGTGTCTTTACAGACTACACTCCATTGGCAAGGAAAACAGACATCAAAATAAACAAATGGGACTACATCCATTCAAAAACTACTGCACAGTGAAAGAGACAATCACTAAAGTGATCCCTACGAATGGGAGAGAATATTTGCATATCCCATATATAACAAGGGGCTAATATCAAAGACCTACAAAGAACTTCTACAACTCAACAAAAAGAAACAAAGAGCCCAATCCAAAAAATGGAGAGAACTAATTAGCTACTTCTCCAAAGAAGATAAAGAGTGACCAACAGACACATGGAAAATTACCCCTCTTCACTTATCATCAGGGAAATATGAATCAAATCCAGAATGAGATATCACCTTATACCTGTGAGAATGGCTCTTATCAAAAAACCCAAACAAACAAAAATCCATAAATGAGTGCTGATGAGGGTGTGGATTAAAAGGAACCCTTGTACATTATTGGTGGAATGTAGACTGGAAGTCCAGCCCTTATGGAAAACAGTTTTCAAAAGTAAAAATAGAGGTATCATGTGATCCAGAAATTCCACTCTGATGCATCTAACCAAAGAATGCAAAAAAACTTTTAATTTGAAAGGGTATGTGCACTCTTATGTACATATCAGCACTCCTTACTATAATCAAGCTGTAGAAAATAGTGATGTGTTCACCTATCAGAGGAATACTACTCAGTCATAAAAGAAAATGAACTCTTGTCACTTGTGACAAAATGGATGGGACTGGAGGGTATCTTGCTAAGTTAAATAAGTCAAAAGTTGAAAGAAAAATACTAGATGATTTCACTCATATGTGGAATATAGAGGAATGAAACAAAGTTGCTAAGTTAAATAAGTCAAAAGTTGAAAGAAAAATACTAGATGATTTCACTCATATGTGGAATATAGAGGAATGAAACAAAGGAACAGAGAAAACTAAACCACAACAAGCCCTGACTGTAGAATTGAGGCCATCAGAGGGAGAGGTGGATGTAGGGAATAAAGGGGGAAGAGGACCCAAAAGACTATGTTGGAAGATTATGGCTTTCTTGGTGGTGGGTATGATGTGGTGACATCTATCTGAAGAAACATCACACTATACCTCTGTGTTAGATACAGTGTTACAAGCCTATGTTAGCTCAATAAAAAAATCATACAATGAAAAAGAATTTTAAAAATAAAATAAATCCGGGCCCTCCCTGGTGGCGCAGCGGGTTAAAGCACTGCACTGAGAAACTAAAGCCACCTCCGCATGAGTTCGATTCCCGCCTGCCTCGGAGGTGACCTCATGGCACGGCAGACCTCTCCTGACCCGCCCGCTGCTCCCCTCAGCAGTGTACTTCGTCGATCTGCCTGTTCTGTTCCCCACTCTGTCTCTGGTGAATCCTCTCACCCTCCACATTTCTGGCCTGTACCCCAGTTTTATATGAATAAATAAATAAATCTTTAAAAAAATAATAATAATAAAATAAAATAAATCCATCCATTTGAAAACGATGGCAAAGGCTAGCTATACTTCTCACTCATTATAACAAAATCATCCCTAAATTAATACTGAAGGTAGTCTAAAGTTAATAGTGAATACTCAGCATGAACTTTTAAAGTGAAGGTTCTATTTTTTTGACCAAATGGAGACTGAAGCTCTATCTTTGAATTTTAAACTTTTATTATAATGTTTTTAAGAGGTGTCATAATGCTAATTAGACAACCACATCTATAAGAAAGACTAAACCAGACCAAAAAAAAAAAATATATATATATATATATATAACTCAGTTCTGTCTAGTGATAAAATCAACTCACTGGCTACTATTGTTCTGGCAACAGCAGTGGCAGCAGTGACTGGGGCAGCAGACCCTCTCTGAAACAGCCTTACATCTGTGTTACAGAGGGCACATTCGGGTGAAACCATTCTTAGAGGATTTGTCTGCAAGAGGTGAAAAACTGCAACACTAAGTAATTTTCCCTGGAGCAAAACTCAAAACCCTCATCAGTGATATGGGTAATCTGGACTGGAAAAAATACCAACTGAAAACCAGGCAACAGGGGAAGTAAAGGATGGGGAAGCAAAACAAGCAACACTAAGGAAGCCAACAGAGCAAGAGCCAGAAGAACCAACAGCCCTAGAAATTTCCCTGTGGAATGGAGGTTAAAGCTGGGGAGTGAGGAAAAAAAGAGGGGAGTGGCGGTCTGAGTTGCCTCGGTGGTGGGTGTGGTGTGGTGTGGTGACATGTGTCTGAGGAGGTGTGATCCTGTGCCTCTGAACCTCATACAGTGCTATAAATCAATGTTACCTCAATAAAAACAAAACAATCATTGAGCTACAGATATGCCAGGATAAGGGTACAGTTAAATGATAATACAAAGGTAGTTGTTTTAAAACAAAACAAAAGATCCAACTGAACCCTCAAAATCATTTTAGTATGACTTATGTTTTATAGCCACTTACTTATTTTCTTAAGCTTGACAACAGACAACTGTTGAGTGTTGCATAATTAAACCTGTCTATTTAAAGCATTTAAGTGGTGGCTATGGTTAGATTTGCCTATAGATGTCCTAGTTTCCACATCCAGCCCCGACCAAGGACTGTAGTCAGAGAGTAAGAGTGAGAAAGCTGTTTGAAGGAATGGTGATGGGAGGACGATGAGACAGCATAAAAGGATTAGAGTGCATTTATCAGTCACGATGAAACAATTAGTGCTGAATAACTACCACCAGTACAGCCACCACTATTAAGCACTAACTGTTCGACAGTCACGTGGCCAAGTGCAGAGACATGGCATTCCGGAGATAATGTGTTGTCAGACTCGATTTTAACACTCCTTTCAGTTATGTCATCTAGGCATCAAACGTTGTGTCAATCATGCAACAGATGTGAACTGTTAACAACAGAATGTCATAGAAAAAAAAAAGATAAGTGATAAAATTGAGTTAGGTTTTAGTTCTCAGAGTATTAGTAACTGTATCCATGACCTGGAACAAGTCACCTAACCTTCCTTAGGCTTATCTAAAAGATATACAAGACAGACGTGTCAAACCTATCAATGTTTTCAGGTTTGTGGGGATTTTTGTAAGCAGCAAGCCCTTCTTCAAATAAAATTTGAAAAATGTCCTACAAATAAAAAAGTTCAAAGTAGAAATACCATGTCTGAAGTACAATGAGGACTAAGATAACCCCTAGTCCCTGTTCCCTAGAAGCAGTCAAAAGTTATTTACACAAATACCTATTTAAAATATATGGGTTGACTCTGAAACTTTTCTTTACCTACAAGCTTCAAAAGTCTTTGTTCAATCTAGTCTAGCAAGTATTTGTTGTATGTCCTGAATAATAGAAAGCACAACATGGAGTTTCAGTCGTGGAGGAGCTTACCATCCTGTCAGAACAAGTAAGCATAATAAATAAAATGAACATGTATTCCAAAGGAGAGAGTTTTAAGGAAGAGAACATCTTCAAAGAACCACTGGAATAAAATATCTACTTCTGCATCTTTTTCATGGCAGAATCATCAATGTGTGGGGTAGCAGGTGCTCAATAATTACTGAGTAAGTGGATGGATGGATGGATGCATGGATGGATGGATGGATGAATGGATGGATGGATGGATAGGTGGATGGAGTGGGCAGAGGATAATAATCTTACTGCCATCTTGAGTCATCCAAACAATAAAGGCAAACCCTGCCCAATTGTTTGAAATATAATTCTATGGGAGCCAATCACCAAACTAAATTTTGCTTTGGCAGGAAATCCTTTTCTCCACAAACTTATTTACATGGAGGTTATTCATATGCAGCGAGTAAAGACCTCTCCAAAGTAAGTAAATCAAGTTAGGAATAAGGGTCATTTTTTCTCTCTCCTCCTTCTTATCTCCATTAGTAGTAGGAAAAAGACAGGGAGGTCAAGCAGGAGGCAGCTGTTTCTCTTTTTCCTCCCCAGCATAAATTCTATCCCAGAAGATATGCTTTGTCTTTTTGGATTCAAAGTCAGCCAGCAGGCACTTAAGTAAAATTAAGACAAGTGCACCAATGGCAGAGAATTTGATGGAAAGCTTGTTTGGAGACAGCTCATTTGAGTAAAAGCTTTGCCTATTCAAGGAACAATATAATTTCTGAAGGAAGTCTTTCTGGAAAGGGCCAGGTGGCTCTAGTTTTATAGCTGGAATGATATTAGTTATCCAGGACAAGTGTTATACATAACTAATGTTATCAAACCTCAATTGTATTTCCCTAGAAGGTGATTACATTTGAAAGGACATGAAGGTGAATTTAAATTCCATTTTTGTTTTAGCATATCCCTAATATTTTATTGTAGTATACTATATACTCTTCTTCCTATCCTGAGTATGCCTTATGAATTGATTTTTTTTTTTTATGAATGTCTTGGGATGGTTTAACTGGTTTTCTTTTTTTCAATGTATGGTGCTTAGAGAAACATCAAACTAATAGATGAAGTGAGAAATGTCTCATCTCTTTTTTGTTTTTCTCCAAGGTGCAATGATATCTTAGGAAAAGATTGCATTTCTTCCTCTGCTGTGATGAGTGGAGAGGCTCCAGCCTCTGTAGGGTTCCATTGGTAGTTGCAACAAAAGTGATATTAAGGGGAGAAATATGACAGGCTCTGACTACACAGAATATGTGACATCACCACTCTCTTCTGTTCATTTAAACTACTCTCCGGTAAAAACTGGACTCAATTCAAGGTGTTGAGTTTTATTTGGAAGACGTGTATTTGGCATGTACCCAGTTACTCCAGGGGCCACATGAGTTTTAATGCACCCAAGGCAGCTGGCCAAACTGTCACTTGCTTCTGCCATCTAAGCAAAATGTGGAACTCTCTCTGGTCAGAAGTCTTTGACTTCTGAATATGCCGTTTCCCATCAGAGGGCTACAGATGCCACATTCAGAAAGACTTTGCTCCACTGCTAAGCTATTTTCATAGATCAAGAGAAGTGGATTAGATGAAAGAAGAAAAGAAAACACAGAGAAGTTATTTTCTTCCCCTCACACATTTTGAACTAAATTTGTTTTGTGTATGTCTAATCTGGAGTTACTATTTAGTATCACACACATTACTTAGACTTCTTTAGACTAAGTGCCCAGAATTTTCTCTTCACTCCTCTCTCTTCCAACCAAATCCCTCATAAATTATTTATTCATTTAATCAGTTACATATTTATTTACAGCCTACTATATGGCAGAGACTTTTCTAAGCACTGCAGACATACAACAGTGAATAAAACAGAGCCCCTGTCCTTGTAAAAGTTATATATTGTTGGGGGAGAAAGGCAGGGATATCAAGTATCAGATAGTGATAAGTGGTATGAAAAAAATGAGGTGAGTGGACAGGGTATGGTCAGGAAATGCCATTTTGAAGAAGTGACATTCAAACATAGTCTTGAATGAAGTGAGGACTCATCCTAGTTTTTCTTATCTTCATTTCAAAAGAAATCTAGGAGGTCATTAAAATTACTATGCTCATAGTTGAGGCAAGCACAGAGTTCAAAATTTGGAAAATGCCACTAGGATATTCAAAGAAGTCAAAATGGAGCTGAAGGTTAGTCACCTGGCCTTTAACATTTAGCTCAACTAAATGATGCAAGGAATGAAAGAAGGCTCAGAAAGAACATGATAGAAACACATAATATAGCATTTTAATGACTGATATGAACATTATGAGTGAAAGCTGAAGGATGATACACACTTTGCATGTGTTAAATTAAAATGAGAAAATGTATGCCTGAATCTCTGGTTCTAGGACATGTTAAAGTAGACATATTTCTATTTTTTCCACAAAGCAGGGCTGAAAACCTAGGCATTATATACACAACAAACAGAAGACTCTGAAAGGTGGAGAAAAGAAGGCAAACAGGCTAGAGAATTCAGGACCAAAGAAATGACAGTGTGCTGAGTTCCCTGGGTATACTTTTACTTTATATATCCCACACTAGGTATTAGAGAAGACAGCAATCCAGATACCCCAATGCACTTAGTAAAACAGTCTCAAAAGTCTGCTGTCTCTAACCCAAAGACAAGAAAGGGTCTTGTAAGAGGCAATTCTGAAAACTTTTAAATAATAAGCGCTAGATTCCAGCCACACTATAGAAAAAACTGGGCTATCGCCCTCATGCCATGAGTAAAGGCTAAGTATAGAACATAGATTTCCACCTTCTCCAGACTCTGGTGAGGCCACCCAGGCTTCCTAGGCTTGTGTATCAGAGAAGGCCAAGTAGGTCTTTCATCCCAGCCAGCAATATTAGTGGAGGCCATGCAATAAGCAGGAATCAGGTGCCACTCCTTCCAATCACCAAAGTGGTGTGAGCAAAGGCCTTTCGGGAGCTTAAACTGCACCTACCAGAAGCTAGGGGCCGTTCCTCCACATCTATCAAGGGTAAATGGATGCTCAGTGGACAACCTGGACTTCTATATACATGTGGCAGCAATGAAGTGGTGACCAATTCCCCTGACAGCAAGATGTCAGTGTAAACCTACTAAAACGAAAGGTTTAACTAAGATCCAGAGTCTTCTGAGGCAAAAACATGGTGGTTATCAAAGGGGAAAGGTTAGCAGGTGGAAGGAATTGGTGGTGTGTGTGTGGGGGGGGGGGAGTTCACCACAATATAATAGTAGTGAATGCTACTAGAACTTTGGTAGATGGTATAGTTCTGTACATACTACACATATTCAGATGTGAAGTTGTACTGCCCAAGCATATATGCCATTACAAACCAATGGTAAATCAAAAATATTATTTAAAAAATTTTATGTCAAAATATAATATGAAAATGCCAAGGATTCAATTAAAAAGAAGCTTGTCATATTATGAATCCAGAAAAATCTCAACTTAAATGAACAGAAACCAAGACCAAGATGATGTAAATGTTGAAGTTATGTGAAAAGCATTTGAAATCGGTCATCATAAAAATGCTTGAACAAGTAATTATGAACATACTGAAATGGAAAATGTCTATGCATAGAATAGAAAAGCCAAATGGAAATTTTAGAACTGAAATATACAATAACCAAAATTAAAAAAAAAAAAACAACTCACTGGATGGGTTCAGCAGTACAATGGAGATGACAAGGGAAAGAATCAATGACTTGAAAATAGAATGATAGAAATTACTTTCTACAAACAATAAAGAGAAAACAGAATGAAAAAAAATGAACAAATCTTCAAGGACCTGTTGGACAATAACAAAAATTCTAACATTTATATGATTGAATTCCCAGAAGAGGAGAGGGAGAAGCTAGCAGGGTATTCAAAGAAATGATGAATGAAAATTTGACCAAAGACTGATAAAGATACAGGGTCAAAACCACCAATAGGACAAACAAACAAAAGTCCATACCAACACACATCATAAGCACCCTAGTGAAAATTAAAGAGAAAATATTGAAACCAGTGAGAAAAAAATAATACCTTTACTTATAAATGAAAAAAAAAAAAAAAGAAATGACAGCAGATATATAAGTAGAATTATAGAAGAAAAACAGAACCTGCCCAAGTGGGGTATAGTCTAAGGATTTCAGGGCTGTTTGCTGTTTTTAAATCAATCAAAATAATCTACCACGTTAATAAACTAAGCATTAAAAGTCATATAATCATATTGCTTGATGCAAAAAAAATTGAAAATTCAACAACAATTCATTATAGAGTCTCAGGGAATAGGAGAAGAGATGGAATTTTCTCAAGTTGGTAAAGAATATTTACAAAAACCTATAGCTAACATCTTACTTAAAGGTGAAGAACTTAATACTTTGCTGCTATTACTGGGAACAAAGCAAAGATGTATACATCTTTCACTACTCTTATTTGATATAGTACTGAAAGTTTTAACTAGTCTAATAAAATGAGAAAAGGAAATATAAGACATATACATTTTAATGGAAGAAATAAAGTTGTCACATCATGCAGATGACATAATGGTCCATGTAGAAAATCTCTTAGAACTAATCTGGAATTGAGCAAAGTCAGATGATATAGTACCAACATACAAAAATCAGTTATATTTCTATCTACTAGCAATGGACTGGTGAACACCAAAATTAATAATATAATGCCAATCACAACTGTTCAAAAAAAGGACATGCTTAAGTATAAATTCAACAAATTGTCTATCTGACAGACACTGAAAACTATAAAACATGATGAAAGAAATCAAAGAGATTCATTAATGAAGACACCTACTGTGCTCATAGATTGGAAGATTCAATATAGTAAAGATATCATTCTCTCTCAAAATGACATAGATGCAATATCTGTCAAAACCTCAGCAAGATTTTTCTCCAGCTATAGACAAATTTATCTTAAAATCTATATGGATAGGCAAAGTAACTAGAATAGCAATAAATAAACAAATAAAATAAAACAACTTTTAAAACTAAGAATAACATGAGGAATTGGAATATCCAATTTTCAAAGTTATATAGCTATAGTAATCAATAAATGGTCTAGAGAAGTTAGATATTCATAGGCAAAAAATGTGAACCTTGACAAAGCTTACACAGTAAGCAAAAACTAATCCAATTTGTCTCATAGAGTTTAAGGGCAAAATGCAAAACTAAAATGTTTAGAAGAAAACATATGGGAAAATCTTGGGGGTCCAGGCTTGGTGAAGAACTTTTTGACATAAGAACAAGAGCAAAATCCATAAAAGAAAAATATCAAAAAATACATTTCATCATAATTTTAAACCTTTGCTCTTTTAAATACCATTAAGTGAATTTTAAAAACAGACTACCAATTGGCAAGAAAAAAAAAATCCACACAATTGCAAAACACATAGCTGACAAAAGATTCATATACACAAAATATGAAAATACAAACAATCTAATTCAGAAAAGATCAAAGGATATGAAGAGACATCTCACCCAAGAGGGTATAGGAGGGGCAAATAAAAAATATTCCATATCACATAGCCCTTAGGGAAATGTGAATTAAGTTCCCAATGAAATCACACCTATCAAAATAGTTTTAAAAAAAAAAAACAGTGACACCACCAAACACTGCTAAGAATGCAGAGAAACTGGATTTCTCATATTGCTGGTGATAAGATAGAATGGCACAGCCACTCTAGTTCATCCCTCATCACAGTGTTCCACACAGAATCACTATTGATCACGGACTTGTGAATGGGGTAACGAGCCCATGGCAATGGGGATTACTAGTCCTACCATGTTTCCAATCATCCTAAGCCGCGGGCATGCTACAACGGTGGAATGGCTTCTTTCTAAACATTATTTTTTATTGGGGTAACACTGATTTGCAACACTATATATGATGTAGAGTATAGGGTCACACCTTCTGAGGGGTTTGTTGCCATACTTCACCTACCACCAATGCACCACAGTCCTCCACCATAGTCCATTGGCCCCCATACATATTTAGCTCCCCACCCCCACTTTTGTCCTCTATAGCTTCAATTCTTCAGGTTTGTTTTGAATGGGCTTTTGAAGCTTGAGCTATACAGTACCAGCTAGGTGGCAATGTCTTCCAGGGCACTGCCTTCCAGAACACTGTATAAGCTCTAAATCAATGACCAGCACACGGTGTTATTTCTCTAATAATCAGGATTTATGGATCCAAAATAATTACTCGAGATGAGAGTGGGAGTGGTTTGGTTCACTTTTATCCTTGGTAATCCGCTAGTAAATTAGCAAATTTGTTCTCTGTCTCCATGGCCTTAGGCTCTACTGGCAATCATGATGAAGTATATACAGATAGTGAATTATAATGCTTTACACCTGAAATATATACTACCATAATCCAAGTTTAACTCCAATATTTTTTTAAATTTGATATTAGGGAGATATCTGATAATGTGCCAAATATTGGATTGGCTGGATGACAGGCAGGCCTCATCAAGAACATTTTTGTATTTCCACCTGTGAACTGAAGGTCACTAGTAGGGAAAAAATTAGCTTTACCATTTTAGCTTATAATAAATGAGTATTAAATATCTTTTAAAGGTCCTGGAAGACAATGCTTTCCTTCTTTCTCCCCAGAGCTACAAACTCATCTTCCCAAAAGAGTGTACTTTACATAACAAAGGTATGAGGTAAATGCGGTAGCATGAGAAATGCAACTTATGAGGGCTGGTTGTATTATACAAATTCAGATGTATATTGATTAGATTGGGGAAGATAATACCCCAGTGATAGCAAACCATGACATTGTTATTCAGCATGCTCCTGCTGTGTCTTGAGATGGAAATCTGTCCTTCTGTCCCATAGTTGTCTGCTAGTTTTAAAATTGAAGAATTTGAAACAATTCAAGGTTGGAGAGAAAAAAATATAAACCTGTATTCTGAAACTGACAAAGCAAAGATAAAAAGTAACCCTCCATTCATTCATTCATTCATTCATTCATTCATTCACTCATTCATTCATCCATTCAGTGCCTAATATGTGTCAGGTCCTGTGTGTGTTGCCAAACATACAGAAATGGAGAAAATAACACATTCCTCCAATAAATGACAGCCTAAATGGGAGAAATAGATACAGATTATAAAATAAGATGGTCAATAAAAAATATGGACAAGGCAGGCATCAGGACAGAGGAAAGACCAGGGAAGGCTTTCCTAAGGAGACAGTACCTGAACTGAGTCTTGGAGGATGAGCATGAGTTAGCTAGGTGATGAGAAATGTAGGGAGGGCATTTCAGGCACGATGGACTACATAAGCAAAGGCAGAGGCATGAAGGAGAGACGCAGGAGAGTGTGCTTAAACTACAAATAGATTAAGTGTTTTACGCAAAGGAGTGACAGGATCCAATTTGTGTTTTAAATAGAAAAGTCTGGCAGTGTGGGGGATGAATCAGAGCGAATAAGAAGGGAGGCAAGAAGACCAATTAAAGAGACTGCTGAGGTTTAGACAAGTAATGATGTGGAGCTAAACTAGGGAGGGCAATGGCATTAGAGGACAGAATAGATTATGGTCAATGGTCAATTTAGTTCATTTGGCTTTCAAGATGTACGCTTTCTTGATTTTCTTCCCACTATTCACTGGCCATCCTTGGTAGTTTCCTTTGCTGGTTCCTTCTCTTCTCCTTAACATTTAAACAGTGGATTGATTGATCCAGAACTCAGTCCTTGCATCTCTCCTCTCTCTTTACTCCTTTGGCTTGAAATACTGTGTACTGAACACCCCCAAGTGTATAGCTCTTGGCCAGACCTTCCTACTGCACTCCAGACTCATGTACCTAACTATTTGCTTGACATTTCCACTTAGATGTCTAATAAACATCTCAAACTAATATGTCCAAAGCTGAACTCCTCCATGTCAACCTTAATTCACCTTCCTTAGGCCAAAAAAACTTGAGTACATCTTTGAGATCTCCCCTGTATACACCAAACCCAACCTATCAGCATATCCCATTTGTGTACCCTAATAATTTATGCTGAATCTGTCCATTTGTCACCATCTAACACTCTCTCTTGTTTAGAATATTGCAATTTCCCATCTGGTTGTCTGCTTCCACCCGTCCCATATCCCTATAATCCGTTCTCAAGACAGTGGCTAGCACAATCCTTTTAAAAGCCAGATCACATCACTCTTGTGCTCAAAAATCCTCCAAATTTTCTCATTTTATTCAGTCCTTATAATGGTCTCCAGGCTCTATAAGATCATTCTCTCTCCAAATTATACCTTCCTGAATTAATCCCCAATCATCCCCCTTACTTCCTCTGCTCTAGTAACACTCACTCTTTGGACACCTGTTCCTTGAACAATCCAGACACTCTCTTGTGAGGTCTTCATGCTGTGCCTTTCCTTTAACTGTCCTCCCAGAGAGCCACTCTCTTTCAAGTCACTTGAATATGAAGATATCCTAAACATCCTATTTAAAATTGCAACCTGTGGGCCCTCCCTGGTGGCGCAGCGGGTTAAAGCACAGCACTGAGAAGCTAAAGCCACTTCCGCATGAGTTCAATTCCCGCCTGCCCCGGAGGTGATCCACATGGCGTGGCAGACCTCTCCTGACCCGCCCACTGCTCCCCTCAGCAGTGTACTTCGTCGATCTGCCTGTTCTGCTCCCCTCTCTGTCCCGGGTGAATCCTCTCACCCTCCGCATCTCTGGCCTATACCCCAGTTCTGTACAAATAAATAAATAAATCTAAAAAATTGCAACCTGCACCACACGAATGTTCTCAGCTTCCCTAATTTTGCTCTATTTCTTACACACGCACACACATACATACACACATATCTATGTATATGTGTGTGAGTGTGGACTATCACCATATAGTTACGCATATACCACTTAGGACTACGTATATGTGTATGTTTCTGTGACAGCTGCCTATCTCTTCTTTCTAGAATCTAATCAATAAAGCAGAGGTATTTTGTACTCAGATGTTTTTCCAGCACCTAGAACTGCACCTGGCACATAGTAAGTGCTCAATAAATATGTGATGAATAAACGAAAGAGTGACACAGAACCTCCAGGGAATGTAAAATTGGTAGTAACTACCTCATACCAAGGGGTATAAGGTGAACTGATCATAGCTTCCTTTATTCTAGTAGATTATTGAGGTACAAAGGCAGTTTGAGTCTGAAAAGCAATAATCTACATTTCCTAATAGGAAACTGAACTATTACAAGGTACACAGGACTAACCCACTCCCATAACCGAAAGTCCAGATGTCTCAAATTCATGTGTGTACACGCACACATTTGGCACTGAGTCTAATAAAGTTTAGGTTAAATTTAAGTTTAGAGATAATCTAAGCATCTTAATTATGCATGTTCTCCTTTTTAAAAACAACCAAAACTTACACCTCAAATGCCTCACATAACATGGGAGTAAAATAGGATGTTAAAGCTACACGGGACTTTTAAGAATCATCTAATCTGAGCTCTTCCTGCCTCACTTTATCTTTTCCTTTCAGAGAGCAAAGATGTCTGTCCTTCCGATAGAAATGACAACTTCAGAAATGTAACCTTTTTGAAATACACAGACACACTCATTTCAAATTATTATACATATTTTCTCCTTCCCTAGTTTCAAATGGGCATCTGATTTCGTTATGATTAATAAAGCACTTTCCTCTCTTACCTTATTCCTTTCTTTGTCTCTATAGACAAGAACAGGGCTATAAGCTTTTATTTGGAGTAAATGGAATATGGTAAATGAATACATATAATTTCTGGATTTATATAGAACAACTCAGACCTCACGAAATTAATTTAGTTAAAAATTGAATTTAAAGATCTGCAGCAAGACAGTATTGTTCTGTTTCCTGCTAAATTACCATTTTATCATCAAAATGTATATTTTTATAATTTCAGTTATTAAACTAAAAATGTAGTGGAAGTTAAAGAAAAGGTAAGAGGAAGAGATTGATAGTTCTGATTTTTATGAAAAGGAAATCCATAGTATCTGTTTTTAGAATTCAATTTTGTACTGGCTTAGTCTACTTTTTCTCTCTGCCTTCAAATATGCACTAAAACAACACATTGGGGCTGTATCCCAATGATATAGTTTGTATCTCATTTCATATTAACTTATTTTAATTGAATAACAGTACTGAAATAAAAACGGAACTATTGCTAATGCTAAACATTTTCTACTGTCCTTCCGGGTGGTTTGTAATTATAGGAATCACATGAAGATAAATCTCGCCTGTTGATATTGGCCTTTTTCCCCCGTTTTGGTTTTTCAGTTTCTTCTCGGTATGTGTTTCAGTAAGCACAATGTATCTTTTAAAGTCATACACACACATGCATATAAGTAATATATCATTTATTACACATGTATTTAAGTGTCAGGGATTTTTCTAAATCCCTTTATAGAAGAAAATAAAAATTTTCATATTTTATTGCTTCTCAGTCTTTTGGCTAACAGCAAGTGTACATACACATTTTCTTATTTCAGGAGACAGGATGTGCAGTTTCATTGCTAGAGGTTGACTTTAGTGTTTATTTTGTCCTCTTTCTACAAATTTAGTTGTGTGTAAAATACATGCCAAGAAATTAGAAAGGAGCTCCTAAAATGGTCACCAATGATTTCTGCCTCCTGGTCTTCTTAAAACTTTGTGTAATCTTGAATTTCAACTGGATGTATTGACTTTCTTTTAGAATTTTTTTTAAAGATTTATTTATTTACTCATATAGAACTGGGGTACAGGCCAGAGATGAGGAGGGTGAGAGGATTCACCAGAGATAGAGCGGGGAGCAGAACAGGCAGATCGACGAAGTACACTGCTGAGGGGAGCAGCGGGTAGGTCAGGAGAGGTCTGCCGAGCCATATGGATCTCCTCCAGGGCAGGCGGGGATCGAACTCATGTGGAAGTGGCTTATGCTTCTCAGTGCTGTGCTTTAACCCACTGCGCCACCAGGGATGGCCCTCTTTTAGAAATTTTAATACGGCTGAAGTGAAGGGATTGTGCTAGGTTATAAAGTGATTCTGACTTTTGTCTTGGGCATACTTTCTCACTCTCTTAGCTCCTTCCCACTGGGCTGCTATGTCCTTGGGCAGACTTGTGAAAAGGCCTGAGGGACTGAGGTTTGCTAACATGTGAGCTTGAAAGCAGATCTCCCTCCATGGAGTCTGGCCTTCAGATGCAATCCTCACCTCAGTCAACAGTTTAAAGGCAGCCTCATGAGACATTACACTGGAGGCAACCAGCTGAACTATAGTTTGATTCCTGATCAACAGGAACTGAGAGACAATTTTTGCTGTTTAATATCCTAAGTTTTGAGTTAATTTGTTACACAGCTGCTTATAACTAAAAATACAAAGTGCCAAATTCAAGACACAGCCATTACCATAAAACTATAAGGAAGTCTATAAATATCAAATAACTTGTTTCCTCTGGTAAATTCACCTATTTTCCCCCAATATCCATTATGGAAACTCATACCCAAAGTGAGGTAAACAACCAGTAAGTGGACATAGTCTTTTGAACCCAACTGATGCAATGAAAATTTGTGAGCCAATACCAAAATAAATTTATTGTCTCTGAGCATGTTTCTCATTATTTCCCTTTACTGTGCTTATATTTGTAATGTTTGCAAAACTTTAAGCAGCAGTAGGTAGGTATGTTAGGGTATTTATTCACCTCCTACTATGTGCCATGTACAATTCTAGGCACTTAAGAAAAATCATCGAGGAAAACATACAATACAAAGCTCTCTGCTTTCATAGAACTTAAATTATATATTAAGTCCTTCACTCTGTGGAATCTGACATGGCTGATTTCTATCTCCTTTTGGAAACTGTCTTCCTTTGGCTTCTGTAATCTGATATTCTGTTCTCTTAATCTTCAATTATTTCTTCAGTCTTCTTCATTGACAACTCCTATCAAAATCTATTAGTTTTAGATCATAAGGCTCATTAGTTGCTGGGCTCCTGATTTATATAATTTGTTCCTGAGAAAACTCATTCATATACTCAAACTCATCTCTTGAATGTAGCCTGTCAATTTTATACTTTTCTTCCAACTTCCCATTGAGTGACTCTCTATACATACAAAGTTGTTAGGATAGTCCCACACTTTCAACAAACAGATAATAACCTGTTGATAGTTATCGTAACCTACTTAAAATGGGTCTTCCCATATTCTTTTATATTCCAATGACAGCACTATTCTCTGTCATTCAGTATCAAAATTAACCCCCTCTTTCTAATCTATCAAGTCCTGTTCATTTTGCCTTTACAATATGTTTCCATTATTTACTTTCCTTATCAATGACTAGGTCCTTATTTCATGCATGGATCATCATAATGTTGTCCTAACTCATTTCTAGTCTTTCTGTTTCCTATCTCTCCATCCACATTAATTTTTGTGAAATGTCACTTTCATCATGTCATCATCCTGAATCCCAAATCTTTAATAGCTTCCCATTGTCATAAAATCTAACTTCTTCATTCCAACAGTTCTAGCTCCCTGTATCATGGCTCTAGCCTACTTATTCAAGAAATGTCTTGCCATTCATCCATACAAACTATTTACTCCAGTCAGTCAGGATGGTGTCTTCACCTAGAAAGTATTATGCTTATCTTGGCCTCTAGAACTTTATTTGTAGTGGACATCAAGCTTGGAATGAGTCTTTTCCACTTTTTTATTGTACACCATCTTATCTATGCTCATCTTATCTATTTCTCTTTCAAGCAAATCTATTACCACTTTAGTCCATTCTCTTCTTTTTCTTATTTAGTGCCTACAGTCCATGTCAATGGCTTTGGTACTTAGTCATATTTTTCCACATTACGTGTTTTCATTTTCTTGGTTTCTTTTGGAAAAGTCTAGGCTCTGTAACAATATGACTAGTTTAATCAATTATTCCTCCACCACCTCTTCCCACTAGTCCACAATAGCAATTCCAAAACATTTGGGAAATGACACCCTTCTATACTTTAAAAAAATACCGATGATCTCAATGTGTCCTTGACTTTTATATGCTACAGCTATCAATAATTACCATAATAGAAACTGTAATTATGACATTTTAAAGTATTGATTTATTTACTCATTTAACTATAACAACAATCAATCTAATACATATTGACATAAATAACATGTTTATGAAAATTAACTATATTTTCCAAAACAAAATAAAAACACTGAGACTAACACATTGTTTTAGAACTTTGCAAATGTTTTTATAGAGAAGCATTTAATAGCAGACAGCTGAATTCTTATGTCTGTTTCTACATTCAATCTGTTGTGATGTGTTCTTTGGTTAAAATATACGAAGAAAATCTGGTCTCATGTAAATATATAATTAGAAAATGAAGGAGTATTTGAATAGTCTTTTCAGATAATTATGGGTATTCTTTGATACTACACCAGAATTTGACAGTGGTAGTTTCTTTAAGTATAATGAAGATTCCAAATCCATATTAACAAACTTTTTGGACATCTTTAATGAAAACCCACTGATTAGTCTTCTACTATAAATGAATCATTCACCAAAGTATGATTTTATAATAACAAGCACTGATCATATAACAAATATTGTTTCACAGAGCGAGGCAGGTCTTTCAAGTGGTGATACATTTCATTATACAGTATTTTTAAAGTTATCCTTGTTAACAGTACTGCCAATTTCATCAGAAAATGCTGTATTGGAAAGCTCTGGCACTCATGGTGGTGGATACAAAAGTTCCTAAATACTAATTTTCATTTGAAAGCTCAAATTTTATCATTGACAATAAATACTATCAGGTTATTTCCCTTAAAGTGATGGACCTATTTTATTTTTGAGAAAATGGTTGCCAAATGCCTAAATATAAATAACCATAGTTCTTCAGCTGTTTTTTCAAGTAAATTTGGAGTTCTATGGAAAAAGCTGCTAGTTCAATTTGTAGCTCAATCATGCAAGTGCTTCAGCTTGCAACTACGCTATCACACCCTGGTATACATCAAAAGTGATTTATGCATACTCCCCATTTTGATAGAAATTATTTAAAAGATAAGTCCTCATCAAATTATGCATATTAAATATGTGGAGTTCTTTGTGTATCAATTAAACCTTAATAAAGATATTTTTAAAAGATGTGTACACAGGGATCAAGATTGAATTAATAATATTTACTGATTTATCAAGGATATTATTAAATGAAAGTATTCCTTTTGCACTGTGACTATATGGCAGTAAGGAATATAATTATAATTAGTACAGCTTTGTGCCACTCCCTTGATTGGCACCAGCACTTTTACTCAACACTGCTACTGCATGATCAGTGGCCATGTTAACATGGGGAAAAAAGCAAATAAAACACCTCAGAACTATTGTGAAAATAGTTTTGACCTCTCAGAATCCCTGAAAGACTTGGCTATACTAGAGGTCAATGGATCATCCTCTGGGAACCCTTAAGCATGGTTCTATACGAAGTCTACCTTTGAACCTTTTTGCCAATAGCTCAAGTCACTTCCTAGGCTTCTTGTTGAACTCAGTTCTCTTACCATCAAAATATACACTATGAGTACTCTCATCCACCTACATGGTTTCAGAAACTATCTGTAAACTAGTAATTTCTCCAGATCTATATCTCTAATATAGACTTAACCTCTGATCAACAGATCTATAGCTATGATTAATATCCTGTAGATATCTCCAACTTAACTAAACTCAAAACATACTTCATCTTTTTTTTTTTTTCTCAGAGGCTTCATATTCTGAATTCCTGATCTAGGCTTTCAGTGTATTTTTTCATCCAGTCACTCCATTTAGAAATCTAGGGGTCATCCTTAACTTCTCTCCCTCCACCACCCATAAAGTACCAGTGAAGTAACAACATCAATTTATGATACTGTGATAACAATATTATAATGCCATAGGGAGTGGTAAGGAGGCCTAAGTCAAACTGGAGAATGCATGTTCCATGTGAAAGTATTCAAATCCAAGTACTGTGTGGGCCAAACAAACCATATTTGTTAGTTGCCAGTCTGTGAAACCTCGTAATTCTGAAATCTGTACCTGCATGTTGATTTTCACTGTCATTCTTCTAATTTAGATTTAAACCATAGTAATAGCTTTATAACTGATCCTTCTGTCTCCAGTTTCTGTAATACTTTCCTCTCCATATCCAATCCTGATTAATCTTTCATAAAGCAAACAGAATGATCTAAAATGCAAATCTGGTCACTTATTTGAAACCTCAGCTTAAAACACCTATAAGAAAAAAAAATGCATTCCTTAATAAAGTGTAAATCTATACCTTACTCTTCTACTTATTACTTCAACTTAATTTTTCACCACTTTCATATCAAACACAAACTCCAGCCCCATCAATGTCATGATATGACTAAAACTTTTTAATCACCCACATGATTTCAAAATTTTTATGCATTAACAGAAGAATAAGACAAAGATGTTCTTGCTCCCTCCCCCATGATGACTATCAAATTCCCATGACACAGAGCCCATTACAGATGATTTAAGCAAAAGTCATGAGTTATTTACATGGTATATCCCAGTCAGGAGGCTTAAACCCACTTCATAATCTCTCAATAAGGCAATGTCTGTTTGGATAATTGGAACAGTCAAAATCAATAAGAAAAGTTTTAAAACAGTCATGACAAGACATTCTGAAATGAGGAAGAGACTATAAGTCACTGATTACTATGATTTTTACAGAGAAAGTTATATAGTCTTCCCTAAATTAGGCATTAAGGTATAAAAGCCCCATATTCTCTAACACATTTGGAGTTTGAACACATGTAATCTAGCATCTTCTACCAGGGAGGAACTTAATGAACATTTTGTGAGAACATCTGTTTGTTATTTATCTTTGTCTCATTTTACACATCAGCAAATCCCTTTTTACCAGCAGGACAGAATAAAAATCACCATTTCATTACACAGTGTTCATAATTTTTAAACTTCAACTGGGGAAAAGAGAAGCAATCATCAGCCCTGTATTCTACCTGATGTTGCAGGGAACAAGTATAAGGTGAGGAAGTGCAAGGGGCAATGATCAAATATATAAATCCTTTTAACACATACACTGCCAATGGCTACTGTGTTTTATACCCAGGAAAATTAAAAGCCGCTTTGTCTTTCTAGAAGGGCATTCTTACTTGGCCCCCTTGAGTCTATGTCAAAAAAGAAAAAGACAACACTGTCTAAATAAATGTTAATTTGATATATGTATATACTGTAAAATTATAATCACAATAAGATTAATTAATATTTAGAATCTGGAAAATGAGAGACATAAGAAATTTTTGTCGATACTCCTATTTACATGAAGCTAGCAAATGGCATTTCTAAGTGCTCTCAGTATTCATTATGAGAAGGATCCTATAGCAAGATCTTAGCCATCAGGAATGGCCAAATGCCACGAGGTAAGGAAAGTGCAAAGAAAGCAGAAAATGCTGCCAGCTATGTAGTGACTAAAGCCTTGGTAGAAGCATCCCCATGTCTACTTATCAATGCTGTATTTTGTAAGGCAGATAACAGTGTAGAATATGATTGCTTTGAGTGGAAGAGTTATCGCTTCTGTCTTTTTTGTTTTATTTTTAGTTGTTTATTTTTTCTGAGGTAAATTGGTTTCCATTGTGCCTTATATTTTGGAAGTATAGGAGCCCCCCTTCAGGTGTCATTACCGTAGTGGTCACAACTCCAAAGCACCCTTAGTCCCCCACCACAGTCAAACAGTAGTTACAGCTGATGTTTCCCTAGATCCAAATAGGCTGTGGAGAACAATAAACTGAGGAATAAGAAAGGCACTTGCCTTCAAGAACTTACATTCGTTTACTCATAACCCTCATTTCTAGTACTTATACATCACTAGTCTTACATGAGGAGAACAGATTTAGCACATATAAGCTTGCCAAGGAATAGGAGGAGAAGGAAATCCCAGGAAACACTAACTTGGGTGGTAGAGACAGTAAAGATGGTTGTGGCTGAGAAAAAGGGAGAAGCCAGTGGAGACTGGAAGAAGAGGGTGAAGCTTTCTGTGATGTGTAGATTTTGAGTTTGGAAAGTTGAATAGGATTAAGAAAGGTGAAGGAGGACAAAGTAAGCATCAAATTAATCTATATCATTCACCTTCATTCTATCCCAGTACGTAAGTTCTTTAACACAGAAGTGTTCTGAATGTTCCCCACCCCCCAGAACACCCACCAACTAACAGGTAAAGGCAGTGATAAGAAGGTACACACACCTCCCATGTGCCTTCTTCTATAAGCCACTGAGCAACAGAAACCTCAACAACAATTCAGAATTGATCTGAGTATCTGATTAAAGTAATGGGTGCTAAAATATGATTGAGTTTTCACCTTCTCTGGAGACATGTATTTCTTAAAAGAGATCATCAACCAACACTGCATCTCTAATTAATACAAATAAGTGGAAAAGGTATTTTGAAACTGGGAAAGGCCTTCCCAGTGCCTTTTTCCCCCCTGTGTCCTTTTTCCCCCCTGTGTCCTTTGCAGACAGTGGTGTTCCCTCACCCACAAAATCTGCTAGAATTTAAGATGTGCAGGATCACTGTAAAGGGATCTTTGCCTGATTCGGCTCCTGGAATATAGCAACTTGCAATATTGGAAACCATCTAAGAAGTTATTCTAAATATCTAGTTTCTTCAGCACTAGTTTTTTTTTTTCTGCTTTATTTCAAACGACAAAAAGCTTTAAAAAAATTGAGATAACATTGGTTTACAACCCTGTACAAGATTCAGAGGCACCCACACTCCTTCATGGTCCACAGTCTCTCCCCACTGTGTCTTCCCTCAATTCTACAGTCAGATTCTAGGGTTTGTTAATGGCTTCCTTTTGTCTGACCCTGTGCTTTGTTTCTTTATACCCACATAGGAGTGACAGCATCTAATATTGTTTTTTTTCTCCTCTAGACTTATTTAACTTAGGATTATCCCCTCCCATTTTTATTAAGATATAAGGAGTTTTTTTTATGTTGACAAAACATAAAAATTTCATGAATGTCACTTTTTATTTACTTCAGTGTTTCTCAACCAGACTGGTATTATATCCACTGAAGATCATATCAGAATCACAAACAATTTTTATTCAAACTATGTATCCCCAACTTTTAATATTCTGATATCTGTCCAAGTTGGTCTAGTTCCTCTATACTTGATTTCAGCATCAATATTGACTTAACACTTACCAGTTATTACCGAACTTCATTCCTAACCTACCTTGTATGGTAGGTCATCGTATTAACCAGGGTAATGAAGAAAGGAGAGAGCAGAATAGAAGAAAGGCAGAGGGAGTTTTTTAAAAAAAAAAAAAAAACAGAGGAAATAGGCCCTCCCTGGTGGCGCAGCGGGGTAAAGCACAGCACTGAGAATCTAAAACCGCTTCCGCATGGGTTCAATCCCCGCCTGCCCCGGAGGTGACCACATGGTGTGGCAGACCTCTCCTGACCCGCCCGCTGCTCCCCTCAGCAGTGTATTTCGTCGATCTGCCTGTCCTGCTAACCACTCTGTCTCTGGTGAATCCTCTGACCCTCCGCATCTCTGGCCTGTACCCGAGTTCTATATGAATAAATAAATCTTTAAAAAAAAAAAAAACAACAGAGGAAATAACATCAGCTTTCTAGCTGACGAAGCTGTAAAATCCTGCTGAATTCTCTTCATGCTAAAGCACTGGCTTCTATTCTCCACACTCTAAGTGCCTGTCATGACCTACAGTGCAAACACATAACCTGGCAATTTTGGCAGCATCTGAGTCATGGGGTGTGAGGGAATTAGAAAGGCTCTAGAGAAAAACTGACTCCTTAGTAGTAAAAGGTGGGAAGAAAGGACAAAGGCCAATAGGCAGCGTCTCAAGGTTGGCAGCACAGGCAGTCACAGCAGTGTGGGGAGCAGTGCAAACCATAACAAGCATGTGAAGCTGCAGCTTCACAACCAAGAAGCAATGCAGAAGCTAGTATCAAGCAAGGGAATGAAGTAAAAGAAGAAAAGCAGAGAAATAAAAAAAAACAAAAGTATAAATAACCCTCTTCAGGTGGGATGTCCAGGTTCATGTATGACTCTGAAATCTCAATAAGCTCAGCTAAAAGGATGAAATGCCACAAAGTTTACTTGCAACACATTTCCATTATCAAAAGTCATCTTTGCTAAGGTTTGAAAGCAATACCAAAATAGAAGGGAGAAAACCATACACACATGCTTGCACACATATACCCTGATGCACACATCTGTGCACAAGGATTAAAAGAGAATCACATACAGACTCACATACCTGTCCACCCACACCCTGCCCCACCCACACATCAGTATGGGAATAAATGAAAAGAAGCTGCTATCTCTGCCCTTAGCCAGTTTTCTCTTCAACTGTGTTAATCACTGAACAGATCACTTCATTCTTCTTGCTCATATCATATATTTACACCCTGGGAAATCTGGCTACTCCACAAACAAAAATATAGGTGTAAAGGTTTTGGTTCTGAAGTGGTAGTACTGGCAATAAAGAATATATGGAAATTGTGTATGGAGTCACTCCTCATGGAATCCATTCTAAGTGAGGATCGTGCCTTTTCTAAACAAGTTACTATATGAATTCAAGGCAATCTCTACAAAATACAAGCTGGTTTTCTCTTTTAAAAGAAATTGACACACTGATTTTTAAAATAATATAGAAGTTAAATAGACCCAAACAGAATATCCAAAACAATCTTAAAAAAAAAAAAAAAGAACAAAGTTGAAAGATTCCCACTTCCTGGCTGTAAAAATTTGTATAAAGCTATAGTAATTAAGACAGTGCAGTAGAGGCATAAGGACGGACATGTAGATCAATGGAATAGAATTGAGTGTCCAGAAACAAATCCTTACATTTACCACCAGCTGATTTTAATAAGGCTGCCGCGATCATGCAATACAGAAAGAACAGTCTTCAATAAATTATCTTGGGACCACTGGATATTCATATGCAGAAGATAAAGTTGGATCCCCTACCTCACATCATATACAAACAACATTAAGTATGAAAGGATCAAAGACCTAAATGTAAGGGCTGAGAATGTAAAATTCTTAGAAGAAAACATAAGAGTAAATCTTTGTGACTTTGAGTTAGGGGAATGGTTTCCTATATATGACACCAAAATATAAGCAACAAAAGAAAAAAAATCTGTACGTTGGTTTTATCAGAATTAGAAATGTTTGTGCTGCAAATTAATACCATTATGAAAGTGAAAGGAAACCTACAGAGTGGTAGAAAATATTTGCAAAACCACGATACCATTTCACACCTATTAAAAAATAACAAATAATAATATGTGTTCACAAGATCATGGAAAAACTGGAACCTTTATTCATAATTAGTGGGATTATAAATTTGTGTGGTCACTTTGGAAAACAATTTTGGTGGCTCCGCAAAAAGTCAGACAGAGGCTAGGTTAGGCTGGATGGCTCCTGTTAATTGTGCAGGTGACTCACTTCATCCTCCCCACACCCTTCCCTGCCATGGCCCCTTTTGGATATGTTTACACCTAGAAATTTTCATATTTCTTTTAAGCTCTTCCACATAGATATTTAAGCCTACGTCTTTCAGAAAACCTAGCTCTCTGGGTTTACCTCTCTCTCAACTCTTACCACATGGATCCAGTTTGCCACAAAGCCTGCCTTGCCCTGAAGCATCCAATTCTAAGGATTCCACCAATGACTGAGTATTAGGGCACTGGAGAAAAATATGCACCTTTGCAAAAGTCCTCTGTTGCTATACCCCACATGGACACTAGACAGTCTTGAGTCTCCACCAGTCCCAAAATAACTCTAGGGAATCACAGAGTGAAGAAGGAAGATAGGTCCTGGTCAGGAAACAGAAAAACAGAACTGTTGTCTCAGACCCAGCTATGTGTATTCAATGATAGATTTCACAGACACAGCTAGCTCAGCCTCCAGGAGGTGTATGAACTTTCCAACAGCCTGAATTTCAGTTACAAACCGGTTAAGACTTGATTCTAGAACCAGAGAATGAAATGTAAGAGGTGGCAGAAAAACAGCTGGGGAACAAACAGCACCAGACATACAAGCTCTCAGCACTTAACGGAATATGTCTGTCTCTATTCCTCTCACCAAGGATGCCCGGGAAACACTGCCAAAAACCTTCCAACAGGAACAATCTGCAATAACCAAACTTGGAGCACCTATACCCAGAGCAGCCAATCCTGGAGCATTCAGACCTGAAGGACTTAAGCTGATAATAACTGGACCTGTAACCATCAGTTCTACAACTCTAGAGAGGAATCCCTATCGCCCCTAATCCAGTCCCAACAAAATTCTCCTGTTGGTGATTTGGAGACCATCTTGGAAACTTCTGGGGAGAGCTATAACATAATACAGCAGACCACTAAGTGTTACAGTATCCAGCAAATCATAGATTTATTTCCAATTTTCCAGGAAAAAAGGATGAAGATGTGTGAAGATGGGCATATTCAATCTCAATTTGGAAAATGGCTGTGTTACTTCTAGGATTTTTTCTTATTTTAGAGTTTTGTATCTCTGTCTTGATACCCTGCTTATCAATATGCATAGAGGGTCAATTACAGGGATCAGGAAGAACAGGAGTTGTTTTGCATTTTTGCTGCATTGTGATAAAAACAGTATCAGCCTGACAAGTTTTCTTATAAGTACAAATAAAGGAAATATCAATCTTCCATAAAAATAAAAAAAAAAGTTCGGGCCCTTCCTGGTGGCACAGAGGGCTAAAGCACAGCACTAAGAAGCTAAAGCCACTTTAGCATGAGTTCGATCCCCGCCTGCCCCGGAGGTGACCCACATGGCGCAGCAGACCTCTCCTGACCCACCTGCTGCTTCCCTCAGCAGTGTACTTCATTGTTCTGCTCCCTCCTCGGTCTCTGGTGAATCCTCTCACCGCCCATGCACCTCCGGCCTATACCCCAGTTCTGTATGCATAAATAAATAAATCTTTAAAAAGTTTCACATAGCTACCTACACATGATTCTAATGTATACCCAAGAGAAATGAACACATATGTTCACAGCATCATTATTCACAACTGCCAGAGTAGAAATAATCCAAATGTCCATCAAGTCATGAATAGATAATAAGAAAGTGGTAAAACATTACAATGAAATAGTATGCAGCCATACAAAGGAATGTACTGATGCATGCAACAACATGGATGGACCTGGAAAACATGCTATGTGAAAGAACGAGCAAAAGGGCATGTAGCTGAGATTCTAACCACATGGAATGTTCAGAATAGGCACATCCATAGAAAGGTAGTAGATGGGTTGTTGTATAGCATCACCAGGGGGAAGGAAGTGAGAGATAATAGTGAAGGGGATCAGGGCTTATTTATTTGGCATTAATGAAAATTTCATGATGGTTGCCTAGCTGAGTATACTAAAGATCAATAAAATATTGCTTAAAACTAGTAAATTGTATGATATGTAAATAATACCCCAATAAAGCTACTAATACAACAAAATCAGTCATTCACAAAGTGCATGATGAACATTCATCAGTCAGTGAGGGGTGACAATATATGGAAGCTGAGAGTTGCTTGGTGTAAGCCCCAGGGGGCAAGCAAAATCAGGGGCACCACACAAGACAAATCCAGAGGGCTCAAGTTATGTTGTAATTCATGTGAATAAGAGTAGAAGTAATGGGGAGAGGCTGAATGGAGAGAAATTTGGGTTCATTTATGCAAAAATTCAGTAACTGGGGCTATTCAAAGGTCAAATGTGCTACCTCTTAGTAGAAAGTGCCAAATCATTGGCAGAATGAAGCACAAGCCACACGACCACCCAAGGATGGAACAAACTGTATGTGTATGTGATGGAGGGGACCTGACCTGATAATCCTTAATGTTTCTCATAACTCCAAAATGCTATTCAAATGTATATATCAAAACTTCCATTGGTAAACCCTTTTCTCATCATCATTTCTTCATTACCCAGGAATAAAGGCATAGTTACATATTCCAACTAGATTTATACATAACAACAGTGATTGACTATGAAAGACAAAACTTGATTCTATGGCTTATACCATTTCTAACATTTATGTTATCTCTGGCTCAATGATGTAGCAATGGACAGATCTACTGGATAATTCTTTTTATTGTCTACAGTTTCAAGGGTAGTACTTAAAAATGTTAGTAAAAACAGGATTCTACATTATACTTAATACTAATAATAGTTAATTTAATGGCTACAAATCATTGTATACTCATCTCCTCTGTCCTTTCACCAGATATGGGATATGCAGGCTGTTGATTTTTACAAGTTGCTTCCAAAGCTCTAGAATGAACTGTTTGGCTGAAGGTTTCAAATAGTCTGGCTTAAGTCCATAAATGCCATAAGAACCTGGCACTCCATCCTGCAATGCTTTTCTCTCTGTCAATAACTTAAGCTTGGGATCACAAAGTGGAGTCATTTGTCAGGTGGTCCATTATGATCTAGATTTAGAAACTCATGGGGCAGCAGTCCTTTATTCTATTTTACATTTAAAAATGACTGGAAATGATTTTATACTAAAAAAAAAAAAAGAAGTTGAGATACAGTGAGAAAAGCTGCTTATCCATCATCTATTTCACATAGCAAGGGGCAGGTGAAGATCCTGGCGTGGGAACTTAGTGGGAGGGGGATCAGAAACAGCTAAACAGCTTCAAGCAAAAACTCCCTCACTGGATTAGGCATGTACAGGCAACACATTGTAGTAGGTGCTGGTGTCTAAGTAGTGCTGACTAACTTATCCTGGCACACTGACATCTCAGGCCAATGCAAAACCCCTCTGTCGAAAATCACAAGTGGAAAACATCTACAACGAAGTTGTACTTATGGTCCAGCTAGTACACCAGAGCCTCGCTCTAAATCTAACCTCAGGATTCATGCCTTGGAGCCGTGCTCTGGTGTTCTAGCACAGTCCTTCTCTTACTTCCAGTAATAAATCCCCATGGAGAGGGTCCAAGAAGGGCATCATTGCCATAGATCATATTCCCCGTTAGAGTGAGGTTCTTCTCTACAACTTGTGCTTTATCTAGTTTTGATGTGAGGCCAACCAAGGAAATGTTCTGGAGAGTTTGCTGCCAGGTGAGAGTTCTTTTTATTTGGAACAGTTGTAAATATTTGACAAAACAATGTGGCCTTGTCGTATCAATTCTTTTACACCATTTTTTCCCAATCATTTCTTTTCCTTGCTAAAGGTCTCAAAGGCCCATGGACAGGGCACTCAAAGAGGAAAGATACTGCTGGAATCAGGCTCAGTTGTCCAACAGTGATCATTCTGCCTTTGCTTATCCTGCCAGATTGTGCTTTTTATTGCTCATACTACTCAAATTAGCCATGAGCGCCAATATTCACGAAATACTCAAGCTGTCTTTATTGCATTTACTTTGTTTCCCACCCTCACAGGCCACTCACCCTAGATCTCTTAAGCATTTCAATTGCAATTTTCCATTTCAAGCATCTCAATTCCATTGAATGGGAACTTGGGCATAGCCTTACTACCAATTAAAAAGGGATTCTCACTACTTTGCTTGAAAAAGTTATTTGTCTATATCCATGTCAGTTACTCAAAACCATATTGCCTTTTTAAGTGGCATTTCACACTGCACACTTTTAATATAGTTCATTATTTGCTGTTACCAGTAGACTTTTAAAAGCATGAAAAATTACTTTCAGTGATTATCTATGTATGTACGTGTGTGGGTATGTGTACACTGTAAAAGATCTTTAACAAAATCAGTGGCATAAGGGAGAAAGGATAATTCTAATGGTTTTCCAATAAAATCTCCAACCAAGTTACATATTTGTAACCAAGAAAAATGTATCTCTCCCCCCAAAATTTCTGAGTATAGATTATTGCCATTGTTATGAAATATGGATTATCACAACTCCTTTATATTTTGATGCTCTTTATCACTATGTGTATCCATATTGTCAACATCCACTGAATAAGTCGTACATATTTTCATGGCTCAACACAGCATGATGGGTTGTAGCTGCTCCTGCCCCACCTCCAAACGAAAGGGCAGTGTTTGGAAAAATGTCAACGTATTTAGCAACAGGCACTGGCAGTCTAGGGTAAGGGAATGGGAGAGGCAATGAGTCAAGTATATAAAGAATCTAAAGAAGGCTTTCTTTAAAACCTCTTCATCTTTCAGCTTTAACAGGACACCTCTCAGTTCCTGTTTTGTGGACGCTGAGCACAGGGAACGCTTGCTGTATGTCCTCCTACTTTACGCTGACCTGGGATTTGGGTGAAGGAACACTCTAGTACTGAGAATTTCATGTGTCTGCCTGTCTCTCACGCGCACATATATACAGAGAGAGAGAGAGAGAGAGAGAGAGAGAGAGAGAGAGAGAGAGAGAGAGAGAGAAACCACCATTCCTAAGATAGATATAAGTAAAAAGCAACAAAAATGCAGGCTTTGTGGTCTGGACTCAGCTTTTAGAGAGCTATGGTATTACAATCTTGGGTAAGTAGGACAGCCAGAATGTATTCAGAAGTTTAACAAGAATTCATAAGTTTAACTTATGTAAAACTCCTAAGAGTCGTAGAACATACTTTTTAAGTGTATTTGTTACCTTCTCCATGCCGGTTGGAATTATGAAGGGTTCTGATCAGAGTGAACTTTTTCATTGAAAGTAGAAATGTCTAGGTTCCCAAACAAAGTAAAACTATCACTCAAGATATACTTTGGAGGGTGGGGAAGGCGAGGGATTAAATTTTTCCTTTACTCTAAATGGGTTTTATCTCCAAGCAGTTCTCAAACCTTAAGCTACACTACTTTCTCTTTAGTCCTCAAAACAAAAGAACCTGTTTGCAGAGTGCTCCCGGGTGTCCCTCAGTGGCACTTAAACACACCAGTTTTGAACTTCTCCAGGCAGTTCAATGAGGCCAACACAACAATAGATTCTGGGAGTGAGTTTGAATGGTTTAAAAAAGAGGGGAGTCTTGGGACCACTGAAAACAAAAAGCAAGTCAAGGAAGTGTTGAATATGAAGGGCTCCAAGGGAATTGCAGGATGTGCTAAAATGTTTAGCAAATGAAAGAAGTACAAAGCTGTGGGGGTCTGTCAACAAAGAGTGGTCAACAGAGGGGGTCAAGCAGGCACAATTACTACGTTTAGTTTCTACAGACACCAACCCTCAAGTATATCATTATACCTATGTGTTTCCCAATATCATAAATTCTGACATCAGGTTCTTTTCAGAAATCCACCAAGGACAATTAATACGCATGATGAACCCAATACAGTAAGACAGAATACCTAGACTTACGTTTCTACAAACCATTTTTGATTGAAATTTTTCCTAAGTGTCAAGGCTATTTTAAACAATGAAATCATCGTGAAAGGAGTAAGCTGCTGGTTCAAGGAAGATTATCCAAAAAAGAGATGGAAGCTGAAAAGTAGTGAGTAATGTCTGGCTAAGGGGTTGATCAATAAGAAATAGAGTAAAGGGTGTATGAGAGCTAAATTGTATAAAAACGTCTATAAACACTGGAGCTAGGAGCTCTTCCTTCTGATTAACTCAACTTTCTCATATTCCCTTGCTTAGAAATTAAGGCTTAACAGCCAGCCCTCAATAGCAAACCAATATGATTAGAAAAATAGCACTGATGAAAAATGCAGAGTGTAGATCTCATTTAAAATGTAATTGAGATCATAATTTGTTAAATCACTTCTGAGGATAACTGACTTTAGGCCATTTTTTTAAATGTAAACTATTTTTTAAGAAGAAATGCAATGTCCTATATTGTTAAAGGAAACAATATTCCTGTTTGATTCTCCTCTGGTGCAACGATCACTGTGGTCATCTAGAACCCTATGAAAATGGTTCCTTGTGGGCTACCAAGGCTCTTTGAGCTGAATGTCTCATGTTGCACCTAATGGCCAAATGAAACTATTTAAGCCTCAACTTAAACTTGAATAAAGTGTAAAATTCAGGTCAGGTCCTCAGTTGCAGAAGCCACAATTTGTGTTCAATAACTGTGGCCAGCAGAGACTCTGTGTTGGGCAATGAACACAGAGAATATTTTACCATCACAGACAGTTTTATTGAACTGCACTGAGCAAGACACCAGGCCAAGGTTTTTTAAATTGGACCAAAAATGCAAACGATCTTAGTAATAGTTTTTCCACACTGTAGTTAATATTCATACCCATAGAGAATATAGATTAGGACAGCACTTTATTTTTTACTTTGGACAGTAGTTCTCAAAAGTCAGTGTACAGAAGAATCACCTGGGCAGTTTGCATAACACAGAAGGCAGTGATTCAGAAGGTCTGATGGGGGAATCCTGCCACCTGCATTTTAAACACAGATCCTAGGTAATTCCAGCAGGGGCAGTCCCCACAACACGTTTTCAGAAACACACTGAACATGCACTTTAAAATATCCAGTGATAAGCTTATACATTCTGATTTTCTTGTATGAATAAACACATTAATATGTGTACATGGGCAAGCCCTTATGATTCAACAAAAGTGTCCCACAAAGGCAAAAGAAGGGGAAAAATCAAGGCAGTTGCACTAGGAAAAAAAAAATCTTTAGCAGAATACTCCAGAATATCTGCACAGAGTAGACACCATCTATCCATTCATCTTCTGAAAGTCTCAGGCTCTAGAGCACCTATGAACCTTGAGCTAGCAGGAGGAGAGAAAAACCCTTCAGTGGTACAGTTTCTGAAGGCCTGTGTATTGCATGTAAGTGCTAAGAACACATGTGGCACTAGACCACATGCTACGAGTAAAATAAGGTTTTTGTTTCTAGGAACTCAGTTAAGTAGGGGAATACACACCAAAGATAAGCATTTTAGTACAACTGCAGGCGTCATGTGAGCCAAAGTGTATGTGTTGAGAAGCTCTAGAGTTGTCAGAGATGGGGAAGAATGTCCAGTGAAAATGTAAAGAACAGCATAAGGAAAAAGCACAGCAGCTTGACAATTCTGGAGTGTACGTGGTGACCCAGAAGAGGTCCAAAGTGGCTGGAGAACAGGCTTCAGAGCGGGTTGTGCAGTGAGAGACAAGAGGGGGGGTAAAAGCTTTCTGGGTGCCTGGGACACTGCCATGAATGGCCCCAAATGTCTGTTTGGAATAAAACCAAAATCCTTCAGCAGGTTTCTGAGCATAGTGATATGATAAGATCTGCACTTAGGAAGAACACTAACAGCTAGGTACAAAGGGGGGGGGGTTGTTGGGGACAGAGAGGATGCAGGGAAGATGGGCTGTGATTTGGCTGCATGGAGGAGAAACTGTACTCTGGCAGTTTCAATGTCTGTCAATGTTTGTTCTTGCAAAAAGCTGGGAATTGAGAGAGAAGCAACAGAATATGAAAGGGCTGTGTTTTTTTTGAAAGCTGAAAAATCTGAAGACAGAACCTGAATAGTGGCCATGTTCAGAAGCAGCTGGAGATGCAGTGATCCACCAGGACTCTGGCAATAGAGGGTCAGAAAGAAAGTAGAATTTTCCATAGTCTGTTGAACAGGCAGCTCCTCACTGTCAATGTGTTTGGAAGGCACAGACGATGGGATGTCTACTCTGGGCAGCAGCTTCTTTAGTGAAGTGCTCTTAAAGACATATAACATTCTGCACCGAGCTAACGAACATGGGTTCTGGAAAGAGGCTTCCTGTGATCAAATTCTGATTCTGCAAGATAGCATCTATATGACTTGGTAGGCAAGTTACTTAAACTTTGTGCCTTGATTTTCCTATCCTTAAAATGGAAACGCCACATACTTCATCAGAGTATGGTAAAGGTACATGTAAGGTTTTTGGAAGATAGCCTAACACATAGTAAGCACTCCACAAATGTTAGCTATTCTTGCCACTGTGCATGAGGAGCACAAGCTTCTTGTGTGATGTTCAGTAGCCCTTCGAAGTATCAGTGCTATACCTTAAGGAAGGCCATCAGTAAAGTCTCCAAGTCTGTGAAGAATCAGCAGTAAACTATCCTGCAGAGGCGGCATATCTTAACTGTTATTCATAATGAATATCTTAAGCCCAGCTTGGAAAAAGGCGGATATGAGCAAGCCTTTAAATTGGTAAATATCCTTAGCGATCTCCTTCAGGAAGCTAGTGTCAGCTGGTAGTAGCATGCCGCTGGCTGGTATATATCAGCCCTTACACCCCCCACCCATCCGTAACAGTGGCTTTCATGCCCTTAAAACACACTCAGAGGTGCACTGAAGGGAAAGCGCTCAAATAACCGATTCAGCTCTCTGAACAACCAGAACCTAGAAATCTATCCCCTCTTGAATTTGGGCGGCCTCACACAACCGAGAAAAATTATTATTATGCAAATGAAGACATTTTTTCGCCAATCAGAAAATGTCAGTTTCTCAAAAAAAACCCAATAAACTCACTTCACTGCTGTATTTTTTTTTTTAGAGCACTTGCTCCCATAACAAGGAGTAGAGTGAAAGACATTAGCCAGACCTTCCAACCGCACAGAAAATTTGCCACATCAAGCCAAGTTCAATATGGAGCATCTAAGACAGATCTCCAAACCAGGAACCACCCTTTAACCTCCACTCATTCCTCCTAGGTCCTTCCTCTCTATATATTTTTTTTCTTTTTTTTTTTTATTAAAAAGTTTATTTTTACATCATTTTGCACATTTTTTTTTCATCTCAATTGTAATCCCCACGGGTTTCCCATCACCAAATCACCCCTGTGCCACCACCATAGTCCCGTGCATTTCCCTTCCTTCCCCCCCAACCCCCCACCCCCCCGTTTTTGATCCCATTCCCCACTCCACCCCCACAGAATGCCTTCCTCTATATATTTTAAAGTGTCAAATTCCATTTACGTTTAAAAAATGACAAAAGGGCTTGATATCATTCTCCTTTCCTTTTTGCTGGGAGGAAGTAATATAAGGATAACTGTACTTTAAGATACATGACATTACAAAGATATCATCTTAGTAGGGATAAATTCTAATTACATGGCATCTGAGACAATACAGCTGTTACCATCTTGCTAAAAGTCTCATAAACAGGTCACAACAACACTTGCCCTATCTCTGGCTCATTTTCCTGATAACATTCTCCATTATTCACTGTCAAATGCTGAAGACATGCTATGGAGTGAGAATCCAGTCGTTTTCTGCAGTACAAGGGATACAGTCTAATAAATTGAGATCTAAGAATGACTGCTTCGAGAATGTTTCCTGAAGAGATTTTGACGGATATTGTACCAGAGAGGTAGTATGAGCTACTCAAGTATGAGTGACTATCTGGGTTCATCTGCTGATGTGGTAATGGGGCTTTAAACAATATCCCCTTTTTCAATGGGATAGAAAATGTTAGTGTTTTCTTTTTCATTTAAACTAATGAATTTAAAATGAAGAAAGCTGGTCTACTTTAAATACATGTATACACATATAGAAGACAGAAGGTGTAAAAGTGAGCTAGCTGCAATTTTTTTTCTGTTGCTGTGGATAAAATACTCAATTTTAAAAAACATATAGCACTTCACATTCATACATAGCCAGTATGACTTAAAATACACCTACTTTTATGAAAACAATCAAGTAAGTTAGTAGAGCAGACTATTAAAAACAAATTAGTCTATTTCAGAAGGAAAATACTTCACATTATCATTTTCAACTGGACATTTTATTTCCCAATAGCATCACAAGGCGCTACCTTCATTGACACTGGTGTATGAATTAATCAGAACACATTAAGTTTCTTATATATCTGTAGAATTAATCTGGAAGGCACCCATATACTAAATGTTGGGTCAAAACCATTTGGGAAAAAAAAAATCTTTTTTTTTTTTAAAGTAAATGAATCTAATATTCTTGACTGGTGGCTTAAGTCATCTTTACCCAGGATCCATCAATTTCAAGGCAGTCTGGTATAGGAGAGGAAAACAGACTTTTCAATCATATCATCTAACCTTGAATTTGGGTTCTGCCACTTGTTAGGTCTATGACCACATTTACTTAGCCTGAGTCACAGTTTCCTTACCTATGAAATGGACTCATAAAGACATTAAACTCGCACAGGACTGTTATGAGGATATACTGATCAAGCATATGTTAAATCACCATGCAAATGTTTTATACCTCATCAACTATAAGTTAATAGCTATAATGCAATTAGAAGTTATTTTTAATAGTGTAAAACCATGTAAGAATCAAACATGTATTCAATTTAGCATACAAATAAAGCCAAATAGTTAACATTATCCTAGGTCACTCTCAAATCAAGGGTTGGCAAGGAGATATTGCCATTATTCTTTTAACAAAACAGGTTTATTAGCATGGACAAGTTCCTCCCTGATACAGTAATTCTAGCAGTATAACAAAGCCCAACATTTTTCACCGCCAGAAATTTAAACCAGTAACAAAGGTCCATGAGAATCATCCATTTATTGAACAAAGCTGTATTTTCCATGAAAATGTGTGTATCTACTTTTGCAGCAGAGGAAATGAGACATTGTCTGGTTTTTAGCCCTAAGAGAAAAAAACTCAACAATTTCCCACATTAAAATATACAGAGACAGATCTTCTAGGGTCAAGCATGCACTGAATATGGAGAAAATATCCAACTAGCACAACTCCCCAATACTTAGTGAAACAAACCAGCCACTACCCAAGAAAAAACTGAAGCCATAAATTCAAATAAATGGGCTGCAGGGAGACTACACGAACCTGCTGTTGCTTTAATTGCAGACAATTCAATTCAGCAGCTGTTGGTCCAGGCACTAAGGTTCACTGTATGCTCTTCAGCATAACCTTGAAATACTGTCAGTCACTCACTTCTCCACATCATCTGCATGCTGTCCAATTAATGAGGAGCGAAATCAACTGTCAAACCATGCATCAAAACAGAACATGATCTTTTAGCTCCGAAGCACAATATTTTAAGGACAATAAAGCAAGGGTGGGGGTGAAGGTCCTTGACAGTAAATGATATTCAAACTTATCAAAACATGGGGCTGTACAAATTGAGCTCCTGTTCTGTTCAGCAAGAAAGTGAAACTTTCCCAGGGTTTTTCATTTGGAATAATCCCTTCTGTCTAACTACTACGTAACAAGTCTTTCAAACAACATTCACCAATATGTGATCAGCCTTCCAGTGCTTAATTATTATGGACCATTATGTTTCTGAAAGCTTAAGAGAATATTTAAGGACTACTTCTGGCTCAATGGTATTTTATATTACAGATGGCTTGAAGCTGGCATTTTTTAGCCTTGCTGTTTCCAGCACTTTTTTTTTTTCTACCAGGGGAATAAACAAACAACAATATGTAATGTTCATAAATCTGAGTTAAATGATAAAATAAATTTACCCAGCACTTTTTTTTCTACCAGGAGAATAACCAACAGCAACATGTAATTTTCATCAATCTGAGTTAAATAATGAAATAGAGACGAATTTATCCAGCAACATGTTCTGCAATGCTTCCTATTTGAAGTTTCTTTACTCTTTATATCCCCATTCTAGACAACCAATTAACAAACACAAGAGTTAATAAACTCTAGAGAAGCACAACATACTAAACGTTCAAAAATTGCTTTTTGATTCCAAAGCACCGTGTCTTCTGTGCAAACACTCTAGGCTATATCACATACTACCAGTTGCAGACACAAGACTTGAGAAATTCAATACAGGAATACAGCAGAGAAGCGTGCACAATTAAGGGATCGGGACTACCAATTTCACAGACAGCCCAGATTTTACACAGCAATTTGCTACAAACATTATAGCTAGGAGTAGGCATGTTTTATGCAGCTATTTTGTTTAGCTCATTAGAACCCTATATGTCCTTCAGTACATTTGAAACTAGAGGCAAAACAAGAGAGGAATGCACTTTGAAACAAAAGAGAAATTTCAGATAAAATAAAGCATACTGTACCTGTATATTGTACCAGGAACATCGTGACACTCTTCAGGGAACTGTCTCACGTTGTATCCTATCGTAAGTTATTCTCCCTTTACCCTCTTCTTCACAAAAGAAAAGCCCAAGCACCCCCAAAAGCCCACTACACACTACCCCCAACCCACCACCCCATTGAAAGGGGAAAGAAAACAGCCACAATTCAGCTCAGATCCGATGCTTCTGTTTAGCTCAGCTCCAGCCGAGCAACTGAGCTCTAGCAACGGAGCATAGAGAGGTGGATTCTGATGCCAGTAGTACTTCCATCCACTTCACTTACACAAAAGCAGGCAGTGGAAAATCCAGGAGCCTTGAAGACAAGGGCTGGGGCTGGCTTTTATGAATTGCTATTACTGCATGTGTCACCATCCATCTCCGATGACGGACACTTACAGCCTGAATTGGGAGTGGAGGGGGTGGGGTGGAGGAGGTTGGAGAGCAGGTGGAGAAGCAATTAGCAGTATGTTCATCGGAGAATTCGTTCGGGATTTCATACATCAGTGCCTAAAGAAACAGCATGCAGTTGACAAATCAGAACTTTACAATTCGCATGCCTTAGAAGAAACCTTAGCTCGCAGCCCAAAACCAAATAATGCTTGCCCACTGTTAGAGCACATGGAAAGTCACTCTCTGCTTTTCTTTCCTTCAGCTCCTCTTGTTCTAAGAAATCAACATTCAGAAGGCATATTTGCTAATTTTCCCTAAAGAATTGCATTTAAAAGGCTGAAAGCAAAGGAAGTATAAAGAATTTAAATTCTATTGAACATGACATCTCTTAACAAAAAGGCAAGAAACTAATTATTTTAAGCCAACTTTTCATCGCTAGTCCCATTCCCCAGGTGCAGCTTTCACACCTATAATCAGTGGATCACACAACTTTTATGCATATGTTTAACACTGAAAAACAATCTATGTCTACCTAAAAATAGTTCAATTAAAGTCAAGGTGAAAACCTAAAAGCTTCGTGCAAAACTCACACCATAGGTGAACTTAGGGGATACTTCCCCTGTAAGTGCTTCCGTTTTACTCGCCTGCTAAACTGAAGCATCATTTTAAAACTGATTCCATAATTAATCATAAGTAGGAAGAAAAAGGAGAATCTCCTAGGAAGGAAACATGACACAGTCAAAAGAGAACTGGTGCTGGGTATCAGGTAAGCAGCATTCAGACTCTGTATAACTTTGTTGCTGTGTTACCCTAGGTGAGTCACTTAGCATCTCTGAGCCAAAGTACTCATACATATTAACTGATGATAGAAGTACCTATCCCGACTGTTTCACATCACGGTAAAGGGCAAACGAAATAAAAATTTGTGACGATCCTTTTGAGAACTGCAAAGGGACGTACAATTGAAAGGGCTTATTGTTATTTACAACTTGAAACAAATCTTAACCTAAATGACTAAATTTGGGGCAACTTTATCACACAAGACAAACAAAATAACTAACGTAATTCCATAAAAGCTTCGCCAATTCTCCCAAATTTAGAATTAATAGGAAGCACTATTAGCTCTTAATATTCTACTGAGGGGACTTAAAAAAAAATTTGAATGTCATACACTGAAAGTTTATTAAAGAGATAGAAGTCCTCTAAATTATTCTTTCTTTCTGGGAAGTCAGCCCATTTTTTTTTTTTTATGGTCTAGTATTATGTCCCTTCTAGAATGCAATTTACTGAACAATGAACATCTCCTTTTGTCAAATCTTTCTATTAACCTGACATCCTCACTGCCCAGCGTGTGGGGGAGGATTCAGGTTAACCAGCTAAGTCTAAATCCACAAGGTAAAAATCCAAAGTCGTATTTTATGACCCTCCAAGCTGCTTTGATACGATATATACAGTGACCAGCTGGCTTGAGCTGGGACACAATTTTAGCACACTAAGTCCTGGGGTGGCCACACCTGGGGCACTAAATGATCCAAGCAATGTTTGGGGACCTTTGATTCAGCCAAATCCCACATGTCCTGATTTCCATCTGCATAGTGGTTACCCAAGTGTATGCCTGCCCACATGGGTCAAATCTGAGGCAGCCAAAAGAAAGGTGGGAGTTATAGCAGAAATATCAGATGTCAGCTCCCCTTGGCCCTCTCTAATGCCATCTGTGTCCTCAAGCAAGTGCCCAGCCCACTTCATGTGAGAAGAAAACTTTTCTAATGGCCCCTCTGAATGTCACTGCCAGTATTGGAAATACGAGTAAAAAAATCTATTATGTTGAATCAATGGTGACATGGGTAATATGAATCACAAAGAGGTGGTCTGGTGACCAGGAATAAGTGAGCCATTTAAAGGGCAGAGGGGAGAAAGGGTGGGTAAGGGTGGAAAAGGGAGGAGGGGCGAATGAACCTAAAATGAGATCTGTTTTTTTCTTAATCAGAAACGTACTTGCTAGAGTCATCCAAAACTGCTTTGGTAATCAGTCAAGAGCTGGAAAAGGCACCAGCAGCCCTAGCACCTGAACTCCCCTTTCTTTAGTCCATGGAAATCCAGGAAAGTGGGATATAGTTCTCCAGGGTCCTCATCACTGCCACCCTTCTCCACAGCCTCACCTGTGGCATGGCTGGGCACAGAAAATGTGTCATCACAACTTAAGTTTAGCAAAGGAGACTTGCCTGAGATTTAAAAAAAAAAAATCGTACTAGTAAGAAAAGAATGAAAGCTGCATTTCAGAATCAAGCTTTGGGTGTTGCAACTGAACTTCTTCACACTGAAGCTTGAAATTCGTATTCCTCAAGTTCCTCAGAATGACATTCAAAGTAAAGGTATAAGCAGGGAGAAGACAATTTTTTTGTTAGCTCGTTTCCTACAGTCAAAGGATGATGATCGTATCAACACTGTGACAGAAAGCATGTTCCAAAAGGCAGTGAGGTGGGAGGCAGCAGTCTCACCTGAATTAACAAGAGTAGAATTGAAAGCATCAAGCGCCCCGATACACACACACACACACACACACACACACACAAATGGCGGCCATGTTTCCATTACCCATAATTCATGCTCCACAATGTTAGCACTAATGGTCTCCTTAATCCACCCGAGTCAGCAAATCTGAGTGATATTTTCAAATGAATTACCAGCATGAACCACCTTGGGTACTGAATATGGTAAAAACAAAGATCTCAGTGGCTGATTTCAAAGAACCAAGAACTTGAACCAAACCATTAACCTATAGGGGAGAAAAATACATGTAATTGCTAAACTCCAAAGAAAACAGAAATGCTAGCAGTTTAAAAGCAGCAACCACCAATGAACTGATTTGAACCAGAACAATTGATTGCTGTCTAAATCAATTATTTTTGTGTTGCTGCAGCACTGGTTACAAGTGTGATGAGAGTCTCATCAGTTCAAGCTCCTGCAAAGAACACATATGAAGACTTGGTTTCGCCTGCCACAAAGGAAACAGAATGAACATTGTGTTAGGAATTGGAAGAAGTGATATTTTTGTTGCATCACCTTGATCAAGTGACTTGTGCTCTTCAAGACTCAGTTTGCTTGCCTTGATGGCTGAGCAGAGATGACCAGTATCCCAGTTCTACTACTGTGTGGTAATTATGCCATTTAGTCTAGTGACTAAATAGATGCTGTCACAATATGGCCCTAATCTCCAGGAAGCAGGAAGATGCAGCATCCAGATTCTCCTCAAGGTTCATGTTTCTAGCTTATTTTGAAATATGCTATACATAAAAGTTAGACATCTGTCCTTACTCATTCTTGGGAATTCACTTTTCAGAACATTTCTTTTGAAAAAAATGTTTCAGGAGAAGCTTGTTTTCGCAAGTAGAAGCTACAGAGAAGTCCCCAAGAGGAAGAAAACAGGAAAATGTCCCAGAATATGTCACCGTAAGCCTTCCTGAGGTATCACAATACTTTAATTCTCACAACACAGGGCCAGTATTATTATTTTTGTTTTATAGGCAATGAAACTGAGTATAACTGCACTCAACTTACTTAACTGTCACTCAAATGGTAGAGTCACAGGACTGGGATTTTGAACTCAAGTAATCTCAAGTCATACCACAGCAACACTAAGTGACGAAATTCCTTCTGATTCAATTGACAACTGAATTCCTTCTGATTCAATTGGACTGCTTAGTGACTAAATCACCCACCATGTCAGAAGAGTGAAAGTCAAGTTCCTCGCACTTATACTGAGTTGACAATTAAGAAAAATTTCATCTGACAATGTGGGGTAATGGTTACAAACACTGGATTCTGGGGTCAGACAAACCTGTTTCTTGAATTCTACCTTATGGACAGGTACTTAGCCACTGAGTTTCAAATTTTCCTATATAGTAAGAGGGGACAGAGTGGGGAAAAGTGTCAGTAACGTAACTGCAGGCAGCAGTGTCTGGCAAAAGTAATTATTTAATAAACACAGTTTAGAGCTACCGTGGTATTCACATGCCACAAAAGAAGAAAGAAAAGGTTATAAAGGAATCCATTGATCTCATGTGCTCTTTGGCCTATATATCAAATTAAAGTTTAAAGAGGTTTTCAGTGGTCCTCCTGTACTCTCCAACACTAAGCTGTGTCTTATAGATAGCATATTCATGAAGTTACATGAATATATCAATTGGTTGGACCTAAGTATTAGCTAGAAGATTCATCATGTGCTCTGCTGAGCAGCAATTGTCCATAGTTTTCTGGAACCTATTCTTCTAGAGAAGGCTGAAAAGCAGCAGATAGAAGAACTTCTGGAAGGACCAGGTGGACTAGGGCAAGTTTTCCCAATCCTCCAAGACCTAGTTTTTCCTCTCACATTCACTTGTAGCCATCTTCTCTTATTATCTCCCCTCCTCACAGAGTTTATTCTAACTTTATTTTGATGTTTTCCTTCGTTCTAGCTCTGTCTCTGCTCATCAGCATCAAGTGGTATTCATAGAATGGGTGCCTTGCACAGCATTAGGTGAAGCAGAAGGGCACTGAAAAGTTAACCAAAGAGATACGTGTCTCCTCGCCACAGATCTAAGATACCCAGGTAAACCGGAGTTTTGGCAACACAGTAAATGCAGGTATAATTGGATGACTTGATTGATTTCAGAGCACAACATAGTTTGTTTGTCTAATTAATGATATGCAGACTGGAGAATTTAGAATTGTACAGGTATCTGCAGCATAGAAAAATGGATGAGCAGATGGGTAAGTTATAAAGCAAGTAGAGCAAAAGGTTAATTATGGTGCATATATGGGTGTCCACTGTATCATTAAAAATTGAAATGTTTCATCGTAACAGGTTAGGAAAAAAGGAGTGAGGTAAACGGTATGGCTTTTTTGACTTGAATGTGTCAGAACCAAGTCATCACATTCATAAAGAGAAGCAGAAAAAGGGCAAAATGTTTAAAAACTTGGTCAATCTGTGTGCGCAGTGCAGAAGAACCCCTCTATGACCACTGCAATTTTTCTACATTTAAAGTTACTTTAAACTAAAAAGTTAAAAAGATGGTTTGCTGAACACCGACCCCTTTCACCTACTGTCATTTTTAGTGGAGGGGCTGTTACATCAGTAGGATGGGGGATAATCATCAACCCATCACTACAGCTTGGTTACCAAGTGCACACAAGATACTATGGTGGGCGCTTTGGGGGATTTCAGGCGGTAAAAAGAAAGCACAGTCCCTTCCCTGAGAGGCTTCACAGTGTTGGTGACGGAATGACAAAGCAGTCTGAAAGGACAACTGGCAGGAGCAGAGAAGTTCTGTAAGAGAGACGTATGAAAATTGGAAAGGTAGGTTGAAGCCAGACTGCGGAAAGTACTGAATGACAGACTGGAGTTTGGATTTCATCCTATGGATAATGGAAAGCCATTTACAATACCCAAGCCAGGGAAAGAACACACTCTAAAACCAACTGGCTGGACAGTAGTTTGTGTGGGCCCAGGTACCTTCAACATGCATTCCATTGACTTCTAGCCCTTCTATCTAATTTCTGTATCTGGATGTGACCTCGAGGGACTGCAAACATTCTGGATGGTGCGCATTTTTAAACAGCTACTTCCTGTCATCTCTTCAGCTTCTGTTCCTTTCCCTGCCCCTCAAGGGGAGCTGACTGACAGCATTCACCTCAGTCCTGCTGACTCAGTAAGCAATAAGTAAGCCTCATGTAGTTTTGGAGACTAAGCTGCTATGCTTTGAAACTGATTTTCTTCACGATATTCAAGTCCCAATTACTGCTAGAACACTGATTTGAGTTGTGAAAAAAACTACTCAGCTAAGCAGCATGTGAAGAAGCATGGGAAGGTACATCCTGTGGTACGGTAAGAAACAATTGTTCAAAGTGATTTCTGTATATTGAGAGAAAACCCAGTGGAGATGGCACTGCTGAACAGTGTCACGGGACCTCAAAGACTGTGGAATTCAATGCACTTTTGCTGCCTCCAGGGTCCCCCCCCCAAAGCCAAGACCCCAATCCAATCATTTTACCTCCCCATTGACAAGCCTGTGTTGGTTACCCCTGCCTGCAGGATAAAGACCAGGCTCCTTACCAAGCAGACGCCCTTCACCAAATGGCCACAGGAGAACTTTCTGATTTTTATCCCTTCCCCTCTCCCACATTCCCACTGGCTCACACACCAAATCTTACTGGTTTCTGAACTACGCATTTTCGCATATGGCTTCTCATGTGTCAGTGGTCCCTCCACCTGGAACCCTTCTTTGGCCACCTAGATGGTAGGCAATGCCCACTCACCACTTGTGATCCACAGCCACAGTTAAAACTCAGGAATTTTAGTTGCTCACACCCAGCAGTGAGTCACAGCAGTTCAGTCCACTGTGTTCCCATGGCACCTCCATCTTTGAACACTTTTCCCCCTGAAATACAACTATTGTCTTGAATGCCTATCTTCCCTATTTGGCTGTGAGCTCCCAAGGGAGGACAGGGACCACTCTGAACTCATCACTGTACTCCTAGTGTCTGCACTGAGACTGGTCCTAAATATGTACTTGCACATCTGTTGAATAAATGAGCTTGAACATGAAGTGTCCGTTACATCAAACTCAGTGTCACTTGAAAGATGAAAATTAGAATATTATGTGGCCAAAGTAATCCTCGAGAAATGTTTTTAAGGACCTGAACAACAACAAAAAAATAGCATGAGGACAGTTTCTACCCCAGGAAGCTCTCACTGGCAGTTGTTACTGGAGCGGATGAGGAGGGCCCTTACTGGGGATTTCCCCACGGTTATCTGGGAAGCAATGTTGTTTATGTAACATTCTCCACACAGTGTTTCAATTCTGCTGAATGACAGCCAAACTTTCATGTGAGCTGTGCCCACAGATGCATTTGGATCTGCCTTGGGTAGTCACAGTCACTGAAAGTTCTCCAGTTCTTATTTGCACCTAGCATTGTGATGCAAGAGGGATATTTTGTGGGTTGGGGACCATGGACAAACAGCCAAATCAGGGAAGAGCGAGTTAATAACAACTCTCTTATTTTCACCACACCTCTCATCCTATATTGTTTTATGCTATACATCAGTGAAAATGGAGGGGCAAAGACTTCTGCAAAACTTCACACTTTGTAAGAAAGAAAAAGAGGAAGCCATCTGTGGCCTAAAATATAAATCTTCAGACATATGATCAGTCTCCACTTCTGGAAAGTCAATGTTCGGGTTGTTTTAAACAAATAGAAAAGCAATTAGCTATTTCTGTAGACTAAACTGAGGTATATGCTGAATTAAAAACTGAATGTTTTGATCTTCAAGAATGTCAAGCTGGTAAACACTTCATTTCTTTTGTACATATAAATCTAAGTGCCAAGCCTAGCTTGAGGAAGATTTAAGAGACATAAAATTTGTCTGAGGTGTCTGCCAAATCTCTGCAGCAGAGACAGAAACTCCAGAAAGGCTGACATAGTCATAATTCTCACAACATCACCAGCAGGCTTGTGCAGGGCTGGACATACAGAAAGTCACTATTCCTTCTCTCAAATTATTTGTAAACAGAGGAGACCATTTGCTGATAGCTCTTTTTTTTTGCCTCTATATCCCACAGAGGAAAGAGACAAATAAACTAAGAAGAAAATCCCTATTGGCACATATCCCCATTTTCAGCTGGATAAATTTTACTCAATCTCTCTCTCTCTTTCTATTATTTGATCATGAAATAAGATAATAACTCTCTTTCCTATAGTTTTTTAAAACGATGATTTCTTATGAGGTAACATCACTTTATTCAGATGATTGATGCTAAGGATTTAATGTCCTTTAAAGAGCATCCATTTTTGCACAATGGGTGTCATTTGGAAGGAAAATGAAGGAAAGACCATGTGCAGTTTCCTGAATGGCAAAACAAACAAGGGCACATTTTTGTAGAGAAAATCAGATATGCCATATCCACCTGGTTGTATGTCATTATGGTGACCCACTACATACGTCTGAGATCACTTAACAATGCAAGAATGTAGTGCATGCATGGACTGCCTTCTGTAAACAGGACTAACAGTTGAATACAATCAAGGTCTTCCCTGGGGACATATTGCTGGAAAATACATCTACATGACATTTAAAAAAAATAAATTAACCAATGACATTGGTTCCCATGAGACACATTGTTTCTCGTACACTCAATTCTATCACAGTTTTCCGGAGCTCTCGGCTGACATTCCTATCCCAAAAGACATAGAATTTCAAAACAGAAAGAAAAATAGAGCAATTGGAGCTATTTCATCTCTCCTGCATGAAAAGCATTATGTACACAAATGGAAGATTTCGGTACATTAGCACAACGCAAAGCATGACATGGTGAGAACATGTCAGTCTGGACTGTTCTTGTTCTGCTGTGGTCACATAGAACTTGTGCGAGCAAACGAACAAAATCTATATGCATACTGACAAGGCCTGGCAGGGGCTGCAGTCCAATGAAGAGAGCTGTGTTATGGCGGGAGAGCTGATTTTTTTTTTCTTTACAAAGTATTCTTTATCTTGATTCTGTCCTTTCACAATCATTTTAAGTAATTTTCCTTATCTATAAACAGACAACTACTGTATATATTTAATACTTTTACTCTGAAAAAGTGGCAAACTACCTCACACACAATAGTTAGCACATGCCATCCACATGATACTTTGGCTACCATTAACTAAACACCTACTATGTGCATGACACTGGCCTATGACTCAAAGAAAAAGTAAATTCTAAGTGGAAAAAATATAAAATGCTGCTAAAGAAAAATGGAGCTGATTTTCAAAGGTGTTACAAGTCAGTTCTATTAAGTTTGGATTTTATCTTGAGGATAATGGGCAGCTTTGGAACTATTTCATACAGGGTTTGAGATGGCTTCTAAACTGCAATTTAGAAAAATCATCCTGTCAGCACTAGGGAGAAAAGACTGGAAGGGAGGCAGGCTGCAGACAGTAGTAACCCCAGCTAGAAGTCATGTGTGTGCTGGGGGATTGGTGGCTATGGGCTAGTGCTCCCCCAAATGATAAACCATTACCATAAGGCAATGGTAATAGGAGTAGATATAGGGAAAATATTTTTAAGAACTATTTAAAAATGAACAAATGTATCATTATAGGTTAGCAAATAAAAATATGTAAGAAGTAGAAAATTGAACTCATATATACTCTTAACTGACAGTAAACCTCTAGTATGTTTTACATTATAGGATTTCCCCCATATGTGTATGTGTGTGTGTGTGTGTGTGTGTGTGTTTTGAAACTGAGATCTGACAACTTCATAACCTGAATTTTCTCTTAATATATAACAACTTTCACCATTAAACAGTCTCTGGTGATATCAAATAACTTAACAATCCATCCCACAGATATACCCATAATTAATTTTATTCAAACCTCTAGTACTGGACATTTAAAATGCTTTCTTTTTCTTTTTTGTCTTGCTATTAAAAACAGTTCGGGGATTATTTATAATACACATCCTGGGTGCTAAATGGTTGGAAACATCATGTTTGCTTTCTCAGCAAAGAGCTCTAGAAGCTGGAGTGGTAGGTCGAAGACTATGTTCCGCAGATTTTTGACACGTTGACAAACTGCTCTTCAGAAGGGCGGTATCAAATTACTGTCCCACCAGCAGTGCCCATGAGTAGGAGACACATTTCACAGCGACTTCAGTGATGGAGTCAACTGGACATGGTGAGCATAGGGATGGCTTCTGGCAGAGAAGCGGGGCAATGTGACCTCTGCTGAGAGGAGCAAAGCAACGGCAGGCCAAAGAAACGAGTGGCGGGGCACATACATGACGTGAAAGTAAAACATAAGGAAACCACACGAGAGCGGGGAGAAGTAATCTCTAGTGAGGTTAAACACCCAGGTTACTTTGCTGCTTTCTTAAGCAAGTGTGGCAAACAGCTCATGGTTTTATAGCATCTGGCGCTGTGTAGTAGCCAGACTCACTCATGTGAATATATGGATATTCACTTTGTCATCCAATAATCATTTATTAGGTTTCTACTACATGTCAAGGGCTGTTCTGGATGTTATGGGTATGGAGATTAATGAGTCCTCACCCTTCCTCCAGGAGTTTACAGGCAGCCACATCCATAGGCAACACTGTGGTCCAGGCCAGGAAAGAGGTAAGAGAGGTGCCTGAGGAAGCCAGAGCCCAACATCGCTCTGTGTGTGTGTGTGCGTGTGTGTGTGGAGTGTGTGTGGGAGGTGGTGTGGTGGAGACTCCAGGGAGAGTTCACAGCAGGGTTGTTATCTGAGCTGAGTCTTAAGGAGCAATGGTTTCTCAGATGGGTCATAGTTCATACTCATATTCCTCTCCAGCACCTGAATTTTCATGCCATGCTCTCAAGTGGACACTCAAGAAGGCAGTGAGGATGCTTGTGTGTGATCCAAACCCACTCCTGATAACAGCCCCACCTGTTACCTTAACCCACACATATACCCAGCCTGTTTGGGCAAGAATATGCTCATCTTAGACTATAAAGGATAACAGGCAAGTGGCACACAGACAGCTAAAGTAATTGTGGTACCACTGATAGAGTAAGACTATTCACTTCTTACCAACCCCTATGATGTCTACCTCCTAAATGACTCTCAAATATGTTATTTCTCATGTATCATTCCCTAGGGTCTTGCCCATCTCTCTGAGGAGCATGTATCTGTCCCCCAACTGGTCATGCCCCCTCCAGTGCCTGTGAAAGTGCAAAGCTGATCACAGCAATTGTTTTGTATTACCTACAACACTGTTTTCTGACTTCAGTCATTTGAGTACTAGTGATGTTGGCATATTCACACACGTGTGACTGTCATTTACTTAACACTTGTTCTTTAACTTAAAACTGATTGACTTTCTACTTAAGCCATATCCTAAGAAACCCTAAATTTCGGGCTATATAATTGAGTTTTCTCTTTTACTAGGCACATTAGGCTGTACAATGGCTGCAGTGTAGATGTTTGTGGGAATACAACATCACTGCCACTTGGCAGCGGCCCTACAATTGGAAAATCACTGACCTATGGGAGCACATCCAAACTCCTCAGCACTCCATCAAGGCTCTTCACACATCAGCCCCAAGCTCTCTCTCCTGGGTCTTTTACCTTTAAACTTTCTTTTCCCCAAACAATCTGCACTCCAGCCATGGAGGACTCCTCAGTAGTGAGGGCTGTGCCTGACTTGTGTAGAGCTACATCTTCACAGAAGGTTTTCTCAGTCTGGAATGCCTCCATCCACTTGTCTCTGCCTGGCAAGCTCATTATCCTTCCAGACCTGTCATGTCACGTCCTCACAGAGCCTCCTCCCTGATGCCCCCCGACAGTGTGTCCTCCTTGCTGAATCCTCCCATAGCACCTTGTGCCTCTCTCTGCTATACTACACGCTGCATTACTGCAACGATGGGCATCTCTCTCCCCAACTTTGACGCAGGGAGATCTTGGGGATGCAGCGAAGGATGTTGGCAAAGTTCATGAAGGGCGTGGAGTCACTTAAAAACTAAAGGACTGCCCAAACCCAAATAACAGAGATTTGAAATATTTTATAAAGAGAAAAACATCAAATGCAGAATGTTGACTACTGTCCTGGCAGACAGTTAACTATGACTGCAATCATCGTTGGGCTACTTTGGTTTGGGCAGCTGGTCGACTAGGTACTGACACAGACACTAAAAGTGTCTCATTTGGGTTTTTGCCAGAATTATCAACTACACCTCACAAATGGAAAGACAAGAATAAAAGTGAAGAGTGGGACCAGCAAACTAAGAGGGGTCTGTCCGGCCTCAGGAATCTACACATTGAACTCCAACTCAATTCCTTGCATGTAATGTGACTTTAAGTAGATTTTTAAAACTTCTCTGGCTTTCAGTTTCCTTTTCTAGAAAAATGGCAATAATGGTACCTACTTCATAAGACTCTTAAGATAATCCAACAAAGTGCTCATGATAGTGCCTGAAATATTATGAGTTCAGTAAGTGGCTGGCATTATTGCTGCCCAATAAAATGACTTCAACTCAGACACTATAATGTACAAGAACAGCACATGCATTCCTTAAGAAAATAAACTTATATCACCAGGCTTTAAAATGGACAACTCCAGAATGTAGCTAAGGATAGCCACAAATAAAACAATCTATAAGAAATCTTTTCTTGGGTTTAAATTAGACACACCTGGAACATACCACACTTCTCTGTGTTCTCCAAGAATTGATCTCAAATCAGGTTCCCCTAGGATAAAAAAACAAAAATCACCCAATCTTAATTGTCTGTCTTTTAATTTTATTTGTTACAGAACAATATCCAAACTAGGTGGCTGCTTCAGAGTCCTATTATGGTCCCCAAGCTTTACAACGCCCTTGCCTGAACCTGTCCTCTGCCACCGGTCACTCTAGTGCTCCCTCTATCATCTACCCTTCTCAAATTGCAACCCCGGTTTCAGGAAGGATTTTCTCCTTCCTCTTTATCCATTCCAGATGGAATGGAGCCCAAATTGAAATTCACCTCCTCCACAAAGCCCACCAGGAGGGTTGGGAAGACAGATGAGTTTCAAGTCTCCAGACTTCCAGGATTAGAGTTGACCTTCCCTAGATCACCCCAGTCCCCTTCCAAGAAACCCTCAGTACTTTTCGCACGCGTTTGTAATAAAATAATTAATACAGTCTACTTTATTCTGAATCGGTGTGCCCCCTACATGTTTGTCAACAGTAGTGCTCTCTGTCTTTGCTGGCAAACGCTCGGTTTTTAAGAGATCTAACTTGCTTTTTACTCTCAACAGTATTCTGCACGGAACCTTAAACATCTATTTCTCAAAAGCGAGATGCCTTCCCTCCGCTGCTCCCCAGCCCTCCGGAAACTGAGGGAAAACCCTTTGCACCAAAGACTAGGTCAGGGAAGGGGCGGCTGGCTGGACGATCTTTAGCTCACTGTGGAGGAGGGCCAAAAGCAAAAATGTAAAAAGAGTCCCTCTCTGGGCGTGGCAAGGGATTCCCATGCCCTCAGAAGAAAAGGGGAGAGTGCACTGGGAAGGCTGTGTGCCCAAATCTGAAATGCAAATTGGGAGAAGAGGAAAGCGACCACCCCATTCCTCCCAGCAGCAGGAGAGTTCAAACGTCCCCTGGGCGAGCACCTTAACTTAAGACCTCTGCAGAGCCGCTGGCCGAGGTGGGGACAAGGGTCTAACGTGGGGCGGGAGCGGGGGGGGAAGCGAGAAAAAAGCTCGCTCCCGGGAGCTCCGAAGCCCACCCGACAGGCGGCCCCGAACCCCTCCCAGCCGGAGCGGAGCTGGGCGGAGCCAAGCGCTGTGGCGCGCGGCCCGGAAGCACCCTCCTCCCTGGGCCCCCTCGGTCCCACAGTCCCCGGCCACTCGGGCGCTCTGTCTCGCTGACCTCCAGCTCCCGGCTACCGGAGCAGCGCTACTCCTTATACGGCCACGGACACCGGGCCCTCGCGGTTCCCACGCCTCCTGGCGCCTGCCGAACGCGCGGCGCCGCGCTAGTCCGCGGAGGCCCGCGCCGGCCCAAGGCTGGACTCTCACCCGCTCCGCGATTGCTGCCGCGGCTCCTATTGGTTGCCGGTTACCGGCGGCGGCAGCCCAAACCCGTGTCCTCATGGGAAATGTAGTTCGAGGTCGCTGGAGGCTGTTCTTCCTGAGGGGTTGCAATATTGGCATTGGCAGAGAGAAGCGAGCGAAAACCGAGGATGGTGGGAAATGGAGTTGAGACACTTACTTCTTTATACCCACAATTCCTCCCTTTCCCCCGCCCCCACTTCTTCCGACGATCCCCAGAGTTCAGAAGGAGTAGGGCATTCTGGGTGTTTTAGTTTGGTCCGCGCTGTCTTGCCGAGCCCCGCTTCTCAGGTTTTGGGGTGGTGCTTTAGGGGGCAGGTGAAAGTTCTACTTGTATTTTACTATTATCATTTTGGCAGAAACACTTCATATCGTGATTTGACATTCTCACTAAGCTTTTTTTTAATTGGCTTACAATTAAGAAAATGCATGTACCTGTTTCACGTGTACACCATTATAATTTGACAACTGTATAAACGACATAATTCTTGCCACCAAAAGTCTGGTTTTCCGCTCATAGTGTGTTGATTGCTTACTAGAGGAATTCTGTTTTACCATTTAAACTTTGAGTAATCTGGAAAATTTCAGTGGAGATTGACTGATAGGCTGCGAGGACATGTGGGATTAAAGCACAAGAAAGAGGTCTGGCTTCGGGGAGAAATCAGTATTAGATGGTAATTAAATAAACATAGACTGACTTCCCTTGAAGAATGTTTGGACTAGTAAATTTTCTCCTTGTTTTCCTTTTTCCCAAAAATGAGTGAAATTATACAATATTTGTCTTTCTCCTTCTTAGTGATTTCATTTAGAATAATCCCCTCAAGGTCCAACCCTGTCTCAACTGGCAGGATTGCACCTTTCCTTACGACTGAGTAGCATTCCACTGGTTCTAATGGCGTTTGCCAAAAAGTCAAGAAATAAAAAAAATGTTGGAAAAGATTTAAAGAAAAAGGGACCCTCGTCCAGTGTTGTGGGAGCTTAAATTAGTGCAGTCCTTACAGAAAACAGTGTGGAAATCCCTCAAAAAATTAAAATACAACTACCATAAAATCCAGTAATTCTACTTCTGGATATGAACCCACAGAACACTAATCTTCAAAGCACAAAGGTTAAGCACAGAAGCCTAGAAAATAATGATACTCAAGTAGTAGATAAAGCTGAGACAAAAATGGCCAAGTAGATGAGCCAAGAGGAAACAAAGTGGAATTAATGAGCTGTAATACAGAGAGGTTAAATAAGAAGACATTGAATACCAAGAGTACTCATTGACCCAATCAACAACTATTTATTGAGCACCTACAATGTTCCTGGCATCATTTTACATGTTGAAAATAGAAAAGTGGGTAACCAGACAACTTCCCTTACCTTTAAAGTGTGTATTCGAGTAGGAAGAAATTATCAATAAACAAGAATAATTAAACTATATAGCTATAACAGCAATATCTCTGCATGTTTTATTAAATATGTATTATATATTACTGAATTACTTGTATATGCATGTACACATGCAAAAGACAGCCTCTTCACCTGTTGTTGGGAGAACATATGCTTGAAAATACATACAGAAAAAAGAAATACTCGAGTGTGAAAAGATGAATTTGTGAAATAGTTGCTCTAGGGCAAATCATGGCTGGATTTGAAGGTCAGTTAGTAGGTCCAGTTTAAGTCCAGAGCTGCACTGCTCAAGTCATGGCCAGAGTGCGGATTCATAATGTGGAATATGTTTGGCTTCAATCTTTGTTCAAATTAAGGTTTGGTTGACCCATAATTATCTTTACAAGTGATGGTTAAAAGAGCATAAAACTAAGCTTAGCGCTAAGCTTGATATCAGTATTAGACCCTAGAGATTTAAAACCGTGGTCAATCTGTGGCAAGGATCAGCATGTATGACAAGAAGCAGCATTCATTCAGACCAAAGTGAAAGCTCACTCTAGAACTTCATTAGTTCATGGTGGCCCGAGTTGTACTCCATTGTAAAGTCAATGTACAAGATTTGGGTTCAATTTTGAGGTAGTATTGGGAATTGCCTGTGGAGGAAGAGGAGTTAGGAATTGGTCCGTGGACCAGCTAAAGCAGAGTTAAAGATCAGCTCATGGTTTGACTTTAGTTTTTGATCATTGTTGGAATCACTTGCATTCATATGCTTGGAGATCAATAAAAGTTAACATTCTGGCTCTGCCTGAGGTTATGGTTCATGCTAGTTTTACTGAATGGGGAAAGGCTGAATAAGAACTTGTACAGAAGTTATGATTCCGTATTTCATCAGATGAAATTTCAATCAGTGTCATGGTTAGAGATTATTCTTGGTCCAGTACTAAGCCTCAGTCTGCGGCCCTTGGAGTGTCTCCTCATTACTAGTGCAGCAGGAATTCTGGTGTCAGTAGCAGACTTCACATGGGCTTTTAGTTCCTGTACTGTGCCTAGCGTCATGGGACATGTAGCCCCAACTTAGGGCAGGTTTGTGGCCAAAAGGATTGCTCAACCACAAGCTAGTGCTAGTGACAACAGTTACAAGTTAGTCTTACCCTGTTTTATGATTATCAATATGAGGAGGGTTTTTATTCAGGCTTGTGGTGTTAAGAATGGTCTTTTAGCTAGACTTTGAGTTCAGCCTGAATCTCAGATAGCGTAGGATCTACAGTTTCCCCCCACCCCGACCCCACGCTCAGAACATGTCTCAGAAGAGGGCCAGATTTGTCCGTGATGATATTCAGTCTGGACTACAATTTAGCCAGAAAGAGGGTCCATTCTATTTCAAAGATATGGAATCAATAGTTAGGCATTTGGAGGATTAGTGTTGTTTCCAAATTAAAAGATCACAGCTTTAGTCTGTGATGAGAGGTTTTGTCATAGATGAGACTCAGTCTGCAGCCAGAGACTAGTTTGTAACCAGTTTGTGGCTACAAGATGCAGGAACCAAATATATGACTAGTCTGTCCCAGATCCATGGGCTACTCTGTGAGTACACCTATGAGCCCAGTGTCTGGAGTGATTTAGGATGTGGGATTTTAACAGCTATAAGTCTCAATTGGAGGCTGTGTTCAGAGTTCTACTTGTGAGTAAGATTAGGGCATATGCTGTGATCAGAATATGTCCTCAGTTTTGTAGATTTGGTTCCACTTCCTGGCCACAACTGTGGCATTCTCTTTGGCCACATTTAGAATTCAGTCTCCGTACATGTTTTTGCCTTTGTTTGAGACCAAGTTTAGTAGTCACTCTGTTGCCAGTATTGGTATTCTTTTCTGGTTCGTGCTAAGTCTGTAGAAATTGTAGCTGGGTTGGATTCTGAGATGAGTGCTCTGGCTGTGACTGAGTGATGGGTTAGAGCCTCTGTCTGTAGTCATGGTGAGAGCTCAGACACTAGCTATGCAGAGCTCTTATGTTGTGGTCAGTGGAGGATATTAAGTATCTCCCAGAGTTAGGCCAAAGTCTGTCCATCAGTCTTGGGACAGCCTGAGGCAGCTTTAGGGGTTATGCCTGATCATAGACTGGATCTCTTTATCATGAGCTAAGAGCTTATCAGAGGTCACACTTAGGATTCAATAGGAGATCAGGGCTAGAGACTCATTCTGGGACCAGTTTAGCTACCAATCCTTGGATCAGACATAGGCAGTGAGTATGTGACTAGACTCAGAGACTCGATTTAATTAGGGTTAAGACCTTGGAGTGTGGCCAGAGAGAAGCTCAGCTTGTGGATAAAATTAAGATCTCTGTCTGTAACCAGGGTTAAGGACTCTGTCTCAAAATGGTCAAGTCTCCAAATACAGAATTAGGCACTCAGGCTACATACTGGGTTAGATTTTGGGGGGTTGACCACCAGAACTATATCCAGTGTTAACAGTGTACTTGTGACCAGGCTTAAGGGAACTTATCCTCAGCCTCTTTTCAGTGATAAGTTGTGATAAAAATGTGTGTGTGTGTGTGAAAAAGAGAGCAGAGAGAAATAGGAGTGGGGAGAGGGAGAGACAGAGAGGGAGGGAAGGGGGATTCGCACTAATGAAATAGCAGGCTTCATTCAGGGAAGGAACCATGAACAGAGGCTGATAACTGAATCAGGAAAAGCAAAGTCTTTGGTGTCTCAAAAGTTTATGCTTAAGAGGTGCAGGCCAAGCTCATGAGACTGAAGGGAAAGGAAAGGAATGGAGAGTAGGAGCTAGCACTGCAGGGAAGTGGATCCATGCTTCTTGGGGGAGAGAAACTTTTGCAAGTTGTGTGAGTGCGAGGAGTGCAGTGCTTCTTGCTAGCAATGCTTTCCTGAGTACCCTTTCTGAAGTGTCCCCCACCTCTCTCCACACTATACTGGACACCACCACATGATACTCACCATATAGTCAATAAGCATCGAATAAACATGCATGAACAGATATTGAATGAAATGAATGCAGGTTTGTTTTCACTTGCATTCTCCCAATAAATCTTTGTAACAGTCCTTTATGGTAAAGATTATTATCCACATGAGCTGGAGAAGGAAACCAATTCCACTTAAGCTAATTAGGAGACTTGAGAGTGTCCCACAGCTGGTAAATGCAGGCCCAGGTCTTGAAGCCAGTTTTCTCTGACTGCCATGTCCTGTGCTCTCGGTATGGCACAGTTGGCCTGCATTAGCTGTGTGAGATTTACAAGTCACCTTTACCCTTTGACCTTATAAACAGGGTCATATTTTCTATTCATATTCTTATAAGAATCTCTGTAAGGTGGTTCTTATCCCCTTTGTTTAGTAGAGTAAGCATGTTCAGACTGATTAAATGATTGTATCGAAGTCACAGTTAAGTGGCAGAATGGCGAATAGAACTCAAATCTTCCCAGCTCTCAACTGTAGATTTTACCCAGCTTATTGCGTTGCCTCAGAATACCCCAGCCTCCAGGAATGACTTTTGATTGACACTTTGGACTTTGATGCAGACTGATGTAGGGAAGGATTTAGTGCCAGGCTTCCATTACATCACTCACGGCTGGGATATGAACTGGTGTTGGGGTGAGAGAATGTCAAAGAGTGTTTGCCATCAACTCCCTGGGTACACATGCAGCTTTAGGGTACCCCTTCACGAGAATAACAGTGTTAATGAACATTGCTGAGTTGTGCATATGACAAGTAGGAGGCAGATAAAAATGGAGATGCTCACCCAAGTGGACGTCGTATTATTTGTCTCTGCTCCAGGAGCAGCCTTGCTACTGCTTTTCCCAGGGAATGTGCAGTGAACATTCCAATCAGTTGCAAAGTCTGCTTTTGTTACAGCAGTCTGTGGGTCCTCACCACATGCTTAAGATTCAATTGTACTGCAGACACATACAAAATGGGTCAAACCATGGGTTTATTTACAAAGGGAAAGGGAAGGAAACAACCCAGCGAAAGAGAGAGAGATACAAGCTAAGTAGAGCGTCCTACCAGTTCCGCTGACCTGGAACCCCAATAGAACACTGAAAGCTGATCAAGAGCCAAGCGACCAGCCACCAGCCATGAGGCCAAGGGAGAGAGTGAGTCTCAGCTCCGCATCTCTCCTTTATATCTCCCAAAAGTCTCAAAAACGGTTGCTTAGCTCTGCCCATGGGTCCTTGCAGTCCTCCCTTTGGTGTTGCTGGGTGTTGTAGTTTCAGTGACTGGAGTGTGAGTGGAGTTGTAGTTTTAGTGACTGGAGCAAGGGTTGGAGTCCGCAAAACCTACATCTGCAGAGGTCGTTCAAGACATCCTTTCCCCCTAACACCTTCAAGGAGACTTAACACGCATAGTGTCAGCATCCACATCTTCCCTTGGGGAGTTTCTATGCTGAGGTCAGAGGTTCTGGTTGTGCTTCTGCCTTGAGGATGGCTGAGTGAGCTCCCACTGGAACTGTGGGCACCATAAGTAGACCAATGAACTCCTAAAAAGAGTTATTTGAAGAAAATAATGTCCAAAAACATCCCTTGTTTGATGAAATACATGAATCTGCACCTCTAACAACTTAGCAAACTGCAAATAGACTACTCTAAAAGACGCACTTTCCTTTTTTTCCAACTTTATTGTATAATTGACAAAAGCATAAAATAGTTAAAGCTTCCAACATGATGATTTGTTACATTGTGTAGGAGTCCTTGGTCTACTTATGGTGCCCATTAGGTTAAACTATAAGCCAATTTCTGATTCATTTCATCTGTGGTGGGGTGCAATCCCTTGCTATGTGTAGCCAAAGCAAGCCTAATGTTAGTGGCCTACCCAGATCACATTTTGTGAAATAGTGAGACACTCATTGAGGGAGTTCTGGAGTCATCTTGCTAGTGAATAGCTCCAGGCCCAGACAGGCCAATTTGCCCCTTTACCTTCAGTTTTCTCATCTAATGAAAAATGACTAAGTGCCTATCTCACAAGGTTGCTGTGAGGACTGCATGGCATACATTTACTTAAAATATGTCTCATTTGATGTGCTGACCCATTGTAAGTGCTTGATAGTCACTCTTATTCCTGTTAGTTAAGTGTATTAATTGCTGTCCTGGCAGGAATCTAAGTCATAGCCACTGCCTTCAATGAGGGAGAGAAGATTAAAGCACATGTAAAAACTAGAGAACGTTTAAACCTGTGAAGTTGTGTACTGCTGACTTGAAGGGTGAGCAGTAAATAGCAATTGGGAGTGAGAGTAAGTAAGGAAGGCCAGCTCCCAGGCCGGAGTGCTCAAGGGTGGCCAGGGCCTGCTAGGGGCATGTACAGTATGTTGATCACGTTGACGGGATGGCACATTCATCATGCCAGGTGTTCAATCAAGCAGGAGGTCAAGTTGGGCTATGGAAATCAGAGAAAGCTTCCTGGAGGAATTAGAAGATGAGCCAGGCCTGAGTGGATGGGAGGAGAATAGGACAACTCAAAGGCAGGAAATAGCCTGCAGATGGGTAAGAGAGACGCGAACAGAGAGGATCTGTAGAGGCACCCATCACCGGTACTCCTGGAGGTGATCACCAGAGGGCGCTGTTGGCACAGGCCATAGTGACAACGGCAGCCATCATGGTGCTCACCCCACTATTCCCCCCAATGCGAGATCCCCCAGTGCAGGCTAGTAAATTGCAAAATGTGGGCGCTACGAAGACCAGGGACTTTGGCCATAGCCTATAACCTCATTCCCTTGCAAAAGATTTTAAGAATCCGGAAAGTGGAAAAGTGGAAGGCATTGCAGAAGGCATGAGGAGTGGGAAGAAGTTTGGGAAGAAGAGCTGGAAGGTTTGGCACAATGGCCTCTGTGTCCCAGGAAAACAGCGGAAGTTTGCTGCATGCTTTTGTGTCCGTTTTCCAAGCTAGGAGAGGGGGATACAATGACTCAGAATTCTGGGTGCCTCCCCTTTTCCTTATGTTCTGGTGTTCAGGCCATTTTGCTGGTGGCCATGTGATAGGAAAAGGTTTCCTTTCATTTAGAGAGCATTTAGTTGGTAAACTCTTATGCTAGCTCAGACCTACTGTGTGCCTGGATTTGACTGACACATCTGACCTTACTCGGTGAAGAGGAGTCGGGAATGACTAAGCCATGTTACAGAGGGAAACTGAGCACCCTGGCTGTGATGGCCTGCCACTCATGAGTGCGGTCTGCTCACAATCCCAGTTTTCTGACTTGACGATGATTTCTGTTTCCACAGTATCGCTGGGTTTCCAGTGCATAAGATGCCAGGTAGAGAGACATACTAATCAAAGGGGAATCAAGGGCCCTGACCTGAAAGAGCCTAAAGTCTTTGAAAGACATAAACATAGTAGCTACTGTAGTGACTTGAAGCAAATTCCTTCCCTTCTCAGGATCAATCACTGGGTAACCTCAAATACATCATTTCCCCCACCGTCCTAGAAATGAACAATTGGCCCTCCCTGGTGGCGCAATGGGTTAGGAAGCAGCACTGCAAGCTAGCCGTAGCCGCCTCAGTGCGAGTTCCATCCCTGTCCCAGAGGTGATCCACAGGGCACAGCACACCTCTCCTGTCTCACCCGCTGCTCCCCTCAGCAGTGTACTTTGTCGATCTGCCTGTTCTGCTCCCCACTGTCTCTGGTGAAGCCTCTC
>NW_004567120.1:30054698-30124379 GCF_000260355.1 Condylura cristata
AAACGTTATTTTAACATCATCCAAAGTTTCTATTCACTGAGAGTGTATTATATGCTGGGACTGTGCTAAGAACTTCACATACATTTACAAAATCTAATCCTTACAGCCAGTCTTTGACAAATCCCCTTTTTCAGATAAAGACTTAGAAAGTGCTATGAGCTACTTAATAGAGCTAGCTAGTAAGTGTTCAATTTTCATTTATTCAAATAAAATTGCACTAATTTACCCTTGGTTTACAAAGTACATAAGTTTCTTTTGTTTGTTTGTTTTTAAAGATTTACTTATTTAAGCATAGAAGAACTGGGGTGTAGGCCAGAGGGGGCGGGGAGGTGGAAAGATTCACCCAAGACAAAGTGAAGAGTAGAACAGGCAGACTGACGAAATACACTGCTGAGGGGAGCTGCGGGCAAGACAGAAGAAGTTTGCTGTGCCGTGTGGGTCACTTCCCCGGTCGGGGTTGAAATTGTGCTGCTGATGTCATAGTGCTGTGACTTGCACCACCAGGGCAATTCCAACAAAAGTTTTGAGTTAAGATGTGGCATAAGTAAAGTGACTTGCGAAGTCAGAGATGATGTGCTGGTTAAAGATCAAGGTGGAACCTCAGGAACTTGAAATTGTGCCATGTGGGCTGTGGTAGCAGGCAGGGGCCGGGCAGGGGGAGGGGCCACATGACAGTTTCTGCACTGCATCTTGTTGGAGGAGGGGTTCACAGTGCACACGTGGGGCTGTGAAGGTGTGCTCCCCAATGATATAGTCGTACACACGGATGATAAATCAATACAACATAACTAAAGAAAGAAAGAAAAAGAAAGATGAAATGGTGGCATTTGGAACAAAATTGATGGACCTTGAAGTGATTATATTAAATGAAGTCAATCAAAAAAGTGAAAGACAGGTTTTGAATGCTCTCACTCATCAGTGGAGTATAAGTCACCACCCCGATAGAACAATACAAACAAACAATACAAACAATAAAATTTGAACTTGGCGAAAAGAAAATATGGTTACCAGAGGGAATAGGAGAAAGGGGAGCGATGGTTTGGCAGAGAAAAGAAAAAAAGGAAAAAATCCACATACTCCCAAAAGTGAAGTTTCTTCTCTTTCTGGGGGAAAAAAAATGTTGGTTCTGAACTTATTATACTGTAATTTCTCACAAAGTCTAAATACATTTTTTGAAGATAAGAGTTTGTTTTCAAAAGAAGGATTTTTTTTTTTCATTTTGGAATGGGGTAAGGACAACATATACAAAAAGGGATGTCTTCAGTTTAATTTGCGCAGTGCAATCAAATCACCTCCTCCTCCCCTTGGCATCCTCGGCATTAAAGACTTCTATGTGGTCTTCTGGCTGCCTCTGCAGCCTAACCATCTAGCATATTGGTTTGTCTCCCAACCTCTATTCCGCTCACTGAAATCTGTACACATCATGTCTCAGTCCTTTGCCTGAATGACTTTCACATCCTCATCTGCATGATTAACTACTCCCTTCACTACAAAATTCGACCCAATCATTTCTGTCCCTGGAAGTCTTCCCTAATTCTCTTTCATTCCTTCTACTCCTTGTTGCCTAAGAAAACAAACAAAACACCTCAATTTGAACTTAAGAACTTAGGAGGGGGTAGGGGAGAGGGTGAGGAGAAGATATGAAAGGAGAAGCCAGACTCAGCGAGGGCCCAGCATACACTTACACGCAGAATCTTACCAAACCTTCCCAACCTCTGTGAGGCGGCCTCTACAAGTATCCTCATTTAAAAACCATGTTAACTAACTGATGCTGAGAGACCAGGCAGCTTTTCTATATTCGCACACTCATCAGTAGGGGGAGCGCTGTATCACTGCAAAACAACCATTAGAATGAAGTTGTTTTCGTTTTTTTCTCTCTTTAATGGCAGAAAAGTTCAACCTAATGAAAAATAGAGATAATAGTGTAATGAATTCACTTTCACCCATCATCCAATTTCAGGAATTAGCACATGGTCAATTTTATTTGATTTGTATTCGCACCTACTCCATCCCATAACACTGAATGGTTTTGCAGTAAATTCCATATAGTATATCATTTTAGCCATGACATTTTCAGGACATATCTGTCTATGATGCAAGCTTTTAATGGAATGACCACAACACCAATATCATACCTGCAGAATTGATAATAGTTCTTTCCTGTGAGGAAATAGACATTTGGTGTTGAAATTTCTCCCACCATCTCCTATCATTTCTCATTTTTCTCCTTGGTCATTGAAAGGAATCTTATGGCTGGTTAAATACACAAACCTCAAGTGTAGACCTTGACAGTTTTTGCACGGATATATGCTTCATAGTAATATCAATATTTTACTAGCAAGATAGTTATCAATGACACTTTAAGATTGTTTGCAGCTGCATTTGTCCCTAACGTATATCCAAACTAGTGGTGTATGATCAGATTATTGTATTTGAATATCACTTAAAATAATTCCCTACTGTGTTAGGTCACCTATTAATATATACTTAGGTTCACCAGTTTCATTTTGTATTTTGACTATAGTGATTGCTGTGCTGTTTTATTTAAATTTTAAAATAATGTATAAAACAACTACATGGTTCCAAAGACATAAATACAAAGTAAGGTACGTTTATATAGTTTTAGTTTCCATTACCATTCTTTTCATTCTATTTTCAACCTCCTCTTAAAGCAGCCAATTTTATTATTTTGGAGTATCTTTCCAGCCCAGACAGTTATTTTCTCAAAGAGGAAATAGCTCAAATGGTAAGGCATTATTTCAGTAGTGAGCTGTTTGCTGGCAAGAAGGAACTGCATAGTCAGACAGAGAGTGAAGGGAATTAATATGTGTGTGTTGGGGGGGAGGATTATAACCACTGAAAGAGAATGAAGGCTTGTTTCATTAGGGGAAAATCTTTGCTTTGACAGAAATATTGCTCTTGAGGAACTGCCGGATTAGAGTCTGAATAAAACACACTGGTATAATATAACTACAACAGAATAATTAATTTCTCTGTAGAGATTAATAGTAACATATTTCTTTAAAATTCAAAATTTTTGCCATCTAGCTGGGAACAAAAGTGGTAAAAACAACTGTTAGAGGGAATTTGGTGTTATCCTGACACTACTTATTCTCTTACTAGGTTTTTAGTATCTGTTATTTCATCTTCATAACTACTTTTACAAGTAGGTATGGCAAGTGTTATTCTCCTTAAATGAGAGATGAGAGTCTTCAGAAGTGTGAAGTGACTTATTCAAAAGCATGCAGATAACCAGTGAAAATCCTTTCATAGCCCAGTGTTCTTTCCGTCACCCAGAAATAGTGTAGCAACAATCAAATAAGGCCCATCCAAGCCCTTGAGTGAAATGTGAACTGTACTCACCCTCTAAATGCTTGTGCTTGCTCTAACTCAGCATTCCACTAATACGTTTAGGGAAAGATAAGAGAGGGCTGGTAATAATTGAATAGACCAACAAGTTCATTTCATGGTTAAACTAGTTTGCTATTTTTACATAACAAGTTAACCTACAACTTAGCAACTGAAAATAACAAAACATATTATTTCACACATTTCTAAGATTCTGGAATCCAGGAGATACTTAACTTGATAACTATGACCCTCATCTTGCATGAGGTTGCAGTCAGTTTGTCATTGAGGATTAAGAATATGCTACCAAGCTCACTTGTGTGGTGTGACAAGGCCTCACGTTTACCCCAGCTGTTGACCAGAGGCCTGTATTTTTTCACATGCCATATGGACACCTTCATGGGTCTACTGAACAGAGCGGCTAGTTTCCTTTGCCTAGAGAGAGCAATCTAAGGGAGAGTATTCAGGATGAAAGATGAGCTATTTTACAAGCTAATCTCGAAGTGATATCCTATCACTTTTGCTTTATCATACAGACCAACCCTGGTGAGTCTCAAAGGAGGTGGGGTTCTTGGGAAGCCCCCTGGGAGACTGGCTATAGCAGTAACCAAAACTGACAAGCAATAGTCTTTGCAAATGCCAGATACCATGATGAACACCTTACCTGTGTGAACTCAGTCCTCACAATGCTGTGAGGCAAATAGTGTTATCATTCCTATTTTACAGATGAAGAAACTGAGACTCAGAGTGAGTATATAACTCTCAAAGTCACAGAGCCAGGAGGTGGTGGAGCCAGGAGCCAAACCCAGCTATGAAGGTCCTTTGCCACTATGCTAATTGCGTCTGTATTCAGGCGTTGGTAAGTGCTATGAAGGAAAGAAAGTGGATGGAATAGAGCAGCTGGAGAAAGGAGCAGGCAGAGATTTTTATTGTTTGGATTTATTTTATGTCCAAATGTCAGAGTAGGCCACACTGCATAGGTGCCAGTCAACCTGGGGCTTAAATGGTGAGAGGAGAGCCGGTTTCATGGAGAACTGGTAGAAAATACATTTCAAAGAGGAAATATAATGTGCAAAATCTCCGAGGCAGGCGCAGGCCTTATATGTACAAGGAGCACAGAGCAATCCGTGTTGTTTGGGTGTTAAGCATTAGCTCTAAGATAGTTGGAGGAGGTCAGAGGGATTCAGATTATCTAATTATCTCAGTAACCTTGTGAAGTAAGCAACAAACCCCCCCCCCCCCCCGTTTTAAAGATGAGGAAATTGACAGATTAAGGGTCCTGCACAAAGTTAGTAAGAGACCAGGCTGGGATTTGACTTCACTTTTTGCCTCACTGTGTGACCCCCCTTGCCTCTTGTATGCACTTGAAAGTTTTTTCCTCCTGATGTGTGTCTTGTTTCTCTCATCAGACTGGGAAATGCCTAAGGGTTTTCTTTTCCTCCTAGTGCTGGCTAGGACTGTGCCAGAATGTCAACTTGCACACTCTGGTGACTACAATGAAGCCAAAGAAATAATTATTCTCCCCAGAAGGAAGATCGGCACGCTGCACGGTCAATGTCTTAGGAGACTGCTGTTGGTCACACGAACAGACACACTTGTGACATCCTCGGAAGATGAAACTTACTTCTGGGTGGCTATAGAAAAACCTATGCACATGCACTTAACCTGTGTCATTGCTGAAGTTCTTCCTACCTGTATCTCTATTGGTCCACACTGATAATGATGGTAGTTTTTACTTTCCCATTCAGCTACTTACCTAACCTTGGCTCTGATTGTCAGTCACTGACAGCTGTTGTCTTGATCTCAGGCTTAGATCTGGTGTATAGTGCTCAGAGTTTTCTCCTGCAGAGATGAATCTAATAAACCAGTTAAATTTTGAATGAAAAGCTTTTGAAAGCTTTGAACATTGACCAGTGGGCATATAGAAAAATGGGAAGTCACTGATTCAACAAGTTTAATGAAAACTTGTAAAAACAGTGGCAGGCCACAACATTTGAGCTGTATCCACCCTCCCCCAGCTCCATGGGTGGAAAAATCATTCCCTGCACATTGGATATACTGGGTGGACTCAGAATCTGCAAACTGGTAGGCAGCTTATATCTCTCCTAGTTACTTGGTGTGGAAAATCTATACTGGAAAGCTAATGAAAATGCCAGCTCCCCCATTTCCATGCAGCAGAAATCTACTGGGTTGGTGGCAGCAGCCAAATGATGGTGTCTGTTTTCTCAACTACAGACCCTGCTTCATAGGGAGGATCTGCATTGAGGAGCAGTAAGTGCAGGCCATTGGCCAGTATCCCTCTCAAGTCATAGCACCAAAGTTCTCTGGGGGGAGGCATGGGGAATGCTGCAAAGAGTGGTGCCAGAGGCACTATATTTGGATCAGAAAGTGGAGGAATTCATCCTCCAGGGTATTGTGGAACACAATCAAGATCACAGACACTATCAATAAGAGGAGGGTAACAGCTGGGTGATACCAATAGAGGGAGACCAATCACAGCTTAATGTGTGCCTCAGGGGAAGGGATAAGTATAAGAAGGTATGTCTAACACCACTCATCTCTGGTCTGAAGACAAAGGCTTGAGGCTATCCTTTGTTAGGGGAAACTAGAGAAAGTACTTCCAAAATATTAGTCTCTAACTGAATGGTTTCCCCTTGAACCAGAACACAGTCTATGAGCCACATGTAACTCCAATGGTACAGGGTGAACATTTCACTAGACCTGAACACTTATGTACAACAACTTCGACCAATTGGTGGCTAACCACTAAGATACCTGGCCCAGGGGAAACCTCTAGGAGACCCCAATTAAAAATAAAAACAAGGGGGAAATAATATCAGCAAGAACATCTGAGGCTACTCATAACAGAGAAAGTAGATTCACAGAATTAGAGTCCAGTCAAGTCACTAAATATATGAACAAATAAACAGCAACAAGGCTCAGAGGGATATTAATACTTATAGTTGCAAAAATGTATTATCTAAAATATCCAGCTTTATGCAACACATAAGGAAGCAGGAGAACATGATCCATACAGAAGAGGAAAAACAGTCACTAGAAGTTGTATGCAAGTGGGCCCAGAGGTTGGCCTTAACAGACAAAGACTATAAAGTAATCATTCTAAATATGTTCACAAGTGTACAGGAAACCACATGAATCAAAGAATCAAAGGAAATCCTTATTAAATAGAGAATATAGAGATAGATGTTAAAAAAAATAGAAATTCCAGCATTAAAAAGTACAACCTCTGAAATGAAAAACTCAGAAGGGCCCAAAAGCAGTGTGAACTTCAGTATAGTTCAATCAAGATTATACACTCCGAGGAAACAATGAAAAAATGAAGCGCCTCAGAGATTTGTAGGACACCATCAACTGAACCACCACATGCCTCATGGGAGTCTCAGAAGGAAAGGAGAGAATGGAGCAGAAAGAACATTCAAAGAGCTAAAGGCAGGACATTTCTCAATTTGACAAAAGACATTCAGCTAGATGTCAAAGGAGCTCAAGCCCTTCTCTGGTTATCCCCTCTAGTGGCGGGGTATCCCTCAGGGAGGAGTTTCCTCCCTTATCAGCTGCCTAAAATGGGGCAACGTGTAGGTCTAGACACGAGAGGAAGTATTGCACAGGGTGGTCAGGCGGGCTACTGGCGGAGCTGAACAGCCTGGCCCTGCCCATGGAAAGAAGGCCAAGGGAGTTCTGGGGGCTGCGCTCTGGCCCATTCTCCATTTCCTAAGCTATATGCCAGATTTGGGGGCACACCACCCACAAAGAGTCACCCTTTTCTAATTTGTCCCAGTCTCAAGCTGCTCTGTTATATGTGTCTGTGCCCACTGGGCTATATGTATTAGAGGGGACATTTTTGCTAATTCTCACAAAGGTACTTAGTGGATTAGTGTGGGTCGTGGTGTGGAGGTAGGAAGAAAGGGACTCGGGAGACAGAAAAGCCACTTCACAGAGATATGTATTGACCTGTACAACCAAACAGGTGACCTGAGGGTTGCTAGAAATTCAGGCCATGCCCGATTCTCCCCTTCAACTCTACCTGGGGCCGAAACATCCAGTCCTGTGAGTGACCCTTTCAGTTTTAATGATTCAAAAGGCCATGCCCAAGTGAGGGACCTCAGGTCCAGCATGGTAGCTAACAGCCATGTCACCTTAGACAAGTTGTTTTCCTCTCTGAACCCTTAACTTTTTCTTCTATAAAATAAGTTAATAGTAAAACCTACCTTAGAGTGTTTTCATAAAGAAAGAAGAAATGTAAGTTGCTAAGAATCTGCATCACAATAGACTCAATACCTGTGATTATTAATGCTTAATGTGTAGTCACCAAAAGCAGGAGTAGTGTGTGATTCCTGATGCAGCATCTGCGACTGTGCCTTCCCTCCCAGGGCAGCTGGAGGCTCTTGGAAGCCAGCCTTTCCCTGAGGAAACTTATCTCCTTTTCCTTGGCTCTGCAAAGCAACCTCAACTTGGACCTACTTCTCTCCTGGTTACTCTGGCTGGCATTGGGGATAGAGACTATATAGTCTCGGCTTCCTAGAGATGGAAGCAGTCTTAAAGGGCCACTGCTTTAAGGATTTCCAAAGACCACTGTGTGGATAAGTTTCAGACCAGTCTTCTCTGAGGGAGCTTGTTAAAGTGCAGCTTTTCACAAGCACTCGTATAGAGAATCTTTTTTTTCAGCAGGACTGGAGAGGGACTCGGGAATGTGTGCTTTGACCAGTGCCCCCAGAAGATGCTTCAGGTCTTCTGCAGCTATGCCCTCCTTCACCCACAATCATGGAAAGTCCTAGCAGGTCCCAACTGCCTACACCAAGGACAGGGAGACAGGTGGGTAGGCAGGCAGGGTCTGGCGCTTGAAAAATTGGTTCCCGTCTAAGTTCATTTCCTCTGCCTCCCATACCTTGGTGACATCACTGGGTGCCACAGAGCAGAAACAAGTATTCTCCCTGATTTCCATGTCACCGACAGAGAGAGTCATCATCCTCAAAAATGAAAACAGTGTTTATCTCCTCCCCAGCACTCTCCATGCTTCACTTCTCCAGACTGAGCAACCTCTCCACCTTCTATGCAACTAATCGGCTTAGAGATATTGCTGGCTCACCAGGGGCCCACGAAGCTGACTCTTGCCTTCAATTTTCATTGCTCTTCCAGGCATGATGACCAGCAGTAGGTGGCGGCTGTGTCCCAATGCACCCCCTTCTCACTCTCTGTCTCCTCCTTTCTGCTCCCCCTCTGGTCCTGTCCATGAGTGACAGGTGTTAAGGGAGCACTGTCAGTTTGCTGAGTTGGGTCCCCCAAAACCAACATGTTGAACATTGCTATAGGCACTTCACACAGAGGATACATTTGTTTTGCTTGGGAAGCACACCTTAATTGGGTTCCCAACGGGAAACTCTAATGCCAGTACAGAGAATTAAGAACCAGCCAGCAGATGGGGCGAGGAGCAGGAGGGGAGGGTGGCAGCCGGGGCTGCGCCTCTCTTGGAGTTTGTATCAACCTTAAGACTGACAGCCTGGATCTGCGGGAAGCAGTCACGCTCCCAGTGGAAAGGCAGGATCAGGTGGCAGAGGGAAGTAATTCTTTACAATATTTACATGGCAAGTCCCTGCTGACCCAGGGACATCTTTGCAGAATATGAAAGCAGCCACTTTGGACCTGCTGCTTTTGTTTTGTGTTGTATGAAGGGATTATTTGGGGGAGAGGGGAGGGGAGAGTAGGCATTTTTCCCCCTGGGTTCCTTGGGTGGCACGTGAACTCATGTCACAACATCCATGCCTGCACTCAAGGTCTGCTACTCCAATTATCCCTAGGCGGGGGGTGGCACTCTTTATTGCAGTGATCTGTGAACCCACACACTTGGATGCTCCACACCTCCATAATTGGATAATTGGCACTTCTTGAGATAAATCTTTAAGGCCCTGATTTGGGAACCTTCTTGGACATCTTCATTTTTATTTATAAATAGTTCATTCCTTTTATTGCTGAGTAATATTCCATGGAGTATCTTTTCCCGCCCTGTAGTCTGCGGGTTCATTCTTTATACAGAATCTTTTGTTTAAAGAAACAAACAAACTATGGAGGAACCAGAGCGGGAGCGGAGAGCAGAGCGTGGAGGCACAGTGGAGGATTCTGGGTGCCTTGGTGCTGGGTGTGGTCTGACCATACCTGAAGTGTATGGTCTTATGCCTCTAAATCATATGCAGCATAGTAGATCAATGTTGCCACAATAAAAATAGGATAATTATATTTGTAGCTTTCCATTAAAGTTTGTTGTGGGGAAAGCAATCGTTGCATAATCCCAGTAGTATACACTTCAGCTATAGATCTGGAATATATAACTCTCTTACCAAGGGAAAAAGAAGCCCTCACTCCCTGTGCAGGGCTTATTGCCTTGTGTGGGAACATCTTTCCATGATGGGAACATCTTTCCGTGAGTCAGGCTCAATGTGACTCCTTTGGTTTTCTACTTGAGCGTGTGTCTCCTGGCACCTAGCCAACCTTGCTGCCATGTCCATTCTCTGCAGGGACGAGAAGTGTCAATTGCCTGTGCTGGCTCCCAGGAGGACCTGACACGTTCTTTTGTTGCTCTTCCTGCTCCCTCATTCCTTTATGTAGATAAAGCATCACTTCATGCATGTTTGACTGTGTCTTGTTGTCTTTGACATCTCCCATGGCCAGATGCATGGGCATCCTGGTGGTCGGCAGGCTTATCGTGGCTGTCCTCTATGAAGTCCCCCATGGTGTTGGTAACTGGTGTTTCTGTCACACCAGTTATATCCACTTTAAGTGGTTTTCGTTTTTGTATAAGGTATAAGATTTATTGAACCTTTTTGGTTTTAAGTTTGGTTTTCTTGGTTTAAGTTTGGCTGCCCGATGACTCCCGCACTATTTGTTGAAAAGCGAAATTTTTTATCTTTCCATTGCAACATTTTATCAACTCTGCAAAGAAAATAATCACCTGGGCATATTTAGGTGGTCTATTTCTGAGCCTTCTATTCAGTTCATGTGTCTATCCCCTCACCAATTCCACCTCGTCTTAATTGCCCCAGCTTTATAGTAAACCTTAATACTGGGTAGAGTGACTTCTCCCATTTTGCTTTTCTTTGTCAAGGTTGTTTGAGCTATTCTAGAGCTTGTACCTTGCCATATAAACCTTTAACTGTGTAATTTTTATTGAAGTAAAGTTGCCCATGGGTAAGTGTACTCGCAACATTGTATATGAATTGGGGGTATAGGTTCACATCTCTTCAGATGTATGTTACCATGCCATGCCCATCACCCAAACACCCACAGTCCTCCACCTTAGTTCATCAAAGCCTTTCCCCCTTTGCTCTTCTATTCCCACCCTCCCCCTTGGGTAGCTTCAATTCTATGGGCAGATTTCCAGGGTTTGTTTTGGTTTTGCTTTTCTGTTTTTGTATGTTTTGTTTCTGTTTCCACCTATGTGTGAAATCATCTGGTATCTGTCTTTCTTCTGACTTATTTTGCTTAGCATTATCTCCTCCACTTCCACTCCAAATAAATTTTAGAACAAGCTTGCCTAAGTCCACAAAACCCTTGCATGGATTTTTATGGCAATTGTATTAAATCTATAAATCATGTTGAGTAGAATTGAAGTTTTTACTGTGTTGAATCTTCCAATCCATGAGCACAGAGTGTCTCTCCATTAATTTAGATCCTTTAAAATTTGTTTTGTTAGCATTTTGTTATATTCAGCATACAGGTCCTGGGCTATTTTTCTTAAATGCATACAAAAACCTTCAATTTCTTTGGAGTGATTGCCAATGGTATGGTGTTTTTAATTTTAGTTTCAGTGTGTTCACTGTTAATATATGGAAATGCAATTGATTTTTGTGTGTTTATCTTGTATTTTGTGACTTTTGTGAACTACATATCAGTTCTAAGAGTTTAAAAAATAGATTTTCTTGATTTCTTATCTAGATCATGTCATCTGAAAATGGGGCAGTTTTATTTCTTTCACACTAATCTCTAGGCTTTTTCTTCCCTCTGCCAGCCTGAATGCAGCGGTTACAACTTGCAGCATTATGTTGTGTAAGAGTTGTGAGGGTGTACATCCTTTCCTTGCTCTTAATGTACATACATTCTATCTCGGAAGGAAACATTCACTCTTTTATCATCAAGTATAATGTAGGATTTTTGTAAATGCATGTGTACACTTCTATACAAGAGATGCTCTGTGTTCATGAATTAGAAAACTAAAATTAGAAGAGTTAATATGGTGAATCAGTTTCCCTCCAAATGATCTAAAGGTTAAATTCCATCTATTTTATTTTTCTAAGATTTTTTTAACCATAAATGGGTACAGAGCTTTTTTATACATTAATTGATATAATCATATGATTTTTTTTACTTCTTTAGTCTATTGATATGGTAATTTATATTATTGGTGATTTATATCATGTTACTGACATATGTTATTATGTCACATATCAGTCCACATGTCTGGGATAAATTTGACTTGTTATTGGTATGCAATTTGTTTTTAACATTGCTACATTCTGTTTGCTAATATTTTGTTGAGGATTTTTGCATTTAAGCTCATCAGAGATATTGCTCCTTAGTTTTGTTTCCTTTTCTGTCTTTGTATGTTTTTATTTTTTAATCAGAGTAATACTAGGATCATGAAATAAACTGGGGAGGATTATTAAGAAATTAATAAATTATGTAGAATCAGTGTTAATTCTTCTTTGAATAATTAGAATTTCTTCTGGGAGGTTTTAAATTATGAATTCAAATTCTTTGACAATTACAAGTATTTCAGATTGCCAGTTTCAACTTGTTTGCGATTTGGCACTTTGTATGTTTCTGAAAAGATGATCCATTTCATGTAAGTTGTGAGATTTATGTATAGAAAGTGTTGTATTCTCTTATTCTCTTTTGATATTTGCGAGGTCTATAATGAAATCTCCTGTTTTATTCTTCATATTGTTAATTTTCATGTTCTCTTTTCCTTCATCATTTTCATTAATGGTGGGTCAATTTTATTGTTCTTTTAGAAGAATCAGCTTTTTTGTTTCATAAATTTCTCTATTATTTCACATTTTCAATTTTCTTGATTTCTACTTTTATCTATATTATTTACTTCTTGTTTTGCATTTATTTGTTCATTTCAATTTCTTGAGGTAACAACTTAGACTATTGTTTTGAGACATTTACTTATTTCTTGTAAGATATAATGTCAGAATTTCCCCCCAACACTACTTTTGCTCTTTGTCACACATTTTGACATCTTGTATTTTAATTTTTATTCAGTTCATGTTATTTTAAAATTTCCCTTTAGGCTTCTCTTTGACCTATGTATTATTTACAGTGCTGCTTATTTTTCAGGTTTTTGGGTATGTACATGTTGTTGTTTTCCTATTTGATTCCATTTTGATATGTGAACATGCTCTGTATGGTTTAAAATCTTTTATGTTTTTGGGCCTTCCCTGGTGGCGCAGCGGGTTTAAGTACAGCACGAAGAAGCTTAAACCACTTTCACATGAGTTTGAATCCCTGCCTGCCATGGAGGAGATCCACATGGCGAGGCAGACCTCTCCTGACCCGCCCACTGCTCCCCTCAGCAGTGTACTTCGTGGATCTGCCTGTTCTGCTCCCCACTCTGTCTCTGGTGAATCTTCTCACCCACCGCATCTCTGGCTTGTACCCCAGTTCTGTATGAGTAAATAAATAAATCTTTAAAAAAAATCTTTTATTTATTTTTTTAAAAGAATCAATTTGTTTACATGTTGTAAAATTAGTGATTGATCTCTGATTTCTGGCTTAGTGTATACAAAACCTCAGGTTAAGTCATGACCTTTATAAAAGTTTAAGTTCAAATACTGTTAAGTTCTGGCCTAATTAGGGGAGGCAATGATAAGTTATTAAAGACTGTGATGTCAACAAGCTTTGCTAGGCTACTCTGAAGTAAAGCAGCAGTGCTTTATGGGATGTATACACATATGCAGGCACACACTCTATTTTTATTTACTTTTTAAAAAGTTACTGTCTAGGGCCCTCCCTGGTGGTGCAGTGGGTTAAAGCACAGCATTAAGAAGCTAAAGCCACTTCAGCATGAGTTCGATCCCTGCCCACTCCGGAGATGACCCACATGGCGTGGCAGAACTCTCCTGACCCACCCGCTGCTCCCCTCAGAAGTGTACTTCATTGGTTGACCTGTTCTGCTCCTCACCCTGTCTCTGGTGAATCCTCTCACTGCCTATGCACCTCTGGCCTGCACCCCAGTTCTGTAACGTAAATCAATCTTTTTTTTTTTTTAAAAGTTGCTGTTTAAAGTTATTTAATTTTTTAAATTACTCTATTTTCTACATGACTATTTTTTTGAGATAACATTGGTTTTCATAATATTTTGTGTATCAGAAGTATAGACTGTCCTGTTACTACAAGGCATCCACCACCAACACCCAGAATCCACGCTGTAGTCCATTGTGCTCCCTCCTCATCTTGCTCCCGCCCCTCCCCCTACTCCTCTGGCAGCCTCAATTCTTTTACATTTCTTGAATCTTGTTTTATGTACAAGGGTATTGTCTGTCTTGGTGAATGTTCTACAGGCTCTTGGAAATGATGTGCATACTGTTGTTGTTGGGAGATGTGTTCTCAGTGTCAATTAGATCTTGTTGGTTGATTGTGTTTTTCAGATCTTTTATATCCTTGATGATTTTCTAATAGTTGTGCCGGTTTGTGAGAGGCATGTTAAAGTTCAAAGATGTGTCAATTGTTCCTTTCAGCTCTGCCCATTTTGTCTCATTTATTTTAAATTTCTATATTTTGGTGCATACAGAGTGATGCCTTGAGATCCAAAGTTACATGATGCTTCTCCTCCATTGTAAAACCTTATGATGACTCCATATTTCATTCAGAAATAATAGGTAAAGTCCTTATAATAATCTATATTGCCCTTTGAGAAATGACTCCGGGTGACCTCTATAACTTCATTTCCCACTATTTTCCCCATTCAGCCACCCCACTCCAGCTATACTGTCTTCCTTGATGTTTCTTGAAAGGAACAGGTACATTTCTTGCTTGGGGACTTCGCTTTAACTCTTCACCATAGAGGAAGTGCCACTGCAGTTTGGAATGAGAGTCTTTGAGTAAGGTTTCCTGTGTCCCCTAAGTTTTCTCTCATTCCCTAGGGCTCACTCAGCTCTCAGCTGCCATGTAAATATATTCAGCCCTTACAGACATGCCAAATCCCTGCCGCTCTGCCTTGTGGAGTTTTGAAGTCTTTTTCACATCTGGACTCTCTGCTCCAAATGAACTCTGAATATCTTGAGGACAGGGACCACATTTTCAATTTATTTTCCACGTATGGCCCTGTGATATCTCATACAGATGCTCTATATGTGGCGAACAATAGACATTATAAGGCTGTTAAAATCCTGGCTCATTTCCCAGCACAGCCTCTATGGGTGGAATTCTGTGGTTTGGTCCTTGCATACTGTGCCAGTCTTACCTTTGACCTTCAACCACACTCAGTGCTGTTATTTTGCTCTACCCACCGCCCACCCCAGCTTCATGCACATGTTATTATCAGTGTTTGGAACATTCATCTTTCTCACCAATCTTCACTTACTGGTTTACCTCTTTACATCTTTCAGAGTACAATTTCAAAGAGATCCTCCCTGATCTCCCAAGTACAGGTTAGGTACCCCTCTCTTCTGTCCCCACAATACCCTCTACTTTGCCCTTAGTAATTTTTTCTACTATCCTCTGATGTAATTACTAACTTGTCCATCTCCTTGACTTGACCACAGTGTTTATGTGCACAGACTGTGTCTGCCTTCAATTTTGTCTCCTCAGGGACTTTCAAGAAGTCTGACACACAAAAAAGCTGTACTCTGTTTAGCAAACTTCATATTCTTCCTGTTGTCCCATAATCCACTGAAACTAGTCATATGGTAAGCAGGAGTTGGAACAGCAGATAAGGAACATTTGTTTGATGTTATTCAAGTCCCTGGCAGCCCCTCTGAACAACACTTTAGGGTTGTTGCTGGTTAACAAGAACCGAAAGACCCCTTTGTATGGCTCCCTGTGGCTACTGCTCACTTTCTCAGCCTCCCACTACCAACTTCATGAGTACAGAAGCCCACTGGCTCTCCTTGCTTCACCTCCTCCAAACACACCAGAGCCATGTATAGCACTTGGGTAGGTCTGCTAACTCCTGATCATGGAAATTCTGACCTTAGAAAAAGGGAGGGGTGTGGTAGTTTTGGGATGCCGCTGTGTTATAAAAGGACAGTTAATATGCTTGGAGGGGAACTAGCCTCCTAAGACTACTTGTCAAGCAGGATGATTATGATTCAGGATGATCATGATTAAATATAACTTGCCACACTCCAAGTAGCCCTCCAACAGCAGAAGGGATCCAGTGGGACACTGCCTGTCACAAAGCAGCTCTGGGGTGGTGGACGTCAACAGTCCTGCTCGATTAATCCTTGAAAACACAGTCAGAATTAATGGGGCAACTTGTTGAAAGTTGATCGACACCTTTTGAAAGGTGAAATACTTTTCTGTTCCCATTAAGTGTTGTTAAAGCCATTAGCAGAAATTGAAATAGAGAAATATGACCTTTCATGTGGATTCAGAGGCTGAGAAGATGGACGAGATGGAAATGTACTGGCAGCTTATAATAAGCACCTGGGTGGGGAGTGATAACTAAAGATTGAAAATTGACAAATGGGTCAAACTGGCAGAGACCAAGACAGAGAAGGATGAAGTGCAGCTTGCATGCAGGGGTGATGAAAGAAAGGAACGAGAGCATCAATAATCCAGCAGGGTCACCCACATTGAAGGTCAGATATGGATTACTCAGAAAACAGCTCAAATCTGCTAGGGGAATGAGTAGGGAGATTTAGTCATAAGATGAATAGATCACTTTCCAGATGTTGAGAGGAGTAAATGATTGAGTCTTCTCTTGAGATACCAAAGAGAATTCTCAAGACTAGAAGTCAAGAGGTTGAGACATCTATTTTGTTCAGTTTCAGAGTGACTGAGTGATTCCTACCCTCCTCATCCTGCAATTGGTAGTATCTATCTTAATGAGTAATGTGAGATTTATTTGAAAGCTATCAGCTATACAAATGTAAGGAATTATCATCATGATCATCCAACTAAACCATGTGCAAAAGAATATTTCCATAAGGAACTGTGTGAGATTTTAATTATTTCCTCTGATGGAGGTGAACATGTTTGCAGATAATCTTGAATAGTAACAGTGCCCAAGTGATTTATGATGGGCTTTAGAGACATACACATACCATGATATTTTGATGGAAGAAGATGCAGAGATGTGATATGTGCATCAGGATGGAGAAAATGACTTTCAATTTCCCCTGTCGTTTTGGCTTAGCTCAAATCATGCTGCAATGACAATGGGAAGCAATGGGCCACGGAGAAGTGAGCAAATGGCCAGAGGTCCTCTCTGCTGCAGAAACATCCTCAAGCTATCTGCCATGCCAGGGATCTCTAAACCAAGAGTGAAATTTGATAGGTGGCTGTTTTTCAGCCACTCACCTGAGTTACCACTGTTAGATGAGGACTCTCACAAGATCCACCAGTGGCAGGGTTTGGGGTCACACTTATTTGAATGACTACCTTATGCCTGGCATTGTGTTCAGCATTGTAACTGCAACAACTTACTTAATATTCACAGCTATCTGCTGTAGTTACTGTTATCTTCATGTTACAGACAAAGAAACATAGACCAGGGAGATTAGTAACTTGTCCAAGATCTTAGCTAGTAAAAATGAGTCTGGTATTAAGTCAAGGCATTCACTGCAGACTCTGTGTATGGCACCACTGTACAAAATGGCCACATTCTCATATGAATGAACCCGAGACTCTAGGAAGAAATAAACATGACCTGCTTAAGGCCATCCAACACTTGTTAGTGGTTTATATACCCATTATTATTGGTATATAATGTATTCCACAGCAAGTGAGGAATACAGAAAGTTTCTTATTATTGATGCAGTTCTGATCTTATGATGATAATAATGACATCAATGACAACAGTAGTAAATGATTATTGGTCTAAGCAATAGGCACTATAAAAGCTACATTATATGTGGAGTTATTTATTCATTCATTGAGCAAGTATTTATTGAGAACCTACTGTACGCAAAGGACTAAACTATGATCATGACAAGCCTGGTCCTTGCTCTTAGATAGAGTCTTAAATATCTTAGATGGGAGATACCAACTGCAAACCTGAAAACAAGTAAAATGTCAGAGTAATTCTGTTACAGAGTAAATAAAACAGGGTAATATAATGTAGAGGGAATAGGGTGGCAGTTATATTTGATTGGGTGGTCAGGGAAGACTTCTTAGCACCTCATTAAATGCTCTCAACGACCCTGTCAGTGAGGGGACACTGGTCAGGCCAGATGCAAGTGATGGGGAAATCAATCGCACCACTTTGCTTGTATCTATAGAATGAGCTGCCTACGTACGACTTGATCAATACAGAACAGGGAGTTAGGAAGACAATTTTCACTGTTGCCCCCAACATAGTATAGTCAATCAAGAAAAACAGTGTTGAATAGAATTCTATGGTCAAGAGAAGACAACTAAAATATAGAAGAATTAAAGGGACTGGACCATAAGCTGTGCTATATATTCAGAAGAGTGTTCTTCAAGATTTCAAATATTTGTGAATTTGGCTTAAGCAATGGTTTCTTGGCCTTCTTAGTACAAGTAACAAATGGAAAAATAGGTAAGTTCGATTTCATCAAAGTTGAAAATGTTTGTGCTTCAAATGACATCACCATAAAGGTGCAAAGTCTACCTAGAGAGTGAATGTTCAATACCACATAGCTTGTATCCACACTGTGTAAAGCATACTTGAAACTCAGTAAAAATAAACATAACCAAACTAAAACATAGGCAAAGGGTCTGAGTATATTTTATTTCAAAGAGATGCAAATGTGCAGCTTTCACTTTTTTGGCTATTATGAAAAATCTACTATGAACATGTGTGTACACTTTTTTGGTATGCATGACTTCAGGGGCGTTCTTGGAGTCTAAGGGTCTTAACCCAAAGACCGATTCCAATGAACCTTTCAAACTTTGTGATTGGTTGGGGCAGGGGGAGGAAGCAGCAAGAAGGAGGGTTAAATTTTCATGTATCAAGCTGTCTAAGAACTGTCCAGGTGTCATTAGAGCCACATTCTTAAACAATATGCTATAATGGCCCCCTGAAGTTCTGTTGTGCCACTTGCTTGAGCCAGCCCTACACCTCCCTCACACTACTATGCCTCAACTACATGATTCTGTTCAATTCTGTGATGGACACATATTCTTTCAATGCACAGTAGTAGATAAGGACACAGACAGATGTATGTGTAGGACCCCTGCAGCCATGTGCAGCCCATTTTGGGTAGTGAACTCCCTCGAACATCTGAAAGCTATGCACCCCTACAAAGGTGTGAATTGACATGCATGCACCTATACATTTTTCCTTAAGATTTCAAGCATTGATGGGCCTCCCTGGTGGTCTAAGTGTCAAGTAGCCATGCTATCACAAATACAACTTGAGTTTGATCCCAGGGAGGTGATGCACATGGCACAGCAGACCTCTCTTATCTCGCCCGTTGCTCCTCTCAGCAGTGTATTCAGTCAATCTGTCTGTTCTGCTCCTCACTCTCTCTGGTGAATACTCTCACTCCCCACACCTCTGGTGGTCTACACCCCAGTTCTTCTACACACACACATGCACACACACACACAAAGAGTTCAGCTTTGGGCCAGTAGTTCTAAAGATTCTCAATATCATGCATGAAAGAGTATTTCATGGGAACTCTTATTGACACAAAGCAGGTAGAATCCAGGAATACAATTAAAGGACAGGCTCTCGTGTGTCACTAGAATTTTTGATCTGTTGCTAGATATATTTCACACTTGAGCAACTTGTTTATAAATGATTATAGAGTCTAGAAGTGAAATGTTTTACATAAAGAGTTTTGCTAGCCACTGAATTTTTCAGGAACCCAGCTACAGTATAAATTAAAAGGGAGTTGTACCCATTTTCTCAAAAACTAAACAAGTTTTTCTCCCTTTTGGAAAACCATGCCACCAATATCAATGGCATTCCGAGTATTACAGTCACTGATCCAGCACACCTGTGTCACAGTGTATTTGTAATGGGTGTTTTCTTGATGAATTCATGTTGACCACTTCATCTTATGTGTCCTGTTGTAGTCAATGCCTGAGATTTACATATTGATTTATATGTTATATAAATATGTAAATCATTATAAATTATTTCTTTTTTCTTCTTTTCCACATTATGGAGCATTATACTGACATTTTTGAAAACAGGTGTGTAGGTGGGTTTTACTATCTGTGAATTTCATTTCAGGGTAGTAATGAAGATGTCACAAAATATATTACAAACAGAGAACGTATTTCATAAGATTGAGGACTAATCTAGAATAAGAATTTCATCTTGAAGGAAATTCAATCTCGTAGGAGAGGTAATAATGGCTTCCATTTATTAAGTACCTACTGTGTGCCAGTTAGATGCTTAAGGTATTTTCCATGACTTAATTTATTCCTCACAAGCCATGCTTCATCTCCTAAACTCAGGCAGAAAATGAGTATGAGAAGAGAACAAAGAAGTGGTGATCTGTTTTGTACAATTCCAGGCTGAAGATGGATCACCTCTGGGCCTGTACCCCTTCACTGCTCCCCAGAGTGAGTACTCTGTGATTTGTCACTGAACCCCTCACTGGGAAAGGGTGGGTGTGTGGTAATGGCAGGTGCCAGAAGCCCGGGAAATCTCGGAGGAAGCGAGCTCCTTTACTGCATCCCTGTCTTCTAGGACTGTGATGGCTCTAGCAGTGTATTAACATGTGCTTTCCGAGGGTCAGTTACTTCCTCGTCATTTTTGCCTTTGCCAGTGGGCCAGCGTTTCTCCATCACAGCTTGGTAACGAGAATGGGGAGAGAGGACCACTTTTCTGGGAAGGACATTTGCGCTCTGTGACCAGGTTGCTTAACAGGGACAGTGGCCTTTGGTATTCTCTGCTTGCTTTTTCCGTGTGAGAGCTCTCTGCCCCTGTAAGCTGGGGCGAGGTTAAGTGCAAGTTCAGTGTTCCTACCTGGTCACAGCTGTGGGAGTGGGGACTGCCTAGAGGAAGGGATTCTTCCCCATTTCTCTTGGCCACACCCACCAGGAACTTAATTCTGCAACCTACGGTTGCCAGGGTTTGGGGAGATGGAAAACACTGCAGTCCTGTCCCTCCTGATGAGACACTGTGGGCTAAGACTGGGAACCAAATAGAAGAGCCATGTCAGGCTCCTGGGGGCAGGGGTGGGGGATGGGAGGATTGGAAAGTGAGGGGCGGGGTATCATATAGTTCAAGTGCCACAAACCTTCATTGGTTTACCAAGATTTAGTAGATTTTCTTAAGTAAATATTTCTTGACTTGCCTTAGGACAATTTTGAGAGGCTTTAAATAGATATTTTAAAAATAACTTTACTAGTTGTGCTTGTTTTACTGAGAAGTGAATGTTCTCATTGGTATGGACTTTTTTGGATGCTTGCTTTTCTCTGTAACCTGAGAGGGATTCTGAATCCCCAGAAAATACTTTTCACAGTTGTCAAAGCTACATTGTATCCATGTGATATTTTTTAGCAAGGCCAATATCCAAAGCCACTATGCTAAGTTATGTTAATAGTATCAGTATTTGCCTTGTTGGGAGGAGAAAGGCACTTTGCTTCTGATTTTCCTGAAAAAAGCATGTTATCCCAGTCTCTTTATCAGAAAAACATCAAATGCCAATGGTGGGAGATTCTGCAAAATACCTAACTTTCAAGGTCATCAGAAATAACTCACAACAAAGAGGAACCCAAGGAGATACTGTGAGTAAATGTTATGAGCTCTCCTGATGGGATCCTAGACCAGAAAAAGGATGTTAGGTGAAAACTAAAGGAATATAACTAAAACATGCACTTCAGTTAATTATGATGCATCAATATTGGTTCTCTAATTATAAAAATGTACCATACTAATGAATGATGGTAATAACGAGGGAAACAGGTGGGAAGTAGTTACATGGGAACTGTCTGTGCTATCTTCCTAGTTTTTGCTAAAACGTAAGATTGTTCTGGAAAACAAAACAAAACAAAACAACCCAAAAAACCCTTAATTTATAAGACACCCAAACCACGATAACAGAGGCAAGGCTTAAAACTGGGTCAAAAGAAACTCAGAATGAGACTGTTCTTCTTGGGATCCTTTGTGAGATGGGGCCCATGGACACCCAGTAAAAAAATCTAGATAGTCAATAAGCAGTACTCTGAGTTTTTGTTTGTATGTTTGTTAGTTTGTTTTTTGGAGGTGGAGGTTCAAGGGTTTTTTTTTCCCCATGAATCTGTCCTAAAGAGAAAACCAGCTGTTCTTAGCACGCATGGTTATGGCCGCTGAATTGACCAGTAAAATTCTGCAATATTTTAAATGTCCACAATGGGGCGGTATCTCACTGTACCTCCAACAATCTCCGCAAACCTGGGAAGGTTCCTGCTGTAGAGCATAGGCCCAAGGTCCAATAAGATGCTCCATATATAAAGGGAATCCCAGAACTACCAGGAAGCGCTGTGAATCCTTGGGGGATTCAATACACATTTTGATGGAGGAAGGCTCTGAATTCAGTCTGCTGAAAGGAACTTGTAAAATTCTGTTTGAACCCAGGATTTGAAACCTCATTTAAGCATGGGTCTCTTTAAAAAATATGTATTATTTTTCTTTTTTTCAGGATTTATTATTTATTTATTTATTTATGCATACAAGTACTGGGGTGTAAGTAAGAGATGTGGAGAGTGAGAAAATTTGCCAGAGACAGAGTGGGGAGCAGAACAGGTGGATATACTGAAATACACTGCAGAGGAGAATAGTGGGGAGACAGGAGAGGTCTGCTGCACATTGTGGGTCACCTCCCTGGAGGGGATCAAACTCATGCTGCAGTCTGATAGTTTGATAGCTCTGAGACTTAGCCCCTGAGCTACCAGGAAGCCCCTAAATATGAAAATATTATTTATTTTGCAAATATGTTACTAGTATCTTCACAATTTGGGAACTGCTGCATAGGAATTGGATGGCCTATATAAATGTGCATGTATTTCTTTGAATTTTATATGGCATTTCATGAAATCCTGTTTTTTAGCCATAATGTATTGGAAAAAATATACACAATTTGAGATATTGAAAATAAGATGTACATTTGTATATGCCATATAATCTTAACTGCTCAAGTTTATTCTTTGCATAGGAAATGGTTAATAGTGATTATCTTTGGGTTGTAGAGTTAGAGAAGATTTTAAGTTATTTCTTGATAGTCTTGTAGTTTCTTAATGATTTACAAGCAAATATATTAGTTAACTAATCTGAAAAGAGTCTATGTCCTAAGTCAATTATTTTAAAAGCCAAACTGTCTCCATGCATTCTAAACTTATTTACATCTACTTATAAACAATCAGAACTGGTTTTGAAAATGCCAGATTAGTTAGGCTCCAGGAAGGGAATGATGGGATGCCCCGGGTGTGCTTGATTGAGTTAATGGAGTGTTGTAGGAGAGTGTTGCTCTCTCTCCTCTGCTTGCTGGACATGGCTTCTGTAGCCTGGAGAACTAACAGGCCAGAGTGCTGGAAGGCTCATTATTCTTATATTGCCTTTCCTCATAGGGTAGGATAATTCTTGAAGTGTTTCTTCATTTTTTTTTCTTTTCTATTTTTCTTTCTTCTTCCACATGGATTCGTTATGCACTACCATCCTGAGGTTACCGATTTGATCTTCCATTTGGCTTATCTTAATCCCAAAGGTTTGTCTAGATTATTCTTTTAGGATTGTGCTTAGATTTCTTTAAATTTTATTTTTATTTATTTTGCATCGTACTTCCTTTTTGTACAGCATATGCTTTCTCCTCTCGGGTGTAGTCCCCATAAAATTCCCACTACTAATTCACCCATACGCCTTCGCCAAAGTCCCTTGTCATCTTCCCTCCCCTGTTTCTCTAGATTTTAAAAAATCTTTTCTACTGATCTTTTTACATACCAGATCTTGACTATGTTCTTAATTTAAATCTTCAGTTTCCATCTTTTCTCTGTGAATTTTACTTCACAGCACATTTATTTGTTTTCTGAGTTTTCTTGCATATCTTTGATCAGCTTTACTATGTTTTCTGCCTTTTCTTTGAATTTCTTTATTACGGAAATTCTGAACTCTGTGTCTGATTGTAAGAAAAGATCTTCCATGTCTTTGTGGTTGGCTTCTTGTGTTTGTTCTCTGTGTGGTGAAATATTGCTATGGAGACTCAGTTACTGTGGGTTATACGTTTCCATCTCCCCATTTTCCAACTTTTGAGGTAGGTCTTCATTTAAGTGTCCTAAGGGTGCGGATCTTCCACATTTTCCAAAAATGTTGCTGTCTGTCAGGGAGAACAAATCTGTAACTTTTGTGTCTGGGAGTGAGGGAGGGCCTGGGAGGACACTTGTGCCTGTGGTCCCACTAAGAGTCCACATCTTTACCGATGCGTGAATGGGCTTTAGTGCAGCAGTCACTAGAGGAGTGGCCAGTGGCAGTGCCATTCCCATTGTCATTTTATTCATTGGGGACCTGCCCCCCAATACACCCCAGCACCTTCACACCTATCTCCTCACAGCTAGTAGTGTGCTTCCACACTAAACAACTGTCCCCTCCTTGCTGTACCCAGGAGTGCAGGTGTGAAGTGCAGTTCTGTGCCATGGGGACCCACCTGCAGATGCCATTCTCTACCCACCTTTTGTTATGTAAAGTTGAAGTCCTCAGTGTCTCTTCTGACAGTGTTGGTCGCTGATGTCCAGGAAGTGGGTGAAGCGGGGAACCTCCTCTGACCCCATCTTCCAAGGTACACCCTAGGAAACTCTCATTCACTAAGGCAGCCTTTGCTTACATCACCACCAAGTTGCTCTTTCTGAAGTTGCTGCAGACAGGCTGGGCTGGGTGGGGATGCCCTGAGAGTGCAGAAACTGAGAAAGGCAGAATCAGGTCGGAGCAACATTGCCAAGACCAAACGTTCATTCCCTTCATATTTTGAGACAGTAGGGCATCAAGAACTTACTGCAAGTGAGAAAAGAATGAAGAGGAAAGTATAGGGATGGCTTGCTGGGCCAGCATGTCAGGCCCTGGGAACATGACAGGTCATCTTGGCCTTCTTTCCTGCTGTTCATCTGACCAGGGCTTTAACTTCTATTCTTCCTTCAAATTTCCTTCTTATTCTCCTCATGTTTTTAGCTTACCACATTATCACAAGGTACAAAGAATGTGAACTCTGGAGCAACAGACCTGGGTTCAATTCCTGCTTCTGCCTACCTCTAGCTGTGTGATCTCAAGCAAGTCACTTAACTGTTCTGGTCTTCAGTTCCGGATCTGAGTTAACATGAGCATTAAGCTAACACACTAATCTCTCAATAATGAATATAATCCTTTCATTTTTATTGATATAGCACTAGTTTGTAATGTTATGCTTATGTGTGAAGCAATGGCATAGATTTCTATTCTGTTCCAGAGTCTCCAACACTTTCTCATCACTGAATAAATATTGATGTTCTATATTAAATGAGCCTGAAGCCTTAAGGAATTACTATATGTCCACCAGGTGGTGCTAATCCCCCATCCCTACTGCTTTGAGGTCTCAGGGAGACTCTGTGTAAATAAGTATCTTGCGTCATTTTACCAGGGTTTGCCACCTGTAGCTTTCTCTTGAGCCATAAGCACACACATCCACGCACATGCACAAGTTCTCACGCATGCACACACACACAAAACACACTAAACCATACCCTGGTCAAGGTCACATGGACATAGAAAAGGATGAAGATTCCATCTCGACCAGGTTTGAATCTGATCAGACTCACAGCAATGCAACCCTAACCAGAGAAGGGAAAGGGTTGACACTCAAGGCCAGTCCACTGGCAAATCACCACCCCACATCACACCTGCACGCACCCCATCTGTGGGCAGCATTTGTATCACTGTTAGTCCTGTGCTTAAGAACATTAACTTGGGCATAATCCAAATGCTGGTTTAGCTGCTCACTGTGTGACTCTGGTAAAGTTATTTAACTTCTCTTAGTCCCAAATGACTTGTCAGTTGATGGAAATAATACTAGCCTCTACCTCATTCATATATTTAACAATATTTGTGCTGCGTTCAACTGCATAAAAGTATTTTTTGGTCAGATAGCAGGGATGTAGTGATGAGAGGGGACATAAGTGCAAATAATCACACACATAAATGGGGAACTACAACGGCTTAAAGCAGCAACAGAGGCCAAGGATATTGTGAGACAGTGTCTGTCCCAGGCAGGGAGGTGAAACACACAGCTTACATTTGGTGGATGAAGGTGGACGATAAGGTGGAGGAAAGTCGAGGCTGACTTCTGGGTTTCTGACTGCCAGGCGGGCTATTCACAGAGGCCAGCAACCATGCAGTAGAGACAGGTTGAGGAAGCCTAACGCTGTGTGTGTCATGTCAGTCAGGAGAGGTGTTGGGCTCAGAGAACCGGGTCCTTGGTTCTTTCTGAGAAAGGTTTCACAGGAGTTCCCCTTTCAGCAGCGCAGGGAGAGTCTCCCCACGACGCAAAGCCTCTTGGTTCTATCCAAAAGGGCAGGCTTATTTTCCTGTTTATACAAACAGGAAACGAGAAGAAGGAAAGAAGACAGGACAAGACCCTTACAAGTCGCTAGCAGGCACAAGGGCGTAGCGGCGGCTCAGCATAGGGGAAAGGGCTGTGAAAGGAAACACCTGTAGAGCCATGGGCCTGCCAGAGATTTTGCTGGTACAGTGTTTTCCTCTTAGGGTGGGGTCATTCCTTTGTGGTGTGGAATCTATGGTTATTTTAATTACTTCTAGGGTGAGACTGGCTGGATTTGAAAGAACCCTCAGTCTTCATATCTCACCTAGGGTCTGCACATTGGATACTTTCTATCGCAACTGATAATTGCTACAGCCTCTACTGGGGCCTAGGGAGCTTTCATTTCCTTCATTCGTTTAATGACTGTGTTCATCATGTCTATCCCACCTCCGGTTTCTGGTCTTGTGCCGCCTCCATCGTAAATTTTCTACTCTTAGCTTCCATCATGTGTGTGCACCCACACAGGCTGATTGAAAACCCCTACTAGGTGTTGGGGACCATTTCAATTTTGTCTCCTTTAATTAAATGTGATGGCAGATTTATGAGGAGAATTATATTCTCATTTTCCAGGCGTGGAAGCAGACTCAGAGGATTGAAGCGACTTGCCTGGATCTCACAGCTAGTTGGCTGCAGATCTGGGATTAACTTTCTTTCTGGAGTCCAAACACGTGCTTTTTCCACTACTTCACCCTTCAGGGCCCAGCAAAACCCACAGGGGAAGGGAAGGCGGGCTGGCCATGGGCAAGGTGTCCAGGAAGCCAGAGTGGGGAGGGAGGAGAAAGAAGGCAGTGGGAGGGGAAGAATAGTAGTGGTGGGACTAGCAAAGATTATACACAGTGACTTGATTAAGATTTATTTTGTGGGGACAGGGTTAGCCAGCCAAACTGAGGTTCATATTTTGTAGTGCACCCCATCTCCCAGCTCTCCCTCCCCTCCTTCCCTCTTTCTACCAAGTTCTGGCCAGGAATCTTGAAGTGGCAGTGGGACGGGGAACAAATGAGGAGGCCAGTTATGCAGTGGCCTGAGGCCCAGGGCTAAATTTGAAATTAGCACGGGGATTTCAGTTGGGGGAGTCAAGTGTCCAGAGCGCTGGTTAAGTCCAGCAGCAGCTGGGGCCCTATGGAGGGACAGAAAGCTGACCCTGCCTGGCTTGCGTGTTGGCCCTAAAGTCCCTGTCACCTGTCTCATGCCCCTGGCGTTCTAGGAAGCAACGACAGTCATTGTCTTGGCTTATGGTTTCTCATACCACTACGAACAGGCTTGTAGTGCAAGACAAGGGGAGCTGGATTAGTGGGGAGAAAGAGGCCATAGGCACGGGGTTGAAGGAATTCACCAGTGATGGTGGAGAACACAAAGGGTGACTTGATTGGATACCCTGCAAGGGAGCAGGGGGCTAGACAGGAGAGGGCTGCACAGGAGGAGGGATTTGAAAGCTCTCATTTATACTGTTGTCTGTGCTTCCTTAGTTGGGGGTGCCCCTTTGGGCCAGTTATTTGCTGGGCTGTTTGTTCTTGGATGCTGACCTTTGACACAGAATGTGTCCTGGCACTGCCTCTGAGTTCATGGTCAAGGTAATCTATTTTATGGCCCTGCTCCCATAGCAATCCACTTATTTCCCTTATCTAGTTAACTCTCCCAAATGTGACTTGTGGGCCAGGAGTGGGGACTTAATTTTAACCATATTAAATGGTACCAGACACTAGATCTGAGAGAGACTGGGGAGTAGGTAAAGGGAGTAGGTAAAGGTAAAGGGCTGCTGTTCCCTCTTCCTCCAATCTAGGACCTTCCTCACCCAGGTTTCTCATTGAACTCCCTTGTAGCCTGAGAAAGCTGCTCACAGGTAGGTGATCCCCAGTAGAATTTCAGTGAGCTGTACTTGATCACCCAGGTTTCCAGATCCTATCAAAGCCAAAGTTTCCTTTGGGTTCTGACAGTCTCTTGGGGGTATGGAATATTCTGTGGTTAAAGAGTTCTTATGATCACTTTAAAGTTGTATTCTTACCGCAGTGAACATCTACACCAAATGATAGAAGCCTACCGTGTACCATTCATCTGGATGGATGCCTGATGTGCTAAAGGCAGCCACAGGTTGTCCACACCCTCATTTACATCTGCTCTGTGCATTGTGATCAAATTAGGTTGTCACAGAAAAAAAATATTCAAGTTGGCAGCTGTATTAACAAGTTAGCATGTTAGATGTTAGTTCTCAGCTCAGTCTGTAGAGAGGATGTACTGATTGGTGTGATAGCTCCATGGAGGGCTCTGCTCTCCCCAGGGTGCAGCCTTCAGATTTGAGTTGGTTGCTAAAGCTCTGTCTAGTACTAGCTTATACCAAGCAGTAACATACAAGAAAGGGCAAGGAAAAGCTAGCCCCTTCCTCTTCTAGGAAATCATCAAGAAATCCCAAATATCTTATACCTTTCGTCCACTTACATCTCCATAGCAAGAGTTCTGTGTCTGGCCAGCCCTAGCTACAGGGGAGGCCTTGGAATGTAGCATTTGAGATGGGCGCACCAGGAAAGCAGAAGGTGGGCTGTGGGGTAGATGACTAGCAATCTCTGCCACATTCTGTGTAAAAAATCTCATTAGGTTCACATTGTCCTCCTTGCATTGTCAAGGACTAATGAGAAAAGAACATAGGAAGACAATACATAAATGATGGCTTAGTCCCAGTGAAGGCCAAATGATGTCCCTGAGGGCTGTAGGAATGACAGTTTAGCAGAGATCTGATAGAAACAAAGTGGTGTGAGGGCTGAGTCATCGCCTGGCACACAGTCATATAGCACGACGAACTCAAAAGAACGTGTATCCCAGTCGGCACTGCAGTCACGATCTGAACAGCAATTTAATTTTAGAAAAACAACATCATCCACCTTGTTAAAATCATTGTCATTTTTGATTTTTTTTTTAGTTTAGTTTACACTTCATTTGGAAGTTTGTTTCAGCTTCATAATTGTATATAAAGCATACACATTGGGAGTTGGCAATTTTGTTTTCTCTCTGTACTTAGTTTACCGCTATAATGAAAGTGAGTCAATACACAGGATCTATATAGTTTTTTCCTTTAAAAGGGGTTACTCAAGTCTGAAGTGCTTCCTGAGACCACTGGGGACCAACGTCACACACAGGAGGACTGTGGGAGTTGGAACCCCAAACTAAGGCTTCTGGCTTCAGTTTTAGGGTTCTTCTCATACCACTGCCCAAGTGCTAGTGAGAAGGGGGCAGAACTGTGCTGTGAAACAGGTGTTGAACCTAAACATAGCATATGATCAGAGAGGTTAACGCTGGAAGAGCTCAGAAGGTCACATGGTGTGCCTCCTGCTGAAGTGTGAGCCTCCCTACAAGCCAAGTGCCTGGGTCAGGGGGTGAAGTTGAGGTTGGTGGTTTAGGGTGACATGAATAAAAGTATTTGGGGGAAAGGTTGATTCAAAAAGTATGTCCTTAACACTAAGAGCTCTTGGGATATTTCATGATAATGTTCTTAAGGCTATTTGAAAAAAAAGTCCTGGGCAAAATATATGGAAATGTATCCCCTCCCTTGTCCCTAGGAACCCCACCCCCCATGACCATCTGCCACAGCCCCCTTTGGCCTCCAGTTTCATTCACTGCACTGTCACCCAGAGGACTGTCTGTTTATTGATGCAGAGGGGCTCTGACAGACGGTGGGGCCTCTTTTGAAGTCAGGTAGCTTGGGACAAGGGGTGTTCCAAGGGACTTGTTTCAGGACATTTATAGATGGAAGGAAGCAGAGCTTCTCTCTCTTTCTCTGGCAGCAGTAAATCTCTCAGTCCTGGCCACTGTCACCCCTTCAAGCACTTTCTCAGGTTCTCCATCTGTTGTGAGGGAATTCCACAGGGCTCAAGACATTGAAAAAAGTTACACTATCAGGGTGAAAGAAGAATAAGTAAAGAGGGAGGTAAAGAGGGAGGGCAGGTAGAGAGAGACTGGTGTAGAGATATATCTATTCTATAAATATATGTATATAAAAATAAGTGTGTGTGTGTGTGTGTGTGTGTGTGTAAATAAACGAAGACAGAAACAGAGAGATAGTTGTTGAGACATTTATAGACAGAGAGAGATGGAGACTCCCAGAAAAGAAATAATTAAAAAGAAAGAAGAGAAGTGACTGGGAGAAAGAAAAAATTTAAAAGACATATTTCAACACACCAAAAAGACAAGTGTAAGACAAGGAGGGACTTCTTTTGGGCTTCTGTGTTGCCCCCAAGTGGTAGAAAAGGGGATGACAGGAACCAAAGCTGCCTTGAGCCTGTGCTTATGCCTTCTGCTCACAAAGAACATCAGCCTGAGGCTCTCCACAGGAATTTTTCAGTCCACACAGACCTACTATTTGGCCATTGCATTCAAAACCATCAGTAGAAGAGAAAATTCATAACAAGTCACAACATAGGAAGTGTCTGGAAGAATTCAGGTGGGATACAGTTATCTCTGGGACAATGCAATTAGATAGAACAGCAGCTTACAGACACAAAGCCACGGAGAATGAGCATTATGTTCAATGCAAGCAGGTTTTCTGGGGAGAAGGCTATTTCTGGAGTGGTGGGTGCAGAGGCCACTGGAACAGGTCTACATCTATCCACAACCTACATGTGAAAATTTGCACTGAGATGGAATCCTGCTTTCTTGCAACTTCCTGCCTCTACCTCCCCCATCTTGGTCACTGGCGTCTCTTTCACAGAGTATGAGGAAGCTATTAAGGTGGCACATTACCTCTGTCAACCCTAGGCTCTACTCATTGCCCTTCTCCATTCTCTATCACAAGCTAGATGATTCCAGAACCTAAAGGAGGTGGTCTCTGAGAAGGGTATATTAACAAATACCGTACTGCTTCATCATCAGGAAATCTGCCTGGCCTGGGTATCATGATACCTATTTAACGAACAAAACTGAGACAAAGTGAGGTTAGGCAGCTTAGCCAGGGTCACACAGCAAAGCTGAGATTTTAACATAGGTATCCCTGGTATTTCAGTGCATTTTCCTTCCACTGTGCCAGACAGGATCCCAGGAACATCCAAAAAATACTTGTTGAATGAAATTCAGCCCATTTGGGACCCATCAGATTTAGGAATGAAGAGATTATACAGTGCACTCCTACAGACAAGTCTCTGTGGGAACAAAATTGAAAATGCCCAAATTGGTATGCCCATTGGTTGAACCATTGGAGGCAAGGAAAGAACAAATGATATAAATTAATGGTGCAAAGACAACTTCATTAAGAGAAGCCTGCATATGTAATGGAAAGATTGTATTTTATCACTCCCTCTCATAATTTTACAAGCGATGGCCTTGGCAAGTGAGTACCGGGACCACTTAACTCAGGGTTCCCCCAATCCTCCCAGCAACACCAGGGCATCTACAGGTGCAGTTGAAAGGCTGACTATGTTCTTTTCTGAGACCTGCCCACCAACCCCCGGGACACCCTCTCCTTGTCACCACCCTAGCTCTGCACCAGTTGCCAATCATTCAGCTTCTTCGGTTTAATCTTCCGCAGGCGGCATCGGGAGAACTTCACCAAGGATATGAGCATATGAGGCTATAATAATAGAATTTTAGGCCCTCCCTGGTGGCGCAGCGGGTTAAAGCACAACACTAAGAAGCTAAAGCCACTTCCGCATGAGTTCGATTCCCGCCGGCCCCGGAGGTAACCACATGGCGCGGCAGACCTCTCCTGGCCTGCCCGCTGCTCCCCTCAGCAGTGTACTTCGTCGATCTGCCTGTTCTGCTCCCCACTCTGTCTCTGGTGAAGCCTCTCGCCGCCCCTGAGCCTCCGGCCTGTACCCCAGTTCTGTATGCACAAATAAATAAATCTTTAAAAAAATAATAGAATTTTAGGTACTGTTGAGGACAGAGTTTGGGGTAAGTTGTCAGGGGCTTCTCTGGTAGCACAAGGGGTTAACACTCAGAGCTATCAAGCTATCGCCAGCCACTGTAGCATGAGTTCTATGCCCAGCCAGGGAGCTGACCCACATGGCGCAGCAGACCTCTCCTGTCTTGCCCACTGCTCCCCTCAGCAGTGGATTTTAGTAGATCCACCTGTTCTGCTCCCCACTCAGTCTCTGGTGAATCTTCTCACTACTACCCCCATATCAGGCCTGCACCCCCAGGCTCTTGTATGCATAGATAAATAATAAATCTTTAAAAAGTAGGAAGTGTCAGACCCTCCCTTCCTTGCAACTTCATCTGCATGGTGGAATAGTCAGCTTATTGAATGCCAGACAATGTGTTAGGTGATTTATATACATGCATATTTGTGTGTGTGTGTGTGTGTGTGTGTGTGTGTGTATATATATATATATATAATTTCATCCACAGTGCTATCTCATGGCATATGTTATCATTAGTATTAGATAGATAATAAAACTGAGGCCTAGAGAAAGTAAGTAATTTGCCCAAAGTCACAGAGCAAGTAAGTGGCAGAGCTGGAATTTGAATCCAGAAAATCTGACTCCAGAGACCATAGTCACAGCAATGACCTGACACTGCCTCCTTATAAAAAGTGCAACAACAACAACAACAAAAAAAAAACTGAACAGAAAAAGCATACTTCCACCCAAGAGGTATGAAAATCCTGGCTCCCCACGAGACCCCAACCCTTCTCTTCCATAATGAAATCATATCTGAATTGCAAACTACTATGGACCAATTATGTCCTCTCTAGAAGGCTGTCCTTGGAATGCCAAAGTGGGTTTTTTATGCAAGACTTCCTGACCTTTAATGTCATTATTATCCACCGGCCCCCACCCCCACCCCAGTTTAGCTCAACTGTTCATACTGAGCACTGTTTTGACACAGCTGTGTCCTGTGTGATGAGCCCAGGCTGTGGTCAGAGCTCCTGTATGAGGTAGTGTTTTCCTTTAGAAACTTCTATTTTTTCAGTATGTAAACACCCTCATGATCATTCTCAGTTCTTCTCAGAGTATTTCTACATAGTTGTAGGTTAGAAATAATGACCGATGGGAATAGTGCTCTTATTCTTTGTACTGTGTTCACTGCTTTATAGCTATGAGCTCTTTCACGCCTGCACAGTCCTGTGTGGTAGGTATAGCTACGAATTCTCTGGTACCCACAAAGGGACTGGGGCTTAGGAAAGTTAGTGACTACCTCAAACTTATACAGCCACTGAGTGGCAAAGCTTGGCCTGTGTGACTCCAGACTGGGTTTGTGATCCATTTCTCAGGGCAGGGATTCTGGAGCTAAGTGGGGATTTTAGCTTTATTTACTCAGAAGCCAATTTTTATTTACCCAATATATGCACACATTTATAAATTTACTTATATTATCATTACCAAACATCAACCAGTTACATGCTGAAATTTGGAATATAATTATTTTTGGACAATTAGAATGAATAATCCTCACTTTGGGTGAAATATCAGTGACTCTCATCAAATTAAGGTGATATTATTTTTAAAAAAATTAATGAAATACCATTCTTTAAATCCTTGCTAATTTTTTGACCCCTCAGGTGTGGTCACCATAGCTCTCTCACCACCAAAGCACTCGTAGTCCTCCACGGCTGTCCATTGTGCTCTCCCCTGCCCACCCTCACCTCACCTTCTCTCCTGTTTCCTCCACTTCCCAAGTCACAGTTTTAACAGAGAAATTTGTTTAGCAGTTATGTCATTGCAAAGATGGCATTCACGCCGAACAATCATCAATGACTACCTTAAATCACAGGACGGGGACTGGTGGGGTTGAGCGGTGACTTTTAGCCTTCGTGGTTCTTGTTCTCTCCTTAGATACTTTGGGGTGTTTGAAGGCTGGGCTGGGTCTGATCCATTTGTCTTCCCAGTGTACAACACACAGTAGGGATTCCATGAATACATATTTTATGACTGGATAGATGTTTCTAATCTTTTTCTTCTGGTATGAATTTGGTCTGTCTAAATGCCAGCTCTTACTGTGTGTCAGGTCAGCACTGAGCTCCCTCTAACAAATACGGAATATAGATGAGGGTCTGAGCCATCTGTGCTGTTCTGTTTGATTTAAGGTCATCTGTGAATTTGCCATCCAGATTTCACCACTAGTATTTCATACATTCATTTCCTGCAGCTCTGCTTCCTACAGAAATAAACTCATGAAAGAATGTCATTGTAGTGAGGAAGTCAAGGCTGTAGCTACCCTTGCCCACCAAAAAAAGCTATGTTCATAAAAAAAAATAGCCCCTAACAATTATTGAGTGCTTTCTCTGTCCTTCGAACCGCTCCAAGACATTCACATGTATTAATTCATTGCACATTCACAACCATCCAATGAAGACACTGAGTCTCAGAGAGTTCTGGCCACACAGTGGAATCAAAGTCTGAGATAGGATGTGAACTGGGTTTTACCCCTGAAGTCTCTGTTCTAAGCTGTGATGCTCACCAACTTGCACTCATTGCCACAGAACTTTCTGATGGGTAGCTTATGGGCACTGAGTGAGCCAAGAGGCAGTAATAGCTCCTAGGAGAGGACACATGTCACTATGTGGTTGATGCCATTATTCATGAAGACACTGAATTAGTCGAGCACTAGTTGAACATGTTGAGGGTCATGAGTTTGATTCATGAAGTTGAAGCTTTTGTGGTTCTTGTATGCTCCTTACTTAGATTCTGTGAGATCTTTGAGTGCATGGCTGGGTTATATCAAATTTGAGGTGTCTTTGATATACCAAGACGACAGGTTTGGAATGCAGAGGGGAGATTTAGCACTCTTCACCATACAGGTAAAAAGAGTGCCAGTGGCGTCCTAGTAGACCTATGTGGATTAGCGACTGCCATTGGATTCCCATGGCAGCCCTATGATGCCAGTGATTTATTATCCTCGTTTTAAAGATGAGGAAACTGAGGCAAAGAGCTGTTACGTGACTTACTCAGGATCTTACCACTGGTGACTCACGGCAGGCAGGATTCAAGCAGAGGCAGACAGAATCCAGCAGCAGTCTGCTCTGAACACAGCAGGTGGTGAGGGAGGGGGTAGAGGACAGATGGGGGCAGATAATATAAACAACAAATAGATAAACATGGGGCTGGAGAAAAAATGTGCTGAAATTCTAACATTTAAATACAGAACAGAAAGAGACAGAAAAGTTATGAGTTTGTTAGTTTATGATCTGGACTACAACTAGGTGAGAAACTCCACGAGGGCAGGCCTCTGTGTATATTTTCATCACCATATCTGCTATGACTTATTTTAATTAAGAAATACATACATAGGGGTTGTCCCAGGTGGCGCCGGGGTTAAAATCAGCACTACCAAGCTACTGATAGCCACTGCAGCAGGAGTTTAATCCCCAGCCAGGGAGCTACCCTGAACGGTGTAGCAGACCTTTCCTGTCTCACACACTGCCAACCTCAACAGTGTATTTCAGTTGATCCGTCTGTTCTTCTCCCCACCCTGTCTCTGGTGAATCCTTTCACCCCCACTGCTGACACACACATCTTGGCCTCTACCCCAGTTCTTGTAAGCATAAATAAAAATAAATGTTTTTTTTTTAAAAATGTATTTCTTTAAAAGTATTAGCTCATTTAATTCTTACCAACAACTGAATATGGTAGATAGTCTTACTATCTTTATTTTAATAGATGAAGGAATTAAAGTACAGACAGCTGGGTTTAAGATCAGTCATCTGACTTCTGAGTCTTCTGAACCACTACACTACTTTGAACAAATGCTAGGGAAGTTGACTGGACCAAATGTTACTGAGAGGTTCAGTAATGTGGGGATTGACATATCCATTGGTTATGGTGACCTGTAACTACTCGTGGTCTTAATAACTCCACCCACCTAGCTTCAACCAGAAGAGAGGTTGTGAGGTGTCAAGGAGAAGAGTCTATAGCTTATAGGCTAGGAATTCAGTCTGTCCATAGTTGGCGATTGCCTGCCATGTTGCATGCAACATTCTAGGAGCTGAAGATAGAAGACCGACAGAGTCCCTGCCCTCAAGGGACTCCCAGTTTAGTGGGATAGACAGACTGGGCAAAAATACAGAAATCACAGTGTCAGTAGACGGTGCGTGCTATGCAGACAAGCAAAGTGAGGACATGTAGAGAGAAGGGGTAGCAGAAGACCCTGGTTTAGATCTCTCAAATCTAGTCATTATTCAGTTTGCCAACTTGATGCTGAGGACATGAATGAACTGTACAGAATGAACAGTACAGAATGAACTGTTCCTTAAGGCCTTGGGAGAGTGTGCATTCTCCCCGGGGGATTAGAGTGATAAGAACATGGCTCTTCAATCACAGATATGAATTAGAATACTGATACTGCCTCTTGCTAGATATGAATTACAGATATGAATTAGAATACTGATACTGCCTCTTGCTAGCTGTGTGATCTTTGGCAAGTTACACACCTTCTCTGTGATTCAGTTTCCTAATCTGTAGTAAGTGCAGATCCACAGTGTCTCTCTCATAGTGAGGGGTGTTGGGAATGAAATGAGTCGTGGGTGACATGTAACAAGTGTCACTTGAAATGAAAGAGAGTGACAGAACTTGCAGATGCTAAGGGTAAATATTCAGTAATAATGGAGCATGAGCCCTGAAGTCAGACAGATCTGCGTCTAGATTTAGGCCCTGCCATTTCCTACTGTGTCACCTTGGTGAAGTCATTGATCTTCCGAGTTTGACTTCTGAGCTGTAAAATAGAGTATGCTTCTTTCTTTTCTGTGTAAGATTTTTGTAAGATTAAATATATAAACTCTCTGGCACCTAGTAGGAATTCCATTGATTAGAACTATTACTATTAATAATACTTACTATGAAATACCTATTGATTGGTTGATTTACAAAGGATTATTATTGTAACAAGAGGGAGCAAGGGATTTCCTGAAAGAAAACAATGTTCTTCATGTCTGTTTTCTCAGTTACCCTAAGAAACAGCCTTTTCTTTTTGTTTCTTCTCTCAAGTCTCTTTTTGCATTTTTGGATGAAAGCACATTAGATGCTTTGGTCTTCAGTTTGGCTCATTTTAGGGCCTTTCTCTCTGTACTTTTATGACAACTCTGTTCCTTCCATTGGCCACGTCTCCTGGGACTGCCAGCATCTGAGGTCACACCAAGCAACCTAGCCCCAAGCACACACCCAGGAAAAACAATCTTCAAAAACCCCTCATTTACTTGCTAGTGCCACTCTGCCCACAAGGGGGCGCTCCCTCACACCTAATCCTTACATTTCTGCTGCAGCGATCAATCAAAAACCGCGACAGTGTCAGAAACTATGCATGAATAAACAGACCCCCCCCAAATTTGTCTAAAGACCAAATTTCCAACAGTGGCCATAGTCCGAGCCCAGTACTCTGGCATCGAGATGAATCCTGTTCCGAGGGCAAAGCAGCTTAAGGGTTAGGAGCATGGACTTCAGTGTGGACCTGTCAGGTTTTGATTCTGGCTGTATCACCTCCTAGCTATATGCCCTCTGAAATGCTCTGTTTTTTCGCTAGAAAGGGGGGACTCTACCAGACACTCTACTATGTCTGGTAGAGTCTCAGGAACCAATGTTCTTAAAGAGTCTCACACAGCATCTGGTACCTGACACACTCAATAAATGTTAACTCTTTTGGAGCCCATATCCTGGCCACCAACTAAATTCTCAATTGGGTCACACTCTAAAGTCCAACCCCTAGTGTCTGAATGTCTTTCAACTGGCCATCTCCCACTTTTCATTCTGGAGGACTGGTTCCATGAAGCTGCATTCCCACTCAGGGTAAACCCAGCTCCAGGTTCTGACACCTGTCCCTGCACCCACCCCAGCCAGTCCTGTCAGGCACCTTATGTGTTCAGGCTAAAGGCTCAGGTCAGTGGACTAATTTTGGATCTCAGCTCGCAGCTAGCCTTGGCTTTGGAAGCTAGCTTAGGTTACACATTCCTGTCCTGGAGAGCACCCTATCCCATTCCACCCTCAAAAACACAGGTATGTGAACACTACCTACACACATTAAGCCACACACACAGCCACACTCAGTTTATGCATGCATGTGCGTGCACACACACACTGAGATATCTTCTCCCCAAACTCTGGGAGCAAATTCCTGCCCAGGGTGAGGGGGTGAAGGTAACTGAACCCTGCAGGACAGCTGGGCAGCTGGCTCAGCCCCTGCTGGGCACTTTTCCTAGTAAGGGCATCCTTTGGGTGACAATTTCCAATTGAAGACACAGCCCATCGTGAGTTCCATGACTGTTTCTCTTACCCCGCTAGCAATGTCCCCAGAACCCTTTTTGGAGATTGTATTTACAGACCTGTTAGCACTCATGACCCGGTCAGCTAGCAGCTGGTGCCCGCCTGCACCCCTCCTCCTTCTACCACACTAGCAATATCTTGATTCCCAGTGATAAGTGATTCAAATATTCCTAACTCGTGTCTCCCCCAGGGCTCTGTGTGGCTGGGGGTGTCCTTCACTGGTGTCTGTAAGCTGACATACCCAGACAACTCCCATGCCACTGCTGCGGCTCCCCTGAGGGACGGATGAATTCTAGCTCCTCTTGGTGGGGCACTTTGTCAGTCAGTCCTCCAGGGTCCTACCAGCTGGAAGAGATGGGCTTCCCTTGGGAGTGTTTCTAAAAACAACCATGGACTCTTTCACAAATACTGAATGGGCCCCCACTATGTCTTTCCATCTAGGAGATACCAACCTTTTTTTTTTTTCTCCAGGAACAAAAATGTAAAAAAATGAACGGAATTTTCTAAGGACCCAGGACTCATGAGGCTACGATATCAGCGCTGTGCTCCTATGTGCCAGAGGCTGAGCTGAGAGCTTTGCCTTCACTTCCCTTACTTAGCACAAAACCCTATGAAATAAGGAATAGGAGGCACACATCAGCAAGCTGAGGCTCAGAACCTTTCATGCCTTTGGTGAGCTTAACAGTTAATAACACCCCCCTCTCCCCAAGTCATGCCCACCTGGAACCTGAGAATGTGACATTGTTAGCAAATAGGGTCTTTTCAGCTGTAATCATTAAAGAGTGTTAGGATGGAATCATTCTAATTTAGGATGGTCCCTAAGTCCAGTTACTGACGTCCTTGCAAGAAGAGGAGGAAGCATCAAGACCCGCGAAGAACACGACATGAAGATGGAGGTGGGTGCAGAGCGGTGTGAGTCGGGCTGCAGGCGACCAACGGAGCTAGGAGAAAGACAGGCAGTGGCTTTTTCCTCACACCCTCCAAAAGGAACCCACCCAGCCAAGGCCAGGATTTTGGATTTTTGCCTCCTTGAACTGTTAGAGAAAAAATTTCTGTTGGACTTGTGACACCCTCAGAAACAGTGATTTAAAGAGCTGAGATTTGAATCCAAACAGCAGGCTCCTGAGTTTGTTCTGTTAACCCCCAGAATGGCATTTGTATCTGGAACTTAGGTCGAAGATGACTCTCTGCATGTGTGTGTGTGTGTGTGTGTAAGAGAGAGAGTGAGAGCGAGGCAGAGAGAGAGGCAGAGAGGAGAAAGAAGAGCGAGAAGAGAGAGAGGCAGAGAGGGAGGGAGGGAGAGAGAGAGAGAGAGGCAGAGAGAGCAAGAGAGAGGGAGAGAGAAGCACAAATATGCACATGCGTACTTGCAGTGTTCACAGTGGTCAACAACCAACAGCATATCTACCACCCTCACATCCAGTTGAAGAGCGTGGTTAGGGTCCTTCTTTGGTGACACCAAGTGAATAATAGAGTCCCAATTTTCTCATCTGAACAACAAGGAATCTGTGCTAGATGGGCTTTAAGGCCCCTTCCAGTTGTGACATTTTATGAGTCTGTGATTCATGGTTTTGCACAGTGACAGTCATGAGAGCAGGTTGTGGATGAGGGGATAAAAGATATATATTATATATAATTGACTGGTTTTCATAGGCCTGTGGATAAAAACCCTATTATGCAGAAATTTTCATTATCTTTCCCTGTTGTTCTTTGAAAATCTTGTTTCTCTCAAACCCCGTACCTCCTGCACATGCATATGCATCCCCACACCCATGCACATGCCCGGAGACTCCTCTGCCATGTGCAAGACTGAGCTTCTATTTATGAATTTCAAGCTGCTACGGGGGGAAGAGGCCAGGGTATGAGTGTCCAGCAGCTCCTGGCAAGGAGAAAGGCATTGTGGGGAGGGGAGAGGGCTCCAGAGACTTGGGGCTGGAAAGTGTTATTAAGCATGTTCATTAATGAGCCCAAGAAGGAAATGACTAATAAATTGATGGAAGGAGGCTGATGGCACCAAACCACTTGGTTAATTAAAACCACAGAGGTCTTGGGGTGACTCTGAAGAACCACTGAGAATGGGAGTACTCAATAGGAGGCAAATAAAGAATAAACCGAGAAAGACCATTCAGGGGTAATTGTTGAAAGGCTGTCTCTTGCGTGGAGAGGTGTCTAAGACTGAGAAAAGGCAAAAGGACAAAATAAGGTAATTCCAGAAAGTCTTCTCTGGCATACTTCCCCTTGGCACTGAAAATGCCCCAACACTGGCATGCATCTTTTAAAATGGTGTGAAGCCTGCATGGCAGTGACCATAGCTGCTTTCCCAGCAACCACTTGGAGTGGGTCTGGGTTTAAGTTCAGAGCAAGGGATGGGAGCTCAATGCCCAAGAAACCCTCTCAATACCAGCAAGAGGGAACGGTATATGGAGGGTCTTTTCTGTTGGCAACAGCCAACTGGGAAAATCTCCCAAACTGGTGTGTACCTTTTTACAGATCAGTCCCCAGAAGTTGCATCAAATGGAAATAACCTTGGAACTTGTCATAGAGCCAATCTGATTGCTGGGTGGTCATTAGCAGAACAAAGCAGGCACCTGTCTTTAAGGCTTATTCTGTCTCTCTTGGCAGAGTGGTAACGCACAAATACAAGTAGTCTGGAGTCAGACTGGACTTGGGCATGTCACTCAACCTCTCTAGACCTTAGTTTCTTCATTAATTGAATGGGAAAAATTATATTGCTGACCTGGTAGGGCTGTTTCTAATCTACAATATAGTGATTATGATTAACAATTATATAGTATATACTTGAAAGTTGTTAAGAGCAGATTTTAAATGTTATTGCTATAAAAAAGAGGCAATTGGCTGAGGAATAAAGGGGTAATCACCTAACTTTATAGTAATCACTTAGCAATACATGTGTGTATCAAATAATTATATTGTGCATCTAAAATTACATATGTTATGCTAATCATACCTCTGTATCTATTGGTATGATCATATGATTTCTACCTTTTGTTGATATGGCAAATAATACTGATTGATTTTCAGATGCTGAACCATCCTTGTGTCCTTGGAATAAATCCCACTTGGGTATGCTCTATAATCCTTTTACTGCATATATGTGGGATGTAGGGAAACAAAACAAAGGGGCAGAAGAACCATGACAAACTTTTGAAGTTTCAATGTAGAATTGAAACTACCAGAAAGTGAAGGTGGGTGTGAAGAAGAAAGGGGGGCAGAGGCCCAATGGGCTACGGTCGAGGATCATGGGCACTTTGGTGGTAGGCTTGGTATGGTATCATACATCTGAGGAAGTGTGATCCTATACCTCTGAGTCATATGTAGTCTTATGTTGCTTTTAAAAATTTTAATAAATCTGGATAAGATAAGACAATACCACATAAGGAAAAAAGTAAGTACACCATTTGGGGAATATAGTAAATAAATGGCAGCTTTTGTTATTTTTATCTAGATGTCTTTGTTGTACCTCACACTGGACATAACTCATTACTCTCCACCGTATTCTCCTTACTTCTATGAATGCCACCACCATTGCCTAGTTTCTGAAAGTACAGGCTTAAGATCCATCGTCATCTCTGCTTTCTTTCAGCCCTACAGTCATCTGATCACCAAGGTCTGGGGCTGCTTGATCTTGATGCCCCACTTTGCCTCAGGCTGAGTGCACACAATCATTATTTCTTAGCCCGTCTATTGCAACAGTCCCCTAACTACTTCCTGCCCCCTTCTTTCTACCCTCTTGCAGCCCATTCTCATAGTGAACTCAGATAAATTTCCCAAAACACAAATAGGATCGTGTCACCTTAAGATGCTTCAGACCCCATTTCCTTACAGATCACATCCACACTACTTATTTTTCCATACAAGAAAATTCACAACTCTTTTCATGTCCAGGTTATTACCCATTCTTCACACATTCTGCAGTAGAGCTGTTACAGGGCACCCCAGTGTTAACTGGGCCTACTGTCGGTGGGGCCTCACCTGCACGCCTAAAATTCAGTTATACTGCAGGCACACACAAAGGGTAAAATGGGTTTATTTACAAAAAAGTAAAAAAGTAAACAACTGAAATATCTTACCGGCTGGACTGACTTGGAGCCTGGTAACAAACTGAAAGCTCTGAGATACGCGGTCTGAAGAGCAGTTTCCCAAGCGAGAGAGCAAGAGATGAAATGGCGCCCTATTTATCCCCCATGTCCCACAATGCCTGCTTAACTCCGCCTTTGAGTCCTCGCAGTTCTCTCCCTGGTACTGCTGGGAGTTGTAGTTTCCAATCACTGGAGTAGGGGGTGGGAGTCTACAAGACTCTGCAGAGTTCCTTTAGGACATCCTTCCCCTTAACAGAGCCTCACTGGACCCTTTCCCCAAACATGCTGCGCTAGGTCACCTCTCCCTGCCTCTGTACGGACTGTTTTTTCCCCTTTCTCTTGTTGAACTCCTACTCTTTTTTCAAAGTTTGGCTGAGATACTCATTTCTTTGGGAAGTCCTCCCTTTTCTTCCCAAGCAGTTGTTTATGTGCCCTCCTTACCTTCCCAGAAGCACTTATTCAGGTCCCATATCCAGTACTCTTCTTGCTCTCCAAAGGCTGTCTTTCTATTCCCACCCCTGCAGTACCCACACTAAGCTACCATCATCCAAGGAATAGCATCAAAGCATCAAATGTGGTCAGTCAGTGTCCTGCACCCTGGCCTTCCTGTTTCTCCAAAATAAGTCCTGTCATGGTTCCCCAGGGATCTTGAGAAATATAGAAAATGCAGGTGACAGGAACCGTGTTGAAAAATCTGGTACCACTGGATAAAATCTTCTCATAACAAGCCCTGATCAGTTTCCTGTCTTCAAGATAAATGACCCAGCACTGATGACTGTGTAATTACCAGTGTTTCTAATTGAATGTCGAGGACCTTGTTTTTGGAAAACCCGTGGCTTAGACCTCCTCTGTCCAACCTCTACCCTAAGTGTATGTTCTTTCTCTGGTCTCTATTCAAGTTCGATGGACAGTGTTGTGTATCTGCCACATGTCAGGGCTTTTGTAAAGCCCTTTAAAAATGCGACCCCATTTAATCAGCATAACAATATTTTCTTGTGGGTAGTATTTTCTCAAATTGAAGTATTATTATATGGAACTGATGACTCCAGTGATATACAAATTGCTTAAGATTAACCAGTTCACATAAATAACAGATCATCTTTTAGTGAATTCCAATGATGTACCTGACACTGTGTATTCCATGGCTATTATTTCATCTATACACCTACTGTGGAAAAGTAGATAGCATCATTTCCATTTTAGAGTTGTGGAACACGGAACTTAGAGAAATGACATGATTTGACTATATCTCAGGATTCATTTGACTGCTCTCTCAGGATTAATAAATGTGAGAGCTGGGACTCTGACCCATGTCTCTGTGTTTAGGTCTGGTAACCTTCCTACCATGCCTCGTGGCCTCCTCTCCCCTGGTCAGATCGGAGCTCCCCAAGTCGGTGGGCTGTGTCTCCCATTGCAATGAGAGCCATAGTCACAGCGCTACCGTGGGAAGCACAAACTAAGGAATGGAGCCAGTTTAGTCCGAGTAAAATTTGAGTTGCTGGGCACTGTGGTGGAGGGCAATGGTCCATGAGAGAGTCAGGCCATTTTGTTACACATGGTCCTGCCTTTTCAGGTCTCTCAGATAAGCTTCTTCAAGTCTCTAGGTTCTGAAGGAAAGCTACTCCTCTGAGAATGGAATGAAGTTTCAACAAAGAAACATTTCTACCACAGACCCTTTACTCCAAGAGGTAACCTTTGCTGAGAAAAAGTGAGAAGAAATAAAGCTGAATCTATGCTAATTTACTTTTCCTGATAGTCCTGATAGACACATGGGTAAGCTTACTTCACTCATCATCTTCCTGAGAGCTACTCGATTCCTGTGGGTTCCTGGATCTCCATTTCACAAGATCCCAATGAGGGATGGGCCAGAAAGGCTCTAAACTTCACCTCCCTTGAATGTTCTATGGGCTGAGGTCCCAAGAAGCCAATGATAATAGGTTGCTACCCTGTGGAGTGCTGCAAATTTCCTGGGCCAGCCCCCAGGTCAGAGTCAGCAGATGCCTGCACCCCAGTAGTCAGCTTTGGACATAGCACCCCAGTTACATCCTTCATCTTCTGTCTGACAGGCTCTTAAAGTAAGTGGACTGATGGAGTAGACAGGAAAATGATGACTCTAGCAGAGTCAGCAAGATTCCTTACTCCCCCACTATCACCCAGAGCCACAGCCAAATGAAATGACTCTTGGAACAAAACTGGCTCATTCCATTAAGGAGATGAGAGCGCTATTAATTGGGAAGAAACTTTGAAAGGCAGAGAGGTCAGCAACCAGTGCCTATGGCTAGGGCTACTCTTTGGGTAGGACAAAGGGGAGGACTCTGTAGGCTGGATGTATGTTGTAGGTTTCAGAGGAAGCAGGCAGCTGAGCTCAAATGGAGAGCACCAGCCTGGCAAATAGAATTAGCACTGGTTGGAGATACCCTCTTCCATTTCTCACTCCTGACAATTCTAATTCCCCCAGCAGCACTGCATCCTGTTCCTACACACCTCAGCTAACTGCCATGCTTCTGGAATACATCATGCCTGTTTTCAGATAGCATCTCTTATTTTGGATGCTGTAGAATATTTCAAGCATGGTAGAAGGCTTTCTCATAGTCCTGCTGAAAACCACTCCCCTAAGTGTTAACCACGTATCCAGAGTCATCTGAAGGACTTGTTAAAGCACCAATGACTTTCATCTTCTTAGATTCTGACTCAAGAGATCAGGTGGAGCTCAAGAATTTACATTCATAATATGTTCTCAGGTGTTACTGGTACTTTGAAGAACCACTGCACAAGTGTGACTTCTATCAGCATCAAATGGTTTTGCTTGTTTTTCAATGCACTCATTTCTGTGTCTACCTTTTTGAAGAGTTACTTATGCATATGGAACAGGGGTACAGGCTAGAGATGGTGAGAGCATTCACTAGAGACAGAATGGGGAGCAGAACAGGCAGATTGACTGCTGATGGGAGCAGCAGGCGAGACAGGAGAGGCCTGCTGTGTCATGTGGGTCACCTCCCTGGCTGAGGATTGAAGTGGTGCTAAAGCAGCTATGGCTAGCTTCGCAGTGCTGTGCTTTAACCAGTTGTGCCACCAGGGAGGGCCCTGTCTGTCTACTTTTAACTCAACCTTGTCTGAAAATTCATCCATGTTGTGAAGTGTTCTTTCTTCATTTTGCACTGTATTTTTTTATAGTTCATTGTATGTAATATAGCACATTTTACATATTCATCCTGCTGTTGATCAATATTTATTTCCAATTAGATATTATGCATGATGTGGCTGTTGGGACTACTTTTTGTACATTTTTTGGTGGACATACACTCTCATTTCTCTGTGTACCTGGGTGTAGATCAACTGAATCACAGCGTAGGTCTATAGTTTTCCATTTGTTAAAACTCCCAAACAATTTTCCAAAGAAATTGTACATACTTATGTTCCTACCAGCAGAGTGAGAGCTCCACTTGCTCCTTATCCTTGCCAACATTTGTCTTTGCCACTCTCATTTTAAATTTTAGCTGTGTGTGTGTGTGTGTGTGTGTGTGAGAGAGAGAGAGAGAGAGAGAGAGAGAGAGAGAAGTGGTGACTAATAAGCTCAATTTGAATTTCAGTTGGCAATGTAACTTGATTTCATAGTGTAAAGCTGCCCTTAGAGAAGGAAATACCCAATCTAGGACCATTAAAGCAGTGACAAATGGTATGGAGAACTCTGTACAAACTAACTCAAATGGTATGGTGGAGCACTTGTTGGAGGGATGGGGAAAATCCCAGGTTTTCTTTTTTTCTTCAAATTTTGGAGGGCTTTACTTTCTTCCTGGTTACACAAGATAATTCTCTCTTTGGACTTCCAGACTGACCTTTGAACTGGAGAATCCTGAGATATCTGTTGGCAGTACTTGAGAAGGGAATGAACTTGGTGTACTAAAAGTACAGACTTAAGGTCAATGTGGTTGAAGTGTAAGGAAAAAGGAGTGAAGATATAAATGATGATAGATCAACAAGATTGATCTTTATCCTTTAAGAGAATCTTGCAGGATAAAGAAAAGTGCTTGAGTTTATTTTAAGCATGATGGGATTTCCATAAAAGGTTTGGGGCAGGGGTGTAACCAGGTATGATTTATGTTTTGAAAAGATCACTCTGGGTCATGTATAGAAGTGTTGCTCACCCTTGGATACATGTTGGATTCATCTAGAAAGCTTTAAAAATTACTGATTCCTGAGTCTTACTTCCCAAGATGAGATTCTGATACAATTGACCTGGATTATATAGCTTGGATGATAGGCATGAAGACAGTTGGGCATATCAATATGTGAGAGATGTTTCGGATGCAGAATATACTGGGCTTGGAGTTTCAATATAGTAAGAAGGTGTGAAGGCGGTGACCTGGTAGGTGATACCATTCATGGAAGTTCAGGCGACTGAGGGAGGTAGAGTAGGTGGAGTTGAGAATGTCAGGTCAGTTTTGGATTGTTGAACTTAAGCTAGATTGGCTTTTTGAGGAGGTTATTGGGGTGGATGTGGCGAGGGGACATGGGCAGAAAGAGCCAGGGGGGATACTTCTCTTAATGTCCTTGTATTTCACCTTTCTGTGACTTGCTTTGGTCGTTTCCTCTTCTCTGGTTTGAATCTTCTCATTTTTCTATGGTGCTAAAGGATTAATCAGATACATTTCTCCCTGAAAGTTAACTCACTCCTTTCTACCACTCCCATCAAATAACTTTACCCAGCTAAAGTTCATGGGCACTCAAAGAATGGAAACTACAAGCCTCTGTGGCTGACTGGTGGGCCAAGATTTAGACAGCACTACATTTTCTGCCTTCAATATCACAAAGAAGGTGGTGACTTGATCAAGATAAAATGGGGCAAGCTGTGAGTCCCATTAGGGAAAGGCTCTGAGCTAGCAGTTTTACACCCATCATCTCATTTAATATTCCAAACCACTCTGGTGGTTATTATTTCTGTTTCACAGTTAAAGAAACCAAGCACCCTCCCAAATACACAGATTTGTAAATGAATGGTTAATCAGTAAAATCTGATGTCATGAAAAAAAAGAAACCTAGAAAAGTTAATCGACTTGTCTCAAGTCTTGTAACTAGCCATGTGGAGAAGCCAGTGTGTTTCTGCCAGGAGGTGCTTGGAGAAGTGGTTTGTCATAGCTCTCTTCCGACCCCTGCCCTCTGCAGGCTCAGTTGTCCCGAACCTGTCACTACTTCACATCGCCATCCTCGCCAATAGCTCCTCAGAGTCCCCTAGAGTTTCATTAAACGGTGGAGTTGTGGAGACACTTCTGAGTAATGAGCACCCTTCGACAGCAACTAGATAGGCTGTTGGACTGCAGTGTGGCCACTGTGAGCACCATCTCGAGCCCTATCTTCTAGCAATATGTCACCACCTCTGCCTCTGCTACAGAGATCCGGAGAGCTGGACGAGGCCTTCAAGGGTAAAGAGTCTCATTCCAAAGGGCAGAGAGAAGCAAAGTAGTTTGTCCCACGTCACAGAGCCTATCTGAGGCAGGTACAGGGCCTACCCTCAGGGGATCTGGGGCTCTGTGGTCAACATCTGGGAGTCCTGGGGTCTTGCCAGCAGCCCTTCACTCCCAAATGGATCCTCATATACTCGTGAGAGATGGAGGTCAGAAAGGTGATATATTCTTGGTGGGGGTTCCCCAAGAGCATTTCTTTCTATGAAAAGGCTTTCTGAAGGAAGGGGCAAAGAGGAAATAGAACAGATAGAATCCTGGAGAACTCTTCCTAGAACTGCTGCGGTCACGTCCCACTCTGCCAGCCAGTCCCGCAGCCTCAGCTCTGGGCTGGAAAAAGACACAGGACAGGGCTCCTTAATGAGAACATTTGGGAACCCAGGAAAGGTTAATGATCTGCAGCCTCGACCATCCGTCAGCTGCCCAGCCCGAGACAGTAAACACCGTTACTCATCTAATTAGCCAGGAAAGGCTGGGCAGGGGCTGCAGACAGGGCCTTGGGGACTACACTGCAAGTGTACACCCGCTTAGGGCTGTTGAAAGAGACTAGCAGAGGGCACCAACCCCGATCCAGAAGCGGTTGGGAGGGATTCACTCAGGAACTGTGCCAGTCAGTCCTATATGCCGGCCTCCTTTTATCCTCACAAGTTCTTATATTTATTGAGCACCTGTTGTATATGGATTGTTTTACGTATAAGATCATCTTTGACTCTTCTAAAAATTCTACAAAGTAGCTGGTATTTTCCCATAAATAGGAGATACATCGGAGATTTATAAAGCATCAGTGGTTTATTTGCTGGTTTATTCAGTACCTGTGTACTGTAGGCTCTCTGTGCCTGGCACTGTGCTAGGCACAACTATTCCCAGCAAGGCCAAGATCAGGGTCTGACTGTAAGGGAAAGCTAGAGGCAGGAAACAAGGGAACTGAGAACCAAACCAGATTCCCTTACTCAAGTCTGGTCTTCTCTGGCCCCAGGAGGTCAGGATCTGGGATCAAGGATGTGCTGGTGCTGGCGGTGAGGGGATAGCTGACTGCATGGTACTCTGGGAAGTTTTCTTTCCAGCTTCCCTGAATTATTTCAGCTCCAAAGAGGTGGTACTGGGGTTAAGAATAGCTTGGGGTTGCTGAACAGTGGATTGGATGGGTCAAGGCAGGGGAATGAGTATTTTCCGAGCACCTGGTGTGTTCCCAACCCTGTGCCAAGTGCTAGGAGGGGCTGCCCAGGAGCAACCACCCAATTTGTTTCCAGGGAGGCTTTTAATCTAGGTTGGAAATGTGATTTATTTTTATGGAAAGATTAAGGAGATCATCAGTTGAGAGCTAAACAGGGTAGTTCTGACTGGTCACCTTAGAAATCTGAGATTCTTTGAAGGCTTTTTGGAAAAAAGAGGGAGGAAGAGAGAGAGTATGCAAGTGAGAAAGAGAAAGATGTAATGGAGAGAAAAAGAGACACAGAGGGAGACAGACTGGTAACTAAGAGGGAGTATTAAGGAGGGAAGAAAAGAGAGAGACAGAGTGTGACAGAGACCAGAGCAACAGAGTGACACCCACAATGAAGTGGTTGAGGGAACGAGTGGGAGAACGGAAGACATGGGGCCTGTTTTTGCACAGGAGGCTCAAATGATGAGGTCACATTTCACCCAATTTGAGACCCTGCAGTCCACAGTGGAATTAGTCTTCATATGGGTACCACATTCTCTAAAGACTTTTCAGTCCAGTTTTCTGGGCAGTTGAGTTGGGAAATGCACACACAGGTGTATGTGTGCACGCATGCGTGTGTGTGTGTGTGTGTGTGCATACATAGATGCCTGGATCACCACGTAGGCTGTGGATACTCTTTTCCCACCCCTCTCCCTTCCCAGTCCAGCTCCTTCCAAAGTTGAAAGCAACCCAACTTGTAAAGGGAATCCTCCTTGTCCACTGAATAGTATTCATGCTCCATTAGGAAATACCACCTGTCATTTTAACCGTAAGAAAATATTAAATATTGTCCTCAAGCTAGAACTATCAAAAGACCTAACTCATATTTATTTTGACATTTGTTATCTCTGGGAACTGTTTTTGTCAACTTCTCTGGGTCTCCGTTTTCTCCCCAACGACGAAGTGGTTGTTTTTAGTCCTTGGCCATTTTCCCATTTGAGCACGTGCAAGAAACAGGTGTTGCCTGGGCCCCCAAGGAAATCTATCCTGATGACCTTTAATTTGAAGGGGTGAGGGGAGGGAAGAGGATCAACAGATCAGATCAGAAGGCAGAGTGGAATGAGGTAGGGGTATAAATAAAGTAATGCCTAAATAAGTCATCTGAAATGGAATGGGCCCGTGGAAACTCAGTCTCTGGCCTGGCTCTGATGTCCCAGTTGGCTGGCTCAAAGGAGGGGCCTTCCTGCTCTCACACCCCTGTTGGCTGCTGGCTGCCTCCTGCCAACCTTCCACCCCCCCCCCCCTTCAACTTCACCGCTCAATAGGGCTAATGTAGTCTGCCTTGCAGTAGGAAAACTTCTCACACCATTTAAAATTTCAGTGGAAGATCTTAGTTTTGTGCAATGCAATATGCCAGAATTGAGGACCTACCTCATGAAATGTTAGCAAGGATTAATGGGGACTCCTGACTGAGAAATCAGCATGTACAATAGTTGGAGGGGAGATGGAGCAAAAAGCCCAAAGTGGGTTACTTCGGGCTGTGTAAAGAGTGCATGAGGAAAATGGTTACATCTTCCTTGACTGGTCAAGGGCAAGGTCAATCCCCCTTTCCATGCTCCCATCTTATTTGGCACTTCATCATTGTGACCAGATTCTTACAAGAGCAGCACTTCCCATGTTGCTTTGCCCCTAGTTTCTTGCCTCCTTTATTTCATTACCCTTCCCTTTTATCTTTCTCTATTCTGACATTGATCAAGTATCTCCTCTACTTGATCGTGAGCTGTGAGAGAGAAATAACTGAGTCATCTTATTGTTTAATTCTTTTTGCCAAGCACCATGTTTTCAAAGAGGGGTTGTTTAACAACCTTTGAATAATACCACGGGCTTGTCATTGTAACTTGGTACTGTCATGTGTGCCTGCATTCCAGAGTGTTCATTCCCATCAAGGAGTTTATGCCACAGTTTGTAATCGCTTGTTTACTAGACTGCAGATTCTTAGAGGACAGGATCACGTTTGTCAGGTTCACCTTCCTTGACGTACCTTACACCCAACAGCTTGCACCGTTTTGAAAGAACATGAGAATGATTTTTCCACTGGGACTATATTTTCCCTCCATCTCTGACTATACATTGAACTATTATTCATTGGGCACCTACTATGTACAAGATAGTGTCCTAGGCATTGGAAATTTAGTGGTGAGTATGACAGGTTTGGTAGAGCTTCTGTTCTAGTGGGTCAGTTGTCACTCATGGGAAGATGGTCACTAAATCAACGAAACATAAGCAAATGTCAAGTAGTGATCAATGTTTTGAAGAAAAACGAAACAGTACAAAGGGACAGAAAATGGTAGAAGGGATTCTTATTTTGGTTGGGGACTTAAGGGAAGACCATTCTGAGGGGGAGGCATGAACAGAAATCTGAAAGAAGTGCTAGATGAAGGATTCTGAGCAAAGGAAACAGGAGTACAAAGGTCCAGATGCAGGGATGTACTTGGCATGTTTCAGGAAACAGAAGGACAGTGTAGCTAAACAATAGTGAGCAAGGGAATGGTGGAGAGATAAGGTCAGAGAACTAGGCAAGAGCTAGATCAAGTTGGGCCATGCAGACCCTAGTGAAGATTTGATATATTATTCTAAATAAAATCAAAAGTCAACAAAAGATTGGTAAGTGAGCAGATGACAGCAATTAAATATTTTTAATAGGTCTGTGAACCATGGTAAAACAAATCCTGGGGCAAAAGTAGGAGAGAACCAGTTAGAAAGCTAGTTCAAGCGGCCAGATAACAAATGCTGACTACTAAGACTCTGGAGTCTTAGTAGTGGAAGTGATTGGTTAGACAGGATGTATTTTGAACACAGAACCATCAGACCTGTGCACAATCTGGATGGAGGATATGAGAGAGAGAGAGCAGGAATCAGGGAAGGTCCTGAGGATTTTATCTAGTTCAAGTCTTAATTTTCAAAGCCATCTCCACTGGTAAGCCTTCCCTGATGCACCCTGCCTTCCCAGTGTTGAAATCAAGGTTTTCCTCCCTGATTCCCATGCACTTCCCTGCTTTGGAGCTGGTGGAGTGCTCTACTTCTGGCAGTGTCGAGCCTCCTGTGCACATGAACCTCCCTGTTGGGCCCAGAGTCTTCAGGGATGGTGTCATCTTTGTAGACTTCACTCAAACCAGCACAAAGACCTGCACAGAATATTTGACCAATAAACACTGGTGAAGTTGAATAGGTTAAACAAATTAAAGCTGTGTATGGTTGCTCCCAGTGTATGCTTGCAAAGCTCTCCAATCATTAGAATGTAAACAGAAGAATTATTTCAACATCACCAGCTTTTAATCACTAAAGCCCATTTGATGGATGCTGCTGCTTGAATTATTGACACCATGAGGATTAAAGTGTAGCCCTTTGATTAAAAGGAAGCTCATGTGCTGAGTGAGGGTTGTGAAGGGTCCTTGAGGGTGGATAATGAGTGGACCCTGTTCTCATAGCTCATGTTTTGTTAAGAAAGCTGTGAGAAGAAGTGAAAACTAGATGGGAGCCAAGACGTTACTTATGAAAATGGCAAAAGAGAGAGGAGGTGGGGATTTTGAAAACATGAGAGTCAGAGTATAATGGATTTAGGTCCAAATTTCAGCTCTACCATGTTCTTCATCATAGTACCCAAAAGAAGCAACTTTTAAAACTATTATTTGGTGTCAACTGAAGTGCAATTTACATACCAAAAAAATACATTGAACTTAATTATACAACCTAACAATTTTTTACAGTCATGTATATCATGTAGCCCTCTCCCACATCAAAAAATAGAATAATTAGAGGATTTGAGGAGACTCTCCCATGCCCCTTCACGGTCAGTGCTCACTGGAGATGCAGCTACTATTGTATCATCTATCACCTCATAGAAGTTTTGTTTGTTTTTAACCTGCATGTAAATGTGATTATGCAGAATGTACTCTTGAGTCTGGATTTTTTCTAAGAAGCTAACTTAACTCTTTAAGCTTCATGTTCCTCATCTATAGAATAGGAATACCAATTGTACTTACATTATAGCTGCATAAAATTTAATGAGCTAAAGCATATAAAATGCTCAGGATAGTACCTGGTATAGTGTGTACTGAATAAACATTTTTCCCTTCCTAGCAATAGTGCTAGGGCACTACTGGTATAACAAGAGATGTATAAAAGATAGTTAATGTATTTATGGAGATTATAAGCTAGTTAGGGGGACAAGGATGCAATGTGACGGTAGGAGATAAAAAAACAATATTAATATACTATTAACATAATGAATATAGTATTCAATTACTGACTCCACTGTTGATTGGAGAGAAGACAGGGAATGTAGTAGAATGGTTAAAAGCATAGACTTTGGAGTCTTTGGACTTCAGTCTTGCCTCCAGTTTCCCCATTTCCAGCTCTGAGGCCTTGGGAATATCACATAATATCTTTAAGCCTCAGTCTCTTCATTTGTAGAATGGGGTGACATTATTATCGCCTTAATGGGTTGATAAGGATTTGTATATGCCAATATAAATCAAGTGTCAGCCACTGGGCCTGGAATATGGTATACGCTTAAATAGTGCTGATGCCTTAGGGTTTTTCTTTATACTTTGGCATATCATGGATTCATAAAGATCCAGAAATAACAGACAACCAGGGTGGGGTGATTGGATTTCCAAGATTCACCTATTTCAGCTGAACTTGTAGCAGAGCCTGCCATGGCATGGTGACTGCTGAAGGTCACCCTTCTACTTTTCTCTGGCTTCACTTGATACATGTCTAGGAGCCCCTAGTCTGTGTACTCTGCCTCTGAGCCCCCCCCAACATTCTTTTAGTTTATTTGTAAGGGTTAACTCCCAGTGATCTGGCCCCCAACTAGGGTTGCAAACAGCCTTCCTCCAGGAGCCAGAACAGTTGGTTCCACCCCGCAGCAGGAGACTCATTGTGACTGGGGAGCGCAGTTTTCATGGCCATTTGAAGCCAACATTTGGAAATCAAAATTCTTTAAACATTGTTTTGAGACAACAGTTGTAAAACGGTTTTATGCATTTTGCTTCCCACTGTTCAAAATAAGTTTTTTTAATGTAAAAACCAACATGTCTTGAAAATATTTTTTCATTCCAAAACAAATGTCTCAAAAGCTTTTTGCAGATATGATGATTACTGAGATGATTCAGTACCGAAGAATATTTCCTCTAGTGTTGTTCTGATGATTGTGTTTTAGAGACTTGATTTAGTCAGATCATTGTCTCAAAACCATATTTATTTTCTATCTTCAGACTCCACCGGGAGACCAAGAAAATTTAAAACCTTAAAAATGTAACATAGGCCCTCCCTGGTGGCGCAGAGGGTTAAAGCACTGCACTGAGAAGCTAAAGCCACCTCCGCATGAGTTCTATTCCCGCCTGCCCTGGAGGTGACCACATGGCGTGGCAGACCTCTCCTGACCCGCCCACTGTTCCCCTCAGCAGTGTACTTCATTGATCTGCCTGTTCTGCTCCCACTCTGTCTCTGGTGAAGACTCTCACCGCCCCTGAGCCTCTGGCCTGTACCCCAGTTCTGTATGTACAAATAAAATAAATCTTTTTAAAAAAAAGTAACATAAAATATTGAATACAAGAACCATCTTTCTTCTTCTCCTCTTAGCCCCACCTCCCTTCATCATCATCTTCTTGTTCTTCTTTTTTTTTGGCTGCTAAGAGCTTCAGAGTTACTTTGGGTAGATGTAACATTTTCATCCTTGGCCAAAAAGAGATAACCATTTTGCTCTTGGTTCTCTCCTTCTCCACATTAAAAAAGAAAAGCTTTATTGAAGTATAATTGAGACACAAAAGTGGCAAATACTTAATGTATATAATTCAATGAATTTGGACATATGCATACACTTGTGAAGCAATCTTCACAAAGTAAAAGATATATCCAACACCTCCAAAAGTTTCCTTGAATCCTTCTCTATGACAGAAACACTTAATAAATATCTCAGTGTTTTTCCTTGAAACTCCTAGAAGAAAACATAGAGGAAAGGCTTCTTGACCTAAGTCTTGACAAGATATGAGCAGCAACATAAGCAAAAATTGATTGGTGGTGACTACATTAAACTAAAATGTTTAAATGTTTAAAATCATTAAACTAAATGATGGAATGAATGAAAAGATAACTTATAGGATAAGAAAAAATATTTTCAAACCACTTATTTGATAAGGAGCTAATATCAAAAATATATAAAGAACTTCTATAACAGGAGAACAAAAATGAAATAATCCAAAAGAAAAGGTAGGTAAACTACTTGGCTGGGCATGTCTATGTGATTTTCCTATCATACTTTTGATCTTTATTCATCTTCCCTATTTATCTGAATTTTATGTTAATCTTCCTCAAATCTGTTTCAGAAGTAGATGAAATTACTAGTACTATACTATAAAATACAGACCTTTAAAAATATACAAAAAATAATCTGCTAAGTAGAAAATGAACAAAATAGTTGAACTGGAATCTCACAGTAGAAGAAATCTGAAGTTATGGGAAAATGTCCAATTGAAGTAGTAATCTAATAAATGTAAACTTGGAAAAGCATGAGATACTGCTTATTATGAATTGGAAGGACAAAGTCAGATAATATTATGGTGATAATATGGGGCATTATATATTATCACACAGTAATGGTGGGAATGAGAATTTGTACAGCCACTCTGGATAGTAATCTGAAGTTGCTTAATGAAATTAAATTTGCATAAACGCAATGAACAAGTCTGTATGTCTGGAACAGATCCATCAAGGGACATGTACAAGTGTGTTTATCTGATAGCAATGAAGGCAACCTTAATATTTCTAACTAGGGAACTGGAGAAGTAAAATGTTGTATATATGATGAGAAGACCATGCAAGATCAGTGTATAATGTATGCGAAAAATTACAAAATTTCAAGATGTATCTAAATAAATATATGAGTCATGTATTGAAAGGATATTTATTAAGTATATTAGAATGGGTATCTATAGGACCAGAAGTGAAAAAGGATTGGAGATAGAAAATGAAGAGGAAAGAAATAAGTTAATTAAGAAAGGAGAGTCCTTGTAAAGAAGACTGACTGTCATTAATCACAGAATATGAGTGACTCAAATCTATAAATCTAAAGGTCAAAATAACCAGAAAAAAATACATATTAATTGAAAAGGCCTATGACTGTGTTTAAATGCTAGTTCTTATACATACACAAGAAAATTTTCCTGGCCTTTAAGATACAATTTTTAATTCCATAGACAAAGAGACCTCGGGATCATGTGAATGGTGTGTGAGGATTCAAGATGATTTCCATGGGAATGAGGGACTAGATTCTAAAATCAAGCTTTACCTTATGTTCAGAATGTAAATAAAATCTAATGTGGAAGCATAATTCTCTCCAAAAACACCGCAATATCTTGCATATAAGCCGGAAAGTGATCTCTGAACAGAATATCTCAAAATTCTTTAAAGAGCATTCTGCCCTCCAAATACAGGTAAATGATGAACAGTGTGGATGCTACTGGCTGACTAGGGGAGAAGGAATGGGGGTAGAAGGGAGGAGGCTAGGTTAAAAAAGAAGAAGATACAGGCCGGGAGAGAATTCTTCCAAAAAGAAGACTAGGAGGGAGAAAATGAGCTGTGGGTAGGAAGAGTGAAAGTGGAGAAAGTGATCAAGTGGAGAGTTGAGAGTTAGATATACTGCTAGACTGAAGGTGTTTGTCCTGACAGCATGATTTGGAGCCAGTTGATTCATCTACAGACCATGATTGCATATCCCTGTAAGCCCAAAACTGAGTTAAAAAGATTTAAAAAATTATAATCCACAATTACCAAAAAATTCACAGTTGATCAATTTGTTAGATCCTCAAGTTTTAACCTAGCATTGACATTTGAAAGTCAGTCAGTCTATACTCACATCTGTGCTATCTTTTTAGGAATTACACCTATAAATGGTTGCTAGTGGAAGGAAAAAATGGTATGCTGTGAATTTACTATATGACAAGCCCCCAGACTGAGCTTGTTTTTTTTCATCGGAATTCTGGAAAGGAGGTCCTTGGAGAAACAGAAGAAATTAGCATATTTTGCTTAGAAATGAGGGATGTCTTGGTTGTCTTTAGATGTGTGAGGACTGGTCATTTGCAGAGATAGAGCTGTGCCTTGTTGCTCCAGACGGAAAATCTTAGCCCCCAGAAGGAAGTTTCCAAAAGGATAGCATGGCTTAATGGGTAAAATAAATCAAAAGTATAATAATAGTCACAGTTTCCATTTAGCGATCACTTACTAGAGGCCAGGCTCTGTGCTGAGCACTTTAAATCCATTATCTTAATTTGTTCTCTCAGAGATGCAATGAGCTAAGTGTTAAGACCAACTCTTCAAAAAAATACTGGCCTAAGACAAAAAACAAATTGACTGCTTTGAAAAAAAATTATTCCTATGATTTAATCTAATTAAGATGGTTCTTTTGAGGAGAAGTGTTGCGTTTTCACTACATAGGTGGTGTGATGCTCCTTAGCAGCATAGCATACCTGGATCCCCCAACGTCTACTGCCCTTTGTGACGCTCATTTTCTGAGTTCCTGGTCATTCTGCACCATTTTGTGTGGACTGGATCTTAGGCTTCCTTGATGCAACAGGCACCACATTCAACCTAGGTGACCTCAACAATAGACACTTGAAACACCTATACTACACACCCTGACCTTTGACCCATTTTCACCTCATCCATCATCAGACATTTGAGATCACTAAGTATGGCTTCACCCCTGAGACACTCAACTCAAAAACACCATGGCGACCAAAATCTACCAATGGCTGAATTTCATATCACCTGCTCTTTAGTTTCACCAAGACCTCCAATACCTCAAACACTTCATTTCCATTCCATTTCCTTCCTTATCCCGCCACAACCTTGGGGGACATTTATCTAGCACCCACTGCATAGTAATCTCCTTTCCTTCAAATGCCACACATGCACTATTTAGCTTTTGCTTTGAGCCCCTCCAGACATCTGATTTATCTAATCCAGAAGGCCCATTGTGGGGATAGGAAAAGCACTTTAAATATTGCTGCATCTAAGAGTCATTTTTCAACCTCAGCTGGGCTCTCAGGTCATACAACAATCCTTTCAAACCACCCCCCCCCCGTTGCCTCTCCCTATTTGTATTTCAAATTTCTTCATCACTCCTCTCAAGTAAAAGTCCCCTTTATTTTGTCCTCTCTCTATCTCCCCAACAACTTACTCAGAGTCTTACTTCCCCAACGAAACTGAAATTACCTTCAACTCCTAACACCCTCATCTACAGAAGTCTCTAGCTTTGGCATCGGTCATTTCATATTTCTCCTGAAGTCTCAAAACAACTGACTCTCATCTTCCATGTTTGTTCTGAATCTCCCCTCTCTGTCTAATCCTCCCTTCCTTAGAACCATGATTACATTTTTATTTGTTCTCCAGCCTGAATCTTTAATGTCTTAGTCTCTAATGGTTCCCTTATTATAAGTTATTCACATATTTAATTGTCCCTCTTCTTTTTAAATTTATTTATTTATGCTTACAGAACTGTGGTACAGGCCAGGGTTGTGGTGGGTGAGAGGATTCACCAGAGACAGAGTGGGGGATAGAACAGACAGACTGACAAAATACACTGCAGAGGGGAGCAGTGGGTGGGTCAAAAGAGGTCTGCCGCGCCATGTGGATTAGCTCCCTGGCCGGGGATTGAACTCATGCTGCAGTGGCCTCAGAGCTCCATAATATGGTGCTTTAACCCGTTGCGCCACCAGGGAGAGCTTTTTAAAAAATTTTTCTTGGCACTATTGCCCCTACTATTAAAGCTCTCCTATATTTTCCATTTTCAAATTGACATACATTTTCAAGTTTAAAATTGAAATTGGTGCTCTCTATTCAGTCTCCCCTAATTCACCTCCCATGCTCTTCTCAGCCCAGTGTGATCTGGCATTCATAGAACTCCATTAGTATTGCACTCACCATGATTACTCTTTTGTCCTAATCTCATTTTGTATTACATTTTTATTGGGGCATAGAACCCATTGCCCATATTTAAAACAAATATTTTGATGAGTTTTGACACATGCATACATTCATGAAAACATCCTAATCAACATAGTGAATGCATTCATCATCAACAAGAATTTTATGATAAACCACTGTAAACCAAATATTCCCCACACTGTCCTTAAGAAATTATTGATTTTTCCTTTTGTCACTGTAGATCAATTTGCATTTTCTAGAATTTTATATACATGGACTCAGGCATTATGTATTTTTTTGCCTTGCTTGCTTCTTTCAAGACAATTATTTTGAGATTCATTCATGTTGTGAATATTTCAACAGTTTCTCTTAAATTGCTCAATAACATTTCATTGTAAACAAATATGCCACCTATTATTTATCCCTCCACTTCTGGAACATTTGAGTTGTTTGCACTTTGGGGTTATTTTTAATAAAGCTACAATGAAGATTTGTGGGTCACTGAATGAACATATGCTTTCATTTCTCCTGGGTAAAAACCTAGAAGAGGAATGAGTGGGTTGTAAGGTAGGTGTATATTTAACTTTTTAAGAAACTGCCAGATTGTTTTCCACAGTAGATGTGTGAATTTATATTTTTACCACAAGGGGATGAATTTTCCAGTTGTTTCACATTCTCAGCAACATTTGAATGGAAATGTGGTGGCATTCCATTGTGGATTTTGTCTTGCATTTTCCTAACGATTAATGATGTGTCATCTTTTCCATATGTTTATTTGCTATTTGTATTTTTTCTTTTATGAATTGTCTTTTCTTATCTTTTATCCATTTAAATCATGTTTTTAATGTTCTTTTTATTGAGTTATAACAATTCCTTATAAATTATAGATAAAAGTCCTCTATGGGGATATATGATTTGCAAATGTTTTCTCCTGGTCAGGTTTATTTGGTAACTATTGTAACTGGTTTTTGGGGGAAGTTCTGTTTTCAGATTTGCTTTTAAAATTCATGTTTACTGTACTCTCTTTAAAAAATCTTTACCAGGCCCTCCCTGGTGGCGCAGCAGGTTAAAGCACAACACTGAGAATCTAAAGCCGCTTCCGCATGGGTTCGATTCCCGCCTGCCCCGGAGGTGACCACATGGCGTGGCAGACCTCTCCTGACCCGCCCGCTGCTCCCCTCAGCAATGTACTTCGTCGATCTGCCTGTTCTGTACCCCACTATGTCTCTGGTGAAGCCTCTCGCCGCCCCTGAGCCTCTGGCTTGTACCCCAGTTCTGTATGCACAAATAAATAAATCTTTAAAAAAAAAAATCTTTACCAAACACAATTCCACTCAATTTTTTGTGTGTTCTTCCAGACGTTTAATATACTTAGCTCTATTTAAAAGTATTTCATCCATTTTAACTTAATTTTTATATAGTGTGATATAAAAGCTAATGTCCCATTTTTTTTTTTTTTTTGTACATAGACATCCCATTGTTTAAATAACATTTGTTAAAAATATTTCCCTGGCCCTCCCTGGTGGTGCAGTGAGTTAAAGCACAGCACTAAGAAGCTGAAGCCACTTCGGCATGAGTACGAGCTCCACCCCAGAGGTGATCCACATTGCTTGGCAGACCTTTTCTGACCGGTCTGCTGCTCCCCTCAGCAGTGTACTTCGTCAGTCAGCCTGTTCTGCTCCCCACTCTTTCTCTGGTGAAGCTTCTCACCGCCCCTGCACCTCTGGCCTGTACCCCAGTTCTGTATGGATAAATAAATAAATCTTTAAAAAAATATGTCCCTAGTGTCAAAAACCAACAGACTTTATATATGCTGGTCTATTTATGGCCTATTCTGTTCCTTTGGTAATATGTCTGTGTTTACACCAACACTGGATTCTCTTGGTTATTAAACTTTTTTTTAAAGGATTTTTTAAGATTTATTTATTTATTCATACAGAAGTGGGGGGTACAGGCCAGAGATGCAGAGCGTGAGAGGATTCGCCTGGGACAGAGCGGGGAGAAGAGCAGGCAGATCAACGAAGTACACTGTTGAGGGGAGCAGCGGGCCGGCCAGGAGGGGTCTGCCGTGCCATGTGTATCTCCTCTGGGGCAGGCGGGAATCGAGCTCATGCGGAAGTGGCTTAAGCTTCTTAGTGCAGTGCTTTAACCCGCTGAGCCACCAGGGAGGGCCCGGTTATTAAACCTTTATAATGAATCTTAAAACCAACTAGTTTGTTATTTCTGTTTTATCTAACTTGCTTTTGGCATATGTAGGTATTTTGAGTTCCTATATAGATTGTACAATTAGCTTGTTGATAGCTACAGAGAAGCATGCTAGGATTTTGATTGTTACTGTGATGATTATATAGATCAATTTGGAGAGAATAGTTATGTTAGCAATATTGAACACCTGCTCCATAAATATGGTATATCTTTCCATTCATTGGGTCTTTTAAACGTTTTTTAAACAATGCTATGTATATGTCTTCCTCATCATTTGTCATTTTTATTCCAAAGTATATTATTCAATGCTATATAATATTGTAAGACTTCAATTGCTTTTTGTTTGTTGCTAGGAAACAGTTTTTGTTTGTTGACCTTTTATCCTGAAACCTTGATAAATTGACCTGTAACTTCTAATATCTGTTTTTCATAGGTTCTTTATGATTTTCTACAGAGATGCTCATGCTGTCTGGGGATAAAATATCTGTTTCCAAGCTGGTTGTTTTTTGCTTATTTTCCACTCCTCACGATATTGAATATAATCTCGAGTATATTGTAGACTAGAAATAGTGAGGATGGATATTCTCATCTGATTCCTGATTTTACGGAGAAAGTGTCCATCAAGTCTTTCAACATTCAGTATACCATTAGCTCTATTTGTTCATAAATTATTTTACCAGTTGGAGAATAATGTTTACTTGATTGTGGTGGATGATTCTCTTAACGTATCGCTGCATTTGGTGTGCTAGGATGTTTTTGAGAATATCTACGTCTACATTCATCAGAGATACCGGTCTATCATTTTCTTTTTTTGTAGTATCTTTGGTTTTGGGATCAGGGTAATGTTAGCCTCATAGAATGGAGAGGGAGACTTCCTCCCTCTCCAATTATTTTTGAAGAGTGTGAAGAGAATTTATATTGGCTAGTAGGTCTTTATAGGTTTGGTAAATTTCACTGGTGAAGCCATCTACCTGGTCCTGCATTTTTATTCTTAGGGAGACTTTTAAAAAAATATTTATTTATGCATACAGAACAGGGGTACAGGACAGAAGTGCAGGAGTGGTGAGAGGATTCACCAGAGACAGAGTGAGGAGAAGAACAGGCAGATTGAAAAGTGCACTGATGAGGGGAGCAGCCGGCGTGTCAGGAGAGGTCTGTTGTGCCATGTGTGTCACCTCCCTGGCCAGGGATCAAACGAAGTAGCTGTTGTGAGCTTCATGGTGCTGCACTTTAACCCTTGTGCCACCAGGGAGGGCCCCTGGTGAGACTTTTTAATTACTCTTTCAGTATCAGTGCCTGTGATCAAGACTATTTCAGTTGTATATTTCATCCTAGTTCAATATTGGGAGGTTATATGAATTTAGTTATTTGTCCATTTCATCTAGGTTTTCCATTTATATGCATAGAAACTTTTATAATAAGTTCATATGATCCTGTGTATATCTGTAATGTTGGTTGTAATATTACCTCTTTTGTTTTTGGTTCCATTAATTTGGGTTACCTCTCTTTTCGTGAGAATAGATATTGACTTATACATTTTGTTTTTGTTTTGTTTTGTTTTTTTCAAAGAACGAAGTCTTGGTTTCACTGATCTTTTGGCTGTCTTCTTATTTTCCATTTTATTTATTTCTGCTCTAATTCTTACTTTTTCTTATCTTCTACTGGTATATTTTGTTGTTGTTATATTTCTAGTCTCTCCAACTGTAGGTTTATATTGTTAAACTGAAACCTTCCTTGTTGTTTTCTTTCTTTCTTTTTTTAATGTGGGCTTGTATTGCTATGAACTTCCCATCTAGCACTACTCTTAAAGCATCTTGTAGGATCTGGTAGCTTGTCTCTCCATTACCATTAATCTCTAGAGTTTTTTAAAAATCTCTTTTTTAATTTCTTCATTGTCCCAAAAGTGGTACAGAAGCATTTTGGTTTCGTTTTTTTTTTTCCTAGGATTCCTTTTATGGCTTCTAGCTTTATAGCATTGTGATTTGTGAAGATGCTTAACATAATTTTGATTTTCATATATTTTCTGAGACTTATTTTATGTCCTAGTATATGGTCTATTTTTGAAAATGTTCCATGTGTACTGTAGAAGTAGGTATATTCATTGCTTTTAGGATGAAAAACTGTATAAATGTCCAGGAAATCCATCTGTTCTAATGCTTCATTTAAGACCCTTATATCTTTGTTAAATTTCTGTCTGGATGATTTATCTTTTTGTGTCAGTGGTGTGTTGAAACCTCTGACAGCAATGGTATTTTTGTTGATATATTGTTTTAGGTCTGTTAATAGTTGCTTTAAATAACTAGGTGCTCCCATATTTGGAACATAAATATTAATAAGAGTTATATTTTCTGGGTGAGTTGTTCCCCTGATCATTATAGAATGTCCATCTTTATCCCTGAATACCTTTTTTAGTTGAAATTTTAGCTTATTGGATATGAGAATAACTGTTCCTGATTTGATCTCTTAGTTATGAGCATGTATGGCCCTACTCTAGCCTGTTATTTTTAGTTTGTTTTTGTCTTTCAGCTTTAAATGTGTCTCTTGTAAACAAAGCATTGATGGCTGGAATTTTTCACCCACACAGTTAACCTATGCCTTTTACTTAGGAATTCAGACCATTCACATTTAGTATATGGCCTGAAAATGAACTGTTCATTTTCAGTCATTTTGGTTTTTATTTATTTATTTTTTGTTGGTCCTTTCCCCCTTTGTTTCTTTCTACTCTTTCTGGATGGCTTTCCTGAGCTTTCTAGCAATTTCTTTGCTTCTTTATCAACAGGTGTCGAGTCTGAATTCTTGGTTGGTGGTTACCAGGAGGGTCTTACTAGAATTCCTGGGTCTTAGTTTCATTTATGAGCTGGTGCCCCTTCTGCAACATTTAACTATACTGGTTCTACCCATTTCTTCCTCCTGCTTAGTATTTGGTGTTGCTAACTTATAGTATTTTTGTTCCTGGTATTGGTGAGGCATTGCTGTTGTCATTTTGCTTAAGAGTTTGTGCTTCAGTATTTCTTTTTATTTTGTAACTCCTTTTAATATTACTCGAAGAGCAGGTTTGGTGTGGCAAACACTATTAGCTTCTGTTTGTGTGTGAAACCTTTTTTTTTAAGATTTATTTATTTGTGCATACAGAACTGGGGTACAGGCCAGAGACTCAGGGGCTGCGAGAGGCTTCACCAGAGACAGACTGGGGAGCAGAACAGGCAGATAGATGAAGTACACTGCTGAGGGGAGCAGCGGGCGGGTCAGGAGAGGTCTGCCAAGCCATGTGATCACCTCCGGGACAGGCAGGAATTGAACTCATGCGGAAGTAGCTTTAGCTTCTTAGTGCTGTGCTTTAACCCACTGCACCACCAGGGAAGGCCGTCTGGGCAAAAATCTGGAGAACTCCTTATTTGGGAACACTTAGGAGTAATTACTTTTTTCTCCTGCTTTTAGCAATTTTTTTCCCCTTGATTTTTGATAGTATGACAATGATGTGTCTGGGTTTAGTTTAGTTTTTTTTTTTTTTTTTTGCATTTAAGAATTTAGATGTTCTTGCTGCTTGTGGGATTTTCATATTTCATTCTGTAGATTTGGGAAAGTTCTCATTTATTATTTTTTGAATAGGGTTTCTACTGCTATTTCTTTTCCTTTCCCTTCTGGGAGCTCAGTCATTCTTAGGATTCTTCTTTTAATTGAGTCTGTTACAGAGTTTCTTGTTTTTCCATTGTCTTAATCTTCTCTCTTTTAATTTGAGTCTTCTACCACTGAAATTCTTTCTTCTGCATTTTTGATGCTATTTAAAGCACTGTCTAAGTTTGTCTGCATTTCATTCAGAATAACTTTTTGTAATTATTTTAATATATATTCAATCTCTTTGGTGAAGAACTCTCTTTGTACCTGGGTCTCCTTCCCGAGATCCTGTGTCTGCCTCTCTCCCTTTGACTGACTTTCCAATATCTCATTTAGCCTTTTGTAATATTTTTGTTTTGAAGTCATTGTCAGATAGCTTTTCTATTTCCATCTCCCTTGTATTTGTCTCAAGACCCTGCCCTTCTCATTTTGCTTTTCCATCTTGTGTTGATTTGTTCCTTACTTCCTAGGCACTTACATTGCCTTATCTGTAGCTATTTATGAATGGATATATGTTTGGGATTTGTTGAGATTCTTGGATTTCTGGGTTCATAATTCTCATAGAATTTGGAAGATCTTCAGCTATAATGTCTTCCAAGATATTTTCCATTATTTTTCCTGTCCTCCTTTTCCTTTGAAGACTAATATAAGCTGACAAAAATGGTCATGAACAATATGTTAATTACTTTTAATTTTTTTCTTTCTTCATTTAATAATTTCTAATGCTATGACTTCAAATACAGTAATCTTTTCTCTGTGGGACCCTCTTCCTGTATTTATCCCTCCTCAAAATTTTTCTCCAGGGATTTGTCCTACTCTTTCTTTCTTCACTCTGTGCACTCATCTACTTTTAGTAATTTATTTATCATTTCTATTCTCATAACCGCTAACCTCTAGATTTGTCCACACCATTCAGTATTCCAGTATTTTTGACTGCCTGTGGACATCTTCCCTGGTTTGGCCCACAGACATTTCAACTCATGCAGAAATTATCTCCTCCTGTGTTGGAACCTATACAAAATGACTGGTTCCAACATCAAAATTGTGAGCTCCATCAAAGATGCTCCTATTCTCCAACCCCAAAGTTGACTTGATGATTACATTCTGTCAATTTCATCGACTTAACATGACTCAGGTTTTCTCTATTAAAACTACCACTGCAGGGTCCTCCCTGGTGGCGCAATGGGTTAAAGCACAGCATTAAGGTGCTAGTGCAGCCTCTGCAGCATGAGTCTGATCCCCGGCCACAGAGCTGACCCACATGGCACAGCAGACCTCCCCTGTCTCATCTGCTGCTCCTCTCAGCAGTATATTTCAGTAGATCTGCCTGTTCTGCTCCCCACTCTGTCTCTGTTGAATCCTCTCATCCCTGAACCTTTGGCCTGTACCCCAGATCTTTATGCATAAATAAATAAACCATTAAAAAATAAAAAATAAAATAAAATTACTACTACAATGGCTCAAGCTCTGACCTTTCTCATCTATTTTATTGCAAAAGTCTCCCTGATTTTATAAGTCTTTTCCAATCTTTTATCAACTCTGCCTACTGCAGAATGATTTTCCATTATCATGTCATTCTCTAAGTTCCCTATAGTCAAGAAATTGTATTTAAAATTTCTTATGTGGGCCCTCCCTGGTGGTGCAATGGGTTAAAGCACAACACTAAGAAGCTAAAGCAACTTCAGCATGAGTTCGAGCTCCACCCCGGAGGTGATCCACATTGCTTGGCAGACCTTTTCTGACCCGTGTGCTGCTCCCCTCAGCTGTGTACTTTGTCAGTCAGCCTGTTCTGCTCCCCGCTCTGTCTCTGGTGAAGCCTCTCACCATCCCTGCACCTGTGGCCTATACCCCAGTTCTGTATGCATAAATAAATAGATCTTTTTAAAAAATTTCTTCATGTAAGATACAAAGACTCCATGATCACTAACATAAGTTTTCATGTCATTTTTTTTTTCAAATAAAACAGGATGATTATTTACACTTCTTTGAAGAAACTATATTATTTTATACCTCTATATCTTTCCATAAGCTGTTCCCTCCTCTTAAAATAACCTTTTCATCCTTGTGCATGGCAACTTTTACTTATCCTTTCAAACATAGCTCAAGAATTTATTCTTATGTGAAGCATTTCCTGAGATATCCAGGGTAACATCTCTTTTTTTTTTTGAGTCATCAAAGTACATGGTACTTATGTTATTTATTACATTTTATTGAAAATATTTGTTCATGTCAGCCATTTCTTATTATACTTTAAACTACTCAAAACCTTAAATCTTGTTTTTTTTTTTTTAATTCCTAGGTATCTAGTAAAATGCTTAACACATGAAGAGTACTCAATAAATGTTTTTTGTTTTTTTTTTTTTGCATGGCTATAAAATTGGTGAGAGGTTTGGCAGGATTTTCAAACAGACTTACAACTTCAATCCTTGTTTTATCCAATACTTGATGCTACTTCAAATTAGATGCCTGAATTCTTTGTGTCTCTCTTCCTGGAGATTTATTTTGACTTATTAGATTGCATTTGATCACTTAGAATGCTCTGTGATTGTCTAGTTTTTCCACATGCATTTTAAAGTATAAGACCTTTAAATCTAAAAATCTATAAAGGATATGGAAGTTTCCAAAGATAGCTTTCCAAAGATAGTAGCAATAATATCTCACATTCCACATTCTGTTCTGCAACGTCACTCTCCCATCAATAGGGAGTCTATTTCCCCACTTTTTTCATTTGTGTGGGAGACCTGTGACTGCTTTGACCAATAAAATACAATAAAAGTGATGCTGTGGCAGTTTCTGGAATATATCTTAACTGGTCTGGCAGGTTCCACTTTCTATCTATTGAAAACCAACTAATGGCATTACACTGAGACCACCACTGTTATAAAAAGCTCAAGTCATGTTATGAGCCTCAGAAGGATGAGATGTAATGTTGAGAGAGAAAAGGGAGAGTGGGGGTGGGGGAGAGAGAGAGATGCTAAGGTGCCAGGCCTTGAGATGCCAGATATTAGATGAAAATGGAGTGTCCACCCCCAGCTCTTCAGCAAATTCCACATGAATCAGACAAACCTTCAGTCAAGGCCTTCCCAGATGCCTGATCCATGAAATCATGAATAAAATAAAGTGGTTGCTTTAGGCTACTAAATTTCATGTGGTTTGTTATGCAACAAAAGGTAACCAAAACCCAGAGGTGATGGGATATGATGGCATGTCTACCATCATGGAAAGTTCAGAGTAAAGACTTTTTCCTTAAGATAGGATTAAAGTTAAGGTAAGGGTCAACCCAAGCCCCAGAGGCAGTAAATGTAGAATCTGGAAAGATAGATAAGGACAAATCAGAGACTCTTTTAATGCCTCTAACAGGAAACAAATACACAGAATTTGTTTTTAAAGTAGTGGAGACAAACTATAAATGACTTGCAAACAGACAGGATAAAAAAGATTGATTTTCAATAATACAGATGGAAAGGTGCAAGGTGAGGTAGTAGCTATTTTGGAGGCCATATTTCCCAAAACCATGAAGCTGGAATAATGGGTTAAATATAAACTATAGTATTTAGCAGGTATTAACTAAATGTGATGCAACAAGTCCAACCTGTATATGTATAAAAATAATAAGCACGGCCCATAAGATAATAATTTAAGTGCCAGTAACAGCTCAGAAAGGCAATAACTTGTTAAACCACATTATTAGAAGTGGAAAATTCCAAATGATTCTGTGAGCAACTGCAAAAATGAGTGGACTCAAGACCGTATCACCTGCAGGTCTCTGTTAACCCAGGGAGTCTTCAGATCTAGATTTAGACACAGCTTTGAAATTCTGAAGGTCTCATAGTTCCTCAATATCTAGCCCTGGTCTGGATTCCCTGTAGTAGTATTCTTTAAATCCAACTGCATAACAGTCTAACAAGAGCTGGAAAGGCAGAGTCCAGAGGGAGAATTACTTCTGGGCTTTCTCATGGTGAGATTTGATTAAGACAGGCTTTCCTGTAAAACCTTTGAGGTACATGGGGGTGGGTCTTGTTTGGCTGGCTTTGCAATCTCACAAACAGGAAGGATTTCCAATTTCCCACTTAGAAAGAACCCGGGGTCAAGGTCAGTTGGATATGACTTCACCAGAGTTTTGCCCCTGTGTGCTTTGCTTTGTGATGTATGACTCATCATAATTAAATTTTGAGCTATATTAACTATAATTCCTGCACTTATTAGGCGATCAGGGTTTAAAGCCCTTATAAAAGAGGATGAGCTGTTCATTCTGATAAAACAATTAACTACCCAACAGAGCTAATATTTTATTTTAGGGAAAAGTAATTTTTGATTAATGATGCATTTTATTTGCCAAATCTCTGTAGCAGTGGGTCACATCTTTGGTGAGAAATTTCAAAGAAAATGTGTTAAATAAGAAAATTTAGAGTATTTGGTGGTAGATTATAATGGCCTCTCCAGAGTTGTCTTCTTGCTTGTTGCCTACTCCCAAGACCTTGTTCCCTTGGGGACATACGTTCCTCAGAATTCTCCACAACATTGTGCATTTTCAGAAGCACTGATCTTATCCTTACTTAGAGAAACAGCATTCCTGGGGTTCTTTAGCAATACTTCCTTAAAAGATCTATGTGAAAAGAGGAGTGGTTGTGAGCAATCAGGGAATGCTTCCTGTAAGAAGTGGTATTTAAAAAGAGCACTAATTCAGGACTTGCATGGTTTGGAGTGAAGGAAATCTATTTGAAGTTTATTTTAATAATTATGTTGAGGCCCTCCCTGGTGGCGCAGAGGGTTAAAGCACAGCACTGAGGATCTAAAGCCGCTTCCGCATGAGTTCGATTCCCGACTGCCCCGGAGGTGACCACATGGTGTGGCAGACCTCTCCTGACCCGCTTGCTGCTCCCCTCAGCAGTGTACTTCGTAGATCTGCCTGTTCTGTTCCCCGCTCTGTCTCTGGTGAAGCCTCTCACCGCCCCTGAG
>NW_004567120.1:30124859-30173922 GCF_000260355.1 Condylura cristata
CCCACTGCTCCCCTCAACCGTGTATTTCACGTGCCTTTTCTTCTTCATGTGCCGTGTATTTCACGTGCTTTTTCTGCGCCCCACTCTGTCTCTGGTGAATCCTCTCACCCCCGCACCTCTGGCCTGTACCCCAGTTCACATGCATAAATAAATACTTTTTTTAAAATAAAGAAAATGTTGATGTTGTTTCAACCTCTGATATGGACCAGGGGTAGAGTGTTTAAATTAAACTATGGGAGGAGGAACAAAGACTTAACATTGACAAACATGGACCGTGAAGGGTTAAGCCTAGAAAGAGCCAGGGAGACTAAACAGAAACAGGTGTCAGTGATTTTAACCTACTGGGGACCATTGAGGCCAAGAGCAGGGAAGACACTGAGCAATGAATCAGCCTTACTAACAAGCAGCATTGGTGGGACAGAGGTTGAGGAAGACACTGCAAATTTAGACATAAGCACAAGTAAAAACACAGTGACTGTGAGGGTGCCAAGACAAGAAATTCACTAGCCTCAAATTAAGCTTTTCTGTGAAAAGTTAGATATCATTATCACCCCACCAAGTAGACTCAGTTGAGGCTTTTCCCCTTCTGGAGTCCATGTAGGTAACGCCCCGCCCCCTCTGTCCCCCCAAGCCCTCCACCCCCCACTGGCCCCTGGCTGCCAGGTAGCAGCAGACATCCTTTGCAGCTTTCTCCCAAACTCTGCCTTGGGCTGTCTCTGCCACCAGCCTCTGAGGATAGCAGCTGAGGCTGGACCCACAATATTCCAGGTTCCCTACATCTAGCCCAAACGTATCTGCCAACCTTTCTCTTCTCATCTAGTCCCAACCTTTCTCTTCACATCTAGTCCCAGCCCCATGCAAATACAGTTGTCCACACAACTCATCTGGTGTCTTACCTCTCTGTGAACATTCTGCTTTTCTTTGTCAGCCTAATGCTCTCCCTACGGAGGTACCTGGGGCTGTTTTCCTGCTCTTCTCTTTCCCGGGCAGCTCCACCCCTACCCATTTACCATTTCTTCAAATTCTGCTTATTCTTTGTAATCAAATTGATACACCACAAAGTCATTGCTGCTCCCCCAAATGGATATGAATCTTCCCTCTAGACTACCAGAGAATCGTGCTCTCTAAAGCTTGAATCCTAGTCTGCTTGGTATTTGAAGCTAATCCTGTCTGTTTTCAATCCCTTCCTCTAGATGATGGTGAATTCCTTGTGGGTCTGGACCAAGTCTTGTCCTTTCTTATGTCTTATCCACCAGCACATTGCCTGGTTCATACAAAATGTTCAATAAATATTTATAGAATGAATGAGTATATGAATACCAGAAGGCATAGATGATTTTTGGGAGATCCCAGCGCCAATTTCAGATACAACATTCTCATTCTTAGTCCCCAGATCCTAAATAGGATCTTATTACAAGTCATGGATCTTGTCTTACTCCAGTAGAAAAGGGTTTCGCTATATATCTGGCTGAACTCAGGATCATATTATTTTCTGTGATTTCATCTCTCCATATCCTACTGTGAGCTACTGTCACAGGCGGTACAAAGATCCTGCCCTGGATATGCCCTGGGTTCAAACTTTAGTTCAGGTCACTTGCCCTTTTTTGTTCTTGGTAAACAAGTGTGTCCATCCCTGCCCTGCCTCCTTCTCAGTGCTGCTATGAAACCCCAGAAAAATATAGAACAGTTTGTTGCTTTTTTTTTTTAAATAGACTCTGGACTCAGGTGAAGGATAGTCATTAATGAGGCAATTAATCTGCTTTGGAATAAAGAAATCTGGATCCTGTCCTGGTGTAAGGAGGCTGTTTGTTAATCACTGTGTTGCCTTGGCCAGAGGCCTGGGACATGATGTTAAGTGATATAGATGGCACCAGTTAGGACAGAACAACGTATAGGGAAACAAGCTCAGATGTGGTGGAAAGTTCAAGGTAGAGATTCGTGAACACCAAGCAGAGAGCAGACTCTACCTGGAGCTGGTAATGAGATGATTGGGGTAATGTTGCAGAGAAATCGAAGTGTGGATTTTCAGGATTTTGAGGAAGGTGCTGTGTGTGTGTGTGTCCGTGTGTGTGTCTGGTATGAGGGATCAAAAAAATAATGATTGTCACTTGCTTGCACAACATTCTCAAACCATCATCTCTGAAGTCAAGAGAAGTATTTCCACATTTCAGGATAACCTCAGCTATAGGAGCATCTCAGTCTTAAACGTTCCTCTCGTTTCTTCTCCCTTCCTCTTTTACCTCAGCAAATACATACACCCAACTTTAGGGCCCTGGTGAAGGTGTGTGAGTGAGTGTGAGGTGAAACTGAGTGTGAGAGAGTGAAGCACCTTTTGCAAGGGGCAGAGCTGAAACTTTAATCTGATGCTCTAATTTTTTAAAAATATTTAACTCCTGGGCCCTCCCTGGTGGCGCAGCGGGTTAAAGCAGAGCACTGAGAAGCTAAAGCCACTTCCGCATGAGTTCGATTCCCGCCTGCCCCGGAGTTGATCACATGGCGCGGCAGACCTCTCCTGACCCGCCCGCTGCTCCCCTCAGCAGTGTGCTTCGTCGATATGCCTGTTCTGCTCCCCACTCTGTCTCTGGTGAATCCTCTCACCCTCCGCATCTCTGATTTGTACCCCAGTTCTGTACGAATAAATAAATCTTTTAAAAAAAAAATTTAACTCCCTCCCCCGTTATGCACAAAACATCAATGCTTACTATAGATTGTTTAAAGGAAGAAGCCAGACTAATATACATAAGAAAACATTATTCATCCATAATCTAACCTCTCAAGGTAACTTTCAATATTAGATCCATGTTTCCTTCCAGTGTTTTTTGACATGCTGAGAGTTTGCTAAATATAAAATTGTGTATTCTAGTGTAATTTCTACTGCATCATTATTTATGTAGTCCCTTCTCTACTATCAAACCCCATGCACACCCTTTTCCAAGCCCTTATAGCCTTCAAAACTCCCATTTGTTAAATCAGGTTGCACCCATGGCCCATCAGCCTGTTACAACTGAAGGGAGGATACTTTGAGCGTCTAATGGTAAGGCTATATTGAAAAGCTCAGCATGTGATGTGAAGAGGGTAGGGGTTTAGGGTTGGACCAGCAATAGGCTACTCTGGCTCCTTCCCTGGTAACCCCCCTGTCTTCTAACTGGGAACCATTCCAGAAGCTTCCCCACTTAAGCACTCCTTTCGTTATGCTCTCCTTGTCCTATGCTTTGCCCTTCAGTCCTCTTCTGTCTCCACTTCAACCTCTGGTGACTCTGAAGCAATAACCTGCTAGAGTGAATGGGATTTGATGATATTAAATGAAACTTGAGAGCACAAACAGGTTATTTTGTACTTTCCCAAGCTCACAGTAAAAAAAAAAAAAAAAAAAAAAGCGCTCTTATTCTATTGGTTTTATTGGTTTTTCCCTTTTGGGTTAATTCTCAATCTGCAGATGTTTGACTTCTCTTAAGAATTTTACAGGTGATGGAAACTGGTACAGTAGAGGTCCCAGCAGTAAGAGAGCAAATCTATGTGGAATAAACTTCCTAGAAATATTCACCTGTTGTCAGTTCTTTCTTTCATTGGTGGCACAGTTCTTCACTGAGGGAGGGAAAGTGGTGTGGCGGTCATCAGCGGATCAATCTCCCAGGAATTTAGATTACTGGGAACCCCAAATAATGCTCCATTGAGCTGTGGGTTTCCAGTATCAGAGTGGATAAGATTTGTATGATTAGGTGGCCCAAGGAAGGAAGGGGAAAATGGCTGCTTTTCTTCCTCAAACACACGTGCCTTTGCTTTTTCTAAAACTGTGGCTCTGCAGTCACACATATTCATTTTTTTTTTCACATCAAAGATAAGGCCCATGGCATACAACAGCATTTCTTAATGTGTGGTCCTTATACTACCTGTACAAGAAAAACTGAAGTTGAGGTCTGGCAACCGGCTTTGGAAAAGATACAGAGTGAGGCAGATGCATGCCCACAGCTCATCCCCAATGCTGCAGCTCCTGAAATGCTCTATGAGAAGAAATGGATGTCATGGCTAAGAGAGATGACCCCCTCTGGGGAGCACATACAGCATGTTAGCAAATGAGAAGCTCGGAGAAGAGTTTCTATAAGGATACATCTTACATTTACTTATGTAAGATTAATTAAGTAAAATATGATAGAGATAACCTAAACTCTTCTGTTATATTTTTTAATGAGGTAGTCTTCAAAGCACTGGGAGGCAGCAGGGGTGATAACAGTACAGGCTGTAGAAGGAGAGAGTCTTGCACTCAAGTCCAGTGGCATCTTATTACTATGTCGTTTTGGGAAAGTTCTCTGGACCTGTTTTCCTTTCTCTACCATGGGGATAATGATAATCCCATCTCATGGGATTATTGTGAGTTTTAAATGAATTAAAACAAGCAACAATTTTAGAATTGTATGTGGCACATGGAAAATATTCTATAACTGTTCTTATAATCACTGTCATGAGAAAATGCCCACACAATTGCTAAATAAAAAGCAAGGCCACGGAGAGTATGTATAGCCTACTTTAATTTGTGTAAATAAATTGTATAAAATAAATAAGCTCTTTGAAGACAAGTATGGAAGGATACTTACTATTCTGTGGACAGTGATTCCCTTTGGGGCTAGGGGACAGAGTAATACATTTTAGTTTAATACTTCGGTAAGGAGTATTATCTCCCACATCTGGGAGATAAAAAGGAATCTTCCAGAACTGAACCCCAGTGTAACCTGCATGATGAAGAATTCTCAAGTGGGAACATGGCCATCTTCTGTTTCTGGAGAGGCACATTCTGGTTACATTTAGCTTTTTTATCCTTTTCTTTTTGCCAGTCTCCCCGTTCTTCTGACTCATCGAGCTGTTTGCCTGCTGAGCCCTTCTACCTTCTGAACTCTGGTGGCTTTTCTTTATATAAACCTGCCTTGGTACACGTGAACTTGATGTCTTACTGCTGGACATTACATTCCACAGAGGTCAGCTCATGTTCCAGGCTACCGATTTTGTTTTGTTTCCTGATTGCTGCATCCAATGTGTCAGTGAAACTTCCTAGCTTCTAGTATCCATGCTCTCAGAGAACATGCCACCTTGATCTTCACATGAGGCATTGATAGAAATGGTGACTGTGTGGGACCGAGGAAGAGAACTGTGACATGTCACTAGCCACCCTGCTCCGTGGATCAGCACCACATACCTGCCAGCTCTGGAGTCACCTGCAGGCTCTTTTTCTTCACTTGATCTACAAAGGTTCATGAGAGCCGAAGTCAAAAGCCTTGTTAAAATCCAGACGCACCCTGTCTACAACATTCTCCTGATCCCCAAGCCTTGTAACCTTATCAGGAGAGCAAATTAAGTTAGTTCTGCTATGACTTCTTTTCCTAAAGGCCCTACTTAGTGTTATTACTAAAAGAGATTTGATTTAAGCCCAATTGTGGTTTCAATTTAGACATATTTACTGTATTTCCCTACCTGTTCAGTGTCCCTCGGTGTCCCCATAAGGTCTGCCTGGTGGCTAGAGGTAATTGAATATATAAATTCATGCAAAAAGGCTAGTGGAAAACAAAGGCTTTTATGTTCTATTTGTGATGTAGCAGCAAGAAAGAATTGTTGCCAAAGTCAAAATAATGACACATACCTTGGATTTTGAATTCTTAGTGTTTGACATTGCATTGTGATACATAGAAGGCATATTTTGCATAAGGGAGGATACTGATTCTCTTGATACTACAACAGGAAGATTATTTATCATTATAAATGTGATTTGAGCTTAGTATTAGCAACTATATCAGTTTCTATGGCTACTGTAACAAGTTACCACAAACTAGGAGGTTCAAAACAACAGAAATTTATGATCTCATATTCCAGAGGCCACAAGTCCAATAGAACTGACTGGGCCAAGATCAAGGTGCTCGTAGCGTCACAATTCCTGCAGAGACCCTAGGGGGGAATGCACACACACACACACACACACACATCTATATATGTTGTTGCCTCTTCCAGTTTATGGTGGTGGCTGGCATTCCTTGGCTTGTGGTTGCATCGCTTCAAGTTCTGCCTCCTCATCACATCACCTTCTTCTCTTTTTCTCTCCATAATCTCCACCTGACTCACTTGTGATTGCATTCAGGTATATGCAGGCAATCTCTCAAGATCCTTAACATTCCTCACATCACAAAATTATTTTTAAGGTAATATTCACAGGTTCTGGGAATCAGAATGTAGCTATTTAGAGGGGCATTCCTTAGTCAACCACAAAGACTAAAACTACTATTTCCCTTGTTATAATTTTCTCAGCTCCATAGTCTATCTCTGTATGAAACAGATAACCAGAATAGAGAAAAACAAAGTCTTGCAGGTATCATTCCCCTGTTTGTATGTCCCAATGTGGATCTTTCCACACATCTGCCCAGATCCTGAGCAAACAAACCCTTCTGGAAAACAGTGCAGTGTAATCCTCGCCCCAAATTCGTCTTTGCCAGTTTTCACTCATTTTGGTGGCTTTCAACCTCCACAGCATAATTGCTGATGCAGATTGAAACTTTAACAGGGGGAAAGATTGATTGGCTCACCAATAACATTTGTCTCTTGGGCTGGCAGTGAGTGCAGAGGAGCCATTTATACAATCTAATTATTACGTCAATTGGGGGATGGAGTAATGTTTCCCAGATGCCATTTGGCACCTGGAGAGCTGCAAATCAGCACTACCATATAAGAAATATTAATATAGACCATTGATTAGATTCATTGATCCCACCCTTTTCCCTCTCCCCTTTGGCTTGTTATTTTGGTTTGGAGTGAAATACAAAGGCTTTTCTTTGCCTCTTCTACTGCCATGTTTGGACGGGGAACTAGATTGATTAGATGTCTTCTACAATTAAATATACTTAATAAATGATGTGCACTCTAAACCATTGTCCCTTTTCCTGACCTTGTGTCATTCAAAATATTCATGTCCAGTGGACTCAAGATCTGAACTCCAAAGGACCCTGAGATTGGGAGGAGGAATAGGAATAACAAATCAGCTTTTGTGATACCTGCATCCTGGACCTGTGGAATAGTATTCAGACCTTTTAACCAAGTCCATCCCACTCACTATTACCAGAGCTTCTTGGTATTAAAGCATTATAAGTCCCCAAAAAGGGCTTAGAAATGATTCTCTGTATCAGTTACTATAGTTTTGGATTAGCTTCAATAGAATTTGGGACTCTAGAGTCTGGGGATACAGGATATTAGGATATTGGGGAGGTTTACTATCCCCTTTTCTCCTCTTTTTTCTCCCCAAAATATTCCCCCTCTTGTAGACAGACTCAGAAATTTCTTCATTAATTCACAATGCCTTTCATTGGGAGGAAAAAATAAGTTTAAAACTTTTGGCTTTAGATGTAGCTAAGCCTAGAGAGAAGGATCACACATAAATTTATACTAAGGAGTAAATGATTGCTACTACAACATCTTAGATGGTCTATCAGATTTGAAAGAGGGCTTCATAGCCCCCTAACCCAGGCTCATTCTTTTAAGGAGGAGGGAACTTAAAACTGGCCAGTCCAGAGTCTTACAGCAATTTTGTACCCCGTTGTATTCTGAAAGAAAATTTTAACAGGGAAACACTGTAAGGACACTGAAGACAGATACTTCTAATTTGTTTTTACCAAGTGTCAGTTCTGGAGCTTTCCAAAGTCATCTATAACATCAGGTCAATCACTAAAGGACATGAAGCAGTCCATCACCAATGTTCCAAACATACTCTTCCCTTGACCCTGTTCTAGTGGTAGTCACCAAAAGCCCACACATCTTATTTCCTTTTATCCCCTTAGCATCTAGCAGAGTGATTGTCACGTAGAAAGCACTCTGAAGGTGTTTAATGAATGACTGAATGTCCCCAGAAATAGGGAAGACTTTGCACTGAGCCCTCTATACTCTATCCTTGCCTTCCGTGCAACACTGCTGAAATGGCTGCCAGATTGAGCTTTGCTTTGGGTGGCACTAATAATAGTGTCAGTAGACAGGGAGCAAAGCAAATGCTACCAGTCTAGGGTTGAACTCACAGAATCAGCCCACCTTGAAGCCTATGAGGAGTCGGTCACACTGTGGTCTGGGACATAAGAAACAAAGATCATGGGGTCCATGGGGTCATGGAGGCCAGAGCCACCAACTCTACTCTGGACACTGTGGGCATCCTAGGGAAAGGAATCCAGCTACCAAATAAGATCCAGCACACACTCACCCAACAAACTTCTGATTCTCTTAGGAAGAACTCTTTCCTACCTGTGGTTTGAAGTACAAGGCAAGACTAGAAAGAATACCATAGGGATTGAATCAGAGCATTTGGATGCTCGTTGCTGATGGGAAAGAAATGATAAGGGTTTTTAATCTGGCAGGCTCTTCCCCTAGCTTTAATCCTACAATGCCCATTCCCAACAATTCTACCTGTTTGTTCTCTCCCTTTGCCGGTTCACCTGCACTCACCTGCAGCCACTGGGCCTGGGCATGCTCCTGGCCTTCAGCATGCCTACCTCTCATCGGGCTGCCTTGATTAGATCCCACTGTTCATGCCTTCTGTGCTTCATGGTAAAAGTTTTCAATCAAGGATGACCACGGGGAAACAGGCCAGTCCTTGAGGCAGGGCTACCCATCAGCCTCAGAGGAAAACAGCAGCCAGCAGCCAAGCCCATTCCTGTTGGCTGATGCCTCAGCATTGGCTGAGAGTCCAGAAAGCCCTTATTTGGCCTGAACCAATGAAAAGGATCTAAAGATGCAGTCTCTCTGGCCATTAAAGAGATACTTCCCCCTATGATTGGCCCTGTGGTACTTCACCTCAGGGTTCTCTCATTGGTTTGTTACAGCAGGCTGGCTGCCAAGGCACCCTGTGGTGAGCAGGCACTTACGTAGGCACCACACAGTCCAGCACAGCCTGCTGCTGGGCACTTAGGGGAGAGACAGATAAAGGAGAAGTTATCAAGAGCCTCCCTCTGCTTACCTGCTGACATTGTGGGGGCCCACCCACTTCCCCTTTCTGTGCCTCTCCCCTCAGTCTGGGCCTGCTCATTCACCTGGTCCCATTCCTCAAAGGACTTCGCTCCCAGGTATGGTGATGACTGACAACATAAGGGTAAGAAGTAGCCTTTTCTCAGGGTTATTTGCATTGTCGTAGGGGATTCCTGTGATGTGAAAGTCTTTGGTGGTCCAAAGAAATCAGAGATGTGTGTGCCAAATAGGACAGTTCCCATTTTGCAGATGAGGAGGCTAAAGTGAACTCAGAGAGGTTATGGAATTTGGTCAAAGGCAGAGAGCTAGTTAGTAGCCAGCCTCTTGAACATGGGCAAGGACATTTTCTGATTTATCACTAATGCATTTTGAACTGAGATATTTCGTATGAGGCTACCTTTCTACTCTTCAAGACACAGGTTTTCTGTCACCAAGAAACTCTTAGTCCCGCTGGGGAGATCTCCAGACCACCGATGTGGTCTAATTTACTTTCTCAATGAATTCAGCTCAGCTTTCACTGGCTAGAGAAGGAGGCTTGTGTCTGAGACACTCACATTTTTCTCTTCTTGTGATTATCTAACCACAGTAGTGAGCTGATTGTTACCTAGCCTCGAGAGTTTCATACCAGCTACATACATAGGAAGTTGTTCACCTGGGGACTCTGGCCACCAGCACCATGACGTTGGAGCCATCATTGTTTGAGATGCAGCAAAGAAGCAAATCAATTACTAAATTGAAAATGGTCTGAGCCTCCTAAGTTATTGCTACATTAACGATTGCTTCATTTTCTACACATTTACCCTCCAAATCCCTTTTAGGTTAGAAACCTGGGTTTATTGGTTCATGTTAGATGAGCCCCTGGAGAGCCCTGAAATCTTGGCCCTGGATTGCTCTGTATTATCAACAACAGAAAAGCATAAAGGGATGTTGATTGCTCAGTCCAGTCTTTCCTCTGTTTTTATTTTCTTGATGAGTCTGCTATCTTCATTCCCCTGTTCTAGTTCTTTAAAGGCCAACTCAAGTCCTTCTTAGGGATCCTTTACTTACTAGTGTTTTCTACATCATTCACTCCTTCCTTTGGATTCCTATTGCCCTTCCAGCCTGTCCCAAGAGATGACATTTAATCTTACTCCATTTTTTTATTTCTCAATATTGGTTTCATGTAGATCAGTCTCATCTTCTCAACTAGACTTTAAGTTTCATAAGAGCAGGGAACATATTTTGTACATTTCAGTGTGCCCCACAGGTCTGGTTAACATTCAAATTGGATAGAATCATAGCTTTTGTAATGACATAGAAGTAAAATAAACTTAAATGTATATCTCAAAACACAAACTTCTATGATAACAATTTTATAAAGTTGGAAAATAAAAATAAACAAACAAAAAGGAAATAAACTCACAATTATAAGTAGTAGATGACAAGTGTTAAATTTCATGTTTAGCTGACTCTCCAAATTATCAGCAAGGAACATGCATTACTCTTATAAGAAATAATAAATATCTTTAAAAGTATAATGATAGATTCATGGTTTTTTAAAATTAGAGCAGGAGAGACCTTAAGATCATATAGTTTCTGTCCCCTTATTTTGAGGCTGAAAGGCTAGGGCGAGTGCTGTGGGAGATAACGAGCTATAACTCAGACTCCATTCTCTAGGTCAAACACACCACTGCCCTAGGTTTCTGAAACTGGGCCTTCTAAACTCTCCTGGAATCCCCTTTCCATGTTGGGTTTCCTTTCTAGGTATTGGTTCTAGAAGTAGCTGAGTTGTTTTCTCTTGCTGAGTTTTCCCATGAGTAGGGAGTTTGACTTTGCTTTATGCTGTAGTCCCTTGCTAAGCTCTTCTGGAACTCTCCCCTTTGCCTTTGGGGCATCCCAGCACAACAATATATAGTAGCCCTGCCCCTAGGTGATGGAAAATAATTATAGCTAGCTCTATCCTTAACTGGCAATATAAAGTCACTGCCTTTTGAGTACTGGCTTTACAAGGTGATTTCAAACTCACTGCCATTCAATATCTTTGCAAAATCTGACTGACAGCAGTATTATTTAAGGAGAATCACCCATCCACTCTGTTCATGCTGGACCCAACAGAACAGCCCCAGGGATATGTCTGACCCATCTTTCCCTTCTAGTTAGGCCTATGTCAGCCAAAGCCCTATGGTCAGGTAAAACACTGGTCATTTTATGCACAGGACTAACCACTGATTGGACTAGTGGTGGTCATTTGATCCCATGATGTGGTAGAAGAGCTATGTAGTAGATTTTTTAATGCTGTTCCTCTTGCTAGTAGCACTTAATATGCCCACAATTGGACCTCTTTGTTAAATCTATGAAGTCTCTTGTTAAATGCATGTCTGTCGCTTATTTGGAGTGATAAACATGTGGGGATAAACATGTGGGGATATCTCACATCCTTCCATGATTTTATCCATCCATCAAACAAATACTGGGTTCTTGCTACAGACCATCAATCCTTCTTTGTACTTCCAGAATCCACAGAGCTTTGAAAAAAAAATTCACACAAGTTTGATGCTAAAATTAATTTTAAATAACATGAAGATATTAATCATCTTTATTTGTCCCATCTAGTATGAATATTCATGTATTGCATGACAGAAATATTAATTTTTGTTATTATGGGAACTAATCACAAACCTGCTAGAGGTGTTATGCAATATGGGTGCATTATACAGGATTACCTTCATAATTACCTGGATAAAGTCTCCAAATTTCTGAGTTCTGAAAAATATTGGCCCCAAAGATTTGGGATAAGGCATTTTAGTCCTGTAAGTTTCTGGGGTCTGATGATGGTGCGGTAGGTGGGGTGGAGAGCCTAAGCCAGAGGGCAGGGGACGCAGCACAACCAGGGGCACATTTTAGGAGAGGGGGAACTTACTGAAGTTTAAGTCAAGGAAACCCAGTGATGCCACACAGTCTTTTGTCTAGAGGGCATGAGCAAGGCTGAAAAACAGAAGACAAAATGAAAACTAAGAAGAAAGATACTGATAGAACTAAAGTGAAGCAAGAAGAGTTTAAGAATGGGAGGGGGGAGGAATGAGAAATGACCTACATAGCAACAGGGATAGTTATCTTTGACTCCAGCCAATTGATTGACAGCTCTTGATTATGAGTATTGATTGACAGCTCTTGATTATGGGTCAGGCTGGCTTTAAAGATGGAGAGTGGCAGATGGATACAGAGTGTAAGAAGACACAATCTCAGCCTTCCTTTTGTCTACCCCATTAGCGTGAAGAAGGGTCCTGGAGGATGGATAGAACTGGGGTCACAGTAGTTTGTGACAACGATACGTCTTTGACATTTCCAATCTTTGTATTTCTAAAGGTTTTTCTTGTGTGTGTGAAATATACCACACATAAAGAAGAGTACATAAACCCTAAATATACAATGTAGTGAGTGAAACACCCCTGTCAACTATCACCCAGTCAAAAACTACAAGGCTATCAGTGCCCCTGATGCCCACTTGCGCTCCTTCCCTAACCACACATCTTTCCTCACTCCCAGAGGCAACAGCTGTTCTGACTTTCACAAATCACACCCTTGCTTTTATTTATACCTGTGCACCTTAGCACACATCCATAAACATGGTAGTTTTGCCAGTTGACTTCTAGATGACCATGTAATATATACTCTTTTGTGTTGACTTCTTTCACTCAACACATGTTTGTGAAATTTATCTGTGCTGTTGCATGAAGCTCATTGTTCCTTGGCATTGCTGTGTAATAATTCCTTTTGTGCTTATGCCACAATTAATTTTTCCACTCTACTGTAAATGGGCACATGGGCCATTTTTCATTTGCAGTTATGAAAGCTAACATTTCATTTCTATAAATGTTTCTTATTCAACTTTGCTGCACATGTGTGTGCATTTCTGTTAGTGGAATCAATGCACCACAGACATTGCACATGTTCCATTTCAGTAGATGCTGTTAACCATTTTTCCAAAGTGTTGTACCAACTTACACTCTTCTACTGCTCAAAATTATTGTCAACACTTAGCATTGACACTTTTTAAAACTATAATCATTGAGATGATAGTGCAGTGGTAGTTCGCTGTGGTTTAATATTTCTCTGTTCACTAATGAAATTGAGAAACTTTTCATACGTGTATTAGCCCTTTGTATATACTTTTATAAAATTCTTATTAAGTCTTTTGTCCACTTTTTTCCTACTGGGTTGTCTGCCCTTTCCTTATTCATTTGTAAGAATTCTTTACACATTCTATATGCAAACTCTGTCTATGGCATGTACTACAAATACGTTGTCCAGCATAATTGACTCCCATGAATACTTCTGGAGTCTCATTTTCTTCTTGTAATTTCTATTAGGATCCCAGGCCTAAATGGCCACTATTTTTTGAGGGCCTTAACAAACTCACCCAAGCCCTGGGGTGAGTCCCTCATTAACACTGCAGGGTTGTTTCTTCCCCTTACTGTACTTGTTCGCTTTCACTCTCTCCCTGATCTTAACTGTGTCTCTTCCATGCTTCCTTCAGACTTTGCCCCTTTCTAAGAGATTGCTTATTGTCCATGGGATGAGTAGAAAAATCTTTTCTCTATCATGGTACCAAGACTTGTCAGATTGGCCACGTTCTACTAATAGGTGAGAAAATCATCAATCTAGAAAATGTGGAGATCATTCCTTCTCTTTTTAATGATGGAGAATTGAAATCTCAGAGAAATTATAGGACTCATCCAAGGTCATTCTGCAAGCTAGTGGCCAAACGAGGTCCAGAACCCAGATCATTTGCATGTGGGTTGCTGGTTTTCCAGCTCCATTATGCCAGGAAAGACCAGGCTACACAGGTACACGTTGACTAGTATTTTTTCTTCTTAAAATAAGTATTGTCCATGCCTGTGTAAGAACGTAATCAGTACAGACTATGGCTCATGTCTGTCTGGACCCAGGTTGAGAGATCACATCACCTCTGCTACTTTCCCATCTCCTGGCTGTCAAAGCCTGAAGGACAACAAATGGCTTGAGTAATGAGATGAGTTAAGATAGTGTCTCCCACGCTGAATTATGTGCCAGTTCCAGGACTACAGGATTCTGCCACAATCCATTTACACAAGAAATTAAATTGAAGATAGCAATGTAATATTCATATATTAAATCCTGGCGGACAATCAAAGTAATTAAGGCCAAATGCTCTGAATCATCCTGTGGCATCACGAATATTCTATTGCTGGGTTTTTAGAAGGACTTATTTCTACAGCCAATTATCTTGGAAATCATTAAGCCTCCTTTGGAATGTGAATAATTTGAAAGCCACCACAATACCCAGTGATAGTCAAGACCCTGTGCTCCCAGAAGAGGAGGATTCTGTCAGGAAGGGGTGAAGGTAGGCAAAGAAAGTCTGCTTTTGAGAAACTAGAGTTAGAGGATAGGAACAGGCCTCTGGCCCATCCTTCATTGTGTTTTTAAAAAGGATTGAATATAGTTCCTCTTAGACTGGAGTGGTTAAACTTGTGTGAGCCACTGGGTTAACCCCAGCCACAGACTGATATGTTTGTTGTGCAGCTCTGTGGCTCTTACAAATACATGCAGGTGCTGAAAAAAAAAAAAGAGCTTGAGAAATGAGCTGGCTTTGTGTACCCCACAGTGATGAATAGGACTGGCATTCAGATCTCCCCCACTCCCACCATGGGTCATCTCATCTCTTACAGCTTCTCCAGCTACCCTTATCTATCAGAGCTTGTTCTTGGCAGCTTCCCTTTGTCTACACCTCTGCTCACTCTTCACAAAGTCCTCAGGTTATTTGTTGGCTCACCTCCCGAGCATATGCCCCTCAAGGGCAGGGGCGATATCTGAATCTCTCCATGTCCCCACACCTGATCCAATACATACTTCAGACAAGGTGCTTGGTGTACTGTTGGTGGATGTATGAAAGTCTAAATAAAAGAATAAATGACTAAGAGAGCAGACTTATACAAATGCATCTCTGCTTGAGAATGACAGGGTCAGTGTCGTGGCAGCATCAGAGAGAGGAATGAATCTTCCCTTCTCTTCCAGCAAATGCCTTAAATTCTCTCCAAAAACAATGCTCTCAAACTATAACCAACAAATGAAACCCTGTTGCCACGAATGTGTAACTAAAAGAGAAAAAAAATCATTAAATTCACTTGTACTTTTTAAAGTTGTACTTAGAAAACAATCAAATTATTTTACCTGAACTAATTATAAGACTTCTATGCATCTCGAATATTGCATACAAAAAAGTTCTCTGATTCATCAGTTTTGCCAGTGGGAATAATTAAAAGCATGCATATACAGTAATATTGCTACCAAATTATTTCTTCTCATAAATATTTATCCATAGCCTAAGTTTGTTGATGCTGAGCAGCATCAATATTTTTCAGCTTTAGCTCATATATTGCCCCCCTGACTACACCACAATTCTGAGTCACAGATGAGATATTTGAGAGTTTTTGACTCTATCTTGTCTAGATACCTAGCTTTAGCTCAGTGCTTGGAACACTGTAGAATGAATGAATGAATGAATGATGGTGACTCTGTGAGTATTTCCCGTCATTGAAGTATAGCTGCACAGAGCAAGCTCCACTCACTAGGTAATCTTTGGGACCAGCTGACTACGCAATCCCTGACCTTCTAAACCAACTTCATCCACTCACCCAAGCATTATGGCCTTTTCCAAGGAAGTTGTATCACCCCTTCATGTGCCCAGCACAAATCAAAGGGGGTGGCTCAGTTTGTGTGTCATCTCAGAGGAGTTGAACACGCCATACACGATCTAAGACTGTTCTGAGAGAGCATCTGAACTTGCACATTTCACATCATCATGGGTCTACCAGTCAGTGTCAGAAACTGTGCCAAAAAATATTGATACTGCAAAAAATCAATAAACTGGGGCCACAGCTAAATATTTATTGGGGCAGACAGTGACGCCATGTTTGCTTGGAAAATTCAATCAAGGTTTGTCCAATTACTGTGGGCTTAGATTTGAACGAATTAGCTCTTAGTCATACAATCCTAGAATGTCAGAGCTGGAAGAACCCTTCCACCTCATCTGGCCCTGTGTCACCCTGAGGTTTTCAGACATTGCATTTGCAGGAACACTTCTTATCCAGTGAATTCTTCTCACTCAAGTGGGGGTGCAAGTGATAGATCTTCCTGCTTGGCCTCCCACACTCATCAGCCTCAAACTGCAAAGAAGAACAGACCAATGAATTCTAAAAGGATCATGGACTACAGAGTGGCAGGGAAGCCTAGTCTAAGAGTAGGAGTCATGATGGACTCCAAAACTGTGTTTATCACAGGACCTGCTATTCTACCATGGAAACACATACCTCAAGAGCCTTTTGCATGTGGTCCTTTAAATGGGTTAGAGAAATCTGTTCCCTAAGAAGGATGACACGATGACTAATAAACTTGTTAGCAGGGGTGAGATTATTTAAATTAAACACATTGCTACTAACTGTTACAAAGTTCAGAGGGAAATCTGGAGGGCAGGAGCAGAGGTAAATATCCCTTATCGGAGTGCTTTATGAAGGCAAAGAGGAAGGGCAGAGCCAAGGCTGAATCTCCTTCTCCCCCTCTGCCTGGTGTCAGCATCTGCATCTCACTGGCTGTGAATCCATCTTTTTCTGTAGCAGTGTAGCTAGTTGGTTGTCAGCTTCTGCTCTGCCCATCACTGTGCTCAGCTTGGCTCTGTGGTACCTGTCTGCTGTGGGACTATCCCTGCCTATATTTCCAGGGTCTCCATGCCTGTATGCCTGTTTGCCTTAGAATGTGTCTCTGGGTCTGTTTGATTTTGCACGTGTGTGTGTTCTATGTGCTGAGCACACTGCCTATCTGAATTTTATTTCAGAAGTGATTGTTTCTGTCTTTCTGTTTCTGCCTTCAATGCTTTACCCCACAGAATGGCATGATGGCAATGAGATGAAGGGAGCTTTCTGAGCTGGGAGGGAAACCTGGTGACATTGACCACTTTTAAGTTCATTCAGTCCTCAGGTATCCCATGGAAACCAAGCATGCCTCACAGCTGAAAGAAAAATACACAAGTGAGGGGAAACATCTCTGGTGCCCTTAAATTCCTTAGTGTCTTCTCCCATATTGCTTTACTTTGTTTTTTTCCTACCCCCTCCCTCCTCCTCTCTCTGTTTCTCTATCTTGGATGACTGCTTCTCCTTCCCTCCCCCTCTCTTGCTCTACATATATATGTATTTCTCATTTTTTTTTCATATTTTACTTCTTCCCTATTTTCTTCTGTTTCTATTTTCTTTTTCTCTGGATTTCTTTCCCATATATTTTCTGTTAAAAAAAAAAACCTTCTCTTTGTATCTTTCCCCCAGTTTTATGGGGTTTCATTCTGAATTTGTTTTTATTGCATTCTCCCTTTCTCCTAGATCCTCTTCTTGGATTTCTCCTTCTCACTCTATTCTCTTACGTCACATTGTCACTTTTCTGTGATTCTTAATTTTGCTTATTTTTTCTCTCCCTCTTTCCCTGCCCTCCATTTCTTAAAATCCCTTACTCTGCTTCTTTTTTCCTATCCCTCTGCATCTTGCCCATTCTTCTAATCTTTCTGTCACTAGATCCTTGTAGAAGAATCTGTCAGTCTTTTTTGTGTTTTGTTTCTCTCAAAGACTCTTCAAGCATCGGGAGAGAGAACTTAGCCTCTTTGGCACTAGGCTGAGCTGTGGGTGGGTTCCACTATCCTTTCTCTCACTCATGGGAGGATGGGGCCAAGACTGTTCCCAGGAACCTAGACTGTCCCCACCCCCCGGGACCCTGTCACAGAGCCAAGCTGCATCTTCAGCGGCTGCTTGCATTCCCCGCACGCTCGTGGGAGCGACGAGCCCCCAGGTGCAGTGGGAGAATTCATCAGCCGCCTGACAGGACTAACGATTTACTCCTGAGAAATAATCCATATCCGGATAATGGATCACCCCGACTCCCTGAGACCATTTGTCTTGGCACTTAAATGGCACCAGAATCCAGAGGCAGAACCAGAACTGTATCCCAGGTTCATTGGTAGATGAATAGGCTGGAATAATAATGTTAAGGATTATGATAAGGAACACTTTCTATTCGCATGGCACTTTTAAACTTTATCAATTCACTGGAGAATCACCTTCCTTTGCTCGTGTTCAGTCTCACACACAGTGTGGCACCTGCTTGCAGATTCACAAGCAGGGGATTTTAAAAACACACCCAGTACTCTAGCTTGTTGCTATCAGAAATGGGAGGAAATTGTCATAGTTTCTTTACTCCATGTGACTCCTCCAAAGACTATGTGGCCTTCTGCTTTTTTGGTCTCACTGTTCCCATCTGGGAAATGGATATCTGTGCTGAGAGACACTGTGCTGTAGTGCTTTGCTGGCAGACAGCCCTGAATTGGAATCCTGGTCTGCATTAGCAAACTGTGTGGCCACAGGCTGCTTATTTACTCAATTATAACCTCAATGTCCTCCTCTATAAAATGGGGATACTGGTAAGCCTCCCTCATAGGGCTGTCATGAGGATGAAGAGAGATTATTCATGAAAAGTGCTTAATATAGTGTCTGGCTCATAGTAAAAGCCCCATGAGTGTTAGCTATGATTATTACTACTGCCTGTCTCTTTGCAGGATGCTGAGCGAACTCATACAAATGCATGAGAAAATTGGTCTGGGGGAGGGGAAGAGATTATTGATGAGCCAGCTTCCACAGAGGTGTCCCTAAGGCCAAGGATGGGGGAAGGGGCCAGGAAGAGTAAATTCTAATGACTGGCGGAGCAAGGGATTCTGTTTGGACTGGGAGGATGGGCTAGTTCTAGGAACAGGCAAAGAGAAGCAAGGAGATGGGGGATCAGCAATTAAGCCCTAAACATGTCCCAGTAGCATTTTGCTCCACAGGATCAATTGCTGGCCTTCTATTCCAACCCGCTAACGTGCCTTTTTCAGGGTTTCAGCTGTCAGTTTCCCTGGGCGGGGTGACTTCCTCAAAAGCTGGACAGGAGACTTTTCCTCTGGGGAATACTGAAGCCAGAATGGTTTTGCAGAATGCCAGCATGAACTAAAACTAATGAAATCTTGTGCAGGAGCCTTTTGCATAAATGGAATTTCACTGTACAAATATAAGAAGGATTATTAATATTCCCAATAATAGCAGTAACAATTAATCTTTAGAGAGCATTCCATGACGTATGGCTCCAGAGGGAGACTCCTCGCCCCAGATGGCAGGAGACACCCCCGGAGTCCACCTGCATGCAGAATCACAGCCTGCACTCTTCTCCCCCTTCCCTGGGACCTCATCCTCCTGGCATCACACACATAATTCAGCCCCTGGTGAAATGATTCTAATGCTATTGAGGATCCCTGGAGAATGGATGCTGTGCAGAGGCGGGGAGTGTGGGCTCCTGACTTCAAGCTGTGGGGAGGCGAGGAATTGATACATCTCCTAGCACCAAGGGCCCAACTCCTTGGAGATGAGAAGAGCTTTGTCAAAGCCTGATGGCTTATTAATAATTTTCTCCACTGAAAGAGCTCTGCGCTTATCAATTGACAAGTATTTAGTGAGAACCCTCTGTGGGGGATCTAGAGAGGTTTGGCAGAGCTGACAATATGGTTGAGGAGACAGGCCACAGACATCTAAAGATTACTGACAATGGGAAGCAGTCCCTTCATAAAGAGATGCAAGACCTGGGGCAAAGTGGAAAATATAAGACACATCCAGGACGACACTTCTCTCTGTGCTGGTTTCCCGCCTTTTGGAAAGGTAGCCCGGTGACATTGAAAGAACATTTGCATTGGAGTTATACCAGAGGTCCTCAAACTAGTTATTTAACTCTTATGAGGTTCAATTACCTTATGCACAAGTTGAGGTATAATAATAGTCGCTCACAGGGTGATGGTGAGGATGAAATAAAAAGCACGCATGTTAAGAGCTAAGCATAATGCCTGCACATGGCACAAACCCAATAATCAGTTTCTATTATTATAATATGCAGGAGGAAAGGTAGTGGATGTTTGGAAATAGAAGGGTTTTATTTTCCTTTTCAGGTCTTTATTTGTCTGACATTACATTTCGTAGGAATGAACACTCAAAAAATACTTATATGTAAACAATAATTATAGCGTTTCTCTGTGATACCTTTTAAATGCTCCCCAGTATTGCTCACTAAATTTGGTATGATCAAATTTACAGAACAATGAAATAGCAGAGGAGGTAAATTATATACTCCTAGTGATCTTTGACATCTCTCCAAGCTTCAGTTTTCCCATCTGTAAAATGTGGGTAAGAACACCTAGTTCAAAGAACTGTTGTGAAAATTAAATTGTGTATACAGCACTTTGTCACAGAATAAGTAGAAAACAAATGTTAGTTTCATTCCCCTTCTTCCTTCTATAAAAGTGGGAATAATGAAGAATCATCCTCACAGGAATAGTTACTCCCGTAGATGAGAATGAAATCAAATAAATATAGAGATGTTTATAAATGTTAAGATCCCAATAATAGCCTTTATGGAACATTTGTTATGTATCAGGCACTGTGCAATTAACAAATGTTAATCAACTAAATAAACATGAATTAAGTGTCTACTACACACGGGATACTGCTTTAGTTGCTGTGAGTGATCAGAGAGATAAAGGCCATCGGAGTGCTCAGCCATTCACACAAGAACAAAGCACTAATGACAGGACCTTGAGGGGTCTCCCATTTAGTGTGCCAGAAAAGAATGTCGAGCACAAGAAGAAAGTGTTGATAAGTATAGAGACAAAGGAATAGAGATTTTCAATAAGTAGGGTGGGGGGAGGCAGGTGATTTACACTGCAGTTTTCTACAGAGAAGGTGCTGGTGTCCCCTTGTTTAAGGGGACATAGAGGTGTTTCCATGGATTAGGTCTCCCAAAGGACATTGGGAATTGCAATAAGAGGAAACTCAATGGAATGTGTGTATGTGTGTGTGTGTGTATGTGTGCAGGGGCAGAAAGCATCTTGCTGAAGAATGAGTGTGTGGTGAGAAGAGCAAGTCACACCACTCTTGGAAGGTGGTAAGGAATAAGACTGAGAAAAGGAAAATGGGGTGATAGGTAAAGGGGAGCATGTGGTTGGAGAAGGATTGTTTTCATATAGGAGAGCCTGAATGTCTTTGTGGCTATGAGCAAGATGTCCATAGGGAGAGACAAGATGAACAAGCAGGTGAGGGAGAGGGTTATTGAACAGGCAGAGAAGGCTGAGAGATGATACCTGGGAGGTTTGCCTAAAGAAAGAGAAACTTTCAATCAATAGAAAGAAATGCTACCAAGTGGTCATAAGGATTAAAGCCTGACAAGGGCTACTGCATGTAGAATTAGAAAATGATGAGGGCCTTCAGAGGTGGGTGTTGAGGGGGAGGAAGGAAAATAGTGAGTGGAGGGTAGGGACCACACATTATCTGCTTAAGAGCAGACAGAGTGGGCCTGGTGGTGCAACAGGTTAAAGCTTTTGGCAGCCACCTCAGCATAAGTTCGATCCCCAGCCAGAGAGGTGACCCACATGGCACGGCAGACCTCTCCTGTCTTCCTGCTGCTCCCCTAAGCAGTGTATTTCAGTAGATCTGCCTGTTCTGCTACCCATTGTGTCCCTGGTGAATCATCTCACCCCCCCCCATACACACCTCTGACGTGTACCCCAGTTCTGTACACATAAATAACTATATCTTTTTTAAAAAAAATAATTACCAAGGCAAAAGCCAAAAAAGCTCTTCAAAAAAAAAAAAAAAGAGCAGATAGAGTAAGGTTGAGGGGAATCTTGTACTTTATGGGAGGGTGGATATGTGTAGAGGAAAGGGGAAAGAGTAGCGCAGAAATAGGGACAAGAGAGTGAAGAGCTACTTGATTATTGAGGTATTTGCAGTAGGAATGGCTGAGCTCAGGATGTCGGTGAGAAGGGTACCATGGAAGTGAGAGGAAAGGGCAAAGTATGTAACAAGGACTGTGTCAGTCCTTGAACTGGTATTGGACATTGATGTAACCTTTTATCTTTATCTTTTATCTCACTCACTAGATATGAGGTACCGTTTCCAAGGACAGTAAGGCTGTGGTTTGGCAGAATATATTCATGGTCCTCTCCCTAAGTAGGTGAAGGAACTGGAGCCCCAATTCTAGGACCCTGAGCCCCAGATCATGGCCCAGCTGGGAAAGTCGACATTATGGGGCCCATACTTGCAACACACAGTCTCTTCTTCCCCATTTTCTCGCCTGAAATTGCCACTCCAGAAACCCTCTTGGAAAGAGAGTCAAGTCCACATCGCTGAGACATTCAAGCTTTCCAGATATTTGTTAAGTCACTGGGAAACTGGAGTCCTGAGGTCCAGTCTAAAGTTTCTTTAATTGAGAGCCAAGAGAAAGCACTTTCTGAATATAGCCTGGTCTTCAGCTCTCTGACATGCACATGGCCTGTTAAAGGCTTCACACAGCCTTGCTGCTCTCTGGTCCTAGGCATGTGCAGCTCTGATGGCCCCTCCTAGCCTCACCTCTTAGCTTATAGTGTAACAAAGCTCCTGGAATCTGGAGGGTAGAATGGTGTAGTTATAAGTTCTGGGACTGGACGGCCTCTCATGGTGCAGGTGTTAAAGACAGTGCTATCAAGCTATCAGCAGCCACTGCGGCACAAGTTTGATCCCTGGCCAGGGAGGTGACCCACATGGTCAAACAGACCTTTCCTGTCTCGCCCCCTGCTCTCCTCAGCAGTATATTTCAGTCAATCTGCCTGTTCTGCTCTCCACTCTGTCTCTGGTGAATTGGCTCACCTCATGCACCTCTGAATCTACACCCCAGTTTTTGTACACTTAAATAAAAAGATCTGAAAAAAAAAAATGAGTTCTGGGTGCTTGAATGTACGAGGAGGTCCTGGATTCCAGAGAGATGGTGCTGGGTGGAAGGTGTTAGTGCCAGACCCAAAGCAACTTAAAAGATATTCAACCCTTAGCATCTTTTGTCCTGGCACTAGCTCTGATGTGTGCGTGCCAGGCTCCATGGTACCTAGGATGCTGGGATATAGAAATGTAGGGAGAAAGGACAAACAACTCACTAGCCAAGGCTCTAAAGACAGCAGTGAGTGCCCGTCGAAGGCTTGAGTTGTCCCAGGATTGAGTTATGGTGGAGAAAGACTTATTTGCATTGACAAATAGCAATTAACAAAAGGAGTGATTAAAAATGAGAGAAGCTACAGGCTCAGAAATGCCAGCATTTTCCTGGCCCTTCTCCCTCCTCCTTTTCTTCCTTCCCCTTTGCTCTTCTCCCTTCCTCTCCTCTGCCCTCCTCCTGCGTCTCCATCCACCCCCACCTGCAGCCACTGATGTGATCTCTCATGATCTACAGTCAAATGCCATTAATCCCGACAGGCTCACGAGGGTCCAGCCAAGCTGTCCCATGAACCAATCCTGTGAGCAGACAGGCCAAGGGAAGCGGCAGGCGGACCCCTACCCCGCCCCCTTCGGGGTAGTGGCAGCTAAACCAATGAACCAGAGTGGCTGCCCTGAAAATAATCAATAAATCACTTGGGGTACCAGAGAGGTGGAAACTCCCCAGCAAACAGTGCTCAGGACATTTCCATGACCTTCTCTGCCTTGAATGTCCATGGCGCACCAGCGGCAGGGGCCTGGACTGACTCTTCTCTCAAGGTGCCGCTCCCAGATTCCGCCCAGCCCTTCTCAGTTTCAGAGGGAGGTCATTCATTCCAATGGGATGTGACAGGTGCCATCTTCAGGCGCCTGGCTCTGCTCCCAGCGGCAAGGACTGTCGCTGACTGCAAATCCCCCAAGTGCCATGCTGGTCTGAGGAGAGCAAGCCCTAGGGTGGGCAGATGACCTTTCAAGAGCCACGAACCAAAGCGGGATGACAGTGTGATGTAATGGACCGAGCCTGGGGCTAGGAGGTTGGACACTTGGCTTATAGTCCCATTTCAGCCACTAACTTGCTGGGCGATGTTGGGTAAGTCAATTTCCTCCCTGGATCCCAGTGTCCCCCTGTGATGTGCAGATGTTGAACTAGATTATTTCTAATGGCATTTCTTGATCTGATAAATGAACCCTGAAGTTAGAAAAATGTATATTCTAATTTTGGAAAAAAATCTAACTTTCTTTAGAATTTGTTTGGGGAATGCTTCTCGAGGGTACCCATTCAGCTGCTCTGCACCAACTCCCTCACTCTAAACTCCCACTTAGTAGTGCAGCCACTTCCCAGCAGCCAGTTCATTCTAAGACATAGACTCATTCACGGCTTTAACCTGCCCCTTCTGCTCAATTAGTTCTGTGCTTTGGGCTGGGCTATCTTGATAGAGTCCTGAGGTGGAGCCTTGTAGTTGGGGCCGTGCAGTTAACCCCCAGATTTTAGCATATGCAGGTGGTTTGGCTGTCTGGGTGGGGGATATTTCCCCACACGTTTATATTTTCAAACTTTTTAGCATATAATACAATTGAAAGAATGGTAAATATCAGTATATACCTTAATTAACAATTGGCAATATTTCCACCCGCTCCTCCCCTCCTCCCTTCCCTCCCTGCCTCTGTGTGTGTGTGTGTCTACCTGTCTGCCTGTGTGTGTCTATCTGTCTGCCTGTCTGTGTGTTTCCTGTTTGTCTCTGAATGTATATTGCATTATCACAGCCCTTTACTCTCAAACACTTCAGTATACATTTCCTAAGAATAAGGATGTGCTTAGCAGGGGAGCTTTTTTAAAAAAAAAAAAAAGATTTATTTATTTATACATACAGAACTTGGGTACAGGCCAGAAGTGCAGGGGCGGTGAGAAGATTCACCAGAGACAGAGTGGGGAGCAGAACAGGCAGATTTTCGAAGTACACTGCTGAGGGGAGTAGCGGGCGGGTCAGGAGAGGTCTCCCTTGCCATGTGGGATCCCTCCGGGGCAGGCAAGATCGAACTCATGCACAAGTGGCTTTAGCTTCTTAGTGCTGTGCTTTAACCCACTGCGCCACCAGGGAGGGCCCAGCAGGGGAGCTTTTTAAGGGCTTTGCAATTCTCAGCTAGTGGAATGCACTCAGTCTTTGGAGTTTGAAGGGGATCAGAAGTTTAGGAGGTCTAAACACGGCTGTCAGTATGAATATGGGTTGTGTGTGAAGGGGCTAAGCACAAGTGAGGGAGAGACGCACAAAAGCAACAGAATTGTGTTGAAAAAGTCTCTTCCTTCCTTTCAGATTCAATTTTTTCATCTACAAAACTGGTAGCATGCTAGTCTCTGTCCTGCCAACCTCCCAAGTGGTATGAGATTCAGATGTGAAAATAGATATGAGGGTTCATGGAACTGCCATACTTAACATATAAGGACAGTGACTTGCCAAGATGACCTTAAGAGTTAGAAAAGCTGAGGAGCAATATTTCCCTGGCTTCAAGCTGGGGAGGGGGGTGGGGGTCTCTGGACACAAGGAAGAGGATGCCCCTACCCAAACCCCCAATCTCTTGTTACTGGAAGCTACAAAATGTTTATCTATGTATCTCTTACATTTTTTTCAGAGGCATAACCAAACACCCCAGTTCTTTCTAGTTCTTTTCTGAAATAACTACATTTTGTCTCATTGATTATGGCAGAAAGCTAAAGGATCATCTACACGTTTTCTTCTGGCATTTTCCCTCTGCTTCCCTTTAATTCCTAGTATTCCACAACAACGCTGTTGAGACTTCTGGAGTTGGAAAATTCTCTCAACCAGCCTACCCCCTAGCTCAAAGAGCAAAATACTTTATAAAATTAAGTGAGCATTTGGGATTTTTACCTTGATTTTATCTTTTCATTCAACCAGAGGGATATGTGCGTGGGAGATGCACTTGTCAACTAAAAGCAATTTCTTTGCCTCTTTGGGGACTGAAGCGTAATCGTAGTTCTGTCGTCCTGGTGTCAGGATGAAACTTGCATTTTCCTGAGTGGTGTCAGCACACTGACAGACAGCTCCTAGGATCTGGTGTTGGAAAGGAACTAGGGATGGGGGTGGGGGTGAGATGCCGGGAGACTGGTGTTGGCTCATCTCTCCTCCCCTGGGTGACTTTGGGCTACTTACTTAGTGTATTTTGCCTCAGCTCTTTGGACCTAAAAAAATGGGAATCTTTCTCTCCTATTGAACTCAGCAAGATGGTGCCAGGACCTCGTCGAACTTTGGTGATAGGAAAATGTTAGGAACTAATAGAGCAAGAGGAAGAAATGTGCTATAAAAGCAGAGTATCCTAGGAATACTAAATAGCAGGAAATGGAATTGAAGTTTTCCTTGAACAACTCCATTTGAGACATGAGGAAATTTCGTTTTCCCCATGATTTCATTATGTTTACCAAGAGCCCATATAAATCGCCCCCCCCCAAAAAAAGCAGGGAGGCAGAGTCTTAAAGTCCTAATTACAGTCCCCTTTAGAGAATACATATGATCGCTGTGCATATCACGTGGACCTTCTCAGGGGAATCCTCAAAAATTGAGGAAAGGGTGCTAAGCTTCCAAATCCCGCCATGGGGATGGTGCAGGTAGAGTCCTTTTGTATATCACTCCTGAGATTGCACAGCCCTTCACAGAAACTTGTTGAGGAAGGGTGGAGGAAACTTTAGTCCTCGTTCACAGAGGAGGGAGCAAATTATGCCAGCATCCCTCTACCCAGTTAGTCAGGATACCGGCCCCCCTCCTGATTTTTAACTTTTAATACCATGTGTTTTTCTACTGTGCTCCAGCTGCCTCTTGCCTGATACAAGGAACCCAACCAACAAGTAGAGTCCAAATGAGATAACCTGACTGGAAAATGCTACAGATATATAAAGATTCTTAGAAAATACAAATGAGTGACCTTAATGGAATATACTCATTTTTAATACAACTGGGCCTTATCAGGAGTTGAGTTTTGAGATTTGCTGAATTTTCCATTCTACATTTTTATCCTTACATCAAAGCAAACATAATAATGTGGTTAAAGGGATTAATGTGTGTCAGGGTTTCTTGCAGCTGGAATGCAATAGGAAGAAACGGTGGTAGAGGGTTTTCAGGAAAGGACTTTTCTCCTCTATATTCATTTTCTCTGATGATTTGGCTTGTGTCAACATGAGAAGCTTGTTCACAACGTTGCTTTCTGATCCCCAAACTGAAAAAAAATCTTCTCCAGTAAGTCTGGAGTAGGAGCAGAAATCTGTAGCTATAGCACATCCCAAGTGATGGTGATGCGTCTGGTCCAATGGGTAGTACTTTAAAACCCTTGAGCCATGCCAAGGTTTATAGGCCTTTGATTCTTGCCTACTTATGTAGCTGGTGATTGTTTGCCTGGGTGCCAAGCACTCTTGAGCCTCAGAAGAAAAATGATGGAAAAGTTTACGTTCCTCCTCATAGTCATCAAGCTTCTAGCTTAATTCTCTCATTGTGACCTCCTCCCAGTTAGACTACTAAAGGCTGGATGACAAAAATCCAAGGCAAGGAGCAGAGTGTTTGGCTTTAAATTGGAACTGCAATGAGAGACCCTTAAAGCCAGCAATATGTCAACGTCTAGGCCGGGACTGGCAGAGTGAAGACAGATACCCGATGAGCCCCTTGTGAGCACAAAACTTTGGGATGAGGGGTGGAGGGCCTGGCTAACAGGCTCCTGGTCCTTCAGTGGGTGCTAAGGAATTGCATTCATGGGAAGAAGTTGTCTTAACTCATCCCACACCCCTGCACAGGAAGTTCTGAGTTTTACTCACAGGCCAACTTTCAGCTTCTCCTGGGTCACCAGGGGTAGCCCCAGAGCCCTGTACTAAGTAGGTACACAAGCACAGCCCAAAGGCCCTAGTCATTCCCCCTCTAGCTGGTATTTTATTCAGCAGTGACAAGATTATAGGTTTTCTTTCTATAAGTTTTTCTGACTCCAGAAAATATGTCTATTAAAGAAAATATGTCTATTAAAGAAAATACTAATATGGAAATAATAAAACAGTTAAAAATTGTCCATGATTGCACTGTTTAAATACAATCACCATTAAGATTCTGGTGCATTTCCTGCTAGTCTTTTTTTTTTCTCTCTCTCTATGTATAGGCTCGTTATTTATTTGCACTGTTTATATTACAGTATGCATACCTTTTGCCTCCTGTCGTTCTTCATTTAAAATAATCATAAGTGTATTTCAAATTATCATCTAAGCTTCCAAATTATACATTTAAAGATAATTGAACAATCATTCTTTGAGTGAATCAACACTATTTACATAGCTCAATACCTTACACACAGAGGACATTTGATAAATATTTGTTGAATGAATGGATGGATAGGTGGATGAAAGCATTCCTCTATCACATGACACTTCATTAAGGGTAAATATTTTCAAGAGGAACTTAATACTAAGTAACTAAGTAGCAGAGGAGTTGGCTCAAGGAAAAGAAAGACAGGAGAACTGCTAACTTGAATGTAAAATACATTTTTTAAAAAAACTCTGAGGTCTGTATTTTTCTCTTTCTCTTTTTAGTTTGCCTGGATTTCATTCATCCCTATTAAGATACCCACTTTACAGATGAGATAAAGGAAGTCTCGGTGTTAAATAATCATACAAACATTAGATAGTGTGCACATAGTAGAATTTGGCTTCCAACCTAATCTTGGTGTGGAGCATCTTTTGCTTTGTTCTTGTACCACCACCCAGCTCTTGCAGAAAAAGGCAACAAAGGAGAGCAGGCATGAGCTTTTACCTCAGGTAGAGCTCTCTAGAAGAGGAACTGCAGTTACTGAGGCCTGTTGCATTGAACTGAGAAAGCAGTCTTTAGAAGCCCCTTCTCCTCTCTCCCAAAGCTAATTCAGCTGGGGAAAAAAAAAGACCCCCACTGAGCCCATTACAAAGCTAGTGGATAAACTCATGGGAAGAGGTAAGGCCAAGATTTCACTATCCAGAGCCTGAAACTGGACATTTCTAGATGTCAGGCTTGGATGACTGGGTATTTGCACAGCAGAAATTGGTAAAAGAGCAGGTCTGGTGAATGTTTGTTGTCTTTGATTGCTTTTAGAAAACAGAAAAAAATAGTTGGAAATGATTTAGAAATCGGTACAAAGGCAGAAAAGTGCCATGCTTCCTAGAAAGGACGAAGAAAGTGGAAGCCCTTTAAAGTCTGACTATAGCTCTACGTTGCTATGAATTGCAGGGGAAAGTCAGGCGATTTTTCCATTTTATGCACACCTTTTGCCACGTTAATGCTAATATCAGTGGTTAACAAAGCAAATGTAATAACCACTCTCCCCAAAGGACCTGTGGTTGCAGCTTCTACTCCTCGGGCCTGCAATCGAGCTGTTGGAAGAGGATTTTTCATAGTTCTTTTTAACTCCTCTCCAGCATTTTGATCGACAGAGCCCCATTTCCCCATTGGAGGAAAGCAAGGCACCTAGTCTCATTTGTACAACTGCCAAAGGGGTTGGGGGAAAATTCATTTGGGGCCTTGGGCTTAGACAGAAAAGGAAGTTTAGTTCAGAAGCCCTTCTTGCCCAATATGGTCCAGGCCTAATGGCTGCTTCTGTCTCAGGATTTGAGGACAGGGCTGGTTTGAGGACAGGGCTGGTTTACCACCACCAGATGCTTCAAAAGCTTGGAACCTGCTCTGATATGTTTCCCCTAGTACCTATTTAAAAATTTAAAATACAAAAACCTTAGAAGCCACGAAAGAAGTGTAGTTAAATCCATGCCAGACTACCCTCCCATGGAAATATCAAGTATCAAATTCTTTCTAAAAATAAATATTGGTGTTCCCTCCTATGCCAGCGCCTTGAGCTAAAGCATAGGCGTTGGAATCCAAAAGTCACACAGCAACTGTGGGTACCCCATACTTCCATGCACCTTGACACTGCATTCTTTTCTCTCAGTTGAGGATCAGCCTCCTCAAAACAAAGCTTCCCAGGAGGGAAAGCATCTCCCTCTTCCTGGTGGGACCACAGGCAGCCACACTCTCAAATTTGGAGCAACTTGGGGTGGGGTGGGGAGCAACAGTCTGCTCACACTTGTCTTCCAGAAGTCCTCCGTGGCTTACAATCAGATGTGGAGCTACCCAAGGGCTGAGAGTGCCTCCCTTCTGATTAAGGTGTCCTAGGACAAACACCCGCTAGTAGCCTGGATTACACTCCCAGAGGGTTGTGCCAATGTCTCTGCTAAAACGCAGGGCTTTCCAGGCCTGGAGTACAGTCTCACCCTAAGAGCTAAGGCTCCTTGAGACAGGTGCGCCAACTCGCCCTCAAATTTCAGCTTCTGGAAACAGACCCGCGTTGATACTACCCACTAGAGCTCCTGGGGGCAGGGAGCTCCCCTCCCTCTCAGATTTGGGGCTCACCAGGGCTGAGATAGCTTCTCCCCTCAGACTCTAGCTCCCCGGGGTAGAGGCAGGGTCCCGACCTCAGAGTCAGGTTCCTGGGACAGCAGCTATGTCCCAGGCTCCCTCCACGCGGGAGGGGGGCCCAGGGGGCGCACAGGGGATGTGGGACCAGCGGCCTCCCTTCCGGCGGGGGGGGGTGGGACACCCCTGAGGCCCTGCCCCCTGCGTGACAGGCTTGAGGTGTCCGGTGACCGCGACACTGTTAGCTGGGTGCAGGGTGCGGCTCAGGGCGTGGTCACCGGGGGCTACTTAGGGCGGCGGGTGTGGGGGACCGCGCGGAAGCTAGCTGCGAGGCTGCTGGGCACTGAGCGCGGGCCATGGCGTGGATTCTGGACTGTCTGTTCGCGTCGGCCTTTGAGCCCCGCCCCCGCCGTGGTGAGTGGGACCGCGAGAGTCGGGGGGCTAGGGGGTCGCGCCGGGGTTGGCAGGACGACTGGGAGGCGGCCGCCGCGCCGCCTGAGCTGGGCGCCCCGGGTCTGGGCTCGCCATCCCCCCGCCTCCTTTCCCTTGGCTTTTAGCTAATTGTTCCGGGCTCCGGGGACCGCCCGTCGAGGCCCCGCATAAATCAGCAGCTTTGCCGGGAACCGCGAGCCCTCGCGCTAATGGCTGGGCTCCTGGCGAGCGCGGGGGCGGAGTCGCCGGCGCGGCCATCCCCGGGGACCGCCCAAGCGCTGGGGCTCCGCGTCCGGGAGCGCAGTCCCGCCACCTCAGCTTCCTGAAAGCCCCAGGAGGAACGTTCCCTGCCGCGCAGCCCGGGTCCAGACGGCGGGGGGTGCCTTTCGCCTGGAAGCTGGTCTCCATTGTCCTAGCCGCAACTCCAGAATATCAGCTTGTGTCCCTGAAAGTCGTCAAATTCCGTCTCTGCCCCTTCATTTAAGAGCGGTGACACTGAAGCCCAGAGATGGAAACGGCTTGCCAAGGTCAGACAAGGAGCTGGCAGTCAATCTGGTTTGGCTGGCATTGCCAGCTGCCCACTGCCCCAAAGTGCCTAAAGCGGAGACTTGCTGTCTTCAGTCTGGGTCTTTCCCTGGGTACTCGAGATCAGTGTTTGAGCCCCCTATCCATGTGAAGGACATAAGCTTGCAAAGATCAGTCTGGGTCTAAACATGTGGGTGTCACTTCCCCCTTTTCCTGGAACTGATTTTACTAAGTTCATTTTGGAAACAGGTTATCTTTTTCTCCTCAAAATTTCAGGGTGCCAATGTTTTCTTTTTGAGATTTCCCAAGACCACCCCCACACTGTCCTTCAGTCCCCCTTGGTAGGCCCCTCCCCCTCCAGGCTGCCACCTGCCCCCCTCCCCCCTGCCACCTGTTTTTCTATAGTCTCCACCTCCAAAATCTATATTGGTGAGAGTGCGTCACTGGTCACTAGCCAAAGGCCAAACCTGGGGTTGTGGCCACTTTCCTCTGCCCCCTCACAGACAGGGGCGAGGAGGCGCTGACAGGAGGTGCCTTAGCAACCTCATTCAGCAGAAACCAGTTTTCAGTCATGGCCAGCCCCAGCACCCTGCTGAGAACCATCCCTGGAGTCTGACCTACTGCTAAGGAACCAAGGGCAGCATATTTAGCTATTTAGCAAGTTCAAGTACAGTCTTTGGCAGGCCACAATGTCTCTGAGCAGGAAAGAGATATGCATGCATATGGTTTTAATTTTCCCTTCTGTATACTTTTCCCCCAAGTTATTATGATCCTGGTAAATTTTTTTTTAAAAGGTGTGTGGGGGGGGTTATAGTCACCTTTTAAAGTCTTCCTGTTCTAGGGAAACTTCCCACCCCTGCCTGGTCTACCACTCTGTCATGTGACACCAATGAGATCAGGAGATGAAAGTTCCTTTAGGAATAACCCTGTTGGGAGGGGTCAGTAAGGAGGAATCCCATCCTCAGCTAAAATTAGCCATGGTTCTTAAAATTAAGTGGCTTTTCTTTAACTCAAATCTATGTCCTTCAGGCTCTGGCGCTGACCTTCATGATCCTTCCAAGGGAGCAGTGCCAGCCCTCCCCATTCCCCCACACCCTCAGTCTTGTTCTTATCCAGCCAAACAGCTACAAGGCCTACCCGCATCTAGCTGCTCATCTTTGAAGCTGCTCCAAGTTGTGAATGTCCAATGACCTGGCCAAAAGAGGATTTCCTGCTGTGCCCCTGTAAATATGGTCCTGGATAACTGACTTTTCCTCCTTTGGAAGCCCACGTCACACTCATGGTGTACAGATACATAACCCTAAATACATATATTCACACCCCCACACTCACACAAAATGCATACTTTGCCTACATCACATAATTTTCATACACAGCACAATGCCCACATCACACATGTACACCCCACACACAAATGCCATGTACATATCACTCAGTTCATGCAAATTGTTTACATTGCAATTATTTTCAACTGAAACTTTTTTTAAAAAGTACATTCAATTTCTATTTTAGAGTTTCCATTCTGTATTTAGTTGGTGTTTAAACTCTCAAGTGCAAGATCTATTCCCTACTTCATTTCCAGTCTGGAGAGGGCTGTCTCCCCACATATGCCAATGTCATACCACTGCCTACACCAGTTCTATTACTTGTACAATCACAGCTTATATATGTGAAGTACTTCCCAGAAGCTAGGACTTATGCTCTCTCCTTTATATTTATAATCTCCATTAAATCATATATCACTTTTATTAAGTGATTAGTCTTTGTACAGTCTTGTTTTTTTTTTTTTTTGACCAGGTAAGAACCAATCATTGCACTCTCCCCTGAGAAATTCTGTGCAACATGAATGGTAACTTTGTGCACAACTATTGATATTCTGTTGGGCTATAATTGCCCTTCAAATGCCTTCCAGAAATACTCAGGAGTCAGCTGGACAGTGCGGAAGGTACTCTCAGTGTTTCCTCACTCACTCACACACACATCCCTTTGCCAAGGGTATAGCTGATATGTCGACATAATCTTCTGAGGATGACAACGGGCCCTGGACAACCATACAAAGACATTTGGGAGAAGCATCATTGAGATCCAGGTAGAATGTGGGCCCAGAAAGGTCTTTCTCAGGGAGAAGGACCGCATGACTGACCCACTTGTAGTTCTCTTTCCAGTTCACTCTTGGCATTAGATTTAGTCTCAAACAATTGGACTGCTGTAAAGCAGCCAAAACGCTAAAGCTGAAGGGACCCTGGGGCCCACTTTACATACAAATTTGATCTTTTCTTGGAGATGGCACCTGATTGATTTGCTGAGGCACCACAATACCATTTTCCAGAGTTGGGGCAAGTTTGCCAATGAGATACCTCATTTCCCTGGTCATGTTATCAGATGAGCACCCCTATTAACTAATACCAAGAGTTTCCAAAGTTCCTCTGTAAAACACTTGTTTGCACCTTAAAAGACACTTTTTTCCCATAGGAAAAAGGTGTGATACTCTAGAGCTTACGTGTACAGATTGGCCCATATTTTACCCACCATGAGGACAAAATGCACAGTCCTTGTGATGAAAGCCGGGAGAAAACAATACTCTCACCAATGGACCACAGGCTCCAGCAGTAGAACTGATAGTCATCAAGCTTAAATATCAAATGATGGAAAGCACATGAGGTATTGACAGAGCATGACACCAGGTCCCCAAGGGCAATTATGGCAGTGGTGAAAGCAACATCATTCTTTTTTCACACTCATCTACTAAGACAACCTAGATGTTCCACTTGTTAGAGTAGTCTACAACTTTAAAAATGGTGTTGATGGAGAATTTTTGGCAGCATGGAAAATAGTATGATTGTAACTGTTGTATGTGCATTTTTGAAAGACGAAGAAAAATTCAGCAACAAGGTAAAAGGATTCTATTAAATAGGAGGACAGCGGTCATTTATTTTCTGTTTCCTAAAATTTCTATTAACTTTGTTAATTTATCTTATAAACTTTAAAAAGGTTTTAAGAAAGCTAATTGAGGACATGATATGCACATAGTCTGTAAAATGGTCTAATATCCCCACTATACATAGTTTAAATCTAATGGATTCCACCTGACTTTAATTTAAATATAATCCAACCAAACGTGATCTCCCCAATGATCATGAAATTCCCTGTAACATTATGGGAGAGGAAGGCACATTGGTTTGAATCCCAGGCTGGCTTTTATAGTGTTGCTATGAGCAAGTTATTTACCCTCTCTTAAAATGATGTAATGATGCCTTCATTTAGGGGTTACTACTTCTACTACTAGTTATTATATAATAAATAATTATAATAGCTATTAAGATATTAAGGCATATTAAATGCCTTCTATGGCTCAGGTATCAAAATATATGTCTTATTCCTTCTCCAGATATTTATTATATAAGTCAATTTTCATAAACAAGCTCATTAAACTTTCATGACAACTCTCTGAGGTAAGTTGTGTTATCTTTATTCTAAAGATAAAAGCTCCTGCAAGTTGCCAGGACAGTAAATCCTAAAAATTAACTTTGTATGGTGACGAATGGGAACTAGACATATATGTCACAATGTATACCAATATGGAATCATGATGCTATATGTCTGAAACCAATATAATGTTGCATGTCAATTACACCTTAATAAAAAAGTAAACAAAAGTAAAATAAAACCAAAGAGAATAAATACAAAAGCTCTGAGGAGTTCAGTAGCTTGCTCACTACAAATACAGTGGCTGAGCAAGGATCACATATTTTGGTCTGATTTCAAAGCTTGAGTGAGATTAAAAGAGATAACATTTGCAAAGATTCTAGCACGATGTTGATATACAGCAGCCATTTACGAGGTGGTAGTTTGATGTTGATCGTGTTCCCTTGCTCAGAGTACAAATTCTAGTCTTTGTTCTATTTGATTACAGAGTCCTTTCTCTAACAAAGTGCACATTTCCACTAGAAGATACAATGCAAATACCACCTGTGTCCTTATAGCTAGGGCTGAGTCACTGGGAAAAGAGTTCTGTTTCCTTCTGGCAGTATCATTTGTTCGCACATGTATCAGCAGAACTAGGTAGATGGCATGTTTGATGAGCATTGGCAGCTACTGTCACATCTCAGATACACCTCTTGAGAAACCATGTGGCTATTCTTCATGTGGATCAGCACCCAATACTGTGGAACTGGTAGGTCTCTGGACTGAGAAAAGCTTACTGAGTGGTCGGGGCATATCATGAATCGATTTGTGCTCTAGCTATTCTCTGGGGAGTATGGCTGACCCTTAATTGCTAACCCTCTCAATACCCTCCTCAAAGCAAAGGCTACACTACTTTTTCACAGATGGGGGCAAAACTGGAGAAGTTTTTCTAAATTTCTAATCCGCAGCAGAACACACTGATAAGTTACCTTGAATGGTGGCATCTGGGGTCAGTGAGGGGTAGATGCAGGATGAATATGAGAGAAATTGAAGGCACCTTCAGGAATACTTGAAGCTCGGCTTCCCAGAGCTTTTTCTGCCATGAATTTCAACACTTCTACACGTGTAGCCTCTTTATCCCTTTCCAGGTTGTCTCTCTCTACCTCCAACTCCACAACCTTTTCCACTACTCCCTGTGTAAATGCAGCTTTAGATTGTAGTGACTTGCTTTTGTCTCTAGAGGGAGGCCACAGCCTCTGGGAGGAAAGGGCTCTGACTGGGATCTTCTCTCACTTTACCATTACTGCAAAGAATAGATTATGCTTCTCCTGAACTGTGAACAGATTAGTAACAACTAATTGGAGCTGGATTTTAGGTGCTGCAAAGTATATGTCAGAGAACCATCCTTTCGCCCCTCATCACCCCATCTTCCCCCCCCAACCTTGGTGGCTGCTAGAGAAAAAATGACCCTGGGAATCCTAATTGCCAGGGTTGAGGTGAGAAACAATAAACCTACAAAAAGTTCCGAGTCTTGGGGCAGTTAACCAGGAACTATCCATGCTTCCATTCTCTTCAACACATGGACCCTTGTTTAGGAGATGGGGTTTAGGTTGGATCTGTAGCTCAAGTCTGGGGGGGGGATGCTGGGGGAAAGTCTAGGCACTGAGCAGGTAGTTTGACTTTCCTGTGTGGACTGTTACATTTGAAACCTGGGTCTCATTAACACTGTCAGGAGAAACTGCAGAGTGAGAATTGGATTTCGGGTCCAATTCTTCCGGGGTTGCATTAGGCTGATCAAAACATCACCCTAAAAGAAGAGGGGCTATTTCAAGAGTGTCAGACAAACAAGTAATGAGGGGACTTGGCAGCTCACTCAGTCGACTTCAGTCCCTGAACGCCCTGATTGAGACACTCTGGGCTATTTGAGAAACCTGGGGTGGGGGTGTAAAGTGAGGAAGGGAATTAACTAACTTTGTCTTGAACACTGACTATACATGTTAAGCATTTGGCTGGTACTTTTCATATTTTACCTTCTCCAGTCATCTATGCATTTCTAAAACAGGTGTTAACCTTGCCAATTTATAGACGAGAAAACAGAGAAATGAAGTAACATTCCCAAGATCACACAGCAAGAACATGATGGAGCTAGGATACAAACTTAAACCTTCTTTCTCTCAAGCCTGCAGTAATCTTCTCCCCCATGGAAACAAAAAGAAGCAAGTTTACAAAAAAAAAGCTGATATTTAAAGCAAGTTTACTTCCATGGGGGAAAGCAATGAAATTCACATTTTGGTCCTTTGCCCTATAGGTTCTTGTTTTGAGGAGAAAACATGCTAATCTGTATTTGCCTTGGGTACTAATGGAGTTTATGAAACCATTTTCCTCATATAATGCTTTGGGGACACATGCTCTGAGCACGAGACAGAGAGACAGAGAGACACAGAGAGACTTCTAGCAGGAATTTTAGGACCCCTGCTCCAGGACTGCATTTTTGAAACTACAGCCCTGGAAATTATTTTTGGCCTCTTCAAAGTTCAAATGTTTCCCTCATTTTGCAGGCAGGACCCTTGTGCTGAGGGCAACAGACAGTTTTTATAAACCCGGTGGCACTTACACAACAGGATTTTATAGGTGACCTGGTGGGTTTTTCTGTGTGTGTGTGTGTGTGTGTGTTATTGTGGTGGGAGACAGGGCAAGAACCTTCTAAGAGGAAGAGGCTTCAGGCTTCATACAAGTGGCTGTAGGAAGTGGAAGTGAAGCTAGTACTTTCAGAGGTGAGAGAGGAGGTATCAGACTGCCACAGTAGCAGGAAAACCAAGTGCCTGGGGTCAGATGTTGGGAGGCACCAAAGGTGACAGGAACTCACGGAGGGGCTTCTGCTAGCCTGTGCCCCGAAAGACTGAGCCAGGCCTCTCTAGTCACTAGGCCCCCCCTTTTTCTCCAAAAGAAGGCTTTCTGACTACAGTAGTAGGCAATACTTTTCCTGCCCACCCAGGATGAGGTGCTGACCCAGGACCAGCTGGGGAGGGGAAGCTTTATGGATGTTCCAGCTGCTTCTTGTTCGCACACCAGGCTCATTTGTGCCAGTTGAAAGGGCACAATAATAACAGTAGCAATTTAAATCGTGCTTCTTGCTTTCCCCCCAGAAAAGTGGTGAAGTGACTCACCGCCATTGAATTGTCCCTCTCCATCCACCCCCTGACCTCTTTGCAGCTTCTAGGCTGATTCCCTGGGGCTTGAGCTGGAAGCCAGTGCTTCCAGCAGCCCTTTGGCTGTGTCTGGACTGACTCCCCCCACAGTAACTATGCTCCCCCAAATGCGATATATTGTTTTAATTTGGATTTCTCAGGTAAGGCTGCTTGGAAGACTTCAGAGCAGCATGAGTGCCGCTAGGCAAGGACAGTGCTCCCCTCAATCATGCATAATACAAAATGGGCCCCATTCAAGAATTTTTGTGTGGGGGGGAGGGCTCTGCTTATTTCTCTATGTAGTTTGATATGGAAATAGCTGCTCTGCTTGAAATTTTGTGCGTGCCAGGTTTCTGGTGGTAATGCTGTAAAAATGGGTGCGGGAAAATCGTGGAATCATTCCCTGACTCTATCCTGGCCCCTCTTCCCAGTTCCCCTCCATACCTAATTTCCCATACCCTATGGCTAAGGAATGCTCATTCTCAGCTCTTTCTTTTCAGCACCAGCCTAAGGAGAGCTCCAGGACTGAAGCTGGTGAGGTGCTTATGAGTCTAGAGTAATTAAAGATTTTGAGGTGTCAACAAAGCAGGTAATTAGGTAGAGAAAGTATCAGCTGTCTGAGAGACAAAGAAAGTAATTATGCTGAGCACTCTCAGTGCTGTCAGTAAACTCAAAAGAAAGATTTGTTGGAAAAAGATACAGTTTGATAGAGACTTCAGTGCCTGGCAGGAATCATAGGACTCTTGGTGAAGCTGCCTGGCATAGAAGAAAAGGTTTAGGGAACATGACAGTCCTGTGTTCAAATACCAGTTCTGCTGCCTACTGGCTGTGTGACTTTGGAGGAGTTACCTAATTACTCTGAGCTTAGCTGTGATATGTAAATTAGAAATAATCATAGCTCCATCTACCTCCTAGGGTCTTTGTGAGGACTCTAGGAAATAATGCAGGTTAAGAGCATTAGAACAGTGCTTGGTATGCAAAAAGTACTTAATAAATGGCTAAATATTATTGCTATATTATTATTCTCACTATATATGAGATATTTAATGTAGGAATTTAGACTTTTAAAAGAGACAAATAATTGCAGTTTTGTATGAACATGTCATGAGAAATGTGAAAAGTGCAACTATGGAGGCTCAAAGGAGGAATCCCTCAAATGGGAGGGGGGTGTAGAAAAATCAAAGAAAGTTTTGTGACTTGAGTTAGGCCTGGAAAAGCCTTTAAAAGTTGTAAAGAAACCCAGGGGGGAAAGGATTCCAGGCAACTAGTTCTGCCCACAAAAAGTGGAAGAGGTGTGAAACAGGCCCTGAGCAAAGAGTTGGGCTCTGCTGGGCGCTAAGTGGGGAATTGTGACCTCCCTGGGAGGGGAACGGGGAGAAAGAGGGGTGTATCCTGTGAGTGACCAAGAATCCTTCCAGTTTACTCCCTCCAGCCCCGGCACCGCGCCCTAGGCGCCCTACCTGGCCAATCACGTGCGGCGCCCTCCTCTTCTTTCCTCTAAGCAGCCAGGTAAGCTCACACCCTGCCCCAGCAGCCTGGGAGGCAGAGCATTGGGCAGCGGACCCAGCCCCCGCAGGTCGGGCCAGCGGGTGACCCAGCCCAGATCGCCGGCCCCTACCTTCTTTCCTCCCACTGCTCGTGCGCGCACACAAACACACACACAGCCAAGCACAAGCACACGGTCACCTGGGTTCTTTGACAGCCCCGTGCTTTCACACACTCATGCCCTCCAACACACACCCGGTCTGCAGCCCTCTGTCCATGCACATACACTAACCACATGCGTCCCCACCACGCACAGGAATGCATCACACCCAGAGGCTGGCCCCTCACATACAAACCTCTGAACACACACCCCTTAGAAAGCTCATACAGACATCTCACGAACACACATACTATAGCAAACACCACCCAGGCACCCCAAGTGACATAGTGTACATAAAGGTAAATAAACCCACACCGAATACACATGCACGCAAGCTTTAACAGGGAAACACACACATTGTGGACATACACACACTCACCACAGCACAACCACAAAACCCAACAGAACCATACATCGAACACACCCACATCCAGCGCGAACCCACATAGTCATACTATAATCGGACGGAAACATAGCACCTACAAGCGTGCACACACAAACCCCCGCACAAACACGCCCTATGTCTGATCACAAGCCAAATTACACCCCACACCCAGCACTCAGACGAAAACCAGCGGCGTGCACACATACCCCACACCCAGCCACACACGGAGCGCACACACGGACGTACCGCACCCGCGCGCGCGCACACACGCGTACATGCATACATACATACACACACAGTCCGCCCCTCCTTCCCTCCGGGCGGAAGGGAAGGGGCGAGAGGGGAGGAGGGGGAGGAAGGAGGGGGGATGGGCAGGCGGTGCGGTGCGGCACACGAGCTCGTTTTTCTTTGACCTGGGGTTTTGCCCCATCTACGCGCCTGTTTCTCACTTCCAAGTAAAAGGAGTGAGAGAGTTGGGTCCAGACGGGATCCTGTCGGAACCCAGGGAAACGGGAACGTCCCGACTTGCCGGCGGGCGGCGGGAGAAAGGCTCTGCGGAGACCCTGCTTCAGCTAGTGGTCGACCCGCCAGAAGCTCCGCCTCCCCGCACCCCTTCCACATTGACCTCTGGCCCCGTGGTGGGTGGGCGGGGGGAAGGGGAAGGAAGTTGCGGGGGTGTGGGGGAGGGCGGGAGGAGCAGGGAGTGCTCATTCTGTGTTACTAGGGAGAGTGGGCTTTATTGGTTTCAAGAAGTTAGGAGTTTTGATTTGCAGACACGCTTTTTGAGAAACCGTTCTAATTTAGCTTGCATGAAGAATTTTCTTAAAGGAGAGTTTGTTTTGCAAAGCAACTCATTTTCTAAATAAAAGGCAATGGTAGTTAGAAATCTGACCCCGCGCTGGGCACACAGTAGGGCGTCATAAATATTCCTCCTCCCGCTCGTATCGCCAGATCTGGCAGGCCAGTCTGCAGCCCTAGCCCCAGCCCGCGACGGCGCTTAGCGGTCTCTGAGCCTTTTCCATTTACACGCAAGCCCTCGCGAGTACGGCCACCTGGGCCCGGGAACCGCCGGCGGCAGGGGGCGCTAGAGTTGCCAACGGTGCTTTGCTCCTCTGCGGGCTTAGGCCCGGCGGCGGGAAACTGAGAGCCCCTCCCTCTGTGGCGGGTTATGGGGCTCCCTGCAGAGTGCTCCGCGGCCAGATGACCGTCTGGCTGCAGTCGTCCACTGGCCTCTGTGCTGCAGAGGCGCACAATGGGTGAAGGAGAGGTGGAGGAAGAAGGATGGCTTCTCCCCACCCGCCATGTCTGATGTGCCTGTCACACCAAGTGCACAGACTTCGGAGCCATTGTCCAGAGTTCGAATCCCAGCTCTGCCTCTTGGACTCCTTAGGCAAGTCACTGACTTAGGTCCTAGGAGTTTAAAGGGGAAAGCATATGAAAACGTGTCCATTCTCTTCCATAACTTCCTCCTTTCCCTCGCTCTCATTCAAGATAAAGATTTGGGAACTGGTGAAAGCTGGAGAAGTCAGAGATTTGGGGATGGCGCCAAGCCTGACAAGAAAGGCAGACAGGGAACAGGGGTTCAGGCAGTACTCACATTTTAAAGCAATATGCTATGTTTGAGGGAAATGCCTGCATCAGCTATTTGTGTAATGGCTTTCACTAACCATACAGGTCACAACCTCAATTTTCGGGTCTGCAATAAGGCCCTTCTGCCCATCACCCCCGCCCCTCACGGGGAATTCCTAAACCATAACCCCTTGAGTCTTCTCCCCCTTTCCAAGTTGCATTGATAAAGTTTTCCAGAAAAACTGTAGACCACTCATTGCATGCCAAGGACATCTGCATTTACCTTATATCTTGCCAGTGCCTAGCATGGTGCCAGGCACACGGCCCAGTCTGAATTCATGCAGCAAAGAGAGGCCCTGTGTGAAATCCCTTAGAAATATAAGACTTGAAAGCACTGATGGAGTTATCTTCAGGAATCTAGAAAGTGGCATCTGGGGGACGGTCAGCATGGAGGGCAAGGGCTTTTTGCTAGGGGGCTGCTGTGACTCTCCTCCAAGCGCTCCGGCTGTCTCACTGCAGAGGAGGCTTCTGCAGTCAATTAAGAAGAAAGCCTCTTTCCTGGAGGGCAGAGGCCCTGGCCAGCAAAAGGGTGAGTCACTGCTCAGAGCTGGGCAGCAGAGGTGGTGCTAAAGTGGCAATGAATCTATCCAAAATGGCCTGGGGAGATTACCTGAGTGATGATGAGCAGGGGCTGAACGAAGTGATAGAGTGTCACACGCATGTCCTGAGAGTCAGTTCTTAGCCCACCTCCCCACTGCTTCCCCATCAAGTGTGGAGGCTAACCCTAGCAGGCTTCTTCAAGTAGGACGTGTGGTGGAATGGGGGGTTAGGGTTACTTGGGGGGTTACGTGTGGTGGAATGGGGGCCACTTGGGGACTTGAGTTCCAGTCCTGCTGCTGCTGTTCGGATGATCCTTTCTTCCTGTGCCAAACAGCAGAAGGAAGGTAAGGGACTAGTTAGTTACTCTGTGCCCTATCTTGTACTAAGTGTTATTCCACACACTCTTCCCCCCAGTGCAATGGGGTGAACATTTACTCCTTTATTCTACCATTGAGAAAACTGAGGTGTAATGGTATTCAGTGATGTGCCCTCTCTCTAACCTCTTGTAGTCTATATGTATGTATGTACATATGGCCAAGGCCATCACTGTAACCGAACCTGAACGTCCTAGACCTAAAGTGTTCCCCCTCCCCCACACTCAGGTTCACAGTGCAAATCTCTGTTGCTTTCCTGGCAAAGCAATTGCCTACCTGACTGGGTTTCTCTTGGCGTCTTCTGGGACATCCACCAACCCCCCCAACTCAAATTGATCCCTGGCATACCACTCCAAGATACTATAGCAGAAGGCAAGCATCAATAGAAATATGCACACCAACATCATCCCTTATCACTAGAGAGGGGGAACCGGCTGCAGGATACTGCAGTGAGGAAGGGGAGCAGAGCTGCCAGGGCAGAAGGGGGAGGTGGGCTGCAGAAAAACCCAACAGGAGAGAGAGGATGTGCCAGGGACAAATTGGACCAGCCTCAAACTGCTGCTCTCCCTTCCCCCCTCTCCTGATCTTGTGCTCTAGAACATATAAAGGGGCAATACCCAGCCCAATTCAGCAGGAGGAAAGGGAGAAAGTCTCTCCTTTCAATGGAAGGGAGAACTTCCCTGAACATTGAAGTTACTTTCCTGTGCTGGGTAAGGCAGATTTCAGTACTGAAGGGGGAGGGGCAGGAGGGAGGAGGAGGAAGAGGGCATCTTCCAGGTAGTGATGGTGGTGAAGTGGGCCAGAGGGGAAGCAGTACCACCTCACCTGCTGCCAGAGTCAGCGGGGTTCTCCTCTTTCTAAGGGATAGAAGAGAGACCTGCCAGGGCTCTTCTGGATCTCACTGCCCAGCCCAGGTCCTCAGAGCCATACTTCTGCAACTTATAAGTCCATGCCCTCTGGACTGCCAGAGTCTGTGCACCTGGAGCCAGCAGCTGCGCTCTCTCTTCTTAGCTCCCCTTCGTTCTCTCTTTCACCCTGGCTCTGCTTCCTTGTCTTTCCATCTTGTCCTGCTACCCCATAATTTCTGCATTCCTAAGTGTCCTCTCCCCCTTTCCACTCTTGTTCTGTTGTGTCCATTTACTTCATCCAGGAGAAGAGACAAACCAATCAGACAGGGGTGTAATTGTGTATTTGAAATTGTCCCCACTTGAGACCTGGAGTTGATAGCCCTGTATTGCCCTTGTTGCATCCGATGAGAATATTTAATGCTTGTGAATAATATATTTTTGCGTGGCAGAATAGTGATTATATATATGATTGTTGGGCTGTAGAGTAGAAGGCGGCATTTTTGGAGGAGATTTTGAAGGTAAGATGGTGCAGGCAGATGTGCATAACCTCGGGCTTCTCCGGGTACCAAGATATGGAAGAAAACAAAGAGAAAAATGAAGCTATAGTAGCCGTGGTGTGTGTGTGTGTGTGTGTGTGTGTGTGTGTGTGTGTGTGTAGGTGAGGGTGGAGGACATTCTCATCCAGATGAGTAGAGGACTTTGTAAAGGCAGCTTCTCTTTGCTTGTGATGCTTATTGAACTTTGAACAAAATGTTCTTTTTGTCTCTGTGTTCGAAAGTGCAGCGGTTCCAAAAAATAGGAAACTAGGAGGCAACCAGGGGAGGGCAGTGTTCCTTGTGTGCCCAGGGCTACCAAGGCTGCCCCTTACCCTTCCAGGCCAGGCCATGTAAGTCAGGGTAGATGGGCAGCAAAAAGTGTGCAGAGCTGGGATCCAGGAGTGCTGAGTCTGATTAACCCTGTGTCCTTAATTAAGTTTCTTAGGGAGCTGAACTTGAAATTCTGCCCCTCCTCCACCAGTAATGTGCTGTTGTAAGGCTGGCCTAGGGAGGGGAAATGGCGAGTGCTTGGAGAAAGAGACCCTTAGACTGAGTCTTGAGGAGAGATCAGCTTTGAATAAAGGGAGAGAAGATTGTGGAGTTCAATGAGAAATAGTGGGAGTAGCCAAGGGAATTGAACAAACAGGTATGCGTGATGCACTGAGCTGGCTGCTGCGTGGAAAATTGCTATGAATCAGCCCCTGCCCCACAGCCGGAAAGCTTTGCAGAGAGTGGGGGGGTGTAAGCAGCAGAGCCAGTGGTGTGGATCTCAGGATGGGCAGCAGCTGCCAGCAACACTGACCAGAGGGTCACGCAGCCACTTGTTCCATGACCGGACCAAGAGAGTCGCCAAGAGGTAGTGCAAGGGCCCAGATTAGAGTAGGAGGTGAGGATGCCCACGTGGAGGGCCCCCCTCTGGGGGAGGGAGAAGGGGCCTGCCAGTGCCCACTCACTTGCCCAGGCTTTTGTGGTCAAGGGGTCAAACCTAGAACAAGCAAAAAAAGATGAGATTTTGGCAGTTCTCCATGGGGTCAGGAGAACAGTCTTTGCATGCTGTGTGGCTGCATTTAACTTTGCGGGTTCAGTGTTCCCTCGCTCCAGCTAGAGAGGGGACAGGACATGTCAGGCCATAACCTGCCCAAAGGCCAAGTTCTGCAGAGCATGGTGGCAGCCAGGGGCTTGGACAGCCCTACCAGGGAAGACTGGAAGTGCACTGTGGACTTTTGTGTCCCTCTCCCTCTCCCAGCTTTTTCCCCTCTCCGCTACCACCTAGCTCAAGGTCCAGTTGCAGGGGAGAGGAAGTTCCCCTGAGACCCCAGATTCTGAAGCCTTTGGACTGGCTGAGGGCCTCTTTCTCCCAGCCCTCAGCCCCCAGCTCCCAGCTCCCAACCCCTAGCTGTTCCCAGCCCAGAGCAGCCCCCAGCCCCCAGCCCGGAGCCCCTGGCAGCCTTAAGGTGGCTCCTAGAATTGGCTTACTGTGATAGAGGCAAGGACGCAGCAGATGAAGGACTGGGTCTATCCAGTGCTCTTAGATAAACAGGATAATAATAAATCTCCCTGCTTGTATTTGGGGTTTGGACACAGTCACCAACTTGCTTAAGGCCACTTAACTCCTGACTCCTGGCTAAGGCTTTATTTTTGAAGGAGAGTAGGTAGGTGCTACACAGATATGCATTAATATTTTTACAATATGGCCCTTTTAATATAGCTTTAAAATCCCATTCTTATGGTGAAACTACTGGAGAAAATATATCTCACAGCCCCAGTTCCCTATGACAGCCTCTCAGGAGTTTGAAAAACAACTGGCAGAAAATTGGATGCTTGTTAGGGAAGGTATAACCAAAGAAGGGAAGCAGGTGGGGGTGGGGGATCAAAGATGGAGGAAAGGAAGCTTTGAGCAGATTCTGAGGACTTCTTGATTCTGAAGGTTTACTTGAAAGGCTTTTGTCCAGATGGTTTGAGGGAGTGTCTGTATACTACGGATGTCCCAGATGTGGTCTGGAGGGGCAAATGTGTCATGGCCTTCCCTTTAATTCAGTATTATTTCCCTACTGCCCTCTGTTTTCATGAATATATTGGAATGGATCTGTTCTGTGTGCGTGCAAGAGAGAGGGCGAGAGAGAGGAGGGGGAGAGACTGTATATAAGAGAGCATGAGGATTCACGTGTGATGTTGCTGAAAGGGAATGTGTGTCTGTCTGGTGAGGCGTTGAGAAAATGGCAAGAGAGTGAACCCTTTCTGGGTTCCCAATGAGGAAGGGTCTGCCCAGTGCTGGTAGATCTGAGGAAACTGTCAATTCTTAATATTCTCAAGGGAACAGGGAAAGAAAATTATTTAAATTGGAAGAGAATAATGCCAGGCCCATGGGCTTTCCTTGATAAGTGTTCAGACTCTACATTTATGTGACCTTGAACAAACTTGCAAGATCCAGAAGGCAGGGACTGGGCATTTCACTCCAGATGACTCCCACTTCCCTGTTCCAGTCCTACTGTGAATGACTTCCACTCAGGGCTCAGGGAGTCAATGTAAGGGCTAAATCCCTTCTGTGGGCTACTTAGCTGCTTTCTACATCCCAAAGCATAGACTAATTACCCAAACCCACAGTTACCTGCCATGAGTCTTTGATCTTAAAAGACCAAGTGCAGAAAACAGTCTAACTCATCCCCTCCAAAAGGACACCCCCTTCCTGAGGACAGTGGGTAAATGCCCATTTTGCCTTGGTGCAGGGACATTCATCAATGAGGGCATTTAGTGCCTCAGTCCAGATTGAAATGCTTTTGCTAAGTTCCCTCTCAAATTTGACTCCCAGGTATTTTTGAAGCAGGGTGCAGTTCTTCACCTGGGGTATAAAACTATGCCCTTAAGATTGTTCTTATTCTACCCTGTCTTTTATTTAACCTTTACCACCATTATACTTAATTGGTATCTTTATTATTTTATAAGTTGGTGGAACCAAGGCTTAGAAAAGTAAGGTAATTTTCTCTAAGTCACAAAGCGCTGAGTGTGTAGACTTACATGTAGGGAGGCTGGAATTAAAACCCAAATTCAGTCCATGTCTATAGGAGCGCAAGCCGCGAGCTTGGGGATGGGATGGACTAAGAGATGTGGGAGGAGGAATACAGAGGATTTTCAGTGCCTTTTCCTCTATCCACTCTTCTCTTTTACCTTTCATAATAGTCTTTTGTAAAGCTACCTGTCTGGCTATCAGTCAATCACCAATAAATTTATCAGTCATCTGTCTCCATTCCCATTTCCCAAGAATAACTTGCAGAAATATGGCTTCAGAAATCCAGCCATTTTTAGGGAGGAAGGGTCCCTTCACTTGGCTGTGTCTGTTCCGGGTTGCACACACTGATAATGGATGCCAAGAAATAGATACTGTGGTTTGATGAGAAGGGCAAGGTCTGGCCTGAGGGTACATGGGGATAGCTGGTGCCCAGATTATATTCCTCCGTGACACTTTTGTGCAACTTCAGGTAAGTCATAACCTCACCAGCACCCTACATGATTTTGATGTGTAAAGTGGGGAAATATAATCCCCGACCTACTTCCTTTCCAGGGATGATTGTGTGAATAAAGTAGCATGATTCATTTATCCATGAATCATGAATAGCTGTTTTAATTAGAAGATATTTATGTTCCCCCCAACCCTTCAGAATTTATCATCGTGTGATTCACCCAACAAACACCTACTATGCGCTAGGGGATATGGAGAACTTGAGAAAATAAAAACTGAGACAAATTAGGCATTTAAAAATTTAAATGATGGAACCTCTTATTATTATTGTTATTTTTACTTTTTGGACTATGACATTATAGAAGCAGCAACCGAAAGGAGAAAATAAAGTGTCAATGGACAGCTTGTGATGCCAGCGCCATTCAGCATCCTGACACATATAGCAGATAATAGTGAGAATATCTATACCTTGTTGCATTTGATGTCACATCACTTTGTTTACATTACCCTTTGGGATGTTTATAGCATGAAGATTGTCTTTCCCCACCCTGGGCTTGAATTGTTTCTTTAGTCAATGAAATTTAAAAAGGGCATCCCACATTCTATAGACTGATGACTGTATTTATTTTGCAAAAAGGTTGTCATTTGTGGTGCCTGCGTTCATCTATGACCTCCCCTGGCTGATCGAATCAGGCTTTGATTATGTGTCCATTCTTTTGATTTCATTATTTAGCTATGCATTATTTTGCAGCTATTATGAGGAAAGGTGGATGGGACTATGGAAACAGCCCTAAGATTGATGAGAACTGGCTTCTTATCTAGACAGCTGTCAGATTGCTGTGTGGTGTTGGGCAAACTCTTGTCCCTTTCTGAACCTCAGTTTTCTGAGCTGTAGAATGGAAGGTTTGGGCTAGGTTATGGCTAAGGTCCTTTCTATCTATATCTGATACACTCTAATATCCTAAGCAGTTCCTGAAGCATTTTCTTTTTTTGAAGTTGGAGCTTTTGTCAATATATTTTGACAGTACTACTTCTGGTTTATGAGCTTCTGCTGTGGCAAAATGGGCTGACTCCACATATTACTGAAGAACACTGTCCCAAATTTAATTATCTTGGGAGATCACTACCACATAGGATAAAATGAGCCACTTTGTTCACCACGACTGCAGCCTTTGCTGAAATGGAGGTTATGGGATAACAACTTAAAGGCTAACTCATTAATGCTCATGGATGAGTGAGGTAATGTGCCAGCAGACCAAATTGGTGCCCCACTGTTTTCATCTAGAGACCCGTATCTCTTTCCCGTGTTGTGATATATTGATGGGGATGTCTTTATCCATTGTCACTGCCCATAGACATTTGAATAACGTAGGTGCAATACCTTCTGGGCACCCAGCCTTGTTCACTATCAATTTCTCAAACTCAGAGGAGCTCGCAGAGGCTTGGAGCGAAATTCTGATGGTGCCATAAAGTGCTTAATTTATAGGGATTCAAACGATGGCATCAGTGCAGTTCCTTTTTTTTTTTTTTTTCTCGTAGGAGTTTGTTATTGAGCACTGCGCCACCCCTAACTATTTGATGGGGGCAATGGAGTAAATTAGTCCTCCAAATTGTGAGGGCTGTGGATTTATGCCTAGCTGAAAGCATTTCTGTCCTCACAATGTTGGAGTGGGTGACCTTTCTGGCGTTAATTTGTTTCTCCATCTGTGCCATGCATTTCAGGAGGACGTGAGGAACAGTCTTGATGCCATGTATGTGGGTTTCCACTTTTTGTATTGCTGGAGACATGATCTGAGTGTTCCTCTGCTCTTTTTTCAAATTCTTTCTCTTGATATCTGCTTATATGCTGGCCCCTTTA
>NW_004567120.1:30174637-30224375 GCF_000260355.1 Condylura cristata
GCTTTAACCCGCTGCGCCACCAGGGAGGGCCAAGACCACTTTTTTAATACCAGATCCTCATGCAATCAGAGACTAGAAAAGAAAGATCTATACCCAATGGTGTCTCTCTATCTCTTTACTTGTTTTTATTTAATTCAAATTCAGTAGAAATTAAACAAATTTGAATTTATGTAATGACTTTGAGAGCCTGATATTTTCTGGTAAACCTGAGTCCTCTGCAAAGAAACTTTACAACCAACATGTTTATTAAAAACCATTACTAACGATCACATATACATTCTCCATTTAGCTGTCACATTTCCCCAAATTATAGAGTAGGTCACGGAGCCTCAGACAATTCAACTCATTTTCCTCAGGTCAGACTAAAGAAATCATAAAGTTTGGATTCAACTCAGTTCTGGTTATCTCTAACTTCAATGACCACTGCAGATATTTACCTAGGATATTGATTTTGCAAATGTGTTGGCTTCTAGGCCAAAAGCTAGAGGGCTTGCTTTCATCTTTATGTCTCTTAATGATGTCATTGTCATTTCAGGCCAATGCTGTGAATTGCTGAAGGAGATAGGGAAGTCATGGTGAAAGCGTGGTCCGTTATTCCCTGGGAAGAGCTCCCTTTTATGTTCACTTTGGAAAGTCAGGACTGAGGACATGTATTCAAATCTCCAGCACCTATTATGCTGCCTCTGTCCCTGTGCAGAGGCCTGCCCACTTGTCTTTCCTCCCCACATGGCCCACTTTTTTCTTGCCTGGGCACACTGGCCTTCCTAACTCTGCTTCTGTCCTTATTGCTCTTAAGCTTAGCCCTATATCTTTGAACATGAGGCAATGACAAATGTTTATTCTAAGGTCTTTGATTTCCTTCAGAATTGTAAGCATCTAGGCTGACTCATCTCTCAAAGGCTTCTCTCTCTCTTTCTTTTTGGCTGGTGTTGTTTGCGATTTTCTTGTTTGTTCCTACCTTATTTTTTGGAGGAAGGACTGATTTTCATCTTGATTTTTGGGTGAAAGAACCAGCTATGCTCTTTGGATGACCTGATCTGGTAACCTCAATGTAAAAAGATAACTACTACAACTCAAAGGCAGGTTAAAAAAAAAAGAAAAGTTTGAATTGGGCTAAGGGAAGATACGAGCTATGTTAGAAAATTAAGCCTGAACTAGGCTATGGGTGAGACCCCCACTTATCCCCACTCAGTGGATAAATTCTAGAGCTGCTCTCATGAGTAAGGGGGCACTGGAGGCTTAGCCTGGGACTGCACTTGGGTGATGAGTCTGTGCTTTTGGTTAAACTAATCATTTGGTGTTGCAGTTGGATGCTTGCGCTCAGGCTTTTACTTCTTTGGGTTCAGAGGATGGTGATTTGCACTTGAAAAAATGTTGAAGTATCCATTCTAAGGATTTTCCTTTTAGTAAAGTTCAAAGGCAATAGGATGACGCCTCACTCTTCAACATACTGCACTTCAGTTATCCAGCATTTATTTCTAATATGTACTTTTGGTCATTAAGTTGAATGGAGCAAAGATAGTTTTGGAATCAAAAGAAGGGTGGGATTATTTGTTCTGAACATAACTCGTGTATACAGATTGTTGTATGATAACTTCCTACCTATATGTACTCTGTTAAAGCCATATTACCTAATCTTTGGAATGTAAGCCCCACCCAATAATATATAGAATATTGTCTAAAATTCTCTAAGAGGGGGGAATCTCAGAAAAGTGACAATGCCATCCCTCTCTTATCCAAGGTTTAATTCCCCATGTCCCAAATTGTCTTCTCTCTCAGGAACCAGTATCCACACACCCACCCAATCACAAACTTCAGAGCTATCCTAAATCCTCCCCATTGCAATAAAAACAATTTCTTAAATCCTTTCAGTCCTTCCTATAAAATCCACTCCCTGCTCCAGCACCAGTGACATGGACTCCTGTAAGCATCTCTTGCTTGTTGGCTGATCTGCCCACCTAGCCTGCTTCAGGCTCTCTACCCAAACGAGATTTCTCAGTGCTCTCAGTGATTTTTCCAAGCTGCAGTTCTGACTCTGTCATTCCCTGCTTAAAATCTTGCAGTAGTTCCCTATTGCCATCAGGAGAAAGTCCAGCTTCTGAACATGGCTTACAGGGCCATTCATGACCTCATCCATCCAGATTTATCTCCTTCCATCCCGTTTGTACAGCTTTAAGGATGTAACAACCTCTCTCCTATCTACTTGCCTTTGCACAAGCTGTTCTCATTCTCAGGACTCCCCCCCCCCTCCACACACTTTCCTATCTCCAGGCAGACTTGGATGTTTCCTCCTTTCTGAGCTCACAGTACTTTGTTTGTATCTCAACTGGTTGACTTAGCACAAGGTTTTGTAAATTGTTGCTAACCTGCACATCTCTTTCACTGCACTGTTAAATCCTTTATGAAGGCAGTAATATTCTCTTGTTCATACACTTTTTTTTTTTGTAATGAATGAATGGAGGTGAGAAAGGAAAAGATGTTGTGTGGGGTGCAGGAGATTCCCACTACCGGATCCTGTGCAGCTGTGTGAGATGTCGGACACCAGGGAGAAGGGACCTGGAGCAGGTTTGCCAGTACGCGGAGATAAACTTCAATCTGATCAACAGTGCTCTGTAGGGAATCTCACTAGAAATGGCCTGGAAATGTTGTTTTGGTACAGCTGATTTTTTGTTCATGGAAAAAATTAACATAATCTAGTTGTGTAGTTTTTGTAAATAGAGAAAAGGCAAAATCCCATCAGTCAATGCAAATACTGTTAGTGTTTTGGGTGCATTTCTTTCAGTCTTTTTTTTTTTAATGAATGATTTTCTTCACAGTGGTAATATTAAAACAATTCTGTATTTTTGTGTTTGTTGTTTAACAACTCTTCATAAACATCACTTTAGTGATTGCATACTTTTCCATATGGCCATTATACAATTTGTGAAACTAGTCTCATTGCTTGTTTACCTTTTTTTTATTTTTATTTTTTATTTTTTACAATTATGCTTCACGCACCTCGGGCTGTGTGTGTGTGTGTGTGTGTGAAGGGTTCATCAAGATAGATTCCTAGAAGGGGAATTAGTGGGTCAAAGGGCTTAGGGATGATTTTTGGCTCCAGACTTATGTGTCCAGTTTGCTATCTGGAAGAGTTATACAAACTGACAATATTCCCAACCTAGATGAAAATGTCCCTCTCACCCAACCTTGATAGCATCAAGTATTATCATAAAAAATAACAATAAACTCTACCAATATTGTAATTGATAAGTGGGAAATATTACCTTATTTTTGCCTGAATGTGCATTTTTAAATTGTGAGAAAGGTTGGTCGTTTTTATCTTTCCTCTTTTTTTTTTTTTTCCTCATTAGGTTTTTCTCTTTTCTAGACTGTCTGATCAGGGCTGGATTTTTTTAAAGTTGGATTTTTTTTTAATAAGCAACCAGAGGCAGCTCTGCTTGAGGGTGAAGCCGCCTCCCAGTTTTCCCTCCCCCTTTATCACCCTCCCCCCCCCAGTTCCCTCCACCGGGTCCAGTGACAATTGGATGATGCAGTCTTGATAATCATCCGATTCCAGAATGGGTGGCTGCATTCCTTTTCTGAGGGCAGCCAGGACATTGTGCCCCAGAATCATGCCCCCTTTGCTGTTGTTGTCCGCCTTCATTTTTTTAGTGAACGTCCTGGGAGGAGCACCAGGACACAACCCGGACCGCAGGACGAACATGATATCAATACACAGTCTCTCCGAGCTGGAGCGTCTGAAGCTACAAGAAACTGCTTATCAAGAACTCGTGGCCAGACGTTTCCTCTCTGAATTCAAACCTGAGAGAGGTGAGCAGTACCCCGGAGTTGGCGTCCTTGCCTTCGGGCGAGTGGACCTCCCGGGCGGGACACGGCGAGTTGGGGGTCCGGGAGAGTGGGAGGGGCTCGGGCAGGTCTCAGATCCGCTAGGTTCTCCTGGCGCCTGGGGAACTGAGCCGGCAGGAGCTGAGGGAGAGAGCCGCCAGTTGAATTGCGGAAGAGGTAAAGATGAGTTGAGTTGGGTTGAAATCTGGGGGCTTGAGGGGCGGTGAGACAGGCAGTTATCGGGTCCAGGGAAGTGGACGGAGGACAGGTGGAGAGACAGACGCACCAGGTGCGGTGCGAGAGCGGCCAGAGCGAGACGGAGGCGCAGAGAGATACTCTGGAGAGGACTGGGACAGAGACGACAGAGAGTAGAGAGAGATAGCGAGACAGTGAGAGAGAGACTCGCGCCAATCCGGGCTGAGAGCGGGAGGGTGGTGCGGGCGCCGGGAGCGGCGGCAGGAGGTGCGCGGGGAGCGCTTCCCACCTCAGCTGGCTGCAGGGGAGCGAGCGGGACCCGGCTCTGGACTAGGGTTCGAGCGTGCCAGGGGGTTTCTGGGTTGCGGGTGCAGATCGGGCTGCTGAGGGGAGGCGAGAAGGGGTCGCGTGGACTGAGGGGCGTCCCTGCAGTCATGGGCTTCAGGTTCGCAGGGTGCGCGCAGCGGGCACAGCCTGAAAGGAGCTAAGCGCTGAGCTGGGAGACCCCGCAGGCGGCTGCGGCTGCGGGGTCTGAACGCCGGGACCGCGGGTATTCGCAGCTTTCCAGCCGCAGCGCTGGGAGCCAGCCGACGGCATCTCCGGTTGTGCACGCGTCCGCAGTAACTTGGCGACCCCTACTCGCTTGCGTTGGCGCCGCAGGCACAACCCCTCCCCTCGCCTGTTGCACAGTCCCAGCGCCTCAAAGCCCCCGGTTTCATGCTTTAAGAGTTGTGTTGAGCTACTACTGGTGCGTAGCGAGATGCGCGCTGCGCACGCAGAGCTTCAGAGCGTCTGGTTTAGTTAAATCCTTCGAGTCTCTTAGATGGTAGGTAAGACTGGTCCCATTGCCAGGTGGGGAAACTGAGGCTGAGAGAGGCAAATCACTTTTTGTGGGTTGGACTGAGCTGTTCGTCTCTTCCTCCCGCCTCCTCCCCAGTTCACCCCCATCCTTGCAGATCAATGCATTGCGATGTTTCAGTCACTTATCAAATTCTGTTTTGGTGAGTGTGGGTGTCTTTTTTCTCTTCCTATAGCTCTACCTATTGACCGTCCAAACACCTTGGAGAAGTGGTTTCTGATTCTGAGAGGACAAGAGAGGGGTGAGGGTCTCTCGTACTCTTCTTAGGAAAGAAATAGAATGCAGCCCCCCTCCCGTGCCCTGCCCCCACCCCTGTATTGGTTCCTGGCTATTGGAGACTGGGCGGAGTCCACTGCCCCTGGGGGTGCTCACCCCCTCCTAGAAACCCCGTAGGGAATGATTTCAGGAAATGGCGCACTAGCTGCTGGTTTGTAGGGAGGGGGTGGGGGTGAGGCCCCATGAGATCTCCCGGGTGAATCCATCCCGGGCAGATCGCCCTGAAGAAACTGCCCACTTTGCTTCTAGATAGCCACCCGTGGGCAGGACTTAAGGCAGGGATCTTGGGCTCCGTCGGGGTAGTGGAGAGGAGCTGAGTCCTTCTGCCAAACCGCTGCTGGGTCTTTTTGGCTCCCTCCTCGGGGAGGGGCGCTGCGGGTCCGGAGGGGTGGGGTTGGCTGCCAGCGGTGGCTTAGAGTGGTACAGCCCCTGCAGTTCCTCCTGATTTAAGCGCTGCGGAGCTTTGACGTTACTCATTCTTTCTCTATCTGGCTCCCCAGTCGTATCACTGAAGACGTTTGGCATTCGTCTGGAAGAGGTGCTGGTGAATGAGCTTACCCGCCGCAAGCATCTGGAACTAACAGCCGCGATGCAGATTGAAGAAGCCACCGGTCCGGCTACAGGCCGTCGTCGTCGTCGGGGAAACGTGGTTCAACGGATGTTTGGCCGCATCAGGCGCTTTTTCAGCCGCCGGCGGGCTGAGCCCACGCTGCCCCGGGAGTTCACTCGCCGTGGTCGTCGAGTGAGTTAACTCTCTAGGTTTCAGTTAAGGGGTTTTGCTAAGGAGTGCAGGGGTGTGGGGCCCTGGGGTCCAGGCCTGTGTCCCGGGAGGGGGGAAGGGGTTCAGACGGAATAGCTTTTGGGATGTAATTGACTTGCCTTAGAGAGAATGTTTCCTGTTAGGATTGTGACGCAGTCCTTGAGAAGGTCCTAAGAGACCCCCTGTTGCCCATTTTAAGGTTGCCTGGGTTTCTTTTACAGGGTGCGGTATCTGTGGATAGCCTGGCTGAGTTGGAAGATGGGGCCCTGCTGCTGCAGACCTTGCAACTTTCCAAGATTTCCTTTCCCATTGGCCAGCGACTTCTGGGGTCCAAAAGGAAGATGAGCCTCAATCCGATTGCTAAACAAATCCCCCAGGTTGTTGAAGCTTGCTGCAGTTTCATCGAGAAACATGGTAAGGTGACCCCAAGTGCTGGTTAAATCAAGCTAGGAGACTCTTACAGGAAATGAACTTGGTAGTAGAGAGAAAAAAGTGGTATGTGGGGGAGGGGAGGGAGGAATAATTAAGGGCTTGGAACATTCTCCTGCCACCAGTTGGGATAGGGATGCAACAAGGAAGGAAAAGGGAAATACCATTGGGGAGGGGGCTGGATATACTTAACACCTCTGGTCTCCTCTTTCAGGATTAAGCACGGTGGGGATTTTCACTTTGGAGTACTCTGAGGAGAGAGTCCGGAAGGTAAATTGGTTGTGTTTACACTTTTCTTCTTGAGTGAGAAAAAGCAGGTGGAAATGATGGCTCCCCCATGGGCCTGAAGGGGAGAGCAAGGTCTTCTTTTGAAAACCCACCCCCCCCCCCCCCCCCACCCCCCGCATACCACATTTCTAGATCCCCCCCTCCTCCCTGAAGCCTGAACCTTACTGCAGGAGTGGCTGGGGAGTGGGGGTTGAGGGGAAGACCTTGTATTGCAGGGCACACAGTCCATATATTCTCTCCCTTCTTCTAGCTGCGTGAAGAATTTGATCAAGGTCTGGATGTCGTGCTGGATGACAATCAGAATGTGCATGATGTGGCCGCACTCCTTAAGGAGTTTTTCCGGGACATGAAGGACTCTCTGCTGCCAGATGATCTGTACATGTCTTTCCTCCTGACAGCAAGTGAGTTTTCTGCTCTCCTCTGTCAGGCAAAGGAAGGAAATAGTACAGGGGGTGCAAGGTCTAGGAACAGAGATCAGGCTTCACGACCCCAAAGAAGTAAGACAAAACGCATATAACAAGAAAAGACACAAATAAAGCAATATCCAAATATTTTACGTAGCTTTAAAAATGAAAACACATCAAATAAAAATTATTTCAACCAAAGTAAAAATAAAAGCTGAAATAACCTCTCCAGAGGTGATTACTTTTGTCATATATCTGAGTAGTTTAATGTAGATCTGTTGTTGGACAGCAGTGTGTACCCTCTCAAGGACAAAGAAGAACCTTTTGGGAGGGTCTGATTTTGATGGGAACACCTCTTCTTTTAGGATTCCTGAACCCATATGCTTTGGCCATGGATACTTTCTAACTTTTAGCAGTTTTCAAAGAGAATTTTGACTCTTGGTATCAGGCTGCTACCCAGGGCAACCCCACCCCCTGAGCCAGCCCCCATTTTCCTTCTTCCAGCTCTGAAGCCCCAGGATCAACTTTCTGCCCTGCAACTGCTGGTTTACCTGATGCCACCCTGTCACAGTGACACCCTGGAGCGTCTGCTGAAGGCCCTGCATAAAATCACTGAAAACTGCGAGGACTCCATTGGCATTGATGGACAGCTGGTACAGTGCCTTGGGAGAGGGTAGTGAGGGCTGCAGTAGGGAACATGTGTGGGAGTATATGAGAGAGAGACAGCCAGAGACAGAGGGAAACAAGTATAAAAAGGCATTTCTTTTTAATAACTTCCATTACTAATGCATACTTCCTTACTTCCTGCTTGGCTTTTACCTTAGGTCTTTGGCAACCGGATGACTTCTACCAATTTGGCCTTGGTGTTTGGATCTGCTCTCCTGAAGAAGGGGCGATTTGGCAAGAGGGAGTCCAGGAAGACCAGGCTGGGGATTGACCACTATGTTGCTTCTGTCAATGTGGTCCGTGCCATGATTGATAACTGGGATGTCCTCTTCCAGGTAGGCAGAAGTTTTGAACACATTTATTTCACCACTGTCTGTCCTGTTCACAGGCAGGGGAGAGTTGTATGTGCATCCCTGAAGGCAGCCAAAACAGGCTGCCATGAAATCTCCCATTCTTATTAGCTGGTCATGGTGCTTTCAGTCCTGGCACCTGATAAGAATGAGTATAAATTTCATATATTGTGTAAACAAGGCTCACATTGCTAATTTTGCCTTCAGGTACCTCCTCATATTCAGAAGCAGGTTGCTAAGAGGGTGTGGAAATCCAGTCCTGAGGCCCTTGATTTTATCAGACGCAGGAATCTGAGGAAGATCCAGTGAGTGTTTTCTTGGTTTGTTTATGCTTAGCCTGAAGCAGAATCTCCTCTGTGGGTTTCCAGTCCCAGAGTACCTTTGTGTTAGTTAACCCAAGTATACAAACTGACTTATATTTTAAAATCCATTTCCATTCAGGAGTGCACGGATTAAGATGGAAGAGGATGCTTTACTTTCTGATCCAGTGGAAAACTCTGCTGAAATCCGGGCTGCTGTCCTTGCTCAAAGCACGCCCTTTGATGAAGGTCAGTTCCCTGCTGGAGGTCAGACCCTTGCTGAAGGTCAGGCCCTTGCTGAAGGTCAGTCCCTTGGTGAGGGTCAGGCCCTTCCTGAAGGCCAGGTCCTTGCTGAAGATGAGCCCCTTGAGGAAGATGAGTCCTCTGAGGAAGATGTGTCAGTCAATGAAGAGCTAGTATTTGAATATCTCAATCAAGGAATAGTCTTTGGGGAAGTCCAAGGTCTTGAGATCCCAAACAATCTTGATATTCAAGGCCCACACCTTGAAGGCATACCAGAGCTTGATGAAGATGATGATGATGACGATGATGATGATGATGATGATGATACCCTGAATTTTGATGATCTTCCTCCCCTTGAGGATATTCTAGAGCCTGATGATGAAATTCCAGAACTCATTGAAATCCCAGACTTTGATGAAATACCATATTTTGATATGGTTCCAGAACCTGAGGAAGGACCAGATGTGCAGGAAATCCCAAATCCTGGAGAAAACCCAAACCACGACCTTGAAGAAGGACCAGATTTTGAAGACAACCAAAATCTTGACCTTGCAGAAGTCCCCTATCTTGATGTAATCCCAAACAACGATGAAGCCTCAAATGCTGGTGCAATTCTGGACAATGCAGACCCCTCAGATAATGATGAAGACTCCAATCTTGAAGAGGTTCCAGCTCTTGATGAAATCCCAAATGATGAAGAAATTCCAGACTATGAAGGAGCCCCCGAGATCAATGGGATTTCAGACTCTGAAGAAGACCTTGACTTTGAAGAAGTTCCAGCTCTTCATGTAGTTCCAAGTCCTGAAGAAGTGTCTGGTGATCATGAAATCCCAAATTATGATCACTCCCCAGAAATTAATGGACTTTCAGGCTCTGAAGAAGATCCTAATCTTGAGGAAGCCCCAGTACTTGATGGAATCCCAGCTGATGCAGAAACCTCAGATGCTGAAGAAATTACAGACCATGAAGAAACTCCAGAAATAAATGGCATTGCAAGCTCTGAGGAAGACTCCAATCCGGAGGAGGTCCCGGCTCTCCATGTGGTAACAAGTCCTGATGACGTCCCCGATTTTGATGAAATTCAAGGTGAGGAAGAATCCTCAGATGTGAGTGAGGTCTCGAGCAACGAAGAAACCTCAGATGCTGAAGAAATCCTAGCACACGAGGAAGCCTCTGAGGTCAGTGAAATCCAAGGCTCTGAAGAAAACCCCTGGGCCTCACACCCTGAGGATGCTGACATTCACAAGGAAATTCCAGATTCTCAGAAAGAGCGAGCTGGTGCTTTTGAAGAAGATGAAGACAGCAGTGTGACTCCAGAACCGGAAGATGTTTCCATTCTCAACACAATTCCGGACCCTCAACCAGACCTGGCCCTGAATCTTGAAGAAATCACGAATGTGGAAGCAGTTCCAGTGCCTAATGATGTTGACCTTAAAGAAGTTCAGAATCCCCCTTGGCTCCCTAAAGAAGATGCAGGTGCTGTAGATACCACCCTCCTTAAAAATAAGTCTCAGCCTGTTCAAGTCATGGACTACAAGTCCTTCCCAGAATCCCTGAAGAGTGATACCTGCTTTCTCCCTTCCATGAAGTGCTGTAAGCTTCCGGCTCCAGCTTTGCTACTCATTTGCTTAGTAAAACTGGTCAGGTTAGTTGTGGGGTGGTGGTGGTTGTTAGGAGGTCGTCCTCTTCCCCGCCTTGCAGGTGGGATCGCCCATTTGCTCTAAACAACGGTTGTCTGTCTCTTTCTGTTCTTTAACCAGTTTTCCTCCCCCAGCTTCCACCGTGGGCCTTGACTTGGAGATCTGTGTTCTGTTGTTAGGCTGCAGTTTCCTACATGTCGAGTGGGGATAATCACTCCTGCCTTATCTTCTTGCCTCATACTGTGTTTGACGTTCAAAATTAGGTCTTAGTTCCTTGGGTGCTGTACAAAGTATGGAATCTAGAAACATAAGGAGTTAACATTGTTACTATTTTCCAGGTTCCTCTGAGGAGCCAGCTGTGCCTCCCGGCACTGCCCGTTCCCATGACGATGAGGAAGGAGCGGGTAACCCCCCCATTCCGGAGCAAGACCGCCCATTGCTCCGTGTGCCCCGGGAGAAGGAGGCCAAAACTGGCATCGGCTACTTCTTTCCTTAGATGTTCTCTTTCTATACAGTGCCGGACAGGGGAAAAGGGTGGGGGTAGACCTGGGATGTCACAGGAAACATTCAGGAGAGTCTCGAGGGTGAAGAGCTGAGGGTAGAAGGAGTTCCACCTGATGCTCGGGTCAGGCTGAGAATTCCAAACACACTGCCAGCCCCTTCCTAGGGGAAGCTCGGTCCTTCCAGCTGGTTAAAGCAGAGATGTTTCTGTGTCATGCCCAGGCTCCCTGGTGCTACCTTGCCTTTCTCTTTTACCCCTGATCCTGGCTTTCCCTCAGTACAGCCCTCTCTTTAATTGATGTGACATTTGTGGTAAACACCTGTCCCAGAGAAGCTCACAAATCTCGAGGTGCTTTCCCTCCCCCAAAGGGGATTGCATGTTTTTCCTGACTTTCCTACCCTCCTCCCGAGAGCTCAATTGGAAAGGCCCTCAAGAGGCATGCTAGGACGTTAGGTCAGCCCACTGACAGCTGACAAACAATTAATGCTGAACCATGTCACACCAACTCATAGCCGTGTCCCCGCAGCAACTCCACGTCCTCAGGATATTTTTTTTTCCAAATTATTTAGACCAATGGCTCGTCAAACAGCCACTCCCAAATTTCTGTGCAGTTTTGCTCAGGTTACGCCAACAGGGAAACCTCAAGTGTAAGCCTAACTAGTTTTCTTGGGTCAAAAGTTAGAGGAAAAATTTGGTTTTATTACCTAGATCTGTTTTACAGACAGCTGGCGTTTACACCCTGTTGTCAGCAAAACATCTAGTTAGGTAAGGACACATAGTTCCAAGTAGTTCAAGTCACCTGATTACAAATGCTCTTCTCTATCGTCTCTGTAGTTCCTCTATGCAGGACGGTACCAATTTGCGGGACATGCTCTGGTAACACACAGATATGGGTTATGTATGACATCCAAAATTCTAGCTGATATTGATGGGTAACAACCGCTAAGATCCATAGAATGAAGAATGTATTGTATTGAGGGATAGAAATTGATCACACAGTGGATAACAACCGCAGAGCTCGAAGATTTGTGATTGTTCAAACTTCTCTGGCATTTAATCATTAATAAACATCTGTATTGTGACAGCAGCATATTCATGGCTCATGGTGTGTTTTCTTTTTCTCATTTGAAAGTTTGTTGGTGAGTTGGGGTGCTCTGACTGGAGCTGAAAGGGAAAAAAGTGGGTGAGGGAATAAAGGAGAGGGGTGATGTTTAATAAAGGTGGGATGACATGGTATAAAGGGGGTGGGGTGAGTACAATAAATGAGAGGGATGATACCCCATAGGAATGGGGTAAAGGGAAGGGGTGAGTTGGAATAAAGAAGAGGAGGTGGAAAAAATTGGTGGGTTAATGTGGGTTCCAGGGAGGAGTGATGGGGAATTCTGTATCACAAGGGTGATACAGAATAAAGGAGAGGGGTGATACAGAATAAAGGGGAGGATGGGGAATAATGAAGCAAGGTAGTGATGGGGAGTAAAGAGGACAGAGCGATGTGGATAAAGAAGATATTGAGGGTGGGCAAGGGGAGGGGGTCAGGTGGGATAAAGAGCCAGTGAACTAGAAAAAAGGGAGCAAGATGTAGAATATCGAGAAGGTGATGTGGGATAAAGAGGAAGGTGGTGAGCACTAAAGGTGAGGTGTGTGGTATGAAATAAAGAGGAGGGGTGGTGGGGAATAAAGAGGATGATGTGGGTTAAAGGGGTAGGGTGATGGGGAATAAAGGGGAGTGGTGACATGAGCTAAAGGGAATAGGCAATGTGAATTAAAGTGAAAGGGTGATGGAGAACAAATGGGAGAGGAGACCTGGGTTAAAGGAGAGGGCTGATTGGCAATGAATGAGAGAAGGATGATGGGGGTTAAAGGGAAGGGTCAATGAGGAATAAAGGGGAGAGGAGATGTGGCTTAAAGGGGAGGAGTGAAGCGCTATAAAAAGAGGGTTGATGGGGAATAAAGGAGATGGGTTTTGTGGGTTAGAGAAGAGGGGTGATGGGGATTAAAGTGAAGGGGTGATGGGGAATAAAGAAGGCAGTGTCCAAAATAATGAATAGATCAAAAAGCTGTGGTCTATTTGCACAATGGAATATTACTCAGTGGTCAAAAAGACAAACTCGTGCCTATTATTGCAACATGGATGGAGCTAGAAGGGATTATGTTAGTAAAATAAGTCAGGTGGGGACATAGAGATACTAGATGGTCTTTCTTACATGTGAAATACATAGAAATCAAACAAAAAGGCAATAGAAAGTCCAAACTAGACAGCTGACCATAGAACTGAGGCAGACAGCAGGGGAGATGAAGAGAGGGGGTCAAAGTAGGGGAGGGAAGTGCACAAGGGAATATGGTGATGGTTCATTAGTGTTCTAGTGGTGGTGTTAGGGGGAAAAGATGTCCTGAACAAACTCTGTAGATACAGGTATTGTGGACTCCAGCCCCACTCCAGACACTGAAACTACAAATCCCAGCAATACCAAAGGGAGGACTGCTAGGACCTGAGGGTGGAATTAAGCAGCCATTTGGGGTTTTTTTTTTGGGGGGGGGGATCTAAAACCAGACATGTTGGATTGAGGGGCTCTTTCTCTTGGCCTTGTGTCTGGCAGCTGGTCACTTGGCTCTTGATCAGCTTTCAGCATGCTATTGGGGTTCCAGCTCAGTGGAACTGGTAGGATGCACTAATTAACTTGTCTCTCTCTCTCTTTCCCTAGTTTGTTCCTTTCCTTTTTTCCCCCCTGAAAATAAACCCATTATTGACCTTTTTGTGTGTTTCTGTATGGGTGAGGACCCACAGACAGGCAACGCAGTTCACATTGGGTTGTCGTGTAACAGTGGGAGAACTATGGGGACTACAAGGATGTAAGAAAAAAAATTAAATAATTAATCAAATTGGGAAAGAGTGGAAGGGCCAATGGGAAATAAAGGGGTGATGGAAAACAAATAGGAATTTTGATGTGGAAATAAAGTGTAGAGGTGGCGGGGGAATAAAGGGAGGGCTGAAAGGGGGAGGGGGAGCATAAGGAAATACAAGGGAGGGGAGATGGGGAATGAAGTGGAATGGTGATGTAGAAATAAAGGGTGGTTAGTGAGGAATAAAGATGAGGGGGTGGAGAGAAATGGGATAATGGGGAGCAGTGAAGTGGACTAAAGGGTAGAGGGTGACATGGGATGAAAGGTCAAGCATGCGCAGAAATCAAGGTTGGGCAATGTGCAATAAAGGGGACAAGGTGATGTGACTAGAATAGGGTATGCAGAATAGCGGAAATGGATAATGTGGAATAGAGGGAATAAAATATAATCACATGTAATTTTAAAAAGAGAACACAAGGGTTAAATTAGACTAACCCTTCATTGCAGGACATGAAGAGAAGTAAGCACAAGGAATAAAGCTAAAGTTGGGGGGAGGGAGGCTTCTAAGAAGGAGAGTAAAGGGAGACATTACAGGATCTTAGAACTGAGAACTCTTTGTGAATTGGTGAAACAGGGCAAGTTAGAAAAACCTGGAATAAAATTCAGACAGGGCTTCTAGCTTCCATTTTAGGACATTATGGGATCAAAATAGTAAAATGTGTCTCAGAAACAGTTTACCTCTTCTTTGACCTTTTAGTTTAAAAACCAACAGATGAACCCCATCCCATAACAAATGGGAAAGTAGATTATTTGATATTCCCTTCACTTTCTGTCCTTCCCTGAAACCAGTTTTCTCCTGATCTTACTGCTTCCATTACCTTCCGTGATGCTCCTCCCCAATGCTGACGTTTCATGTTGGAACTGAGAGTGCTAACTGGGCGAGGGTAACATGCTTCCCCATGCTATGAGAACCAGTTCAACAAGCTTCCTTGACTTTCCAAATCCTGTCTTCATTCTCAGTAACCTCAGTCCCTAAGCGGGCGGAAGAACCATTCCATACATCCTGGCCTCATCTCCCACCTTTTAGTTCCTTACCCTTCAGTAAGCTTTACTCACGTGGCTTCACTTCTAAAGGCTCCACTCTAATATGGCAGTTTTCACCCAAATCTGCTATTTGGCTGCATGGAGGAGCCCGATGCCTAAGGCCTTTCCTTTTCCCTTCACTGCTTTCCCTATCTAGTCAAGATCTCAAACACCATGTCTGCACTACTTTATCTCATCTTTGGGTCCCTCTAAACTTCTGATTTATTCCAGTCTTATCATGACCATCATGTCAAAAAGGAGCAGGACCCCAAATTTTTATATGCATAGTCAGAATTTCTAGCCCCAGCTGGACCTTCGAGCCACTCAGTCATCCTTTCCTATAACCCCCGTCATCTTTCTCTAATTCCATTGTGTGTATACACCACGTCTTCTTGATCCACTCACCTGTTCGGGGGCTTTTAGGCTGATTCCATATGATGGTTATTGCAAAGAGTGCTCCTATAAACATAGGACTGAAGTTTCCTCTGATTTGAAGTTTTTGTGTTCTTTGGGTAGATTCGTAGGAATGGAACCTCTGGGCCATAGGGCACATCCATTGCTAGTGTTTTGAGGAACCTCCAACACCTTTCCATAATGGCTGGGCCAGTTTCCATTCCCATCTGCAGTGTACCACACACAAAGTGTCCTGATGCCTTTTATTAATTAGAGGCAACATGACTAGCAATGGAAGGATGGTGGCAGCTTATTTTATTTTGAATTCCATAGTTGAAGAAACACTTGGTTCCAATAAATGGGTCCTCAATAAATTCTTCCTCAACTGGCAGCAATGTGAGAATCACAATCTCATCTAATTCTCCCTCAAACAATTTTTCTTACTGCTTTTGTAATTTGAACATGCCATTTCCAAGAATGCTCAGAGAAGAGCAAAGCTTGCAACTTTTAGGATATCTGCAGCTTAGTCTTTTCAACCCGAGGGATTCTGGCCTGATTTGTTGTTTTATAAACAAATGTCTCCTTTTATTTCCTGTTCTCCAGAAGCCCTGTTTCCCTTGCTCCTCTTTTCCTTCCCTCACTTTCTATGTGGTAGATACTTTTTATGAAATTAAAGTAATGCCTCTTTAAAGCTATCTTACTGAGAATATTTATGAAGAATGAAGTTGGCTTTGTCAAATGTTTTTTTATGCTGAATTGATATGATCATATGATTTTTGTTTTAGTCATCTGATATGATGGATTGCATTTTTTCACTTATGAATTATTAATCAGTTTCTACACCTGGAATTAATTTCACTTAGATATAATATATACTTACAAAATATATTGATGCTGCATTGGAGTCAGATGCTGTAACAGTAATAATATAGCACATGAAAGAGAAAACACAGGTGAAGACAATGAGTCCCCAATTCAGTGACTAATTTTTCTACCAAAAGCCCCATGATACAAACCATTGATTTATTAAGTCCCTTAGGCTGGGGTTGGATTTTTCAGAGCATTCATTTGTATCCTCATGTGATTTAATAAAGATAATACATTAGCAGACTCATCAGGTATAAAAAACAGAACATTCTGTCTAGAAAAACAACATAGGTCCCTCCTTGAGAGAAAGTAACAATGTCTAAAACTATTCCATTTTGAAGGACAGCTTTTCTTATCAGAGATATTTCAGTGTTCAATAAGCACAGGCTTTGTTGGTTATCATTTATGGCCAGTTGGGTGAAGTCAGCAAGGACTTCTAAGTGTGGAAAGAATGTGCCCACTTGTTTTTTTTTTTCGGGGAGGGCAAATTTAGCAATTTGACTTGGCTGTATATTGCATATGGACTGGACATGGATGTGCCAGATAGGCCCTCCCTCTGCCCCCTCTTTCAGTGGTGCATCTTCCATTCCAGGCATAGTGATTTGCAACAGGTTCAGTTTTCAGAGGTTAATGGAATCCCAGTGGGGGCTGAGTAGTTTCTACTCATCCAGGGGTGCAAAGTATCTTATCCATGCTGGTGAGACATCACCTTGCAAATTTCTGTAAACAACGACACAGCCTTCCTGTGCCTTGTGGAGCTTGGTGTTCTCAGTAGCAGGTTATGTTGATCCACAGTGTAACTGGGACAATGGTAGTTTGATGGGGGATCCATATCTTTATGGCAGGGGTTCCCTAGTCTGTTATGTGGAGGCAACAGGCAGATTGATTATTCAAATGTGTTAAAACCTGGGACATTATTTTAGTCTATTTGGCTAAAGTGATTTCACCTGACAGTAATTTAACCTCTTACTTAATATTTCATTTTTCCTTTCTATCAATTCTCCTGCTTGCAGGTTATAGGGGAAATGGAACCTGCATTCAATGACAAGTTCTTTTGCCAAATCTTGCATATCATGACTTTTGAAATGTTACCTCTTGATCACTACCTAGTTGATGAAGGTATCTATACATAGCACTCAGTTTCTCTAATTCTCTAATGGTGGCAGCTTGGTTCGCAGGGTCACAGGCAAAGCTTGGATTAGATTATTATAATGTCCACATAAACTAGAGCCCATGTGAATTATCACTTGGAAGTAGGGAGACAATGTAAGTCCTTTGTTGGTTTTTCTCTTGTTGGAAGCCCCAGTGGATAATCTCCAACCTCTTTCTCATTTGCCTTGGGTGTTTTTTAAAAACATACAAGTCATGCTCTTACCTTATTAACTAAATCACTGTATTTTAAAGGTAATCTGGCATCTGGGCATTATGGTGGCTGCCTTTTCTGTGCACCCAACCTGCTACAGCTCCGGAAAGGTCAGTTGTTGTGTCATAATACCTAAGGTAAGACAACTTCCTGATAATGTTACAGGGACTGTACCTGTTGAAATAATAGAGAGGTGTCAGAGTTTTAGAAACTGGGATGTAGAAGACAGTGAGGACTGCTTCAGGCTTTTGCAGGGAAACACAAATGTCTCTCCACACATCCTGACTCTACAAGTCCCTCCCCTACTCAGATCCACCTCCCTCTTTTTTTTTTTCTCCCATTTTCAATTAATAAGGTCTACACTTTAGTACTACAGTGACAATACCTGATGGGGTTATCCAAATAGTACCTCAATTAAAAAAAACAAAAAATAAATAAACAAATAAATTTTACAAAAAGTTCATCACTAGCAAAACCAATCTGAGAGTTCATTCAACCCATTGTTTCTGTGTTTCATTCTGTCTTGAGATGCTCTGGGTTAAAAAGTACTATGCACACTGCAAAGAGCTGCTTATCTCTGGGGGTACAGGGGGTTTCTGTCTGCTTCCAGAGCTACAACTCAAATCCTAGGAGGACGCTTCCCTTTTATCATCTCTGCCACATTATCCAACCCATACTTTCAAAGGCACAGGCACATCTAATTCCAAAGGTAGTGTGGCTTTGGAGTTGCTCAGAGCTTTACTGGTAGTTGGCTTCATAGGTGGCTTGCTGCTTTGAGTCCTAGTCCCACAGGGGTCCTTTCTTTACCAGATAGAAGAGATGGGACACTTTCAGGTGGGGAATTAAGTCTTCCCCAACCCACAAAATATGTAGTAGTTTTTTTTTTTTTTTTAACAATCTCTTTTATGTTCTTAGTGATGTTGTTTTTGGAGTGCGGGGTCCTTGGGTTCACTCTGGGAAAGGTTTCCCCAGAGCTCCCCTTTCAGCAGCACATGGCGAGATTCCCAGACAAGTTTCTCCACGAGACAGAGATGTTAGTTATATTTAAAGAGCAGCTTATTAGGGAAAGGTACAGAAGAGTAAAAGACACTTGCAGAGTGTTAGGAACATAGGTTGTAAACAATTTGTTTTGACATAAGTTGGAGCATAATGATATAAAGAACTTGTTTTGATGTGACCTGGGACTTGATGAAAACAGCTAACAGCTGTGGGACACATGGCTGCAAAGACTAAAAGCCACAGCCAACCTATAGATTATCATTGGAGACCAGAGGAAGGTCAGTGAAGAGAAGCCCCAGCAGGTACAGGAGACTGCTGCCCTGTGGACTGAGAGTGTTGGTGAAAAGAAGCACCTGCATAGGCACAGGTGGGCAGAGGATGCTGCCTGCCACTGCGGAGATTTGCACTGATATAGACTTCTTTTCTTTTCTTTGGAATGGCTCATACCTTCCTAAAGTGACTTGTTTGTTGTTGACTTTGAATAAACTATGTAGAATTTGGAAGGGGCCAGACTTCTACAATGGCCTTCAATCTCCATATCTTTACCTTCAGGTCTGTGCTCCAGACAGGGCCTAAAACAGACTGAAACCAGCTTGGGTTTTTTGCCAAAAGGTCTCAGTTCTGATAGTTGGGTTAATGGCTATGCTAATCCCTTCTACCTCCACCCCCAGCTCTTCGCATTGTGTGAACCAGGCTTCTGGTCTTGTGGCACCTCGTTTCCAGTTTTCCTATTCTTACCTTCTATCACTAGGGACTGGATAGGTTTGAATTTTATCCATCACAGCTTCTGGGACAACACATATGCCTCACTAAAACGCTATGGTGGTGTTTGGACCTTGACTTCTCTGCAAGTTTATAGTTTATATTTTCCTATGCAAATGTCCCAGCAAAACCTCTGTACCCAGTAGCAGAGGCAAGTCCTGTCTTCACATGTTGATAGTATATCATCCATGTAATGGGCTCTTGCTACTAATGCGGGGAAGAGCAGGGGCAGATTTCGGTTCCCATTTTCTGACACACTGATGGCTGCGCAGGCAGCCTGGTGAAGCATTTGAAGGGTCCATCATTGTTCCTCCCACATAAAGACAAACTGGCCTTATCAGAAACCAGTACTTGTCAGAGTCTTTCTATAAATCTACAGCATGAAGCACAGGAAATTATTTTGAAAAAAACATGGAATCGTTTTCTAGGCAGATTACTCAAAAGGTAAAGAAAAAGGTTCATAATTTTTTATTAAGAACAAGCCAATAATCTAAGAAAAATGTATCCTTTTAGCAGATGAAAGAAAATTAGGTTTCAGTTTTACCTAAGTACATTTTGATATTAAAGCTTATTTTTAAGTCAATTAAATAGGCCTTTTTATAAATTAATTTTGATAATGCCCTTTGGAGGTAGAAAAACGTCACTTATACATAAAATAAGTACATAATCATTCAAACAGTCACAGAGACTCCATAACTTCACAGCGTTTTGTATTTTAAAAACTCCCCCCCCCCTTTTTTTTCTTCTGTCTCTGTGGGAAGTGCTTTGTTTCTCTCCCATGGTATTTACATTTCAAAGACATGATAAGATTTACAACTTTAAGGGACAGAGAAAGGATGCAAATTTTCGCTTAGGAGTTTTGAGGTATATTTCACGATTTTCGGAAGTCTAGGGTAATTGCTACTTATGATTTGCCTTGTATTCGGCATCTGACATCATTCACACTCCATACCAATTTGGGGTGGTCTTCTTCTATTTTTGTTTTTTCCTTGTCTTTCACATATATGGGCTGGTTTCAGCTTACACCTCGGAAGCCCTGAGGTTGTTATTCAAATATTAAGAATCCAGGCAGGCAACCAAAGAAATGAGCCTGGGGAAGAGGCTTCCACGGAGAAATCCATGTGGGCGATAGAACTCTATGTGGGGAAGCATGGCCCAGAGATCAGATGTTCACAGAGTCTTATGTGGGGGGATGTCCTTAAATCAGTAGATTTGTCAATCACTTCCTCCCCTTCATTTTCCCTCTTTCCTGAGGATTTGAACTCTTCCCATCTTACTCAGGCTGCCAGGAACGCTTGGATATTAATCCTAGCTCTCCTTGTTTTTTTGCAAAATGTCAGCCTAACCTCCTCAACTTATTATTCTGTTCTCCTAGTTTGCCTGCTAGCCTCAAAGCTAACTGAGTAGAAGACAACTCTCCACCCTTTAACATCAGCTCTCTTCTAACTTCATGTCTTGTTTCAACCTGAAGTTGGGCATCGATGGCCCTATTGATCAGCCATCCTGCGCACAATTTTTGTTTCACAGCAGTGCAAAATTTGCTGTTCCTTACTGATTTAAGGACATCCCCCACATAAGACTCTGTGAGCATCTGATCTCTGGGCCATGCTTCCCCACATAGAGTTCTATCGCCCACATGGATTTCCCCGTGGAAGCCTCTTCCCCAGGCTCATTTCTTTGGTTGCCTGCCTGGATTCTTAATTTTTGAATAACAACCTCAGGGCTTCTGAGGTGTAAGCTGAAACCAGCCCATGTATGTGAAAGACAAGGAAAAAACAAAAATAGAAGAAGACCACCCCAAATTGGTAGGTTTTTTTTTTTTTTAAGATTTATTTATTTGTGCATACAGAACTGGGGTACAGGCCAGAGGCTCAGGGGCGGTGAGAGGCTTCACCAGAGACAGAGTGGGGAACAGAACAGGCAGATGGATGAAGTACACTGCTGAGGGGAGCAGCGGGCGGGTCAGGAGAGGTCTGCCACGCCATGTGGTCACCTCCGGGGCAGCGGGGATCGAACTCATGCGGAAGTGGCTTAAGCTTCTTAGTGCTGCGCTTTAACCCGCTGCGACACCAGGGAGGGCCCCCAAATTAGTAGGTTTTTTTTTTTTTTTTTAAAGATTTATTTATTTATTTGTACAGAACTGGGGTACAGGCCAGAGATGCAGAGGGTGAGAGGATTCACCAGAGACAGAGTGTGGAGCAGAACAGGCAGATGGACGAAGTACACTGCTGAGGGGAGCAGCGGGCGGGTCAGGAGAGGTCTGCCACGCCATGTGGTCACCTCCGGGGCAGCGGGGATCGAACTCATGCGGAAGTGGCTTAAGCTTCTTAGTGCTGCGCTTTAACCCGCTGCGCCACCAGGGAGGGCCCCCAAATTAGTAGGTTTTTAATGAGCAAGAACTTAGTAGCTTTGTCTTACTATTCTTACTGGACCATCCTATGTGGTCATCTGAGTAGTTTTTTATATGCTCTTACAAAATTTTGAAAGTTTATGAAGAGGGCTTAACTGGGCTCATTCATACACACCATCCAGAGGGTCTCAATGTCTCTTTAATAACTCAAGGGTGTACCTGTGGAAAAGGATTTTGGGAACAGAGAAAGCAAGAATTAATATCGCAAGAACAAGAGGAGGGGGTGAAGAGCTTCCAATTGCCTTGGTCTAGGGCAGAGGTCAACTAGCAGTCATGTTCACTTGACTTCCTCCAACAACATTTAAAAATATTAATTTATTTGATCCATAAACTTAAGTATTCTAACATTTTGTTGTCATATGCCCACATATTGAAAGCCCTGTTGTATGTTTTGGGAGAATTGACTCATCATATACTACCCTTCTTTATTTCTGCTAATTTTATTTGTTCTGACATCTGCTTTGTTTAAATATAATATTGTTAATCAAGCCATATTTTCATTAATATTAGAGTTTCTTTTCCCATACAATGCTGACAGGAATGTAGACTTGTCCAGCCTCTATGGAAAATAGTATGGAGGTATCTCAAAATGTTAAAAATAGATCTACCAGGGCCCTCCCTGGTGGCTCAGGGGGTCAAAGCACAGCACTAAGAAGCTAAAGCTACTTCAGCATGAGTTCAAACCCTGGCCCTGGAGGTGACCCATATGGTGCAGCAGACCTCTCCTGACCCACCTGCTGCTCCCCTCAGCAGTGTACTTTATCAGTCAGCCTGTTCTGTTCCCCGCTCTGTCTCTGGTTAATTCTCTCACCGTCCTGTACCTCTGGCCTGCACCTAAGTTCTGTATGTATAAATAAATAAATCTTTAAAAAAATAGATCTACCATGTGGCCCAGCAATTCCACTCATAGATATCTACCAAAAGAATGCAAAATCTTCAGGAGATAATCACTTTACATTGATGCCTGGTCCTCCATGTTCAGAGGACTACTTAAGCTGCTACCTTCTACTAATTGGCTTGGAGTATTGTGGAGAGATGTCTTTCAACTACCTGACACATCGTTAACCTTCATTTTGTCTGACTTCTACTCTTGGAAGACCTGCAATGAGTCATAATCACATACATAAGGCCTCTCAGATGGCCTATACAACACAATGTAAGCTGAGGTACATCTGTCAGATGTAACCTTGTCACCAGATTTTAGTATATTTCCCATATACTTGGTGAAGGTTTGGGGAAGTAGCTGGTGGGTGGCTATAAATGTACACATTCAATGAGACTCCTTGGAAATTTAAAGTAGCACACCAGTCATCATAGGACATTTAATGTCTCTTTAAGAAATTTGGTAGTTTTTTTTTCCCCCTTTTTACTGCAATACATGACACTTTTCTAGGAAAGAAATGGTCCATGAATGACTCATCAGTTTCTGGAAAATAGTTCATTTTTGTTATGTTACAACCTCAATTCTGATGGAATCAGAAGAGCACCATATGTTTGTATGTTACACAGAATATATAGGATGAGAATGTTAGTATTTGTGATTTTTTTAATATTCTGATCTAAAGTGTCATTGTCATTATCACTTATTATCTGAGAAATGCAAATCAAGACCACAATGAGATACAATCTTACACCCATGATAATGGCCCATGTTAAAAGGACCAGAAACAATAAATGCTTGTGAGGATGTGGAGAGAAAGGGATACTTCTCTATTGTTGGTGGGAATATAAGCTACTCCAACCCCATGGGAAACAGTATGGTGTCTCTCAAAAGACATCCAATAGATTTGTCATATGACCCAGCAATTCCATCCTACATATCTACCCAGAGAACACAAAAACACTATTTCAAATGAAAACAACCCTCCCATGTTCACTGCAGAACTGTTTACAATAGCCAGTGTATGGAAATAACTTAAATGCCAAAAATAGGTGAATGGAATATGAAGATATGGAATACACACACACAGACACACACATATATACAACAAAATGCCATTCAAAAATCATTAAAAAATAAACTAATGTCATTCACAGCAACCTGGGAGAAATTGCAAGCAATAATGTTAAATGAATTAAGTCGGAAGGAGAAAGATAAATACCAGATTGCGTCACTAATAAGTGGAACATAGAGAAAATAAACTAAGAACCAAAGCAAGACAAACTAAAAACTAATCCTCGAAAAGTGACTGTAGAACTGAAGCATCCAAAGTTGGGAGTAGCAGGGCAGGAGTAGGAACAACGTGGGAAGGAAACATGATGCACTGTGGTGATGGACTATGGGTAATTTAGTGGCAGGTAAACTACAGTGGTGATACCTGATGGAGAGAATCTTAATGTTACCACAATTAAAAGAATAAAACATCGGCCCTCCCTGGTGGCACAGCGGGTTAAAGCACTGCACTGAGAAGCTAAAGCCACTTCCGCATGAGTTCAAATCCCGCCTGCCCCGGAGGAGACCACATGGCGAGGCAGACCTCTCCTGACCCGCCCGCTGCTCCCCTCAGCAGTGTACTTCGTCGATCTGCCTGTTCTGCTCCCCGCTCTGTCTCTGGTGAAGCCTCTCACCGCCCCTGAGCCTCTGGCCTGTACCCCAGTTCTGTATGTACAAATAAATAAATCTTTAAAAAAAAAAAAAGAATAAAAGATCACTTTAAAAAGTGTGATTTTAGGTTCAGCATCGGCTAAAGGATTTGTCATGAAAATGTGCTGGATTTTGTCAAATGCTTTTCTTTATCAATTGATTTTTTCTTTGTCAATTGTGTTTTCTCCCTTTGTTTTAGTGTGTTACACTGACTCTTTTTCACGTGTCAAACATTACCTAGGAATTGCACTTGGTTACCTGTTACCTCTTAGGTTTCCTAGTATTTTGCTGAGGAGTTGTACATCTATATTCATAGGACTTATTTGTGTGTAGTTTTATTACCTTGTGATTCCTTTGTCTGGATTTGGAATCAGGCTAATATTGATCACATAGAACAATTTAGGAAATATACCTTGTTTTCCCTTAAAACATTTGTAAAGATTGGTAATAATTCTTCTGCAAATTTTTGGTAGAATTCATCAGTGCAGTGTGAACTCTATAGGTCAGACTGACTGGGAATCTAGAACAATTCAGCACCAGTTTAAGTTGCAGATCATGGGTAGAATATCATCAGAGAAACATCAGTTATGCTCTTAGGACCTTTCAATAGGCTCAATCAGCCCTACTCATATTCAGGAAAAAATTCCTTTATTTTAAATAAACTAATTATAGATACTTATCATATTTACAAAATACATTCACACCAACATCTAGATTAGTGTTTGATTGCATAATTGGGAACTAGAGCTTGGCTAAGTGGACACAGAACTATATCATAAAGTCATTAAATTGCTTGCTTTTAAATGTTTGTTGCTGAAATAAATAAAATTGATTTCTGTGTCTTAACTTGCTAAATTAGCTTCTAAATTTTAATAGTTTGACATAAATTCCTTGGGCTTATTAGGTATCCAATTATGTCAGCAAGTGATGAAATTTTTATTTCAAACTTACTAATTCTTATGACTTTAATTTCTTTTTCTCAATTTATAGCACTGGTTTGGAACTGTAGCACAAAATTGATTAAAAGTGATAATATAAGTCACCATGTTTTTTTTTTTTCCTGTAATCATGGTAAAATATTTAATCTTAACAATTGAATGTGATGTTTGCCAAAGTCTTTTTAGAACGTATTTTCTCAGAATGAGGAAGTTCCTTTTTATTCCTACTCTGATACAAGCTTTATCATGAACAGGTTCTGAATTTAACCAAATGCCATGCCTATTTCTGCTTCCATTAATTTGGTTCTGATTTTTCTGTCTCTAACTTTGGTAATATGATGAATTACATTGAATGATTTTTGAATGATAAACTACTCATGGATATTTGGAATGAATATCATCTGATTGTGATATATTCTATTGTTTTATTTATTGCTAGATTTGAAATGTTAAATTTTGAGTAAGATATTTTTGCATCTATATTCATGAGAACGGTATGTCTATAATTTTTCTTTCTCTCAATGTCCTTGATAGATTTTAGAATCAAAGTTATTCAGGATTGTTAAAGAGAGAGCTGGGATACCTTTCTTCTTGTATAACTCTATACATGAATTTTGTAAGATCAATGTTACTTCTTTCTGAAATGCTGGTTCTGGGGCTTAAATTATGGGAAGGTTTTAAATAATGGTGTAAATTTCTTTACAGTTATTGAACTATTCATATTGTGTACACATTTTGTCAGCTTTGGTAATTATACTTTTAATGCAGTTTGCCTTTTCCCCTACATTTTAAATTTCTTTGCAGACATTTGTTCATAATAACTTCATTAGTTTTAAATATCTTTAGGATACCATGCGATGTACCTTTTTATTCCTGATATTAGTAATATCTGATATCTAATTTTCTTGATCAACCTTATCAGCTATATATCAGCGTTATTCAGTTTTTCAAATAACTAATTTTCACCCCTTTTAATTTTCTGTTTTTTTATTTACTTTTGTATTAAATTGATTTATAAGCTGATTTTGTTATTTTCTTCCTAATAATATTTAAAGTTGATCTTTACTGTTATTTTGCAACTTCTTGAAATGCAGGCTTAAACCCTGATTTTCAGTTTTTCCTTAATTTTAAAATAAGAAATAAATGTTCATCTCTAATATCTGCTAACACTGCATACCTCAAATTTGAATATGTTTTGAAATATTTTCTACTATCATTTGTGATTTCATCTGACTCTTTATCTAATCGTATATTATATAGTATATTCTATTTCTTATTTCATTGTTGGTTTTCAGGTTGTTCCCATGAAGTCATGAAGATGGTGTGAATGACTGCAATCTTTTTTTTCTTTTTAGAGATTTATTTATTTGTGCATACAGAACTGGGGTACAGGCCGGAGGCTCAGGGGTGGCGAGAGGCTTCACCAGAGACAGAGTGGGGAGCAGAACAGGCCAAATGACAAAGTACACTGCTGAGGGGAGCAGTGGACGGGTCAGGAGAGGACTGCCATGCCATGTGGTCACCTCTGGGGCAGGCGGGAATCGAACTCATGCGGAAGTGGCTTTAGCTTCTCAGTGCCGTGCTTCAACCCACTGCGCCACCAGGGAGGGCCGACTGCAATTTTTTTAAACTGGTTGAGAATTTCTATTTTGCTAAATGTGATAAGTATTGTCAAATGCTCCATCTACACATTAAAGGGAAGTGAATCCCACCATTTTTAAAGTTTTGTTTTCTATGCATCTATGCAGTCATGTTGTTTCATTATGTTAATCATACTTTCCTTGTTCTTACTCATATGTGCGTGTATGTGTGCGTGTGCATGTTTTATTTATTTTGGGGGGTGCGAGAATACTTATCTATCCCATTACAAAGAAGTTCGTTCATTTCCTGTAATAAAATAACCATATACACATTGTCAACTCCCAGATCATCTCCAGCCCACACTTTTTTTTTTACCTGATCCAGGTTCATATATAAATGTCTACTGAGTATCTTCACATTTCTTAGATACTTCACATTCATATTAAAACTAAAATCATCATCTTCCACACATCATCCTACCATTCCAAATTTGATGCCCATAGCACATGCAGAAAGTCAATTCTTAGATTCTATCATTTTGACATCTTTCTAATCTATCTTTTTTCTATCCCCACTGATATTGCTCCATTATCTTTTTTTTTTCCATTATCTTTTATTTGAAACCTTTCAGGAAGTTTTAATTGACTTTCTTAACCCGAGGAAAAGTCTTGCTCTCTCTAACTTTCCTTCCATGCAACTGCCAGGGTTATCCATATAAATATATTCTGACTTATTGCTCCTGTACTTAAAATTCTTAAATTGTACCTTAATTACCTACAGACACATTTCAAACACTAAGCATTTACAGTCATGTTCTTTTCCCCTAGAAAATAATTCTTATATTACATCTCATTCTTTTGTGCACTTCAAAACATTCTTTGGGGTGTCTCCCTGATGGCACACCAGCTAGGTTTAAGCTCTATCCAGCTATCATCAGCCACTGCAACATGAGTTCCATCTGGGGCTTGGAAGGTGACCCACAGTGTACAGGAGACCTCTCCTGTCTCCCCCACTCCTCCTCTCAGTAGTGTATTTCAGTAGATCTGTCTGTTCTACTGCAGTGAGGACTGTCTGCAGCAGTCCTGAGGGCTTCACAGACAACAGAGCCATTCAGAGAATAAGGTTGCTGCTGGTCAAATGTAGGATATAACCAGGTTAGTAGATTAAGATTGCTAACATTTATAAGATTTCTTAACTGCTCCCCTCAGCAGTGTATTCCAGTCTATCTGCCTATTCTGCTCCCTACTCTGTCTCTAGAGAATCCCCTCACCACCCGCACCTCTAGCATGCATCCCAATTCTTGTATGTATAAATAAGTAAAATAATTTTTTTAAAATCTTGCATTTTTACAAGAATTAGGTAATAGCCAGTTTTTTCCCACCCTCCTTTAGAATGAAATACTTCTACCATTGCTCCCTTACTTAACAATAGTCTTCTATCACAAAACATTTGAAACTTTATTTCTCTTAATTTTACATGTCTGTGATACCCACATACCACAAGACTCTGAACTATTCAATATAAACAACTTTGGCTGGTTCAGCTTTGCATAATTCAGTATTGTACTTGGCTGCTGCTGGGCACATAATAAACACTGGTTGTATAAATGAAATTTAAAAAAAAAACTGCATACAAATTGCTGTATTTTTACTCCTTTAATGTTAAGAAATCTTATAAATGTTAGCAATCTTAATCTACTAACCTGGTTATATACTACATTTGATCAGCAACAACCCTATTCTCTGAATGGCTCTGTTGTCTGTGAAGTCCTCACTGCTGCAGGCTATGTCTGGTATTTCAGTTAATCAATTAAGCTACCATAGGGATGAGTGCGAGAATAAGTGATTTAGACAGAATCTTTAATGTGACATCTCTCATGAGAATCTGTTCTTCATTTTGCCATGTAGCAGAGCAGAAAGAGTAATATCAACCATGTAGGGTGATTGTGAGAATAACTGTCTTTAGAAATCCCACAGGTTAAACTCATTGTTTTCCCAAAACCCATCCCCTTTCCCATTCTCTGTCACAGTACTTGGCATCAACATCCATGTAGTTGTAAAATAAAGCAACTTAAAGTCATGTGAATTTGTTTTCTTTTTTTTCACTCTATATTGTGCAATCCAGAACTAAGCTCATTTAACCTATCTCTAAAATATATCCCCAGTCTATCCATTTATTTTCTCTGCCACCACCATCAAGTTCTAGCATATATAATTATGTATCATAATATTTATTGTAACTTTAATTCATTCTGGGCTTTCACCAAGACTGAGCTCCTTGAAAACAATATATATTCTGATATTCCATCCCCACCCCCACCCCCGCCCAGGAACATGTCACCATGAAATATGAAAGCAGGTACTTACAGTTAGTACATTACTTTCCCACAAATACTCTTTGCATTTTAACATTGGCCTTCCAGAGATGTTTCCCAAATGATAGTCTGTGAAACTCTGCTCAGATATTGAAGTTTAAATAACTAGGTAAATTATCTCTTTGGATAATTATAGTACCTATTTACTATATTAAAGTTTTAAAACGTATTGTAATAAAGCATGGAGTTTAATTATATATAGACCAGCATTTTCCACACCTATTTGACCAGAGAACACTTTTCACATCCTAGTGTGTAGTGTATTTTGAAAGTCTATGAAATGACTTACAAACTACCAGCTTTAGATACTAACTGTCCAGTACTGGTCCCCCTGACATTACCTTGAAATTTTGACATGTCTCAAATGACCTCAAAAAATCTATTTATAGCTTGGATGGTAGAGTCATAGCTCTTAGTTTCACTTTTGTCTATCTAGTGTTTCATCTCAGAGTGTTTGAGTACCTTGGTGACTTTACATGACACTATATCTAGTGAGGGTACAGGTGATCCAACTTATTTCTCTTTCCCATGAAATGAAGTTCTTTTTAAATTATCAGTCCCATGGTAGCTCTTTAGTTCTGTTTGGTTATTTTTCCCTGGACAGAATGAAAACCTTTTTGTGTTGCATTGCATAATTGCCTTTATTCAAACTTGGCATGACTAATGTTCAGGAAAGAGCATTCCTTATCACCATAAGAGGGCTTTTGTTCCCATGTGTGTGTGTGAGAGAGGAGGGGGGATTGGAGATAGTTATTCTTTAGTGTTTGTGTAAATCACAATAGTTCAACATCTTGGGAGTTTTTCTGGTCCATGGAAAAATCTATGTCTCTATGATCTTTCTTCTATGTCACTTATGTCTGATCCAAGACTATGCATGTATCGCACACTGTTTTACACTCCTCAAGCCTAATATTGTCCTCTACACCCCCTAAGAATACTACTGACATCATATTTGCTTTCACAGCAAAACTCTCCTTGGCAACTTTATCAACTGTTTGTTATACGTTCTTCCCAAGAAATCGATGTCCTTCTCATTTATAAGACAAATTTCTGTCCTATAAAGCTCTTCTTTCCAGATCATGAGGGACCTTGCTTCTTTTATATTTTCTACCTATTCACATATCCATTCATAAAGGATGGCTAAAGTATCAATAGTATGCTCCTGGCACTGTCCAAGGTGCTAGGGCTTGCAGTCGAGAATGAAATAGTAACATTCTATTCCCTCATGGAGTTCATGCAGCAGCAGTTCTTGAATGTCTTCTATACTGTCTCCTTTCCCCATAGGCTGTCAAAACACATAAGGTGGGGAGGGGTAAAAAATATGTACATATGGAATAGAAAAATTTTAGCCCCCAAATTAAATATAAAAAATAAACTTCTGCACAGGAATTAATGTGTATATGTACACATATGAACACCCCATATAAACAAAAGCAGTTGTTCTCAGTAACCATCTAGTCACCCATCTTACGCTGTCCTGTTCCTTTCCCCACACTTTGTAAAATGACTTTTCTAAAGCCCAGATTTAACTAGATCTCACACTGAGAAACATCTGAGTATTCCCCCCCACCACCAAGTTCAACCACAAACCTTACAGTAAGACATATGGAGCCCTTCACACTATGTTTCCAGTCTGGTCTGTAGGTTTATTTTTTATTTTTTGCAAATGCCCATTACAACACCTGTGCTCAAATCTAGAATTAAGGTGAAGTGCCAAGGACATGAAACTGTGAGTGAGCATCTCCTTAAGTTGTTGCACCTGGGTTCTTAGCTTAGCCTAGTCCCAGCCTAACTTGCAAAAGAGCCATACACATGACAGGTCCCATGTCCCCAAACACACAGTTGATGTGCTTTTACATTTCTGTACCTTTGTGATGTTTCCTTTGTTGACAACAGACCCTCATCTCTCATAATTAAGGACAATTTACAATTCTCATTTTTATTTCAGTTATACCTAATTAGTGTTTAAGTCCCACCAGCTTTTCACTATAGTCTCCAACAACAAGGAAGATTGACATGAATCCAGCTCAATGACCCCTTCTTCCATGGAATCCTTCTGACTCTTCTGTTCCCCTGCAAATGCAATTGCTCCTGCTTCTGAGCTCATATAAGACTGCAGCAACTGTAGTGTTATCACATTGTGATATATTTATAGTACATATCACCCTTCCACTATATATGTGTGTATGTACATACACACTCATATAAGTGTTTAATGTTTCTTGTTGCTAGAACAGTATTGAATTTACAGAGTAATTGCAAAGCTAGTAAGGAAGTTCTCTTACTGTATATCCAGTTTCCCCTATTAGCATCATACATCAGTATTGTACATTTTTCACAATTAATGAACTATACTGATACATTATAAATAAGTCTGTATTTTATTCAGATTTGCTCTGTTTTCCCCTAATATCTTTTATTCTATCTCATAATATTCCACCAAGACACAATATTACATTCAGTTGTCATGTCTCCTTGTGCTCCCTGCAGTTCTGATAGTTTTCCACACTTCGCTTTGTTTTTGGTGTCTTTGACAGTTTTAAGGATAACAGATGTGGTAATTTGCAGAATGGATTTCAATTTTATTTTCTGATCTTTCCTTCATGATTCGAATGGAATAATGTGTTTTGGGGAGCAAGATCTCAACAATAAGATTCTATTCTTATTATATCAAAGGCACAGTATCAATACATGCTAATTATAATGATCTGCCATGAAATAGTGTTTGTCAAATATCTCCACTGCAAACTTAACCTCTCCTCCCTCTCTTTCCATATTGCCTTTTTTTGAATAAAGTTACTATATGCAGTCCACACTTAAGGAGTCGGGAGTCATGCTTCATCTCATTAAATGTGGACCATCTGTTTAAAGTATTTAGCATATTTTTGTACCTGAGATTTATCTACTCCCACTCATCTATGATCAAGCAATTCATTTATACTAGTCTGGGCTTATGGATATTTATTTTATAGCTTTGGGTTACAATTTTATACCATCTTAGTTATTAATTTTATTGCTTAATTGTTCTACTTGTGATCATTAAGAGTTCTTTCAGTTGGCTTCTGTATTCTTTTCACAGTTTCATTATATATTTTATTTTTCCATTATATATTCTAGTAATTATAATTACAAAGATTGTATAATTACTGTTCTGGTGGTAGGATTACCCATTTCTTCAAGGAAGGCTAGTTCTTTTTATTGGAGGATGGTAATGTAGAAAGTAAGATCTGTGCTTCCTGATTGTGTCATCGCTTTTAGGGTTTCCCAGCTGACAGCAAGGAGATATAAATGTGTATAGTTCACCAATGTGTTTGTTTACAATTATTATGGAAATATAATGAACATATATTATTAAAGCTGTACAAGGTATTGATTTGATTCACTTACATATTGCAACATGATAACCACTGTAGAGTTAGATGTTACATTATGTCACATGATTATCATTTCTTTTTTTGAGTGAGAACATTTAGGATGTAATCTCTTAGTAACTTTCAACTATAACACACCTTTGTTAACTATAATCACAATTCTGTGCATTAGATCCCCAGAAATTATTGATCTTCTAACTTCAATGTTGTATACTTCAAGCTTGTTCTCCAATTCTTTCACTTACTGCTTTGTACCTCATACATCTGGAAAAGGTTTAAAATCCAAGATCTAGAAGTTATCATACAACTGAACACAAGAAAACAAAGAACCTAATAAAAAATCTGCAGAGGAGCTAAAAACATTTTCTTAAAGAAGACATAGGCCCATGAAAAATGCTCAACACTTATATCATCAGGAAAATGCAAATCAAAACCACTATAAGATACCATCTCACTCAGTGAAAATGGCCCATATAAAAAACAAAACAAAGCCAGAAACAACAAATATTGGAGGGTATGTAGAAAAATAACCTCATACACTGTTGGTGGGAATGTAGACTGGTCCAGCCCTCATGATAACAATATGGGGGTTCCTCAAAATATTAAAATAAATATACCATATGATTCAATAACTCCACCACTTGGTATTTATCCAAAAATGCATGCAAAAAGTAAATTCAAAGGCATATGTGCAATATTATGTTTACTGCACTATTTACAATAGCTACGTTATGGAAATTACCTATGTGTCCAATGACAAATGAGTAAAGATGTGGTATGTATACACAGTGGAATACTTCTCAACTATGAAAATATGAACTCTTGTCATTTGTAACAACATGGAGGGAATAGGAGGGGATAAAGCTAAGTAAAATTAAAAAGGACAAATACAAATACTGTATGATTTCCACTTATATTAGAAATTCAGAGAGAAAAAAAGAAACAGGTAAAACTAAAACAAAATAAACCCTAGGAATATGACTGCAGAAATTAGTAACCTAGCTGGGAACAAGGTGTGCAGGATTGCTATAACCAATGGTAAAGAACTGTAGTGTTTTCATAGTGGGTGTGGTATGGTTAACATATAACTGAAGAGGTGCGAACGTATTCCCCTAAATCATATGCAGCATTGTAAACTAGTTACTTCAATAAAAAAATAAAATTTAAAAACTCAAATACAAAATAATATTATTGTTGTTTTGCTAGCTTGTTGTCTTTGATTTTTTAAAATCTGCATGTGAGACCATCCAATGGCTTTCTTTTAATTTCTGATTTATTTCACTTTGCATAATCACTGTAAGATGGATTCATTTTGTCCAAAAAGGCACTATTTCTTTTTAAATAACTGGATAGTATACCTTGAGCAAAAATCCCCAAATTTATTTATCCAGTCATATGTTATGGACATTTAGGTTGGTTCCATGCTTGGGCTACTGTGATGAATGCTGCCAAGAACATAAGTATACATAAATCTTTTCATATTACTGTTTCATATTTTTTAAAGAAATACATAGCAATGGTCTTGCTGATCACATGGTACTGCAGTTTTTCACAAGGGCTGTACCAATTTACATTTCCACTGACAGCGACTGAATGTTCCTTTTTTTCATGTTCTTGCCAACAATTTTTCCCCTGTCTTCATAATATAGGCTTATCTTCCAAAAGTGAAGTCTAGGCCCGTGTCCCAAAGGTGAAGTATCAGCCTGTCCCAAAGGTGAGGTGATGCCTGACTGTAATTTTGAATTGCATTTCCCACATAATAAGTGATGAGCATTTTCCCGTGTCTATGGCCATCTTGATGTCTTTTTTAAATCATCTGTTTAGGTTTGTTGTACATTCTGTGCAGCGCCGCTACATTGTTACTGTTGTTGCATTTCATGAGCTCTGTATATATTTTGGAAATGATCCCCTTGTCAGATGTATGAGGTACAGGTAATCTCTTCCAGTCCATAGGTTGCCTTTTTATTATTGCTTAGAATTTAGCAGAAAAGGAGGACATACTGGAGATGATCTAGGCCCACACACCATCTTCAGAAAGCACCAATGTGAAACATTCCCAGCCATGACATGTCTGGCAAGTTGGTACCACCTTCAGAGAAAGGAGTGTGTTCTTTAAGTGTGGGCCAACAAGAAATAGGGCAGTTGGGCCCTGTGTGTAGGAACAGTGCCAATGGTGGAAGTGGAGAGCTTATCCAAAAGATAAACTCAAGGGATTCTTCAACATTGGCTGAAATGGTCACTTATGTGGCTTGTGAGAATTTGATTCTATCAACCAGAGGAAGGACCAGCTTGCCATATCACCAGGTCTATTCAAGTTCCCAGTGGGAAACTGGGTTCTTCTTTTGGTGATTTCCTTACCATTGGACAACTAGCATCCCTGTTTTCTTCATATTTCCCTCATTTGTTGAGTGGTTAGAGTGTGCCAGGCTGAGTCTGCTCAAGTTGTGATGGGATAGGGGAAGTGAGTTTTGGGATTAGGGTAGGATAGAAAGCTCAGTGAGGACACTCAGGGAAGGCACCATCCCTTAAGGAGTTTGATATATAGAAGGGAAGACAGAACTTTGACCAAAAACATTTAAAAAAAATTCAGAGCAGATGCCTAAACACAGAATTATGAGACTCCAAGGGAAGAAGCTGTTCAGCTGTCTGGAGGTCAGAAAGGGAACTACAAAGAGTGCACTTGAGCAAAAGTTGAAAAGACAGGGAAGGCCAGTTTTGACATTGAGAACAGAGTGTACAAAAACACAAAAATGAGATACATGCTGTATACTTGTGGAACAATAAGTCTTTGTGGGAATTTTATCCATTACAAAGAGTTGTGCATATTGTTCTCTGTAAAAGGTTGACCAATCAAGAGGTCACATAGGTTCTGATCCCTAGCTTACATTGTGTGTTTTTTTTTTTAAAGATTTATTTTTGTGCATACAGAACTGGGGTACAGGCCAGAGGCTCAGGGGCGGCGAGAGGCTTCACCAGAGACAGAGTCAGGAGCAGAACAGGCAGATCGACGAAGTACACTGCTGAGGGGAGCAGCGGGCGGGTCAGGAGAGGTCTGCCACGCCATGTGGTCACCTCCGGGGCAGGCGGGAATCGAACTCATGCGGAAGCGGCTTTAGATTCTCAGTGCTGGGCTTTAACCTGCTGCGCCACCAGGGAGGGCCACATTGTGTTTTTTAACTCAAACATGTTGGTAAGGATGTGTGCCTTATTCTTATTCTACAAATTTTCATTATCAGAACATCCAGTCCCTTCATTAGTATACTTCTTTCTTAGAGTTTCATTCCATGAGAACTACAGGGAATTACCCCTCCCCCCAGATATCCTTAGTTTTAAAGCAGATATCAGTGGAAGACTTCTCCTGTGAACCCCTACCAGGACCTACAGTTGACAGCCCACCGTTGATTGTTTTCTAGGAAACCTGAGATTTTCTGGGGAAGGACAAAGAGGAGACATCCCCTTTGGGAAGCCCCTCGGTATTTGGAGAGTGTGCAGAGTGAATCAAGGCAGTCAAGTAAGGGACCAGAAGGATCACAGGTAATAATTACAGCAAAGAAGAATAATGTACCTGTGGTCCATAAATACATTTCATACTCAACCAGCATCACCTATTTTCCCCCCACCTTCAAGATTACGCGCGCACACACGCACGCACACACACACACACACACACACACACACACACACACACACCTTTTAGAGGAAGGAAGAGAAGGGGGCCAAATTAGACTTATAAGTTGGTTAAATGTATTAGCTTGTAGATTTTTCACTTATCCTAAAAGAAAACTTCAGGTTCCATTTCAAATTAATTCCTGAATATCTACAATGTCTTGGGCACTGGACACAACACTGAAAATACCAAGGTGAAAAATAATTATTTGTTCCTTTGAAGATTTGTCTCAATTAACCCAAAGAAATGTGACAGATGGAACCTTTATGGAAATATAAATAGGAGAAATTGGTTCAAAGTGCGGATGTATGGAAAAATTCTTTAGGTGAGATGTTACTTACAGTGAAGATTGTGAAATAAATGGGAGTGATCTTACGAGAGTGGAGGTGGTGGAGATATAGACAGAATCTAATACAGGCTAGACCAAGGCAGATCCTAGTGTGGAGGGTATCTGCAGACTGAAACATGAGGAATTAGGCAAGAGAGAACATTAGAGAATTAGGTGGGGGCACAGCATAAGGGTTCTTAAACACAAGCTTATGGAACTTTTCCCCTGAGAGTGATGGGGAGAATTGATTGGTTTTCAATAAGAAGATGACTTAGATTTATATGTGATATTTAAAAGGAATCAGGCAGGAAACCAGATAAGAGATTATTGCAGTAGTTCATGTTAGAGATAATGTTAGGCTTATACCAGGACAGTAGTGGAAATGGAGTGTATGTCTGAGAAGATGTATTTAGCAGATTGAATAGATAGGACTTGTTAATGGACTGGCTCTAAGGGGTGAGGCAAAGAGAGAAATTCAGGGTTACAATAAGGATTTTGCTCCAAGCAATTGGGTAAATGATGGTGGTATTCTGTAAGACTGGGAAGATACAGTAATTTTTTTCTACCTTCTCATTTCACATGTAAGAAAATTGAGTCCCTCAGAGGGGAAGCAGTGTACCTGCTTCACAAAATATTTGGGACAAATAAGGGACCAAACTCATTTTTTATTTAGTATTTGTTCAATACTTTTTCTACTGCACCAAAAAGTTCTTCTGTTCAGCAGTCTTTGCACATTGGTAAGAGATTAATGAATCAAATTAACATCAAAAGCCCAATATCAAAGCAGGGAGGGTAGATGGTTGGGTCATAAATCTACAGTTTTGTTAACATGACTCACATTAAAGAGAATTTATTCACTAGGCATTGATTTTTTTTTTTAGCATTGAACTTGCAATGAATGATTTCATATAAAGCAAAGCACACTATCTTTGGTATTTAATGAGAGAAGAATCACAGCCTGGTTGGAAGGAGATGTGGTTCCTGACTATGATGAAAGGTCTGGCTGATGAGGGAGAATTTTCATTCTCTAAGGAGTCCCAGTCTTTGGTCTCATGGAGGAAATATTAATTTGTACAACATAAATCAATTATATTCCAGGCACCGTTCTTGGCACTGGGGATATGTTGGTGAACAAAATAGATATAGATATAAGTAACTTAATTGAACTTACATTTTCATTGTGGAGAAAGGCAATGAACAAAAAATTAATATGGAAGTAATATGCATAGAATATTCAATAGAAATAAGTACTAAGGAAAAATATAAAGCAGGTATTATGAATAGGATTATGTTCCCCAAATTCATATATTAAAGCCCCAATTCCTAGAACCTCAGATTTTGGAGACAGAGACTTCAAGAGGCAATTAAATTACACTGGTGTCATCAGGGTAAGTTCGACCTCCAAAATGACTGGTATCCTCAGTGAAGAGGGAAAGTGAATGTAAGCATATACAGAAGGAAGATTGTGAAGACACAGGTAGAAGATAATCATCTCTAAGCCAAGGGAAGACCCCTCAGAAGAAATAAAACTGCTTGGTCTCAGATATCTAGTACCAATAAATTTCAGTGATTTAATCCAACCAGCCTGTGGTGATTTTTCATAGCATTCCCAAGAAGACTACAGGGACATGTATGACAAGTGGAGGGGATAGAGAATGCAGAGTAGGAATAAGGTTGCACTACATTTTTTATTGTATTTTTATTGAGGCAACAGTAGTTTACCACACAGTTCATAACTTGGGGCTAGAGATTTACATCTCAACAAATGTATTTTGGACCTCCCTGCTATGACCACTTTGTTTGGCTTTTACACCTAAGAGCTTGGGCTAATTTTGCAACTTGAATCCAGTTTAAGCAGATTAAAGGATTTCTTTCTTTAAAGTTATATTTATTGAGATAATACTGATTTATAACATAGTGCTTGTCTTAAGGGATAGATATATGCCTCAACAAATATATGCTATTTCACCACACTCATCACCAAAGCCCCAGTAACCCTCCATTTGAACCCCACTCTCCTTTGTCCCCTCCCTACTACAATGCCATCTGGAAGCCTTAGTCATAGTCCATTGTGCTCTTTCCTCACCCGTTTTTATGCCTCCCCTTTGCCTAATGTGTGCCTCAGATTTGTGGGCAGCTTTCAAGGTTTGTCTTTGACCCTCTCTGGTTTCTCTCTATTCCACAAATAAGTGAAACCATCTCATATTTCTCCTTTAGACTTATTTCACTTAGCATATTTTATCTAGGGAGTAAGGTGACATTTGAGGAAAAAGAAATTAGAAGAACTGAAGGAACATCACTCAGGGATATTCACTAAAGAATGTTCCAGGCAGAGGAGATAAAAATAAGTGTAAATGTTCTGGGATGGGGTGTGCCTTATGAGTGTAATGAACAGCAGGGCCATGAGCATGGCTAAAGCAGGGTAAAGTCAGAGAACTATCAAATAATTAGGGTTGCTCCAAATAATTAGGGTTTGCTAAGTATGGAAATGCTACTCCAAGTGAAATTTAGATCCAACCATTGTGGAAAACAACTTATCAGTTCCTCTATAAATTAATGAAAGAATTACCATATGACCCAACAATTCTACTTCTAAATAGAGTTCAAAAAGAATTGAATATGGGTACGCAAACAGATATTTGCTCATTAATATGCATAGCTGCATTATTCATAAGGCCATTAAAAATTAGAAACAACTCAAATGTTAAATAACTGATAACTGATAAGCAAAATCTGATATGTATCTATAAAATGGAATATTACTTAGCTATAAAAAGGAGTGAAGTTACCCAATACATACTACAACATAGATGAACCTTGAAAACATTATACTAAGTGAAAGAAGTCAGAGAGAAAACATCACATATTGTTAAGACTCTATGTGGAATGTGTAGAATGGGCAAATGCATAGAGACATAAAATATATTAGTGGTTTCCAGGGGTCAGTCAGAGGATGGAATGGGTTGTGATACCTTAATGGGGATATGGTTTGTAACGAGGGCAATGAAAACATTCTGGAACTAGACATATTGTGGTGATGATCGCACAACATTGTTAATATATTAAAAGCACTGACAGTAAATTTGTTATGTGCATTTTACCACAATAAAATATTTAAATACAAAGAAGTGTTTAAGTGTTTTAAAAGGTAATTCCGGCTGCTTTGTTGAGAAGGAATAATAGGAAGGACATTAGAATAGAAGCAAGGAGGCCATTTTTCAATAATCCAATTGAGAGAAGATGGTGGCCATACTAGAATGTTAATGGTGGAGGTAGTGAGAAGTGATAGAACACTAGAAATATGTTGGAGGTAGAGCTAAGGGGCTTTCCTAATAGATAGATGTGGGTATCTGAAAAAGAGAAGAGTCAAGGATGACTTCAATGCTCTTGACTTGATCAAGTGAAATAATGAAGTTGCCATCAAATGAAGAAGAAATCTAACTGAAGAGAAAGATTGGAAGGTGTTATTTTTTTTTGGTGTTGGGCATGTTAAATTTGACTTTTTTACTAGATATCCAGGCAGAAAGAGGAGAGGAAATACTAAGTTGCTAGTCCTCTGTGTATAGACGATGTTCGTTCATGAGGCTGTTTGAGATTACCAAGAGAATGTTCTCTTATTGTACATATTGATAGACTATTCAGTCTCTCAAGTAATGGTAGAGAAGACACAGTTTCTTTATTCTAAGGAAATTTGAATTTTTTTTAACAAGGAACTATTAAGCTTATTTTAAAAACACCTTTGTTAATTTTTTTCACTATATAAGATTTCTCCCCTTAAGTGTGGTCTCCATGGTTTTCTCACCACCAAAGTGCCCATAGTCCTCCACCATACTCCATCACATGCTCCTCCCCCTGTTCCTTACTCATGCCCCCTCTCTCTCCTTCTCCCTCTCCTCAGTGAGACTTGAATTTTTAAAAGGTGATGATCTTCACTTTGGGGAGGATTGCCTATTGGAAATTACTGGTGCTATCAGGTACATCCCTTCATGGAATGAAGAAGCAGTGGTCTCCTTACTGTAAAGAACTCCCAAAGTGACTGAGGAGACACTCGACCTACTCTAAGTAGCTCTCAGTGTGAGAAGAACGGCATTTTTTCCACACCACGGCACCTTCCCCCAGTCTAAAGGGGAAGGCATAGCCCTCACTCTGGATCCTTAGTGTATGTATTTGTGGGGTGGGGGTGGGGGCACAGAAAGCACAAGCATTGTCCTGGCATTAGCATCGGCTCAGTGACCTGAAGCTAACAATGAAGATATCCATACATGTTACAGCCCAAAGCTGAATCCCAGATAATGCCCACGTCTGGGAAGAGCAATTAGAGTTCATTAATTCAGTTGCTGGTAACATTGTCATTCTCAAGGCTAATTATCCTTAATTGGAGTTGTCTACTTTGAAAATAAGCATTCAGTTCCCTTCCAGTCAATTTAACAATGTTCCAGGCACTATGTTAGACACTTCAGGGAATACCATACTTTAAGGAGCTCAATGTTTTGTTATGGGATCAGCCTGGTGTAGATAATTCCAACCTAAGGCAGAAAGCGATGAGTGCTGTGGAGAGTTGCAAGCTAAGGTTAGTGCAGCTCAAGGGTGCTTAAGTGGAAGATTAATTCTGTCTGGAATGGGGAGGATTTGGGGGGAATTTTAAAGAAGAAGCAACATCTGAGTTGGAATTTAGGAGAATGAGTAAAATTTTCATGGGCATTCCAGGCTGATGAAACAGCATAAAGAAGTACTTGGATGCTGGGAAATAAAAAATATAGTTACTAAATTAATTTTAACTTATTTATTTCAGGTATTCAATAAATATTCGTTAAGCACTTATTATATTCTGGGCACTTTCTAGGGGCTTTGGATATAGTGGTTAGTAAGACAAATTCTGTTGTCATGGATCTTTCCTTCTAGAAGACTAAGAAAGATGATGAACAAATAAATATGCAAGGTGGTAATACAAGGTTTGAAGAAAAAAATTAAAAACAAGTAAAATGATGGAGGAGACCATCTGCTATTTTATACAGGCTGGGCAGATAGGTCATCGCTGCTGTTATTTGAATAGACAACTAGATGAAATAGTCAAACACACACATACACCTCCAGGGCAAGAGCACTTCAGATAAAGTAAATAGAAAACCCTGTGGCAAGAGTATGCTTGTTATATCTTTGGGTCATCAAAGTCTGAATAATAGGGAGAGTGGAGTTACCATTTGCTGAGATGCTGAAACCCAAGATAGGAGCAGACTTGGGATGTATGGAAGATTTGGAGTTTCATTTAGAACATGGAAAGTTTAAGATGATTATTAACTATCCAAATATAGGTGTCCAGTGGGCAGTCGGACATATGAATCAGTATTTTAGGGTTATATGCTTTCTGGAGCTAAAAATTGGGAACTTATGGCACATAGGTGATATTTAACAGGAACAGATGGAATGAGATCACAAGAAACCAAATGTGGATGGAGATCTGGTCTATGGATTGAGCTATGGGGTGGATTTGGATTGCTGAGGAGCCAACAAAAGAGTCTTGAAAAGAACAATGATTTTTTTTTTTGTAAGAATGAGGACAAGGAGTAATGAATTTTTCTGTCCTGATAGTAGAGATACAGAAATAGGGTCAGAGTTTAGTAAGGCATGAGAGCAAAATAGTCAGGATTGGGCAGACAATGAGATAGAAGGGCGCAGGAGAACTCCTGGGTATAAATCTGGATCAGACAATTTGGTAGATGGTGATACCATTAACTGATACAAGGGATATGAGCAGGGTAGGAGTGGGAAATGCCTGGAAGATCCCTGGTAGGAGGAGAACTGGTTTGAGTAGAAGGAATAGAAGGGGTCAGGGAAACATTGCATCGATGTTGGGACATTTTACTTTGAGACTATTGTGAGGCTTCCAAGAGAAGATGGCAGGTGGCAGTTACAAATGCAGGACCTCCAGAAAAGTACTAAAACTGACACTGCTCCCTCAGTCAGTCACTGGTCAGTGTATGTCCATCACTGTTTCATAATGCAGTGTCCACTGATGAATGAAGTTTGGAGGGAGAGACACCTGTAAGAAACAGTTTGAAATTTCTGAATCTAATCTGCCACTTATCAAAAGTGGGGTTCTTGGACTAATTATGTCATTTCTTGGAGCCTAAGTTACCTCATTAGCAAATGGAGACAATGTTATGATTCATGGGATTCTTTTAAGGATTAAATGAGCCATTGAATGGATGGGAAAAAGTCTTAAGTGCCTAGAAAATCTTGACTGAGAGTATGAATGGATTAATTGTAGCATCTCACCCAGAAACACGAGGGAACGTCAGATAGGGAACTGCAAGCCAGGAAGGGGACACCTGGAGCATGAGTGAAGAGTGGGAAATGCCTGGAAGATCCCTGGTAACTTAGAAATTAAGGCGTTTACCTTCAGAGTGAGCTGCGGAACAGTCTCATCTCACCACATGTCTAGTCCAGTATGGCTTGAGCCAACAGAGCATACATGTAGCGGGGGCCTATTTCTGGCCATGCAGGGAATAACTTTTTTTTTAGCGTTTATTTATTTATGTATACAGGACTGAGCTACAGGCTAGAGGTGCAGGGGCGGTGAGAGGATTCATCAGAGACAGAGTGGGGAACAGAACAGGCAGATCGATGAAGTGCACTGCTGAGGGGAGCAGCAGGCAGGTCAGGAGAGGTCTGCGGCGCCATGTGGGTCACCTCCCAGGGCAGGGCTTGAACTGGCACTGAAGCTACTGCAGCAAGCCTCACAGTGCTGCATTTTCACCTGTTGTGCCACCAGGGAGGGTCCACAGGGAGTAACTTCTGCTGTTGGGATGCCAATTTTCCCATGAGAGATGTTGTCTCTGGGGAGTATGTAGGACTCAGAGGGGGAATAAGTGGCCAGAAACTCAAGACTTGTAGTCTTGACAGATCTTTTTTATGTGTTCTACTTATATTTTTGTCTTTTATTACCAATACACTTATTTCCCTTCCCCAACAAATTGCAGCTTCTTGGAGATCCAGGACCATGCTCGAGCACTGACTGTATCTGTCATGGTCTTCAGGACTTGTATCTTTATGGAAGTAAGTTATGTGATGTTTGATTACTGAGACATACATGAGCCAAATGCCTTGGTTCTTGAGTCTAAGTTACTTTCCTTCTACATATTCCCTGAACCATCATTCTCATCTTTGCTTCAGGTTATATATAATGCTGTGGAGCATGGGTGTGTTGATCACATAGAAGACAACAAAATCATTTCATTTTTTATCTTATAATGCTTGTAAATGAAGTTTTAAGAATATAGAGATGGCTGGGCTTAGAAGATCTCCTTCAGAGTCATAGGTGGAACAGTGCATAGTGAAGGGCAAGGAGAAAACAAATGCAGTCCACAGGAGAAAAGGATAAAATTAAAGGCTGAGTAGGCATGGCCCTGCTTCTGGTTTTAGATAATGCCAGCATTTGTGCAGTCTGGGTTTTATAGGTAAAATGTTAGAAGACATTGGAGGCACAGTAGAGTAATGACACAGTGGACTTGAGGATTCCACTGAAAATGTTTGTTGTTAACCAGCAGCTTGTGACCATTCTGCATAAGTGGGTAACACAGAATGTTGCGATGGGTGAAGACCAAATTTAGGTCATGAAAACCAGGAAAAAGTATTTCAGGACACTGAAAAATGGGAGCCTGTTATCTGGGACAAGTAGTAGCCCAGGAAGAGAGTCAGGGAAGGAGTTAGACCAGTATTATTCAGTAGATAAGGGCTGTTGTCATTGCAGTAGCTGATGTTCTGAATAGAGGAACAGCTACATGAGGGTGTACAGTAAGTTACATTACATGAGGATGATAAACACATTGCATCCAAAGAGATAAGATAGACTAGAAGTATGATACTGAAGACATTATTTGTACTTGAGAATCATTAGGCCTAAAAACAGTCACAACTGGAATTATTTGTCCATTGCTTTCTCTAGGCTTTGGTATTCTGGTAAAAATGACTATCATTTGGGACTCATCTAGATCAATGATCCCTTAAAGTTTGGCTATATTATGAGCCCATTATGGGCACAGACTGAGTATCCTGAACATAGACTAAGTCCGTAAATGAGGGAGTCTCAGAATTTAAGATGCTTTTGCTAGCATACCAGTAAGACCTCTCTAACCTTGTACTTTGCTGGATATTATTGGAATATCATGGAAGTTGTAGTTTTTCTTAAAGCTTATTTCTTCCAGACCATCAAAGTGTACAAGGAGTGAGTGGTGACTTGGTGAAGTGAGTGCATGAATGAATGAATACATGAATAAATGAATACATAAGTGAATCAAGATCTCTGAATTTTATTAGGCTTCTCTGGGCTTAAATAAATTTTTGAGGGCCCTCTTTAGTGGCACAACGGGTTAACGTGCAGCACTATGAAGCTGTCTGCAGCCACAGAGGCAGGAGTTTGATTTCCGGCCAGGGAGGTGACCCACATGGCATGGCAGACCTCTCCTGTCCCACCCACTGCTCCCCTCAGCAGTGTGTTTCAATAGATCCTCCTGTTCTGCTCCTAACTCTGTCTCTGATAAATCTTCTCACCACCCCTGTACCTCTGGCCTGTACCCCAGTTCTAGTATGCATAAATAAATAAATTTAAAAAAATTAATTTTGACTATAATCCGTTATTATGTAGACTTCATTGCTCTTTCCAAAGCCATCAACCTCATGTTGCCCCCCTCACTTTGTTTTTGCTAACTCCCATTTTTCTTTTTAGGAATTTGAAGGTCCCTAAGGAGGTCATTATGGAGGTAGAGAAGATAGAATAAGAACAAAAAAGTCAATTGACCAAACTAGTCAATTCAATCAATTTGGTTAAATACTGTGTCAAGTGATAAGAAGTGTAATTTAATTATTTAATGTCATACGGTGCCACAACATTCTATTTCTCATCTATTTATTGTTGTTGTGTAATACATAGTCAAGGAATTAAAAACAACACCTTAAAACTAAATCATACTCGGCCCTCCCTGGTGGCGCAGCGGATTAAAGCACTGCACTGAGAAGCTAAAGCAACTTCCGCATGAGTTCAAATCCCGCCTGCCCCGGAGGAGACCACATGGCGAGGCAGACCTCTCCTGGCCCGCCCGCTGCTCCCCTCAGCAGTGTACTTCGTCAATCTGCCTGTTCTGCTCCCCGCTCTGTCTCTGGTGAAGCCTCTCACCGCCCCTGAGCCTCTGGCCTGTACCCCAGTTCTATTTGTACAAATAAATAAATCTTTAAAAAAAAAAAAAAAAACTAAATCATACTCAAGGCTAGATTTCTAGTCACCCAAATAACTTGTTGATTCTGTCATAAAAATGCCATCTAGCCAGTTGTAATGGTCGTATATGGGCAGAACTGAAGACTTTGGCCTTCAGCTTGTCCTTGAGCAGTGTAGTTGGGATAATTGAAACTGAAATGTACTCTGCTTGAAGCCAGCACAACAGGTGAAAGCTATGGTGGTTATCAGAAGAGAAGGGGATGGCTGAGTGGGAGGAAAGGGCAGAGGGAATCAGTGTGATAATGTAGTGGCACCAGAACTTTGGTGGTACACAGATGAAGCATCTACAGATATTGAGGTGTGAAACAGCACTTCTGACATTAGTTTGTAAATAAATGGTGAACCAGTAAGATTTGACTAAAAGAAAATGTTTTTCTATTAAGTCAGTTACATTTACTTTACCATAACCATCAACCTTCTTTATATTAGTAATGGTATAACTAGTTGATTTGGAAGAATAGAAATAACTCTCTACTCACCATTCTCCATTTATTCCCCAAGTTGTCCAGTACATTGAACAACTATTTATTGGGACTGAGCATTATGTGCAGTTATTATGCTAGTGAAGAATAAGGTAATAACAGGTTGAAGCCTCTGCCCTTCAAGAACTCATGTTCATTAGGGAATGGAGAATCATTGCCCTAATGTGATAGGGACCACATTCTATCTTTCTGATGTTTAGGGTGGGCAATACTAGAGATATATACTTTAGATTCCCCAGGGAAGGCAGCTTCTGTTTTCTTTGTGTCATTTGTGATCTAAAGGAAAGGTATCTTCAGGATAGAGGGGCTGGTAACACAAGGATATTAGTTTTAACACCCTGGAAGGAGACCCTTATATGCTGCTCTCATGAGAATCATAAACTGATATTATCAAATGATGATAAAAGCCAGAAAGAAAAAAAAAACTGTGCACTGCTACTTCTTTCTCTTATTAAGATTCATTTTCTTGATGCAATTTAATTTAATCTGCAAAAGTAAAACCACCTACATACAGTTTTTAGGGCAGGGGAAGCATGCCTGTTGCAAGAAGAGGTACCATCACCTAGCAAATATTACCACTGACCCATGTTTCTTTATAACCCCAGAGCCCTGCAAATATTTCCCAAAGATGCCAAATCTAAAGCACAACTTTAAAGCAGCCCCCATCTTAGTTAGTTCCATAATCTAGTAGGTTGTACAAAGACCTTTTTTAAGGAATGCAGAAAACTCAAAATTGGTTACCTCAGTTGAAATCCTATGGTTGGCCCTCTCTGGTGGTGCAGTGGGTTAAAGCACAGCACTAAGAAGATAAAGCCACTTGAACATGAGTTCAATCCCCGCCTGCCAAGGAGGTGATCCACATGGTGTGGCAGACTTCTGACCTGCCCACTGCTCCCCTCAGCAGTGTACTTCATCTGTCAGCCTGTTCTGCTCCCCACTCTGTCTCTGGTGAATCTTCTCACCACCCCTGCACCTCTGGCCTGTACCCTAGTTCTGTATGCATAAATAAATCAATCTTTAAAAAAATCCTATGGTATCAGTATTTTTAGGAAAACTGCCCATACTTCCAGAGCTAGAAGGGGTATTTATACTGGGGGGAGATCATTCTTCATGATCTTGATGTTAAATTAAAAAAACTCACTTGAAATTCTCCAACGTGACTGGTAAGAGGCAGGATACATATCCTGGTCTCCTTGGAAAGTTTTGTGAAGTAGCAGATGGGACATACTCACTTCTGAGAACAGGTAGAATAACCTTCATCGGCTGACTTTGAAATGCAAGTGTGGGAGATAAGATACTTTCCCTCCAAGTCTTCAGGGAAAATGAAAATTATTGCTTTAGAAATTTGGGCACTGTTTGAGGAAAAGAAGTCCTTCCTCATGGTTACCCCTAAAAATGTTACACCACCCTCAGCTCTACACCAGGAATTATAGTTCTATCTGAATACAGGGTACAGAATGTGGAGGAAGAGCTACCCTGCATCGCATCAGTGGAGAACCGCACCTTGGTTATGCTCCAGCATTCTGAAATATGCCTGCTGCCTCCTCTGACTTTGAAGCAGATTAAATCAACTGCGTACAGCCCATCTTGAGCTGTTGTCTGCCAGGTTGCTACATCTCTGATAGGGGAAAATTCAGCTGCATGAGTTTATCTCAAACTCTGAAGAACGAAGATTGTGGGACAGAGACTAATCTTTTCAAATTCTCTGGATGATTTGAAGCTAGTTACATGGGGTTATGGCTTCCAAAGGAGAAATTGGAGCATAATGGCTTCTTGAAGGAAAATGTGTGGAATCACTAGGAGCAGTCAATGTAAACCTTATTTATTCCCTTGTTCCTCTTCCTCTTCCATTCAAACTCCTGGAGCTTATTGCTTCTCAAGCTTGCAGATATCCATATTTTTGTGATATAGAGCTCATAAACGTACAATCATGTTAAAAATCAGAAAAGCGCTACTTATTTCTACTGTACCCCTGGTAGCACAGAGTAAGTTTATTTATTTTTTGTAAATTTAATTTTTTTTATTTTTTAAGATTTATTTATTCATGTATAAAAGAGCTGGGGTAAAGGCCAGAGGTGCTGGGGTGGGGGGCAGAACAGACTGATTGACTGAAATACACTGCTGAGGGGAGCAGCAGCAGAGAGGTCTGGTGTGCCATATGGGCCAGCTCCCTGAACAGCCTGGGCTAACTTGTGCTGCAGTGGCTGGTGCTAGCTTGCTAGCACTGTCTTTAATCTCTGCACAACCAAGGAGGGTCCTAAAATAAGTTTAAACTTTATATGAAGTGACAACTTTTCAGATATTTAGGATATCTGGTACCTGGATTATTTGGTATCCTCCAAGTAGTTTACCAACGCTCTAAACCTTTTTTAATCTACCCTGTAAAAATAATACCTGTAAAATGTAATTAGATTAAAAAGACCCCCTTTTAATATCCCATTACTTTCTTGTTCAAGAAACTAAAATCCATTCCTACCAGGAAATAAATCAGAAGGAGAATGACAAATACGAGACGGAGTCATGTATAGTGGAATTTAGAGAAACCAAAGGGTCAGATAAAGCCAAACTCAAAATTCACCCGTGGAAGCTAAATAGATTGAGGTATTGGGGAGTAGGAGTGAGGAGGGAGGAACAAGCATGAAATGGGGAGGGAACACAACAGACTCTGGTGGGGGACTTGGGTGGTAGAAGCACTGTGGTAATGTTACAGGGTAGCCCAAAGTGGATTGGGCTGCCTTTCTGTGGGGCTTCACCTACACGCTCACAATTTGGTTATACTGAAGGTACACAAAAGGGTCAATAACAGGTTTATTTACAAAAGGGGAAGGAACAGGAAACAACCCAGGGAAAGAGAGCAGTATACAAAGTAACTGGAATACTTACAGCTAGGCTGACTGAACACACAGAGTCACGCTGTCAGGAGAGCTGCTACCGGAGCGAGAGAGCGCGAGATGCAATGGCGCCCTATTTATCCTCCAAATGTCCCAGAATCCCTGCTAGCTCCACCCTTGGGTCCTCGCAGTTCTCTCCCTGGTACTGCTGGGAGTTGTAGTTTCCAATCACTGGAGTGGTGTGTAAGATCCAGAAAGCTGGAGTAGGGGGTGGAGTCCATAAGACTCTGCAGAGTTCCTTTAGGACATCCTGCCCCGTAATGGTAGCACCACCTGATGGAGAAGGTCTATACTGCCAAAATACAAGCGAGGCAATCACAGCAAAAATCAATCAATCAATTAATTAAACAAGGACTTCTCTTCAGAAACCATGCACACAAGAATAGAGTGTGCTGGAGGAACAGTACGCCCTGAACAGTATGCTCCACCACTGCTGTTTTAGGGACTCCACTGCCAGCTCCATGCCAAAGCAAGCCCAGGTACCCACGAATTACAACTCCCATCATGCTGTGGAGTTGCTCTGACTCTTCGCTTCTTGAAAGGGGGAACACTGGGAAATAATGATGGAGTTAAGCTGCCAGGGGTGCTTGGTTTTGCCTGCCTTCTTCCTGCACCCAGGGACTCAGGAGGAGGTATTGGCCAACAAGTCATGCTGGAATAATTGGACCACCATTCGGATAGAAATGAGCTCTAACTCATATTATGCACCATATTAAAAATAAGTCCAGTGTGTCACTGCTCTGAATGTAGAACCAAACTCTATGAAAGTTCTAGAGAAGTTCAATGTGACCTGTGCT